>NC_058105.1:87417000-88023000 GCF_020171115.1 Neogale vison | reverse complement strand
GGGGAGCCCTTCTGAGTCCATCAAAGATCCCCAAGGCAGTTATGAAGACTAAATTATGGAGTCACCACTTCAGAGAGTGGTACTCAATCCTTTCATCACTGTAGCACACCTGAAAGGGGGTGGTTCTGACTTTCACTGTTAGTAACTCATTGATAGTGAGCCAAGGAGTAAGATAATAATGATGGACCACTTTTATTAAATAGCCACTGTCCTCAACATTTTACATCAGTAAAGTAAATTATTACATACTCAAGATACAGGTGTAGAAACTATGTCAAAGAAGTTGAGTGACTTGCCCTGATGGATTACTGTTTTAAGAAGTGTAGTAGTGAAGGAAGAGAGAAAGTGAAAGGAACAAGTACGGAGAAGGCAGGTTTAATTTGCTATTCAACTGAATTCTTATCTGAACCCAGTTCTGAAAAAGATATAGGCTGTGTGCCTGGCCCAGGGTTGGGGAAACACTGGGTAAGAGATGAAAATGGTAAGTTCCCTAACTGAGTTGCTTATGGGTTGTTTGATGAGGCAAGAAACAAACACATAGAAAAGTAAATAATAGGTGATGTTTTAAAGTTGGGCTGTAAGACAGTTGTTTGGACCTTGGAGTGCATGTTATATCAGGAACTTGCAAAAGATGGATACTTTTACAGATGCATCCATACATCTAATTTGTTCCATGGATAGCTGAAATTGTATAATTGTTACAAAAATTCACATGAGCAATAATGTTGTACTAATAATCAAATAAAATTAACTATAAAGTTGAATAAGTAAGTTTTAGTGCTGGTACTTTGAAAAGCTGGTTTAATTACGAGTGGGATAAAGTAAGATGAGGGCTTTTGCAGAGATTCTGAATAGGACTTTTGGCACTTTCAAGGACTTTAAAGGATGCTGTACAGGTTTTTTTTTTATCATGTCTAATTTCACTTTAAAGCATATGGCTCTTCATTCTTTAATTTGGTTGCATCAGCACTGCTCTTAACACTCATCAACTGTAATTAGAGCTTTTGGTTGAAGCACAAATGGAACAAAGAAGAAAATGTTCAGGGCCACCATAGATTCTTGGCTGCCTAGGAGTGGTAACCTTTTCACCTTTTAAACATTTGGCCCTTACTTTCCATCCACCGAATTTTCTCAATCCAAGGATCTACTTGCATATCTGCCCCAATTTCTGCTTTCATTTCCACCTCCCCTCTCCAGACTGCCTCATTCTCTCCTTTCATTTCTCCATTCATCTCCTTTCATCACTTCTGTGGTGCTTCTACCCATTTTGATACCTAGCCTCTGATATCTTTTGTGAAAATTCCCAAGAGCTTCCCAACATGACCACAAGATCTTTGCTGCTCCCACATTTCTCCTTTTTTTTTAAGGAGACCCCAAGCCCAGCATGGAGCCCAATGCTGGACTTGAACTCATGACCCTGAGATCAAGACCTGAGCTGAGATCAAGAGTTAGATGCTTAACCAACTGTCACCGGGGACCCCCTCCCACTTTTCTTGAAGTAGCAACAGTTGTAACTTCCCATCTGTACCCATTTTGACCCAAATTTAAGCAACAGAAATGAGGGAGTCTATCTAGGTCAGTGAAAGAAAGCCAGAAGAGAAAGAGTCATTGGGCTTGAGTTATGAGAATATTTATTTTTATAATCCCAGAAGAAGAAATATGGGTGATGGAAGAGAGACAAAAAGGAAGGGAGCACAGTACTCCTAAGTGGGAAAGAAGAAGGTGTATGATAGATTTCAGAGAGATGATGTCCTGAGGCAGGGAGACAGCATAATCCTACAGGGAGGTCTTGATGTGGCAGGCGAAATTGTTTTAAAGGTTAAAGAGACAGTATCCATGAACCACATGAGGAAGTAAAAGTGCTAAAGGAATTTGTGGACTTGGCAATTCCTGTGAGATCAAATGATCACAGATAGTTTCACAGAAGAAAAAGGGTATAATCTTGGTCTTAAGGGATGAGTAGGAGTCAAATAAATAAGCAAAAGCAGCATTGTGAATATATTAAATAAATTCAGATTTAAGAGAAGGTACTTCCAAGTGAAATGCAGTTCCTTTGGGGAAGAAACTAATAATAAGGTTAGAAAAGTAGAATGGGACTCAATTGTGACCTTAAGTGTCAGGTCAAGGAGTTTATATTTTATCTGATGTGGAACAAGGAGCTAGTGATCATTTCTTTTTTTTTTTAAATTAAATTGAGTTTTTACTTTTTCTTTTTTGTTTTATTTTTTGTTTTCAGCATAACAGTATTCATTGTTTTTGCACCACACCCAGTGCTCCATGCAATCCGTGCCCTCTATAATACCCACCACCTGGTTCCCCCAACCTCCCACCCCCCTGCCACTTCAAACCCCTCAGATTGTTTTTCAGAGTCCATAGTCTCTCATGGTTCACCTCCCCTTCCAATTTCCCCCAACTCCCTTCTCCTCTCTAACTCCCCTTGTCCTCCATGCTATTTGTTATGCAACACAAATAAGTGAAACCATATGATAATTGACTCTCTCTGCTTGACTGATTTCACTCAGCATAATCTCTTCCAGTCCTGTCCATGTTGCTACAAAAGTTGGGTATTCATCCTTTCGGATGGAGGCATAATACTCCATAGTGTATATGGACCACATTTTCCTTATCATTTCTTAAGCAAGAATAATGACATGATTAAAGTGGAAGTTTATTAGAGGGTACGGCTTGCATGGAGCACTGGGTGTGGTGAAAAAATAATGAATACTGTTTTTCTGAAAATAAATAAATTGGAAAAAAATAAATAAAATTGCTACTTCAAACAAAAAAGTGGAAGTTTATGAAACTTAGATCAGCTGGTTGTGAGGCTAGATTAGAGTGTGTAGAGGATTGATGCAGTGAGACCAGATAGGAGGCTGGGGCCCTGGACTAGGTTGATATTAACAAGGGGTGGGAAAGGGAGAAATGCAAGAGACGTTACCAAGTAAAAAGTAACTGTAATTAATTGGATGAGAAGGAGGGCCAAAAAATGGTAGTAGTGAACAGTGACCATGAGGTCTGAGTTAGAGCAAATGATAAATTGTAAGGAAGGAATTTATTATAGGAAAACAACTCCACATATACAGAAGTCATTCACTGCAACATTGTTTGAAATAGTAAAAATCTGGAAACAACCTTAAGGTCTGTATTAGTCAGGCTAAGCAATGATAGATGTAATAAACAATCTTAAAGTCTTAGTGACTTAACACCATAATGATATATTGCCTGCTAACATGGCATCTCTCTCCTCACTTAGATCATCCTCACAGTTATTCAGAGATCCTGTTTCTCCCATCTTGTAATACCACCATCTTCCACATATGGCCCACATGGTCACAATAGAAGGGAGAGAGAGCAGAGGAGTTTGTTGTAGATTTTAGTGCCAGGGCTAAAAATAGAATGTGTATTTCCATTCACATTCCATTGGCCAGGTCTAGTCATGTTGCCCACCTGTGACTTTTTGTGTGCCCAGGAGGGTAATAGAATGGTTTCCTGAACACAGCAGTGTCTGTGACACAAGGTTCATTATTTATAGGAAAGGCTAAATAAACTATGGATGCCTTTTCTGTGGAATACTATTCGGTACTTTAAAAAGAATGAAATATATCTATGTGGAAAGATCTACCAAATATTTTGTTGATTGCAAAGAACAATTTGAGAATAATACATTATAACACTGAGATTAAAAAAAAAAACCAGTGCCCTATGTTTTCTATAGTGACATATTCCATATGTATGCAAATGTGTAGGAAAAGATCTAGAATGATACTCAAACCCAAACTATCAATGTTATTTCTGAGGAGGAGAGGAATGGACCTTGATTGCTGATGGTATACAAAATGGACTTTTTTGTAACTTTAAAAATTTTTACAAAGAAAATGAATTTATGTATTATGTGTATGATTAAAAATATGTATAAAAGACATATTTGGAAACATGTAGGTTTGTTTTTTTGTCCCCCAAAAGGATTTCAGGTATGAGCTTAGTTTTTAACTTGTTGACTATCCAGGTTGCTGGTGGTGGTTGGAGTCTAACAGGCATCTAAGATACAGGTTTGGAGCTCTGGGAAGAAGCTGGGGTTAGAGATGCTAATTTAAATAAACTTTATTTGAATAGAGATGAATACTGAAGTTGTAACAGTGTAAAAAATCTTGGGGCATTGGGCCATGATACATGGTAAGATATATATATATACATAATACATCATACATGGTAAGAGGAGACACTTGGGGCAGAATGTAAATCAATGCAAATCAATGCACTGCTTCCTTCATCAAGAAAGCTTTGTTACCAAAAAAATGCCAGTTGTGCTATGTGCTTAGCTATGTAAGTGATTTACATTCTGGATAAAATTCTTTTTTTTTTTTTACAGAAATCTAAATTTTTTTTTCAATTTATTTATTTTCAGAAAAACAGTATTCATTATTTTTTCACCACACCCAGTGCTCCATGCAAGCTGTGCCCTCTATAATACCCACCACCTGGTACCCCAACCTCCCCCCCCCCACTTAAGTCAAGCAGAGAGAGTCAATTATCATATGGTTTCACTTATTTGTGTAGCATAACAAATAGCATGGAGGACAAGGGGCATTAGAGAGGAGAAGGGAATTTGGGAAATTGGAAGGGGAGGTGAACCATGAGAGACTATGGATAAAATTCTTATCTCATTGTGGACCAGTAACTAGTGCAGTAACTAGTAACCAGTAACTAGTACTAGTTACAAGTAACTAGTAACCAGTAACTTGGCACTGGTACATGGACTATAGTTAGAGGAGCAGTGATCTATGAAAGAGAATCTAGAGATATAAGGAATTTCAGTTGTGAATCTTAGGATGTGACCACATTTGGAAGAGATTGGAAGAAAAAAGAAAAGAGTAAGAAGACACTACACTAATGCATAGTGACAGAAACATTAAAAAATGGAGGGAGAGTGGTCAACAGTGTCAAATGCCACAAAGAGATAAAGAATGAAAGCCTTTGGAATTGACTCTGTGTGTGTGTGTGTGTGTGTGTGTGTGTGTGTACATGCATATGCATGGGTACACGCATACGCTTGCTTATGTTTGGGAAGATGTACCATGTTATTGAGTACTTATTCTGTGTCAGGAACTGTGCCAATTCTCTACTGTGCCAATATGCTCTACCACTATAAATTTCATTTCATGGGATTACTGATGAAAGTAGAGGAGTATAGAAGAGTGGTGGAGATAGAAATCAGAATGCTGGAGGTTAAGAGAAGGGCAAGTAGATGGATATAGACAGTCGTTGCAGAGAAGATAGGTGACACAAAGAAGAAAATAGAATGTTGGGTAGAAATGTAGGGAGAAGGTAGTTCTAGGGAGCTCACTTAGTGTGACTTTGATTTCAGTAAGGTGGGAGGTAAGACTGAGTAGAGGGAGCTTGTATGACAAGAGAATGTATGTGACAGATTCTTTGGGAAATGAGATGGGAAGCTGAAAGCTATACCTAAAATGACTTCAGCATCATTTCATGACCTCCTTTATCAAGATTCAGAAGAACAAAAATCACAAATGCAGAAGGCAAGGATTACTTGTGCATTGGCAGAAGGTTAAGGTAATTGAAAAATTAGTGTTACCAAACCCCCCAACCACTTTCTTAACCTTGAATTTACGAAAGCTTTTTTTTTTTTTCAGGATCCTATTTCAAATAGAAAATTGTCATAGCTGAAAATCCCTCCTCTAGACTGGATGTCATTGATGCATTGGTAGAAAAAGGTTTGGAGGCTTCCAGCTTCCCCCATCCTCAAGTAAATCTGAAAAGAAAACAAACTCATATAACTTAGGTCCATGGAGACTTTGTCTCTGCCACTCTGTAAGTGACTTTAACACAGAAAGGATGTATGGGAGCCTGTCTGACCTGCAAAGAGACAGAAGATTGGGCAAGGCTCAATATGGGGTGAAAGTATCACATAGTGTAGCCTAGGGCTAAGGACAAATTGAGAAGATTATACTGGGGAATGGAAGACCAAGCCTGGCTGATTAATAGCAATACAAAGATGACAGCCACTGAGCTCAGGGATCATAAAATTCCCAATAGTGTTTGCAGTGTGACTTTCAAATAATTTCTATGCAGAACCTGTCTAGCTAGTAAGTATTGGAAATTTCAGACCTTCACAGGTTCTTATCTCCATCTAACTCCTTGAATAGTTTGAAATCCACCATGCTTTCTGTTTCCCTCTCCCTGTTTTTTTTTTTCTTTATCCTTCTCTTTGTGTCCTTTCTTTTATAGCTTTTGTTGTATACATTTAAGTTTATAAGGCACACAAAGAGCAGTTCTGGACAACGTTGTGAGTAAAGGCAATTAATTGACTCTTTCAAGATTGGACTGGGGAGTCAGTTCTGTTACTAACAGGTTGTGTAACCTTGGATGAGTGGCTTTCCTCCCTGGATATCAGGTTCTACATCTTTAAAATGATGAGTTTGAATGAGATCAACTAGGTATATGTACTGGAAGCAGTAAGAGTTATGTTCTTCTGAAATTCTGGATGCCTAGGTTCCCCTTGAATTGAGACCCAGCCTCAGTATATCTGGAATAGGGCCCAGGTATATATAGTTTTAAAAGGTGACTTAATTCAACATCACTTGGCATCAAGGAAATACAAATCAAAACCACAATGAGATACCATCTCACACTGGTCAGAACGGCTGAAATTAACAACTAAAGAAACAACAGATATTGGCCAGGATGTGGAGAAAGGGTAACCCTCTTAAACTGTTGGTGGGAATGCAAACTGATGCAGCCACTCTGGAAAACAATACGGACATTCCTCAAAAAGTTAAAAAGAGAACTACCCTATGACACAGCAATTGCTGTACTAGGTATTTACCCAAAGGATAGAAAAACAGTGATTCAAAGAGGCACCTGTGCCCCAATGTTTATAGCAGTAATGTCCACAAGAGCCAACATATGGAAAGAGCCCAGATGTCCATTGGCAGGTGAATGGATAAAGAAGATGTGTGTATATATATATATGTATGTGTGTATATATACACACATACATATATATATATGTGTATATATATACATATTTCATATATATATATGAATTCTACTCAACCATCAGAAAGAATGAAATCTTGTTATTTACAACAACATAGATGGAAGTAGAGGGTATTGTGCTAAGCCAAATAAGTCAATCAGAGAAAGAAAAATACCATATGATTTCACTCCTGTGTGGAATTTAAGAAACAAAACAGATGAACATAGGAGAAAGGAAGGAAAAATAAAATAAGATGAAAACAGAGAGTGAGGCAAACTATAAGAGACTCTGAACTCTTGGAAACAAACTGAGGGATGCTAGAGGGGAGGTAGGTGGGGTCACAGGGTAACTGGGTGATGGATATTAAGGAGGGCACTTGATGTAATGAGCACTGGGTATTATATGTAACTGATGAATCACTAATGTCTACCCTTGAAACTAATAACATAGTATATGTTAGCTAAATTGAATTTAAATAAAAAATAAAAAATAAAAATAAAAAGGGACCTAGCAGATTCCAATACATACCTCCAATAGAGAAATGTTGGCAACAGGTATTTGTTAAGGGCTTCCCAGTTGTAACATTAGATGAGGAGATGAGAGAGAGAGAAAGAGAAAGAGAATATCTTTCACTCTCCTCCAAAGAAGCTATCTATTGTTTACAAAATTCAAAATTGGGGGCGTGGGACAGTAATCTAAAATTTCTACATTTTCAGTGTATAGGTGTGTTTTGAAAGACTTAGCAGATAATGCACATAGACACTCAACTGCCTTTCCCAAATAAATAGAAGCAGAGTCTTCTTGGGGACTGAATATACACATGTGTCAGTCATATACCTAGCTCTGAAGGAGCTTGAGGTTTATGCCCCATGTTTTCCTAAATTGCTGGGAAAGGACTTCCAGAATCACTGACACTTGAGTATTAAGACTTACTGTGCTTTAAAGTGTTACTCTACCAAGGATATTTGCATTTTGAGGAGCCTATACCAAAGAACTGTATTTCAAACCAATGTTTATGGGAAAATTTAGGGAAATTTTGCCTATCCAGAGACTGAAATCTAGTTTTTGGATGCCTGTGATGGTGTGTGTGTGGGACTAAATAATTGAGAGTACGTCATGGAAATAGATCAATGGGTATTAAGCATAGAGCAGGGGGCCTTAAGAAACTGTGGGGAGAGGAGCTTAGCATAAGCCCTGTGTTGTGCATTGTTACCTCAGTTGGTAGCTACTAGAGATGGGAGTTTAGGAATGTCAATATGGATGTTTCAGGGTACAGAATTCTAAGCATGGACTGTACTTAGTGGGAGAACTGAGAAGCCCATGTATTCAAGTTCCATCCTCTTTTGGAATGAATTATTGGTGAGGAAGTATTTTGTAGTCATTCCAATGGAAGGAAAAGTCCATCCTAGCCACGTGGACTCACTGTTAAAACAGATTTACAGGCTCTGTGTCTCTCATTAGCTCCCAAATACCCAAGATGTGAGCTTAGGCCTGAACTAGAGCCAATAGTGTGGCTTGGACATGGTTAAACAAACAAACAAACACCCCCCCAGGGTTGGCTGTTTGCCACTGTGGCTCTGGTGAGCAGTGAAGAGGAGATTCTCCCCTAGGGCCTTCTCATGTTGCTCACAGTAGCTGTATAGTCTCTGAATGAAGAACTGGCTTACAGCTTTTTGTGATTGGAAGGGCAAGTTCCTTGCTCTAAAAAGGCAACCCTACTTTGTGCTTTTCTATAGACAGAGCTGCAGTCTCTCAGCTTCCATAATCCTCTATTTAGAATGCAGTTGCTCTGGAATTGTTCCTACCTGATTATCTTCTAAAATCTCTTGAGCTGCTTTTAGATGTTTTTTGAAAGTGAAGCTCTAGTTTAGGACTTCTGTGCAGTGATCCTTAGCGTGATCTCCAGACCAGCAACATCAGCATCACCTGGGAACTTGTTAGAAACATAAATTCTCAGGTTCCACTCAGACCTAAAACTCTAGGGGTAACCTGAGTTTAGCAAGTAACCTGAGTTTAGTAACCTGGTTTAGCAAGTGTTCAGGTCATTATGAAGCATGCTATGGTCTGAAAACTCCTGCTATAATGAAGGGAGTTAGGGCCTTGAGACCTGAGAGACCTGGGTTTGAATCTGATCTCTATACTACTTCAGTAATCTTGGATAATGACAACAGCTAATATTTATGGAGCAATGATGTGCTATTTACCAGATAATGTGCTAAGCACTTTCAAGGGGTGTGTGTGTGTGTGTGTGTGTGTGTGTGTGTGTGTATAAATCCCTATGAAGTTATATATTATTTTTACCCTCACTTTAGAAAAGCTGAGGCTCTGAAAGATTGAGCTGTCCAAGATCTCATAGTATTGAAGTTCAGCTCCAGAGTCTGAGATTTTAAACTTCTACTTAACTTGAGTCTCAGTATTCTCATTTGCAAAATGGGGGTAGTATTATTATCTTACTTTGGAGAGTTTGGAGAGATAGAGGTAATATACCTTGAACTAATTCTTAATACATAGCCCAACTCAGTCCTCCTGAACTGATGCTTTTAGAAAGAACTTTCTGTAGAATCTACAGTATAGATGGTGCTTTTCCATAAAGATGTCATTGATAGTGTAACTAGGGCAGCAGGAGAGCGCTACAGCTATAGGAAGAGGCCCAGAGGTGGCAAAGAGCCTATCTCCTGCTTCACAAATTTCAGCTTTAATCCAGGCTAGTCCCCTTCCCCCGTGCCATCTCTATCTTTCACCTAGGCCTAATGGAGCTAAAGGAAGCAGCCCTCTCCATAGAAACTCCTCCCCTGCAGTGATTCAGGTAGGCCCCAAGGGATCACCTTACTGGGAAACTGGCACTGTGCTGTACTCCTCCCATCAGTGAGCTCCAGTGGGAACAAGACGGATGGAGGAGCCTCTCCCCCAAACATACCCTGCAAGCAGTTTGGAAATCCATACCCTGATAGTGGAAAAGAGAGGTGATGTGGGCCTTAGAAAAAAACACCTCTCCTCTTTTTTCATTTTCCTTCTAGCTTCTGTTTAGACTGGTGGAAAAGTGATGGATTCCTTCCTATGCTTTCTATTGAAAGGTTGCCATGGAGACCAGGCCCAGGCTCTGCCTTTGGTCTGTTGGCAGTCAACAAATGGCTCTGGGCTGCTTTCCTCATTATTGTGCCCCTTTTCCAGTGGCTCTCTCCATCTTCATGTTGCACACAGTAGGTGCACAGCCCATTCCTTCATTTAACCATTCTTAGTTGAGCATCTACAATGTGCCAAACACTTCCTAGGTTCTAGAGAATCAGAGGTGAATAAAACAAATAAATGCTTGTTGAACTAAATTAAATTGAATCACATTGAATTGCTCAGCCCTGGGCAAGACGCAGAACTAACTCAATACTGAAAAGGATCCCAACTGATTTTCACCACAATTTATTTCATGAATATTTATTAAACCAACTTCCTCTGTATGAGGCACTATTCTAGCTGCTGAGGACACAGCAGTGTATAAGGCCTTTGCTTTAATATAGCTTATTTTCTTAAAGAGGAAGACACACAATAAACAAATATATAAATAAGATAATGATATTAGATGGTGATAAGTGCTATGAAGGTAACGATTTAGGAAGTGACCAATGGTGGGAGGGATGGTTACTTTAAACAGAATGGTCAGGGAATGATTTTTGACTTGAGACAAGAGAGATGAGAAGGCACTGATCCTGAAAAGATCTATGGGAAAAATATTCCAGGCAAGAGGAACAGTATTTGCAGTCTCTAAGCTGGGAATAGTTTGGCTTGTTCAAGAAACTGGAAGAAAATCAGAGCAGGGTAGAAAGGTAGGTAGGGACTGAGCCATTTAGGGTCTGCTAGGTAGGAAGTATGGATTTTTGTTCTCATGTGGTGTGAAGTCAATGGTGAGCTACAAGCAGTGTACATACATGATATAATTTATGTTTTCATGAGAACACTCTGGAAAGCTGTGTGCAAAATGGACCATGCAAGGGAGAGAGTAGAATCTGGGAGACCAGTGGAATAGAGATGACAATGTTCCATTTAATTTTTTTAAGTTGTGACCAGACAAGTATGTGGTATAAGCAACAAATTAAAATGACTTAATATGCATGCCTTAAGTTTAAATTAGTGCCTTGCAAAAGTGTAAAGCTATGTTCATTATGCTGCATCTTATCTCAGTTAACTGGGACCATCTCAGGTTAGAGCTGAGACCAAAAAGATCACTCTAATTTATAACTCTTTTTTGTTGTGTGAATGTGTGTGTGTGTGTGTGTGTGCGTGAGAGAGAGAAAGAGAGAGAGAGATCTCAGTGTCTTCTTATCTAGTTCCCTAAAATTAATTCTGGCCCTACCTAATTTATAAATATATATTCCAAGGAGGAAAAACAGTAAAATTGCAAAATTTAAAGTAATCACAGGAGCATGTTTATGTTTGTAGAGAACCCCCCCAAAACCCTGTTTATTAAATCTTGGATTTGCTAACCAGGTAATTAGGAGATAATTATTCACATTACACATTTTTAGGAGATAATTATTCACATTACACATTTTTCCCTAAACATTCACTAACTTGTTCTTTTAAATAGCAATTTCTCTAGTGCAGTTAAGTTTTTGTTTATAGATCATGAACCAATCCTTACTGATCATGAATTGTGTGACAGTGGGGCTAGAGGGCAGAGAAATTCAATTCAACAAACATTTTTTGAGGTCTATGTTGTACAAATAAGGAAGAAGGTCGGTCCCAAGGAAAATACAAAGATAAATAAGGTTAATTCCCTGCCCCTTGGAAGCATGAAACATTGTGAAGGAAGATGTCCAGTACACAGCTAGTTATAACATAAGGCAGCCTAAAATAGAGATCTGTAAAAAGTGCTACGACACATGGAAAGAGCAATTTGTTTTGACTGGAAGAGGTGGGGAATTCTTCACGTAAGTGAATTTCAATTATTCATTCAACAGCCTTCATTGAGTGTCCACTTTGTGCCAGAAACTGTGATAGATGCTTGGGACTACCATGATTATAATACAAGCCCATAAACAAGCCATTAGGATCAAGTGGGATCAGGGCTATGAGAGTAGGAGTACAGAGGAATGGCACTGAGTCTAGCCTTGGGTACCCTTGGATGGACTTCTTGGAGGTTCCATCTAAGCTAAGAGAAAAGAGTACAGCTTAACTGAGTTGAGCTGAGGTGGAAATGGGAGACTGTGTTCTAGGCAGAAGAAGCAGCATGTGATAAGGCTTGGAAGTATGCACAAGGAGAGAAAGAGTGAGACAGAGAGAATAGCCTGGATGAAAATAATAATTTCCTGATATTTTATTGGATAAGCCAACATTCAAATCTGCACCAGGAGATTTTGTATTCTTAGCAATCAGGTTCTTTTCCACTTTAGTCACTCTTAGTGAATCATCTTTGGTGAAGACAAAGAAATATCCAATAACAAATAATGCAGTAACTCTACCACCATTCTTGTATTTCCAACTAGTCCTGGATAGGTTGGGAAAGAAGGGTGAGGTGACCATTCTTCGGTGCTTGTTTTTTCCACAGCAGCATTATATCTAGTCATTTAGCTTCCAATAATGTCAACAGGATCCGAAAAGACAACAACACACAAAAATTTTTTTTCAAAGATTTGTACCCCAAAGTAATCCTTATAGATCTACTAGAGGTGATTACTTTCATTTGATAGGGACAAAGTAAGCCCTTTAATGGGGATTTCAGAGTTAATGGAGGTCTTATCACTTATGACATGTTTCAGAAAAAAAGACAACCATTACTTTTACATATTTCAAAAGTACTGTCTTATAGTCATTTATTACATTTTAATACATAAAACAATTTCCACAAGTATGTATTTCACTTTCTCAGTTGGAAACAACAGAACTTTTTAAGACTTTTTTTGTGAAATATAACACACACACACACACAGAAAAATGCATGAAACATAAATGTGCAGCTTAACAAATTATTTTAAAATAAACAACTGGTGGAGTGCCTGGGTGGCTCAGTTGGTTAAACGTCTGACTCTTGATTTCGGTTCAGGTCATGATCTCAGGGTGGTGAGATCAAGCTCCATGCTCAGTGGGGAGTCTGCTTGAGATTCTCTCTTCCTCTACCTCTGCCCCGCCAACTGTGCTCTCTCTCCCTCTCTCTCAAATAAATAAATAAGTGCTCTCTCTCTCTCTTTCTCTGAAATAAATAAATAAATCTTAAAAAAAAAAAAAAAACACCTGGCTAACTCCCATCCAGTAAACCTTTGGAAATACGGATTTGAAATGACGCTTTTTATTATGTTCAAGATGAGATTCAGTACTGCAAAATGCATATAAACTCTTTAATGTAATATGCAGATATTTATTTTTTTGAAAAAATAATAAAAATAAGAATGCTTTAAAATGGACCTTGCCCTAAAATGTGAGGTCACACTTTGAATGCAGAAGAACTGTCTTCATGAAGTAGGAGTATATTAAGGGGTTTTTCCAGCAAGGTAGATTGGTTGCAGAATACAGAGTATTCTGATTCACAGTATTACCTTTGGGTTTAGGATGCTTTCTGGAAGGAAAAGGTTGGGGGAGTAAAAAAAGGAGACCCATCTGCCATCCTCTCCCAGCCACCATTTCTGGGAAGTTGCCACTTCTCCTTTCTACCTGAAGACAGTTCCTTGGAGGATAAGAACAATTTGTTATCTGAAGAATACTGGAATTTTCCACTTACTTAATTCACTCACTCTGGGTTTGTTTGTTTGTTTGTTTTGGTTTTTTTGAGTACTTACTATATGTCTAGCTCTATTTGAGGCAGTGCTGTGGACAACTACCCTCTACCTTCAATGAGTGCACAGAAAAGGCCACAGTCTATATAATCATACACCCAGAGCAAGATAGATGCCATAAACAGAGTAGTTGGGGTCCTGAGAAGCAGAGCATTATTAGGGCTTGATGTCATCTGGAGGACCAAGCCTTAGTGGAGATAAAGGTAAAAATAAATTCTGCTAGTTTTACCATATCTCTGAAGAGAATTTTGTGTTTTAGTCCACCCTCAACTTTCTGTAGGAATATTCGTGTGTATGTATGTGCACATGTGCACATATACGTATCTTGAATCATATAAAACACTTGCAAACACTCAAAATGTGCCAGGCACTTAAGAGCATAAGATGACTAAGGCTGTGTCTCATTTGGTTCACATCAGGTACCTTTAAAAAAATTTTTTTAATTAAAAATTTATTTTTATTTTTTTATTAACATATAATGTATTATTAGCCCCAGGGGTACAAGTCTATGAATCGACATCAGGCGCCTTTTAAAATAGCTGGACCTCAAGTACTTTTTAGTTTGCATCTTTACCACATGCTTCTCTTTTTCCTGGTCCCAGCCTCTTTAGGCTCCTTTTCCTAGTTTTTCTTTTCCCCATCACTTCTTTTCACCATTTTCCTCCACCTCTTACTTGTGCTTTTTACTTTGAGCCTGTT
Source organism: Neogale vison (assembly GCF_020171115.1). NCBI lineage: Eukaryota > Metazoa > Chordata > Mammalia > Carnivora > Mustelidae > Neogale > Neogale vison. Next base: position 88,008,543 of record NC_058105.1, on the reverse strand, counting down.
GAAAAATGAATGCAAATATCTATAGCTCATCCCTATAGCTGTTTCTGAGCTCCCCCTTGCCTGCTACAGTCACCCCAGACTGTGTTCTGCTCTGGAGTTCCTTTCATAGTTCTAGTCCTGCAGCAGGCAGAAAGTCAGTATAGCTGATTTTCTTCTCCATTTCATCATTGTTATCATCAAATATCCCCAAAGTATCTACAAATCCCTCTCCCATCCCTTTTTCTTCTTTCCCCTCTCCCCTCTACCCTGTTTGTTAGTTCCTCATCTCTCCACACTCCCATCTCTTTAGCATCTATAAATCTTTTATTTTTTCAGTGGCAATGAGCTTCCAGGCCATTCTATTCTTTTTTTCCTGCGGTTTTATCTAATTCTTTGATTTCTAGTCTATTCTCATCCAGATATCAAACATGATCTACCCCTGGACAGCTAAAATATATATGTGTCTATTTTCACTGCATGGATTTCATCAGATTACAGGTTTGTATGTACCTCAGTGTGCCTTCAGAGAATCAAGCCTGCTCTTAATTATATGCACTACTTGAGATTATCATTGCTACTGATAGGCTCTGAATTCTCTCCTTTTGTCTTAGAGATGTATTTAAGAATTTGTTTTTATAGTTACCTCTGTTCCTAATTCGGTTTTTCTTGGGCTGATATTAGAATGAGTTTGCATTTCCAGAGCACACATGAACGGTTGGCAAAGGGAGGCGGGGAGCCTGGTGGTTGGGAGTGGAAGTGCCTGGATTCAGTCTCTGCAATTGGGAGGAGGGGCAAACTCGGGCTCTAAATGACCACAGATAATTCACAAAATAAATGATCCACAGGCTGATAATAAAGCGGCGAATGTGCTTTAAACACTGCAGCAGGCTTCAAGCCATGATGAAGTGTTTTTTGGAGCTGCTCTTGTCGCAGCTGTGAGGCTGCTTTTCATAACAGAGCAGAGCAGTACTGCGGACACTAACTGGGCTGCACAGGCCAGAATTTGATGAGCCCCCAGTGGGTCTAATGTATGGTGTTTAAAGGGTGGGGCAAGCCCCAGGCCATGAGAAAAAGTGAATTGAGAGTCAGAAGCCAAACGGGTAAAGGGGTCCTCAAAGCCAGGGCTTCTGGACAATTAACTTATTAACTGTAGATTTAATTTGGGGACTGAAAGGTTCAGAGATCTGGCTTAGGTTCATCCACGTGGACTAGGATTTGGAGTAGCACCTTAGGACCAAGCTGTAGAATAGAATTTAAGAAGGAAATGGAGACAGACAGACAGATACCCTGTGTACTGCTTGCACTAACACAGAAAATTAAGAGGAGGCAGGAAAGGAAGAATACACTTTAAGGAAGTGCTGTAGCTCAGAGGTTATACAAAAGCTTTGTGTTTAGCCCTAGCATTGCCAATAGTCAGCCAGTGAGGTTAATTTAGGTCCCACCAAGTGGTGAGCTGAAACTGAAGATACTCATGTTTAATCAACTTTAAGATGCATGCTATTTTTTTTCTTTGAACACAGAATGGGGCTTACAGTCAATGGCATCTTACAATGGCTCTCAGCCATTTTTCATTTTGATGTTTTTGAAATTTAGATGTTACTTCCATTTGATGCCATTTTAGACTTGAATTGCACTACATGTGTTGCCTAAGTCACGATGGCTCATGATGAGGACAGGGCTGAGCTGCAGTGACTCTAGCTGTGAGGGCTTGAGGTAATGAGGATTTCTATCCCTTTGTATTTTTGGCAGTCACATCTCATTGTTGGACAGAATAGGGGTTATTGTCAAACCACTCATCTATATGGTTCTTACGCAGCCTGGCGTGAAGACAAAGATGCCTGTACTGCATTGTACAGCTGGTTCTTGGAACTCAAAGGTAGTCCTTACATTCATTCCTGGTAAATTTCATTTTGGCTCATTCAACTCATCATTCTGTTCATTCACCCAGAAAACATTTAGTGGTACAGGTCTTGCACTGGATGCTGTGAAACACAGACAGTGCCTGACTTCCATATATTATGAAAGGAATATAGATAAATGCCAAGTTAAAAGTGTTTTTAGGGTTATGTAGAAACACATAAAAGGGGTACCCAGTCTAAGCTTGGGTTTGGGAGAAATAACCCTAGAGTGAGAGATTTACTTAGTCTCTTATTAGTTGTTTGATTTCTTTGTGCCTCATTATCTTCATCAATGAAAAGAAAATAATAATATTATTCACCAATGGAATTGTAGGGGAAGAAAGGGTTAATGCATATGGAACTTACAGAATACTTCCTTGGGTGTGATGACGATTATGTTAATGTTAAAGAAATCAAGGAAGGGTCTTCATCAACTTAAGCTTGAACATTTGAGCAGCTTCTTAAAAGATGAGAAAATTTTTTTAAGGAAGAACAAAATCTTTCAGACAGTATGAATAGGAAGAATGTGGTATATTTTGAAGACTACAACCTTTCTAAGGAGAGTATAGATTGCGTATTAGCAACAATAGGGGAGAAAGTGACAGGGAAGATGTCAAAACATGGGACTAAACCTTGTTTGCCATGGTAATGTGTTTGGATTGGATCCTGAAAGAAAGGGAAAGACTTTGAGGAATTTTAAGTCATAATAATCTACCCTTCAACCTATGAGGTAGTTGAATTCCACTTTACAGATCATGAAGCTAGTGCAATGAAAAATTAAATAATTTACCCATGTAGCTAGTAATAAACTGTGCTTGAATTTGAATCTAAGTTTCCTGAGTGTGCATGTTTTACCACTATATCATATCACCTCTATGACAATACAGGCAAAAGTCAGGTTTCAGGTGAAAAATGATTAACTTAAGTTTTGATCTTTTCAGTTTGTGATATTTGTGAGGTATTCAATGTTCATATCCTATAGGCAATTGGATATATGGATGGGGAGTGTGAAAAAAAAGAACTGAACTTGATATTTAAATCTGAAAATCAATCATGGTAGGTCATAGAGTGAAAAATTAGAAATCTGATAGTGAAACCCGGGAAATCCCAAAATCTATCAGGTGGACAGGGGAAAAGGAGCTCACAGTGCTGACTAAGAGTGAACAGCAAAATAATTAGGGAGAAATTTAAAGAGTGGGATAACAATCAAAGAGAATTTTGAGAAGAACGGTATCGAATGTTGCAGAGAGTTCAAATAAATCAAAGATATAAAATGATTATTTGGGATTATGGGACTTCTGCTTCCAGTAATATGGGGTAAACATACTTTTCCTTATCTCCCACCAAATATAGCAACCTGCCTGGTAATTATTCATGGAACAAAAATAAGACTCTACAAGGTGGGAGAGAAGACAGACCATTAGAGACTTTGGACCCCAATGTATGACAGGGGTGAGGCCTCCAGGGTTACCGTTTGCTTCATATAACTCAGATTGGTTGTTGGAGAAGATAGAAAAAATAGGCACAGGGTCCCCACCTCCCACCCCCACTCCCCCCACCAAAAAAGCCTAGTAAAGCCTGCTGTCTCCAGCAGGCTGGGAAAAGGGGAAAGTAGCAAGGCAGAAAACTCCAATTAAACACCACAGAAAAATCTGTGGCCCTACCCCATCACTGTCAGCAAAGACTAAATAAGGAAGCTAGACTTGTACCCTGTAACAAGGCACCCAGTCTTTCACTATCCCCTGCCAAGAAGATGTCAGAGAATGCTGAGTAGAGAGCTAGGATTTTTACCTTCACCAAGTGGTAATAAGATCCCTCTTTCATGGGGTGAGTGAAAATCACATGGAGAGCTTGAATTTTCATTTCCAATGAAAATGAGGTACCCTATTTGGTGGTAATGAGGAACCCCACACTCTGCTCACTGGAGTGATGTCAGGGAAAGCCTTGTGGAAAGTTGAGACTTTCAACAATGCTCTCGCTGAATATCACCAGAGATCTATAGAGAACCTGGATTTCAATTCTAGCATGGCAATAATGAGGTAGCACTCACTTTTCCATACCAGAGTGGTATCAGAGGAGAGCTGGAAAACAAAATATTTAAATAAGATCCAGTCTCACAATACAATACCCCAAATGTCTAGTTTTAAATAAAAAATGACTCATCATACGAAGAACCAGGATGATCTCAACTTGCATGAAAGATTATCAGCAAACTCTAGTAAGATGACACAGACATTAGAACTATCAAAAAATTTTAAGTAGCCATCATAAAACTGTTTCAATGAACAGTTACAAACATGCTTGTAACAAATGAAAAAATAGAAATTCTTAGCAAAGAAATGGAAATTCTCAGCAAAAAATGCAAGATATAAAAAAGAACCAAATGAAGATTTTAGAACTGAAAAATACAATAGCCAAATACAAAAACTCAGTGGATGGGCTCCATATCAGAATAGAGGACAGAGAGGAAAGAATTTGTAGACTTGAAAATAGAACAATAGAAAATACCCAGTGTGAGTAATAGACTGAAAAAGATTTTAAAAGCCTCACTAATTTCCATGTCATTGGAGTTCCAGAAGGAGAGGGGGAAAAAGGGTGGGACTGGAGAAGTATTTGGAGGAAAAATGGCTGAAATTTCCCCTAATTTGGCAAAAATCATAAACCTGTAGATTCGAGATGCTAAGTGAACTCAAAACATACTGAAAGAAATGCATGCCAAGACACATTATAGTCAAACTTCTGAAAACTAAAGACAATGAAAGGCAACCTTTAAAGCAGCTGGGAAAAGAATGTATTTCCTAAAGGGAGAAAAAAACAATTAGAATGATAGTGAATTTCTCAAAAACAAACAAACAAACAAAAACCTATGGAGGCTGGAAGGAAAAGGCATGAAATTTTTTTAAGAGCTGAAAGAAAACAACTGTTGTATCAGAATTCCATAGCTAGTGAAAATATACTTTAGATATGATGGAGAAATCAAGACATTCTTAAAAGAATGAAACTAAGAGAATTTGTGGCTAGCAGACCAATTTAAAAGAATGGCAAAAGAATTTCTCAAAACAGAAAGGAAATTATAAAATAATGGATCTTGGAACATCAAGAAGAAAGAACACAAGAAAGAGCAAAAATAGGAGTAAATACAATATGCTTTTGGTTATGGACTGAACTATGTCCCCCCAAATTCATGTGTTGAGGTCTTAAGCCTCAGATCCTCAGAATGTGACTGTATTTAAAGATAGAGCCTTTAAGGAGGTGATTAAGGTAAAATTAGGTCATATGGGTGGACACTGATCCAATATGACCGGTGTCCTTACAAGAAGAGATTAGGACGCAGATATGCAGCCACACAAAGGAAAGCCCATATGAAGACACAGAGAGATCATCATCTGTAAGCCAAGGACAGAGGCCTCAGAAGAACTCAAAAGTGAAATGTTGTGATCTTAGACTTTTTTTAAATTAAATTTATTTATTTTCGGCATAACAGTATTCATTATTTTTTCACCACACCCAGTGCTCCATGCAATCCGTGCCCTCTATAATACCCACCACCTGGTACCCTGACCTCCCACTCCGCCCCCGCCACTTCAAACCCCTCAGATTGTTTTTCAGAGTCCATAGTCTCTCAGGATTCACCTCCCCTTCCAATTTCCCCCAACTCCCTTCTCCTCTCTAACTCCCCATGTCCTCCATGCTATTTGTTATGCTCCACAAATAAGTGATCTTAGACTTTTAGCCTGCAGAACTGTGAGAGTGTAAATTTCTGTTTAAAATATGCAGTCTGTGGTGTTTTGCTATCGCAGCCCTAGTAACACGCTTTGCTTCTCATGAGTTTATCAATTATGTTTGGTGGCTAAAGAAAAATGAGAACACTGATGTTGTTCTCAATATATATAGAGATATTTAGGACAATTATACTGTAAATAGAGGAGAACAAAAGAACATAAAGGGAAGTAAAGTTTCTATACTCTAACTGGAAAAATGATAACACCAGTAAAATGTGATGTTATGCATGTATAGTGGAGTACTAAGATCAATCACTAAAATGCTATACAAAAAGATTAATTAAAGACTAAACTAGGGGACTGGGTGGGGGGAGAAAAAAATCAAAACTAAACTAAAAAAATATTCAAGTAACCTACAGGGAGGCTAGGGGGAAAATGGAAAACCAACCAACTAAACAAACAAACAAGAAAACCCTCAGAACAGCAGAAAAACAGTTTTGTTAAAAATAAAATCATAGGCTTAAATCCTAACATATCAGTAATTACATTAAATGCAAATTGTCTAAATGCATCAATTCAAAGACAGATTGGCAGAGTAAATTTTTTTTTAAAATGACCAAACTTAATGCTGTCTATAAGAAACTTATTTAAAATATAATGATATATATAAGATGAAAATAAAAGTATGGAAAAAGATACACCATACAAACATTAATAAAAAGAAAGCAGGAGTGAATAAGTTAATTTTAGATAAAGTAAATTTCAGAGCAAAGAAAATTACCAGAGACAAAGGAATATTACATAATGATAAAAGGGTCAATCTACCAAGAAGACATGAGAATTCTAAATGTGCATTAACAAACCAATAGAGTTACAAAATATGTAGAGCAAAAATCAAAAGATCTAAAATGAGAATGTGAATCAAAACTTGATAAAACTGAAAGGAGAAATAGACAAATCTAGAATTAAAGTTGGAGACTTCAATGCTCCTATCTTAATAATCAAAGGAACAACTTGTCAGAACATTAGGATATAGGAAAACTGAACATTAGGATATAGGAAAACTGAACAACACCATCAACCAACTGTTATCTAATTGATGTTTATAGAACACTTCACCCAAAAACATCAGCACACACATTCTTTTCAAGGGCTCAAAGGTTGTATACCAAGAGAACCCATAGCCTGGGCTATACAGCAAACCTCAACAGATTTAAAAGAAGTGAAATTATACAAAATGTGTTCTGTGATTACAATAGAATCAAACTAGAAATCTCTAATGGAGAGACAAGGGATGTAAGGTTGCTTTAATATTTAAAAATCAATCAATGTCATCCATCACATTAAGTGGCTTACAGAACAACAACAACAAAACATGATTGCATCAATTGATGCTGAAATGCATTTGACGAAATTCAACATTCATTAGTGGTGACAACTCTCAGCAAACTAAGGATAGAAGGAGACATTCTCAAGTTGATAACATATACAAAAAACCTGCAGCTAACATCATACTTAACAGATAAAGACTGAATATTCTTCTAAGATCTAAAACAAGCAAGTATATCCATTCTCACAATGACTATTCAACAGAGTACTGGAAGTTCTAGCCAGTTCACTGAGAAAATAGAAGGCGCACAGGTAAAGAAGAAATGAAACTATTTCTATTTGCAGAGAACATGATTGTCTATATATAAAATCCCAAGAAAGCTGCAAAAAAATTCATGGAATTAATGAGTGAGTTCAGTGAAGTCATGAGATATGTATCAAGTACAAAAGGGAATTGTATTTCTATATTCTAGCAAGGGACCAAATGGAAACCAAAATTTAAAATACAATTCTATTTATAAAACCTCTCAAAAAATGAAAATTGAACACTTAGGTGAATATCTAACATAACATATATGAAATTTGTATGTTGAAATTATAGAATGCTAATGAAAGAATTTAAAGAAGATTTAAATAAATGAAAATACATACAGTGTCCATGGATTGACGACTCAACATAGTAAAGATGACAGTTATCCCCAAAGAGTTATGTAGGTTTAATGTAGCCCTATCAAAATCTCAGCAAGATTGTTTATAAATATTAGAAAAATTTATTATAAAATGTGTATGGAAATGCACAGGCTCTAGAATAGTTTTTAATGGCCCCAAACTGGAAATAATCAAAATGTCCAACACAGGTGAATGGATAAACTGTGGTATATTCCTATGATGAAATACAGTTCAGCAATAAAAATGAATGAACTATTGATATATGAAACAATTTGGATGAATCTCAAAAGAATTATGTTGAGTAAAAAAAAAAGTCAATCTCAAAAGGTCACATAATGTATGATTTTATTTATATAACATTCTCAAAATCACAAAATTATAGAGATGAAAAACAGTTCAATGGTTACCAGGAGTTAGGGATAATGAGGGTAAAGGGGAGGCAATTGGACTATAAAGGGGCAGCACAAGGAGGATTCTTATGGTGATGGTATGGTTCAATATCTTGATTCCAGTGATTGTTACAGGAATCCACACATATGATAAAAACCAGTGTCAATTTTCTGATTTGATATTAATTAAATAAAGTGTAATCACTGGGAGAAACTGGGTGAAGGATACATGGAGCCACTCCTGAACAAGCTTTGCCATTTCCTGTGAATTAAATTATTTCAAAATAAGTCAAACAACTTTTGAAAAAAAAAATGACTGTGTCCAACTAATCATTGGAGACCTACAAAAGGACCATGCTAGTAGAGAGGGAAATGGGAAATGCACAGAAGAGAGAGAAGATAATGGAGCAAGTTTCTTGAGGAAGAAGAGCAGAGATGGAGGGGTGCCTGGGGGGCTCAGTTGGTTAAGAATCTGACTTTGGCTCAGGTCATGGTATCAAGGTCCTGGCTTAAAGCCCTGTGCTGGGATACCCACTCAGCTGGGAGTCTGCTTGTCCTTCTCCCTCTGCCCATCCCCTGCCCTGCTCCTGCTCTCTCTTTAAAATAAATAAATAAAATCTTTTTAAAAAATAGCACAGATGGAGGAATAAATCTTAATTAGAAGGAAACATCTCTTCCTCTGAGGCATGAGAGGTCAGGTTAGGGTAGTTGCAAGTGCAGATAAGTTTCTAGGTACAGAAATAAAGTTGAGAGGGTTCCTGTCCTGATGACCTCTGTTTTCCTAGTGAACTAGGAGGCAAGTTCATCTACTGTACATGTTAAGAAATATGGTGGGTGGGTAGGGAACTTGAGGGGCCTGCTGAAAGTATTGAGTATTGAGCCACTGAGAGTATTGGGCCACTGAGAGTATTGGGAAAGAAACTTGTTTAGGGTCAGATAGTAGGATTATCTGACTGCTTGAAGATCAAGCTAAGGTTGGATATCAAGATTTCATACTGGTAGTTATCCACATGCTTGTGTGATTTTTCTCTAGTCATACTTAGCTTAAGATAGGTAAAGAAAGGGCAGGTAACCCACAAAATATTTTGTTTTTTAGGGTGCAGTGGAGGGATAAGATGGAAAGGGAGTAGCAGAGATAGGATAGTGAAGAGATGAAATTATTGCTTAGGGGGTCTATGTTGGTTAAAGAAAGTAATTTAAGGTCTCAATGAGATTAAAAAATTGATGTCATAGGAGTGAGGGAGTGAGAAGCTTAGAAGGATAGGAAGGCATAATTAGATAGTAGGACAGGAGAGTTCAAATTTCAGAAATGGAGCAGTTCCAAGCAGCAAAATGTCCAAGGTGTGGTTGTATTTGAAGCAGAAAAGAGAAATTCACCAGAAAGAAACTGTGAGAGCATGGGGTTGAACAGGTCAGTGACCACTGAAGTCCCCAAAGGATGACAACGAAGCATATGTGAGAGGAGAGGTTAGGGACGGGTTCCAAAGCCTTCAATGAATGTGGAAGAATGACCAAGAGGTTTTTACTTGGTATTGACCACCTGCTGAAAATATGAACCTCAGGAGAGGAAGATTTTTACATCAGGAGTAATTCTTTGGAAGCAATGTGGAGAATTAGAGAGAGAGTTGATACTGTTGCCTGATTATGGCACACTTCAAAAAGACTTAAGGAAATGTGGTGTTCTTAGATGTGATTCATTTGGGCACTTGTTCATTTATTCATTCAATAAATATAGATAAGGGACCATATACCCTAGTCTGCCTGGTGACAGTCCTGGCTTATGCATATTTTGCTGACATAATTATAAAAATGATCCCTGTCTCTTTCAAAATGTTCTAATCTGGGTGATAAATTATATGGTCATTATAGTTAGAGAGCATTTATGACCTGGTTGAGAAGAAAGATTTTTATAGCTTCTTGTTATGTTTTCCATCATATTTGATATCTTATCATTTGCATGCTTGGGAATGTTCATTCATCCTATTGGGAATCCATCAAATTCTACTATCATCCAGCCTCATTGCTTCAGTTGTTGAAAAAATTATCAGGAGAGATTGTCTGGCATTCAGACATGCCCTGCTTATAGCATTTCCCTGAGTTAGTAATACCATAAATAAGGAAAATAAAGTTAGTTTGCCATGGCTAACACTTGGTGAGTTCTGCTATGCTTTTTCTTTCCTTTTTTAAATGATGTGTTTTTAAACCAGTCCCTCAACTATACATTTAGGAATATGGAAAAAAAAAGGAATATGGACCTGGGTTAACATCAAACACACTGGCTAATAGTTGCAGAATTCCTTTTTCTCCATTGTTTTGAAAGTCAAAATTATATTTCCCAATTTTCAGTATTTGGAATTTCTTCCAGACTTTGTTCCCTCTTAACCATCACCGACAATAAACCTGTAGTTCCCCCCATTTCTTACCTTACTTAATGTTTGCAATCCACAATTTAACACTAAGTTGATAATAAAAAACTTCCATATTTTGTTTTCTTGCCTTGGGGATTTTGCACATGCTATATCCTTTGACAAGAATATATTTCTGTCTCCTTCCTCACTCTCTCTTTTTGCCTTGTTAATTCCTACTTTTAATTCCTACTTGCTCTTTCGTCCTTACCCTAGCCATTACCTCCTCTCAGAAGTCTTTTTAGCCTCCAGGAGGCATAATATTGTCCCTTCTTCTATGTTCCTATAGTACTATATGTTTCACCCCAAAATAACCCTACTTTATGACTTTAATTGTATTCAATTATCTGTGTCTATTAACAGTCTGTAAACTCCATGAAGCCAGGGACTGTGTTTTGTTCATAAGTGGATCTCTAGTACCTTGTATGTATAGTGCTTGCCACACTGTGGACACCTAATAAATATATATATTAAATGAATGAGTGAACCAAAATTTCTAAATCAAGCGGTTTAAGATGTTGATTTGCAACTATGAATATGGTGCTGAATATTTTAAATGAGAACTGACCTGGAAAATCTAGGGCTTTTGGTAGCTAAATTCATTTGCTAGATCTGTTTTCCCTACCCACATGGAATTCTCCTTTGAGAAATCAAATTAAGAATCATTCCTCACTTATTTCTCACAGCTTCACATAGTATGGAATACATAGAATCATCTCAAAATATACTTTTCAATTTATAGATGATGCTAGAACTTCATTGTAGCTGCATGTTATTTGATGCTGTTTCCATTTAATTAATTCAGATAATGAGATGAAAAGCCCATTTCTCTTTTGCTACGATGGCCCAGCCTTTCTTATAGGCATTTTTCTCTTTTATTGTCCATTTTAGGATCTATTTACTTTCTGAATCCTGGAGATGGGGTGGGGTGAAAGATTGCATTGGATTCCAGTGACTCTTTGTCCCAATTCTCCTCAGTTCTGGACCCACACAGATGGCACCAGTGACCAATTGTATGGAGACGAGCTCAGGTTCCTGGTCTAAAAGCCCAGATCCCACAGTAATTCACTGGGCAAATGCCTTTGCTTTCTGAGCCACGGTGTCTTTATTTGTCAAGGGGGAGAATTCAATTAGCTGATTCCTTAGTTCTAAAATTTATCTGATTCCCTCCATTGTAAGCTTTATTTCAAACCTCGCAATATGCAGCTGTCCCTGGGGCCTCCAAATTACATCAAATTCTGTCATGCCTCAGATTTGAATTGTAGCAAATAGATCCCTGGGAAGCATCATAGTGTATGAATTATTAATGTTCCCACCACACAGTCTTTGTGTGAATATTTACTAATATCACTGGGTATCTAATCCTGACAACAAATCATCATTTGAATGGTTTACTGATGTTTTCTCTTCCCCTCAGTGATTCTGCACGTGTCTTCTTTTCACCTTGAGAATTGTGCAATTCTTTCTTCTCCCATGAGGCCCTGACACTAAACAGCACAGAGAATGTCAACATCTGAGTCCCACCTTTAATGTGTTTTTCTTACTCCCTTACGGATTGTTGCATTTTTTCTTCCATTCTCTGTCCTCCTCCACCCCCAACTTGAGGTCATTCCTACCTCCAGAAACTTGTCTTTTGCCCTCCCCACTCCATACCTCCAGCAGCTGAAGCCACAGTTCTGGTCAATGAGGTTCTTTTTTTTTTTAAAGATTTTATTTATTTATTTGAGAGAGAGAGAGAGAGTGAGCAAGAGAGCGAGGGTGAGAGGGAGAGAAAGAGAGAGAGAGCCAGAGGAGGAGCCAAGGGAGAGGGACAAGCAGACTTTGTGCTGAGTATGGAGCCTGATGCTGGGCTCCATCTCAGGGTCCATCCCAGGACCTTGAGATCATGACCTGAGTCCAAATCAAGAGTTGGATGCTTAACCAACTGAGCTACTCAGGCACCTTTCAGTGAGGTTCTTAATATGCTCACTGATCTGGTTATTTCCCAGAGAAAACACCCTTCCAGATATCTCAGCTCTGCTATGGGGCTTGATCAGCAGCTGTTGCATCCTTCACCTTCTCTCTGGTCTTGGCTATCTACTATTCCCTTCACTCTCACTGTTTCATATATGTCTCTGATCTCCCTTACTCTTTCTCTCCCTGTTTCCTCTTTTCTTTGCAACAATAGTTGCTGCAAGGTTAGTTTCAGCCAATATTTTTCTCTGTCTACAGGTTGGAGAAGCCATTTATTCCCTCAGAAATCCTCTGAGCTAACTGCCCTTCATCATCTCTACTGGGGGTGGGTGCCACAACACTGGTTTAATTAAAGGTATAATAAAATCAAGCTGCAGAAAACACTTAGAATGGTAATTCTCTGGCTTATTATGAACCACTCTTTCTACCGCCTTATAGAGTAGAAACTTGGGGTTGGGGGATCAGGTATATGCTTCATTTCTTATTCATGATAGAACTGGGAGGTGCCTACTTCAATTACGTATGCCTTTCTATAAGCAGAGATATCTCAGCCAGCTCAGTGGGGGCTCTGGCATGATAAACTTGATTCTGAATATGTGAGGGAAGCTGAGTGGAATGTCTTTGAGTGGCATGCAGAATGAGGTATTGGCATGTCAGATAGAAGTGTCTTTGGGAGACACAATTTGGACCAGGTTCTTGTGTCTACTCTGTTTGGCCATCATCCACTAAAACCAACTAACAAAACATTACTAAAACTCAGTCACCAAAGTGACATGACAAATGTTCCTCAAAAAACAAGGTAACAAAAGGTAAGTGAAGTGAAAGGTAAGCTGGATAGTAAGGAGTAAGTGGAGACAATTATTTTGACAACCCCTATTGGGACAAATCAACAAGTTTGTTGCTGGAAGGACAGCAAGTTCTCTAGTTCTCATGGGGATTGCTTAGGTCTAGTATATCTTATATTCCTTACCCTGGGTCCCTGCTGTTCAAAACTAGAAAGTGTCATGCCTCCTCTCCCCTAGACTGTGCTCTATCCCTTAACAAAGAGGGCATAGGAAACTAAATAAGTTAAAACTTCCTTAAAAGGGACACCCCCATATCAGGGCTCTCTACTCTGTTCCACTGGTCTATGTGTCTGTTTTTATGCCAGTACCATGCTGTCTTGGTGATCACAGCTTTGTAATAAAGCTTGAAATCAGGTAACGTGATGCCGCCAGCTTTATTTTTGTTTTTCAACATTTCCTTAGCGATTCGGGGTCTCTTCTGATTCCATACAAATTTTAGGATTATTTGCTCCAGCTCTTTGAAGAATGCCGGTGGAATTTTGATCGGAATGGCATTAAAAGTATAGATTGCTCTAGGCAGTATAGACATTTTAACAATGGACCCTCAACTTTATGGTCAATTAATCTTTGACAAAACAGGAAAAAATATACAGTGGAAAAAAGACAGTCTCTTCAATAAATGGTGCTGGGAAAACTGGACAGCTATATGTAGAAGAATGAAACTCGACCATTCTCTTACACCGTACACAAAGATCAACTCAAAATGGATAAAAGACCTCAACGTGAGACAGGAATCCATCAGAATCTTAGAGGAGAACATGGGCAGTAATCTCTTTGATATCAGCCACAGCAACTTCTTTCAAGATATGTCTCCAAAGGCAAAGGAAACAAAAGCAAAAATAAACTTCTGGGACTTCATCAAAATCAAAAGCTTCTGCACAGCAAAGGAAACAGTCAAAAAAACAAAGAGGCAACCCACGGAATGGGAGAAGATATTTGCAAATGACAGTACAGACAAAAGGTTGATATCCAGGATCTATAATGAACTCCTCAAACTCAACCCACACGAAACAGACAAACACATCAAAAAATGGGCAGAAGATATGAACAGACACTTCTCCAACGAAGACATACAAATGGCTATCAGACACATGAAAAAATGCTCATCATCATTAGCCCTCAGGGAGATTCAAATTAAAACCACATTGAGATATCACCTTACACCAGTTAGAATGGCCAAAATTAACAAAACAGGAAACAACATGTGTTGGAGAGGATGTGGAGAAAGGGGAACCCTCTTCCACTGTTGGTGGGAATGCAAGTTGGTGCAGCCTCTTTGGAGAACAGTGTGGAGATTCCTCAAGAAATTAAAAATAGAGCTTCCCTATGATCCTGCAATTGCACTCCTGGGTATTTACCCCAAAGATACAGATGTCGTGAAAAGAAGGGCCATCTGTACCCCAATGTTTATAGCAGCAATGGCCACAGTCGCCAAACTATGGAAAGAACCAAGATGCCCTTCAATGGATGAATGGATAAGGAAGATGTGGTCCATATACACTATGGAGTATTATGCCTCCATCAGAAAGGATGAATACCCAACTTTTGTAGCAACATGGATGGGACTGGAAGAGATTATGCTGAGTGAAATAAGTCAAGCAGAGAGAGTCAATTATCATATGGTTTCACTTATTTGTGGAGCATAACAAATAGCATGGACAAGGGGCGTTAGAGAGGAGTAGGGAATTTGGGTAAATTGGAAGGGGAGGTGAACCATGAGAGACTATGGACTCTGAAAAACAGTCTGAGGGGTTTGAAGTGGCGGGGGGGTGGGAGGTTGGGGTACCAGGTGGTGGGTATTATAGAGGGCACGGTTTGCATGGAGCACTGGGTGTGGTGAAAAAATAATGAATACTGTTTTTCTGAAAATAAATAAATTGGGAAAAAAAAGGGACACCCCCATCATGAGTTAAATCTGGCATTTCCCTTTGGCCTGATATTCATCCTGGGTGGTACATAAGGCAAACTGAGGAGAAATTTAATGTTCTAACATCAATCATTCTGTATTTCCAAGATGATGGTAAAGGGTTTACTTATGGGGAATCTCTGAAAAGATGGACTCTGCCCTTGTTAGATTCAAGGACGGGGTGAGGAAGTAGATTGTGACCTCTATACCCCTAGGCTGCCACATATCCACTCTCTGACTTTGGAGTAAAGCAGGGAAAGAAAAAGAAATACTAAGAAATGCTGATTTCCTCTGCTGACACCAAATCTCTCTTCCAACTTGCTATCATCCCCCCACCCCCAATCAATCACCTTCACAGGAAGAATTTGTACTAATGGTCTCATAGAACTAGGAAGGCAAATACCTCCTTCTAGCCAACTAAGCCTGACATAATGCAAGCAGTCTAATGTACTAGTTTAAGAGACTGATGACTTGTGTTTGAATTCTGGCTCCATCATTTTCTTTATTATGTGATCTAGGGAAAATTGCTTAGTTTCCTTGTGTCTCATTGTCATTATCGGTAAAATAATATGGTAATGCTAATGCCTCCCACATTGAGGGTACTGAAAGAATTAAATAACTTAATAAATGTAACAGACTAAGTAACATGCTTTGTAATTAATAAGTTCTGTATGAGAGTTTGTTACCAATATTCATGGAAAGAGCACTAAAACAAGGTCAACTGATCTTTACCATTTATAAGTCACTTTACCTTCCTGTCCTCAGCATTATTACCATAGAATGGGAGGAAAGCCTCATTTCACATTATTACTTTGGAGACTAAATGAAATAATACACATCAAACATCAGGTGCCTAAAAGGCATTCAGTACCTGGGGAATTTTTTTTTTATTTCCCCATCTTTTACTTACAAAGAACCTATGCTTTAAGCCCTGGCAAATCCCATGCCCTTAAGTCTCAAGATCCTTTTCCTAACTTGTTTTCACTAATAATTCTAAAATCAAGTGATCTCTGCCAACTCTATTCCATTTCCATTATTTATTTAGGTAATGGTATTATTACTCCCATTTATTATGCATCCACTTATTGAAATGGTATTATAGTGGTTGCTGAATGGGGCTAGGCCACCTTCTCTGAGAAACCTTCCCCAACACCCTCCCCCTACACACACCCTCCCAAGTTAATTCTTTTCTCTGTGCTCCCTCAGAGCTCTATGCACGCTTTTACCTCTATTATAGTTTGTTGAATGAGTGAGTGATGAAAGAAAGACAGAAAGATAAAAAGAAGCTTATCTCAGGTTCCAGAATATGCAGACATCATCCTGTCACTAATGACTAATGGAATTGGTGATCAAGCCACACTACCTTGCCTAATTTCATCCATAAACATGATTCATGTCTGTTTGTTTGATTTTCAAGGTGAAATTGTGGATTAAGTTGGAAGCCAATTCTTATTAAATAGATATGTATGATACCTATTCCTTGCCAGGCATTTTGCTACTGGGCACACTGGAACTATAAAGATAAATAACACATGGTTGTTCCTTCAATTAACTCAGAATCAAGTTGGGGAACTGAGAGAAACATGTGAAGAGAAGCCCAAGACACCAGTCAGTGGAATGTTGTGGGTAAGAGTATGGTCTTGGGGATTACATGGCTTGGATTGGAACCCTGTCTCCTTTACTTACTACCCATGAGCAAACTAGCCTTGTTGAGGCTCAATTTTCTCATCTGTACAATGAAGCTGTTAATAAAAGCACTTAACTCTGGGTTTCTTGGGAGGATTAAACAAAATCATGTATTAGTTGATACCTAGGTACACAGTAGGTATGCATTATTAGTCACTAGTGGTGTTGTCAAGGGTTTGATGTAGACACTGAGAATTCCAGAGCTGAGAGGCAAAGAGATTGGCATGAGCTGGAGAGCAAATCAGTGGGGCTTCATTATGCAAGGCAGATTTTCACTTAGGCCTTGATCAAGAGAGTGGGTAAAGAAATGGGAAAAGGCATTCCAAGCAAGGGACATAGTATGTGCAAAGGTGTGCAGGGGCAAGGTACATTTGAGGACCAGTGAACATACTAGTCTGAAGGAGGCAGTTTATATAAGAGAGAATGGTACAAGAAAGGAAGGGGAAGAAGACTCTAGGGAAAAAAGTATATTCAGAACAAGCTCAAATTTTGGATCCACTACTTCTAGCAGTAAGATTTTAGCCAAGTTACTCTTTGTATTCCAGTTTCTTCATCTTTAAAATTAACTTTCCCCAGCTTTTTCCAGTCTTGCTCTAGTCCCAATTCAGTCTTTCTAGAAGGCATTGTTTGAAGGATTTTATGTGAAATAACCCATTTAATACTCACAATGATCTTATCATGCTATTATTATTCTCTTTTTGTAACTGAAGAAACTGAAACAGAGAGGTTATATAACTTAATGCCACACAGTAAGTGGTAGAGACATAATTTGAACACAAGCAGTTGTTTTGTCATTGTTTTTGGATTCGGAAGCCAAGGGAAAGCAAGCAAAATATCAATGTATTGAAAGAAAGAAGCTTACAAATAATGGCTGTTTGACCTTAAGTTTAGGCATAGTTTGTTTTGATTGATAAAACTGACTAATTACCAGGGTTCCTGGGTGGCTCAGTGGTTTAGAGCCTCTGCCTTCGGCTCGGGTCATGATCTCAGGGTCCTAGGATTGAGCCCCTCATCGGGCTCTCTGCTCAGCAGGGAGCCTGCTTCCTCCTCTCTCTCTGCCTCTCTGCCTACTTGTGATCTCTGTCTGCCAAATAAATAAATAAAATCTTTTTAAAAAAACCCTAATTACCTGTGGCTTAGCTAAATGAATAACAATAATAATACCCATTATTTAGCAGCAAAGTCCTATGAGCTGGTGCTGCATTTAGTCCTCTATACACATATTTTCTTGTCACAGAAACCCTATAAGGTAGGTACTATTATTATTACCATTTTTCAGAAGGGTAAATAGAGAGAAAGAGTTAGTTCATTTGTGCAAGGCTAAGGTGCAAGAACTGAGATTTGAATTGAAGCAGCCTGGTTCCAGATACTGCTAACTTAGTCAGGAGATAAGATAGTTAAAAACAGAGGGATTGGGCTTTAGGGGTACCTTCGAAAGAAACAAAACAAAACAAAACAAAACCAATATGAATGATGACAAAGATGGTTTCTTGTTCAATATGATTGTTCTGGTTTCTTTCTTTTTTTAAATAAAGATTTTATTTATTTGTTTGACAGAGAGAGAGAGGGAACACAATTGGGGGAGTGTGAGAGGGAGAAGCAGGCTTCCTTTAGGGCTAGATCCCAGGACCCTGGGATCACAACCTGAGCCAAAAGCAGATGCTTAACTGACTGAGCCACCCAGGTGCCCCTGTTCTGGTTTCATAGTTAATTTTACTTCCCAGATTACATATGTGACATTCCCATGTCCATATACCTGGGAAGCCTTTTAATATGCGTCTTCCATGTCAAAATAGGCTTATAGGAGACTAGCATGTGGGGGGGATCTTCTCTACATGAGATTGGAAGCTACAAAGAATCAACTGATAGTGCCAGTCCAGACCCCTGTCTGGCACCTCTTTCATACCCACACATTAGGGCCATTGTAAATTGGAGTGGTAGGTGGAAGGCTTTGAAAGGTATATATTGTGGTACTTGGTTCTTGCTCTAGTGTAACTGCTTGTCATGTCAGCTCTATAAAGACAGCCTGCCAATGCTCAGTTATGTCTTATCTTTATAAGAATAAAGGAAAAGATATCCGCTGCCTTGCCTCTTATTGTTAGAATAATGAGGAAGAATAGTTTGGGGTGGTTTGAGGTTCATATTCATCCAAGAACCTCAAAGTCTGGCTATTTGCATTCCATAATTATTATTCTGTTATAGTCTCTTTAAGAAGCTTGAAAAGACACACAACTCATGGAAGAGCAAATAAATAAAATCTTATGTTTGTTAACTAATAACCTCAGGAAAGCTGATAAATTTCTTTTGGTCCACTTTGTATTTGGTCTCTGATGTTTGAGCCATACTCAGGGCCCTTTGACTCTGATTAGATAAGCCATATGGACTCCTTTCTCAGTGACGTGAGTTATAAGACTTGCTACAAAGTTGTGAATTTGTGATATCATTTGTTTACAAAAAATGATTTTAGTTATAAAGTCCATCATCATTTGGATCCCTTGAGTAGAAGGTATAGTTCTTTTAACTATGTTAAGAAATACATTTATTTACTATGTTAAGAAATACATTTCTGGGTACGCCTGGGTGGCTCAGTTGGTTAAGCAGCTGCCTTCGGCTCAGGTCATGATACCAGTGTCCTGGGATCGAGTCCCACATCGGGCTCCTTGCTCAGCAGGGAGCCTGCTTCTCCCTCTGCCTCTGCCTGCCATTCTGTCTGCCTGTGCTCGCTCTCTCCCCGTCTCTCTCTCTGATAAATAAATAAATAAATAAATAAAATCTTAAAAAAAAAAAGAAATACATTTCTGTTCTGTTTTGCCAACATACTAATTTGCTCATATAGGAAAAAGGCAGTATTCTTACTCATTTGAGAACACTGAGAGATTATATCTGTAACAATCATCATGGCTTCATTCCTCTCTTCCCAGGACTTTCAGTATTTCTGAGAAAAGGGGAGAAAAAGAACAGGGGAGCACTGGTCCAAGCAGAAACAAAAGGAATCTTTAGAAGCATTTCCCCAAATGGGACCTACTCAATGTATTTTAGCAACCACCGAGTCTCTCCTGGAGACAAGAGGAAACATAGTCCCTTGTCTCAAGGAGTTTACAGTCTATAGGAGTTGGGAATAACAGGGTAATCCCCCTGAGAACTTTCAAGTTAATGTTAGATAATTGTGGGAGGAAGAGAATATAAACTGAGAATTCCTTCATACTCAAATTTGAGAGATTCTATGAGAGATCTCAATATGTACTCCTCTTTAATAGAATATAGGAGATTATGCTGAGTGAAATAAGTCAAGCAGAGAGAGTCAATTATCATATGGTTTTGCTTATTTGTGGAGCATAAGAAATAACAGGGAGGACATGGGGAGATGGAGAGGAGAAGGGAGTTGGGGGAAATCGGTGGGGGAGATGAACCACGAGAGACTGTGGACTCTAAAAAACAATCTGAGGGTTTTGGAATGGCAGGGGGTGGGAGGTTGGGTGAGCCTGGTGGTGGGTATTATGGAGGGCATGTATTGCATGGAGCACTGGTTGTGGTGCATAAACAATGAATTCTGGAACACAGAAAAGAAATTAAAAAAAAAAAGAACAACAACAAAAATGTAAGTTGAAGAAAATTTCCCCAAACTGGTAAACCTGTCAACTTCTCACACAAGTTACTTCAGATAGCTTCCCACTAATGCTCCAGTGATCTTCATTTCTCAATGGTCTTTCAAATTTCTTCTTACACGATATAGACTGCTTTGGTTAGGTGCCTGGAATAATCTATTTTTTTCAACAAATATTTGTTGATACCAACTATTTCAGGAGCTGCTCTAGGCAGTGGGGACATAGCAATGAAAAAAAATACATATCAATCTCTGCTTTTGTAAGACTTTTATTTCACTGGGGCTGTATTAATAATCCTCACCATCGGGCTGCCTGGGTGGCTCAGTGAGTTAAGCCTCTGCCTTCAGCTCAGGTCATGATCTTAGGGTCCTGGGATCGAGTTCCGCATCGGGCTCTCTGCTAGGCAGGGAGACTGCTTCCTCCTCTCTCTCTCTCTCCCTCTGCTAGCCTCTCTGCCTACTTGTAATCTCTCTCTGTCAAATAAATAAAATCTTTAAAAAAAAATAAGCCTCACCATCACTGTATAGCAGCATTTTGTGCAAGAATGCACACCACAGGTATTTGCTCAGAGAAGACATTTGAGCGGAGACCTGAATTATGTGAAAGAGTAATTTGGGGGAAGAGTTTTCCAGGCAGAGTAACAGCAAGTACCAAAGCTCTTGCACAGGAGTGTTCAAGGAAAAGATTAGTGGAATAGTAAAGAAGCTATATGGTTGAAGTGCAAGGGAGCAAGGAGTTTGGATTGAAATTTCTTTTGAGCACCCACTGTGTGTCTTTCACTTTGCTAAGCATCAGGGATACAATGGAAAGCAAAACAAATATAGTTCCTGCCCCCTAGAGCTTACAGTCTAATGAAGGAAATAGACATTAGTTAAATAACCACAGAGGCAAATCTGAAGGTCCAACTTTGAAAAGTTCTGGGAAGGAAAACTTTCACATGCTGTGAGAGAACAATATGAAGGTCTAATTTAGACTGGCAGATCAAGTAAGGCTTCTCAGGGGAATTGCTATGTAGTAGAGATCTGAAGAATGAATAGGAGTGAAGTAGGTGAAGAGTGAAGAAAACGAAAAAACACTTCAGACTGAGGGAACAGTGTGTTCAAAATCCCCAAGGCAGTAGAGACTTGGGAAAGAAAAAAGTCTGAAAGAAGGCTAGTATGGATGACTGTAGAAAGTAGGGGATTCATGCATTGAGGTATGATTGGAGATATAGTGGGGAACAAACTATAAAAGGCCATGTGAAGAAGTTCTGTTTTCTAAAAGCAATGAGAAACCACCAAAGAGTTTAAAATGTGTAACACAATCAGATTGGTTTTCTATAAAGGTCCCTGACTACAGTGTGGAGTAGATTGATTGAGGGTGGCAAATATAGATGCAGGAGGATATTGAGGTAGTTCAGGTGAGAGGTGTTGATGGCTTGGACTGTGGAGGTAGTAGAGGAAGCTAGTGTGGCAGGAGAGAAGTGGGTAAATTCTGGATATGTCTGTGGGGTAGTGTTTGTTTGTGGGGTAGTGCTTACAGGATTTGAAGATGACTTACATGTGGGAATGAAGAGATAGTGTGTGTCAAGGAAAATTTCCCAGGGTTTTACTTCATGTGGATGGGTGCATGTGGTGTCATTCACTGAGAGTAAGAATACAGTAAAGGGGTAGACCATAACTTGGAGGGGATGGTGACAATTTCCATACACATATAGGTAGAGCTCTGCATTGTTCTGTGTTCAAGTTGGCTGATAGTACTAACATAGGAGTTCATATGAATTCTGTATACTTTTATTATTCCATGTAAAAAACCCTCACCCATCCCCATAATCTGGTTCAATTCAACATTTTTCTGTTTAAGCTATTCACTCCAGCAATAGCTGTCAAATATACCCTAGACAATTCCTGCTTTAATGCCCCAGATCCTACTGTTTCACCTGTTTAAGATGCTTTCTTCACTCATCTGTGAAACCAATCCTAGAATTTTTAACACAGAGGGCTCTTTCCATCTGAATTTTAATAACATTTATTGTCTGCAACACTTAACTGACATTTATCAATCACAAATTCATTTGCAATGTTCATTTGTATGTCAGTTGTCTGGATTACAGAATTAATTTTCCTATAGAAAAACTTTTATAAACAAAATCGGTATCTTGAAGAGATTATTTGTACTCCCATGTTCATAACAGTGTTATTTACAATAGCCAATGTATGAAAACAAACTAAATGTTAGTCAAAGGATGAATGTATGAAGATAATGGGATAACTATAGGAATATTGTTCAGCCACAAAGAAGAAGAAAATCCTGCCATTTGTTACAATATAGATGGATCTTGGAGACATTTTGCATAAGCCAGATAGAGAAAGATAAACAATATATGATATTGCCTATATGTGGAATCTAAAAAAAAAAATGATTGAACTCATGAAAACAGAATGGTGTTTGCCAGGGATAGTGGGTAGGGAGCTTGTAGGATATAGGTAGAGGTTGGTAAATGGGTACAAACTTCAGTTATAAGGTGAATAAAATCTAAGGATCTAATATGCAACATGGTGACTATAGTTGATAACACTGTATTATATAATTGAAATTTACTAAGAGAGTAAAACCTAAATGTTTTCATTAAAAATAAGTAAATATGTAAATGATAGATGGGGTACTCCTTTTACAATGTAAATGGGTGTGAAATCATCATGTTGTATACATTAAATATCTTAAAATTTTGTGAATTATACTTAAATAAAGCTGGGTGCAAAAGACTAAAAGTCCTGAAATTCAAAACCCATTATGAGAAAGAATAAGCTAAAATATTTCATGAATTACATAGTAATAAATATATCTGTGCAAAAAGAGAGGAAGTAAATATTTTATAAATGGTTGTTAGGTTCCAAAGATAGTCCATCAAACTAATTTAGTTTACAATGTAGCTGAAGTTGGAGAGATTTCTAATAAAAAAGAAAAGAAATTATATCTTTAAATGAGTAAAGGACAAAACAATAAAATTGAGTAAGAAATTATTTTTTGTATTTAGAATGCTAGTGCTTGAGGAAAATCAGATTTAATTAGGGGAGGATGAAGAGGTAGATTGAGAGTTTTGTGGAAATTTTAAAGCAGGCTCCTGAAAACTTTCAAGGACATTAGAGCCTGATGATGCTACTTCTTTATTATGTTTAATTTCTCTTCAAAACTTATTTAAAAGTTATCTTGGTGCAGGTGTGTTTTAACATTACACTTTTGTGTATCAGCTATGATTAGAGTTGCTTTATCTTTCAGTGTGAATTTTTTCTTGGCTCACAAAGGTAGCAAATGTATGCAGTTTAATTCAGAAGGTTACAATTTTTTCACCTAGAAAGTATAATAATTTACATTTTATTTCCCATTCATTCTGTATATTCATGGTCCTTCTCTATGTTTATCTTCTTCTGACTACTATTGCACAGTATCATGTACTCTTGGTTTTATAGTCCTATAACAAAGTGCCTCTTAGGAGTAAGTAACCAACCAGAGTCAGAATTCATGCCCCCACTTTCTGGCCTGTCTTCATACTCGCTGGCTTCTCTTATGTGGTATGATCTTCTGCTAATAGATTGGGACATTCAGGACCATTCCTTTGAGGCTAGAACTTAAAGCTGAGGGACCTATTCCATAAAGTGGAGCCAGCATTCCTTTCTTAATGCATACTGATCCCCAAAAATCAGCATTAGAAAGATGAAGGATGGGAACTGAGGAGCTAAAGGAGAAAGGGAAGAATATTGGGAGTGGTTCCTGATGTTGATATGGAAATGCCCATAAGGAAAATAAATCAGCTGTTCAGGAATCAGACACAACTTGTCCAAGTGAAATTACAGACATTACTCACATATGGATCCTGCTTTTAGAACCATTTAAAATTTTTGTTTCTTGATATTCTCAATTTAGCTACTAAACTGTAGGTTCTGTGAGAGCAGAGACTTTGTTCTGTTCATTGCTATATCCCCAAAATCTATAGCAGGACATGGGATGGAATAGGAACCCTATAAATGTGTTTTGACTAAATCAATGAATGAATGTTACTTTTCATTTTAAACCAGAGCTTTTCCTTACAGCTCTTCTGGTATTCAATAAACATGACCATTTCTGTACAATTCTAAATATTGTAAGTTCCTCGGATGCTGTCTACAGAGTCACCTAGAACAAAGACCCTTCCCTATACACTCAACCCCTGAAGTAATGATACCTGAACTGGTCATGTTTTAAAGCTTTCATCATTAATTTCAGAACTCACATTTTTTCCAAAAGTCCTTATCTCTTAGTCACCTCCTTACTAGTCTTTCTAGGTGTCATTGAGGTAAGGTTCCTTTTTTTATACTATATCCATTTATTAATTATTTTTTAAATAGTTATATAAAGTCAATTATTTTCATCATTACTATGACTTTGAATATTTATTCACATCTTTTTTTTGTTTTTTTCTTTTCCTTTTTTAAAATTTCTTTTCTTAATTTCTTTTCAGTGTTTCAGAATTCATTGTTTATGCACCACAACCAGTCCTCCATGCAGTACATGACGTCCATAACACCCACCACCAGGCTCACTCAATCTCCCATCCCTCACCCCTCCAAAACCCTCAGATTGATTTTCAGAGTCCACAGTCTCTCATGGTCCATATACCCCTCCAATTTCCTCCCACTCCCTTCTCCTCTCCATCTCCCCATCTCCTCCCTGTTATTTCTTATGCTCCACAAATAAGCGAAACCATATGATAATTGGCTCTCTCTGCTTGACTGATTTCACTCAGCATAATCTCTTCCAGTCCTGTCCATGTTGCTACAAAAGTTGGGTATTCATCCTTTCTGATGGAGGCATAATACTCCATAGCATTTATGGACCACATCTTCCTTATCCATTTGTCCATTGAAGGGCATCTTGGTTCTTTCCACAGTTTGGTGACCGTGGCCATTGCTGCTATGAACACTGGGGTACAGATAGCCCTTCATTTCATGACATCTGTATCTTTGGGGTAAATACCCTGTAGTGCAACTGCAGGGTCAATAGGGAAGCTCTATTTTTAATTTCTTAAGGAATCTCCACACTGTTCTCCAAAGGGGTTGCACCAACTTGCATTCCCACCAACAGTGTAAGAGGGTTCCCCTTTCTCCATATCCTCTCCAACACACGTTCTTTACGGGTCTTGTTAATTTTGGCCTTTCTAACAGGTCTAAGGTGTTATCTCAATGTGGTTTTGATTTTAATCTCCCTGAGGGCTAGTGATGATGAACATTTTTTCATGTGTCTGATAGCCATTTGTATGTCTTCATTGGAGAAGTGTCTGTTTATGTCTCCTGCCCATTTTTTGACATGATTATCTGTTGTGTGTGTGTCGAGTTTGAGGAGTTCTTTATAAATCCTGGATATCAGCCCTTTGTCTGTAGTGTTATTTGCAAATATCTTCTCCCATTCCATGGGTTGCCTCTTTGTTTTGCTGACTGTTTCCTTTGTTGTGCAGAAGCTTTTGATCTTGATGAAGTCCAAAAAATTCATTTTCACTTTTGTTTCCTTTACCTTTGGAGACATATCTTGAAAAAAGTTGCTGTGGCTGATATCGAAGAGGTTACTGACTATGTTCTTCTCTAGGATTCCGATGGATTCCTGCTTTACATTGAGCTCTTTTATCCATTTCGAGTTTATCTTTGTGTATGGTGTAAGAGAATGGTCATCCTTCATTCTTCTACACATAGCTGTCCAGTTTTCCCAGTACCATTTATTGAAGGAGACTGTCTTTTTTTCCACTGTATATTTTTTCCTGCTTTGTCGAAGATTATTTGACCATAGAGTTGAGAGTCTATATCTGGGCTCTCTACTCTGCTCCACTGGTCTATGTATCTGTTTTTATGCCAGTACCATGCTGCCTTGGTGATCACAGCTTTGTAGTAAAGCTTGAAATCAGGCAACGTGATGCTCCCAGTTTTGTTTTTCCTTTTCAACATTTGCAAGGTTCCTTTTCCCCACAGACCTCAGTCTTCACATGCAGGTATTTTCCTGAACCAGAAAATATTTACATTTTAATTTCATGTTTGTAATTCTAGTACAATGAAAAAGGAAGACTATTTTCAAACCACAGTTAATTGAATAAGAAGTACAGCAATTTTTGCTCTCAGGGTCCATTTTCTTGCACCATCAACTTACACATAGTCCAACACCCACACCATCAAGGTATGAAATGGGAACTTACCAATTTAATGTACATTTTGTACATTTCTTTGTCTATTTCTTTTAACAGGAAGTATTTAGCAAAGCTATTCCCAAAACCACTAATTTGGGATGATTTTTTTTAATTGTTAAAGCATTTTTTTCTCTTATTCTGCTATTTCATAATAACCGTGTTCTTACTTTGAATGTTGAACTTGGATTTGGAAGTGAGCAATAAATAGCATTTGCATATTATTTGTATGCAAAGACTATTTATAATCAAGTTGTGAATATCTGCTTATGTTATATTTCTATACACTGAAGAGAAGTCTGTCACCGAAGTTGCTGGTTGACTGAAACTGAATAAGTTGGTGCACATTTAATCAACAGATTGGATGGAAATGGACTGTCACTTGCTAATTGAATGGAATAACAGGGAGGAAAATTTTTAAATTCACCTCTCTTTTGACAAAGGGGTAAATCTTAAGAAAGCTTTTTTCTCTTTTTATAAGGCTGAAATAGCAATTTCACATGGCAAGTGACATGAAAATGCAGTTTTGTGTCCAGTTACTCTTCATCATTTTGCTGCCATAAAGCTGTGTGCCAACTGGAATGCCTTCTTACCAGGAGAAGAAGAGGTTCTTGTCTGATAGAGAATATCAGTTGGGCAGGCTATCATTTTGTTCTGCTTGCTTGGGAAGTTGGAAATTAGCTGCAGTACCCGTGTATTTCTCACCAAAGAAAGTAAAAAGAAGGGAAAAATTCAGGGGGACAAAAGTCCTGTTAAGATACTTGGAGGTCTGTATTAGATTTTTCTCCTAATGGCAAGGTTTTAACTGTTGCCAGAAATCTATAGCTCTCTGCTCAATACCCCAAATCTTCCAGCCTTTTAAGCCACATGTCATTTTTTTCTAGATCACTGAATTTATTTTCCTTCTTTATTCTATTCTATTCCAAATCTCCAGATAATAGGGGGGTGACTTTAACTCAACTTTGAACAATTACCTGGACTCATATGAGCAAGCAAGATACTTTACCAGTATAGCATTGATTAGGTAAAAAAAAAAATGCAGTCCTCATTGGTGCAGACTGTGTCCAACACTATACCCAAATCCCCAAGGAATGATCCTACTTTAAAATTCCTTAAATAATTATTTTTTTCTCATTATAAAGGCAGTTACTGATCATTGTGAAAGAAAGTGTTTGGTAAATACAAATAAACATAACCAAAAAGCACAAAGAAGATTCTATGAAGTTTTGGCTTAACACATTTTCCTACTTTTAGACTTCTATGGGTGTAAGGACTTATTTCCGTTATTACTGCAAAACTTAGTTGTTCAGAACAACAATGTTTTTCATGATTCTGTGTGTTGACTTGGCAGTTCTTCTTCATGTACTATTAGATGAGGTGCTGGGATGGCTGGAAGGTCCAAAATTTTCATCTCATCCACATGGTGGTTGATTGGTGCTAGCTTCTGGCTAATAGTTTTTGGACTTTTGGCTGAAGTCTTGGTTTTCCTTCATGCCACCCTCTTCACACACCTGGGTTTCCTCACAGCAAGGCAGCTAGGTTCAGCAAGGAGTGTGCTAAGTGGTGAAAACAGAAATTTTAGATCCTTAAGATTCAAAGTCACAAAGCATCATTTCTGCCACTTGTTATTAGTGAAAATGATTCACAGGGCCAGTCCAAAGTCAGTGTGGGAGGGGACCATACAATGGTATGAACACTGGGAAGTATGGTTCATTTGGAGATTAACTGCCACAGAGTCCTTCCCATCCCCTGATCCCAGTATTCTTTGTCCCTTTGCAGCCATAACTGGGCAGATTTGGGAGAATGGGGTTGTTGTTGTTGGTGGTGGTGGTTATATGTATATATATGGGAGTCAGGTTAAGGGGATTGATTGGATATGCAGCTGAGTTCTCCAATATTGAATGACTCCTAATTTAGGTTTTTGGTCCTATTTGTAAGTAACTGATCATTAAGAAGATTGATGAAAATCACGATTTTAGTTTAATATCACTTCCTCAAAGAATCCTTTAAAAACAGATTTTATTTATTTGTCAGAGAGAAAGAGAGAGAGAGAATGTGTGCACAAGCAGGGAGAGTGGCAGGCAGAGGGAGAAGCAGGTTCCCCAGTGAGCAAGGAGCCCAATGTGGGACTTGATTACAGGATCCCAACATCATGACCTGAGCCAAAGGCAAAAATTTAACTGACTGAGCCACCCAGGCATCCCATCCTCAAGAATTCTTGAGGAATTCCTCCAATTATCCTCTCCTTTATGTCATCATGGTTTCGGTAATTTTTGATTTATATTTCTTTTATATACATTCATGTGGTTATTTGTTTGTGTTTGTTTTTTGTTGTTTTTGTTTTAACAATCTTATGTATCACACAAAGGTAGGGACTTAATCTTTCTTGTTCAGACCAGCACCTAGCACAGAGTCTGACAGAGAGTAGATGCTTGCTGAATTTTTGTTGAATAAATGGGTGATTGAAAGAGAGCCTGAATGTCTGTGCTCATCACTCATTCACTCACACACATGCAACCACAGTAATCTAGTCCTGGCTTATAAATAGGAAGTTGTTAATAAATGTCATTCCCAAAACTGTGGGAGATAAGAAAGTGATGTAGATAAATTTCAGTCAAACTAAATCCTGTTGTGGTATCTGTTTTCTATAAGAAAAGGCCACTTCCCCATTCTACCTTAGAAATTTCAGCTTTATCCCTAAACCTTGCACCTCAATTTCCAGTGGTTGTAAATTGCTACCTGGATGTCTCATGTTTACATTAAAAATAACCAGTCTTATTTCAGCATTTTTGTTTCAATTCAATTAACTTTCCATTCTCTGTCATTGATAAGAACATCCCCAATTATCTTTTCTTCTGTGTTCATCTTACCCAGCCAAGGCCTATTGTCTCTTCTATTTATATTCCTATGGTTGTTGCCATAGGTTGGATCTCTTATTTTATATAGGGGCAAGGTTGACAGCCTCATTAATTCATCCTTTAAATTCAAAAAATATTCACTGAGCACACACTATGTGTCAGGCACTGAAGATACAAAAATATTTATGACCCAGTTTCTGTCTTTGAGGAATTCATTACCTTGTTGGGATGTATTATGATTGTTATTGGAATCTATTAGTGCTAATAGAGGTACTGTGTTGAAATAGAGGGTAGAAAAATTAACTGGGGGATTGGAAAATATGGAAGAGACAAGAGTGAACAGATTGCAGGGCAGTAAGTTAGGAATGGTAGAACAAAGGAAATTACGTCTGAACTGAGTCTTTAAGGAAGAGAAGGTCAACCAGTGACCAAAGAGAAGAAATGTATGAAAAAGTGGGGAAACACATATAAAGGCATGAAGGTATGAGAAAGCAAGGCATTCAATATGGATGGAACATGAAGTATGCAGGGAAAGAGAGAGCGAAGATGAGGCTGAAAGTCTAAATAAGGGCCATAATTCTAAAAAGCATGTACAACATACTATGTAGTTCTGTATTGTTTTTATTTGTAAGATTTTACTTATTTTTTTATTAAATAGATTTATTTATTTTCAGAAAAACTGTATTCATTATTTATTTATTTTTTTTTCAATTTATTTATTTTCAGAAAAACATTATTCATTATTTTTTCACCACACCCAGTGCTCCATGCAAGCCGTGCCCTCTATAATACCCACCACCTGGTACCCCAACCTCCCACCCCTCCACCACTTCAAACCCCTCAGATTGTTTCTCAGTATTCATTATTTTTTTCACCACACCCAGTGCTCCATGCAATCCGTGCCCTCTATAATGCCCACCACCTGGTAACCCAACCTCCCACCCCCCTGCCATTTCAAACCCCTCAGATTGTTTTTCAGAGTCCATAGTCTCTCATGATTCACCTCCCCTTCCAATTTATCCCAACTCCTTTCTCCTCTCTAACACCCCTTGTCCTCCATGATATTTGTTATGCTCCACAAATAAGTGAAACCATATGATAATTGACTCTCTCTGCTTGACTTATTTCACTCAGCATAATCTCTTCCAGTCCCATCCATGTTGCTACAAAAGTTGGGTATTCATCCTTTCTGATGGAGGCATAATACTCCATAGTGTATATGGACCACATCTTCCTTATCCATTCGTCCGTTGAAGGGCATCTTGGTTCTTTCCATAGTTTGGCGACCGTGGCCATTACTGCTTTAAACATTGGGGTACAAATGGCCCTTCTTTTCATGACATCTGTATCTTTGGGGTAAATTCCCAGGAGTGCAATTGCAGGGTCATAGGGAAGTTCTATTTTTAATTTCTTGAGGAATCTCCACACTGTTCTCCAAAGAGGCTGCACCAACTTGCATTCCCACCAACAGTGGAAGAGGGTTCCCCTTTCTCCACATCCTCTCCAACACATGTTGTTTCCTGTTCTGTTAATTTTGGCCATTCTAACTGGTGTAAGGTGATATCTCAATGTGGTTTTAATTTGAATCTCCCTGAGGGCTAATGATGATCAACATTCTTTCATGTGTCTGATAGCCATTTGTATGTCTTGATTGGAGAAGTGTCTGTTCATATCTTCTGCCCATCTTTTGATATGTTTGCCTGTTTCGTGTGTGTTGAGTTTGAGGAGTTCATTATAGATCCTGGATATCAACCTTTTGTCTGTACTGTCATTTGCAAATATCTTCTCCCATTCCGTGGGTTGCCTCTTTGTTTTTTTGACTGTTTCCTTTGCTGTGCAGAAGCCTTTGATTTTGATGAAGATTTTACTTATTTTTTGACAGAGATACAGTGAGAGAGGGTACCCATGTAGGGAGAATGGGAGAGGGAGAACAGGCTTCCTGTGGAACAGGGAGCCCAATGCAGGGCTCAGTGTGGGTCTTGATATGGGGCTCAATGCAGGCCTCAATCCCAGGTCCCTGGAATTATGACCTGAGGCAAAGGCAGATGCTTTATGACTGAGCCACCTAGGTGCCCTGTAGTTCTGTATTTGAATTAAAGAATTCTAAGCAGAGCAACAACAAGGTTAAATGTACATCTTAGAAAGGTCATTCTTACAGCCCATGTGGATAATAGGCTTGCGATAGTAAGAGTGGGGAAAAAAGATTAATCCAGACAAGGAATGATGGGGGTTTGAAGTAAAGTAATGGTATGGAAGCTGAGAATAAGAAAACACAGTGGACGAGCGACAAGGAGAATAAGAAAACACGGTGGATGAGCGATAAGACTAGGCAATACGAAGTTTGAAATAAGATTTGTCAATTTGATGGCTTTAGCAAAAGTGATATCATGCAATGGTAGAGACAAAAATCATATTTCAGTGTGGGAACTGAAAAAGCAGAGACAGGATAGAAAAATATTTACAGACATGTAGAATAAAGGGTATGAACTAGGATGATGTTTATAGGGAAAAAAAAACTTTGGGTGAAATTGACATTTTGTTGGTTCAATATTTTTTTAGTAGATAATACCTTAGGGTTATATTCACTGAGAGGAAAAAGTCCCTGAAAGTAGAAAGGTAGACTTTGTAAAAGAAAGGCTAGAGTAGTTGCTGGAGAAGGGCCCCAAAGAGGTGGGAGGAGATAGTTGAAATGGAACCCTTTCAGGGTAGTGGTACAGATACCACTCACTCTCAGACTGTAGTAGTTATAAGGTGATTTTGGAACCAAAGACACTAGGTTCAAATCCCAAATCTGCCACTTGCTATCTGAGTGAACTTGACAGGGACTTAACCACTGCAAGCCTCAATTTTCTGTTACAAACTGAGAACTAAATCTTTCTCACACTGTAGTTGTAAGGATTACATAAGACAGTAAGTGCTCAAAATGGTAGCTATTAACACTAAAGAGGATAGGTTGGGGGCCAGCTAGATATAAATTTAACAGTAGGGAATAAGAATGGAAGGCATTCTTACATAAGTCCTTTACCTTTCTTTCAATAAAGACCAGTTGCTGGAAGCAAGCAATACGGGTGGGTAAAGGTCTGAAGTAATTTGTTAAAAAGTTTGGAACCTGCTGAGAGGAAGGGGAGAGGAAATTGCTGAGGAATGTTTGCTAAACAGCATCAAGGGCTCTGATTTGACTCCATCCTTCAGTCCCTTGCCCTCAAATCCATCTTGAACAATGACACTTGATTAATATTCTCAAAAAGAAACATTCTTCATGTCACTCTTATAAGTGTCTGTTGAATAAAGTCTATGCTTCTCTGTGTGGCATTTCAGGCCATCTGCATTTGGATGTCTTCCTTCTATGCCAGTTTTGCAAATCCAAACAGTAGCTGAACTCTTTACTGTTTCCCTATATGTATTGTCTTCTTAGTTCTGTACTTTTGTTTATGCTGTTCATTATACCCCTAACCTCAGGTTCATTCTGGAAGTTTATAAAGTAAGGATTCAGAATCCTGAGGAACTGAGTTTTAATCCAGATTCTACTACTGACCAACCATATGTCCTTGGGGAAGAGATGTTGCTATTCTGCACATCAGTTTCCTTGTACAAAATAGGAATAATTTTAATGCAAGTTGTGTAAGATTGTGGACAGGGTTTCAGTAACAGATGCAAAGAAAAGCAATGGTAGAGCACCTTGTACATAATAGAAACTCAGTAAATCGTAGCTAACATTCATGTACAAAACTTTTACAGAACATCTGTTATATATCAGGCACTGTGTTAAGCTGCATGGATACAGACATGAAAAATACACTTGGAAACCCACAAATCTAGTGAAGGAACAAATGCTTAATTTAGTATAGGAGTGCCAAGGATGGCCTCAGAGGGGAGTTAGTATTGGAAATGAATCTTGAAGAATTTGTAGATATTGTCAGGTAGTCAAGATAGGTTAAGTGGGACACTCTAACTTCTTGAAGAGCTTCTGAAAAGATGATGAAGCAATCAAAAATTTGTTCATTTGCTGAGTAACACAAACAGCTCATGAATTGGTTGGGATTGTTATTGCAAGCAACAGAAACTTAATCTAAAACAGGCAAGATGTTTATTAAAAGGATGCTGGGTAGCCTTGGATACCTGAGGGAAGGGATGGAGGAGGGCAGAAATTGGTTAGATGCAACCAGAAAAGTGATCAGAAACCATGTCAGGAAGGGCTTTTTAAGTCATAAGAAATTTGAATAATATCCTGTTCATGATAAGGAACTGTCACAAGATTTTTACTAGGGTAATGATAACATCATTTTTGTGTTATAAATACATCATTCTGGCTGCTTTTAAAGTTGGGGAGGTGTTGGGGCCAGAGACCATTGGGTCAATGCCAGACATGTTGGTTGGTGCCTTAAGGCATGAGCACTAAGACTAGAGACAAAAGGATGAATTTGAGAGACATTTGGGGAATAAAATCAGCAGGACTTCATGACCTGATAGATTTGGAAGGGGAATAAAGAACAACTAAGGATGATTTACAGTCTTCTCTTTTGGGGGATTAGGTGGAAATTGTCATAATCCATTGAAAACGAGAATACAGAAGAAGGAACAGGTTTGAGTGGAGGTAGATGATGAGGCCTGATTTGTAGATGTTGAATTTGAAAAGGCCAAGAAACAACTGTGAAGATATTCAGCAGGCTTTTGGATACACAAGTATCAAGTTCCAGGCAAGGTTATAGAGATGTGAATTTGGGAGACACTTTAATATTGGTAGTACTTAAACAAAGAGGGTGAATTTGGTTGCATAGGGAGAGTTAATAAAGGAAGAGTGACAAGGAGGGAAGTTTGGGAAAACCCAACATTTGGGAGGCATATAGACCAAGAAGAATCTAAAAGATAGAATATCGAAGCATGGTTTAAGAAGTGGGAGGGATGTCTGGGTGAATCAGTTGGTTAAGCATCTGCTTCAGCTCAGGTCATGATCCCAGGGCCTTGAGGTTGAGTCCTATATTAGACTCCCTGCTTGGTGGGGAGCCTACTTCTCCCTCTCCACCCCCACCCTCTGTTTGTGCTCTCTTTCTCTCTCTCAAATAAATAAATAAAATCTTTTAAAAAGAGAGAGAGAAGTGGGAGGACACTCAGGAGAGAATGGTATCACAGAAAACAAGATGAATGAGAGCTGCAACAGGGGATTGGTCCACAGTGTCAAATTCTGTGAAGAGCTTCTGGCAAAATTAGAACTGAAAAGTGTCTATCGATTTGACATGTTAGAGGTCATTAGGAGGTTTACCACATGAGAATAGTGGGGACAGGAGCCAATCTTCAATTGGTTGAGAAAGGAATAAAGTGAGGAAGTAGAGAGACTAAGTGTAAACAACTCATTCTACAACAGTGGCTATAAAAAGAGAAAGGATGTTCCAATTCCCAGAATGGCAAGTAAAGAGCTCAAGGAAAACTCTCCCCTGGGAATACATGTAGAAAGCTGATCAAAATCAGCAAAACCTCTGGAAGTTGGTTAACAGGCTTACAAAAAGTAGAGATACATTTATTTTTAAAATGTATAGAAACTCAGTAAAAACAGTAGAAGGCCATGGTATTTGAACTAGAGACTGCAGCCATCCCTGATAGCTCTGCCACACAGAAGAACTATTTCATCAGGCTCAACTATCACGTGGCAAATCTCATTTCCTCAGACCCCTGGGATGGAAAAACTATTTTGTATGCTTTTCAGACATCATCAGGTCCCATTTTGACAGCTCTGTTATATAGAAGGTCTATATAGAATAGGTGGCAATAACCAGGAGGTGCCTGTTTCCCACCCCCAACTCCCATTATTTAAGGAGAATCAGACAGGGCAGCTGGTCAAGAAAAAAGTCCCCTAATTATGTACTGTGTTGTGTTATAAGAGAGGGAATCCAAAGCATTTGGCAGTCTAGTGTAGCTCTTATCTTGCTAAGATTTCTGGGGGTAGAAGACCTATTTCAGGTAGAATCAGAACCAATAAACTTGTGTATTCTATCCTTCACATATCTGAGATGCAGAAGATCCATACTAATTAGTGTCAGCAGCTGGGAGTGGCACCAGTGCCTCCTGTACATGCATGTGTGCATACACACATATCACTTGTTCCAAAGAGAGCACCTAGGTGGGACATCTAGTAATAGTGGATTTTCCATCCCCCATTTCCACGCTATGCTCCAGCTCCTGATTTATAATTCAGAGGTTCTTCTTAAGGTTAGATATTAGTAAACATAAAAGATTGGTAATACGGTGTCCCTGTCAAAGAACCGACCTGGATTGGATCATATTATGGAGCAATTTATGCTGCAGAGCATTTTAAAAACAATAGAGCAATCAGGTAGCAATTAATAGAGACTAGGAGCTAGATATTTTGTTTGTTTGTTTGTTTTTTGTTTGTTTTTTCTTTTTCTTTTTTTTTTCACAAGGAAAGAGCATCTTTTTTTAAATTTCTTTTCAGCGTAACAGTATTCATTGTTTTTGCACCATACCCAGTGCTCAATGCAATCCGTGCCCTCTATAATACCCACCACCTGGTACCCCAACTTCCCACCGCCTGCCCCTTCAAAACACTCAGATTGTTTTTCAGAGTCCATAGTCTCTCATGGTTACCTTCCCTTCCAATTTACCCCAACCCCCTTCTCTCTAACTCCCCATGTCCTCCATGACATTTGTTATGCTCCACAAATAAGTGAAACCATATGATAATTGACTCTCTCTGCTTGACTTATTTCACTCAGCATAATCTCTTCCAGTCCCATCCATGTTGACACAAAAGTTGGGTATTCATCCTTTCTGATGAAGGCATAATACTCCATAGTGCATATGGACCACATCTTCCTTATCCATTCATCCATTGAAGGGCATCTTGGTTCTTTCCACAGTTTGGCGACCATGGGCATTGCTGCTATAAACATGGGGGTACAGATGGCCCTTCTTTTCACGACATCTGTGTCTTTGGGGTAAATACCCAGTAGTGCAATTGCAGGGTCATAGGGAAGTTCTATTTTTAATTTCTTGAGGAATCTCCACACTGTTCTCCAAAGAGGCTGCACCAACTTGCATTCCCACCAACAGTGGAAGAGGGTTCCCCTTTCTCCACATCCTCTCCAACACATGTTGTTTCCTGTCTTGCTAATTTTGGCTTCTAACTGGTGTAAGGTGGTATCTCAATGTGGTTTTAATTTGAATCTCCCTGAGGGCTAGTGATGATGAACATTTTTTCATGTGTCTGATAGCCATTTGTATGTCATTATTGAAGAAGTGTCTATTCATATCTTCTGCCCATTTTTTATATGATTGTTTGTTTTGTGCGTGTTGAGTTTGAGGAGTTCTTTATAGATCCTGGATATCAACCTTTTGTCTGTATGTCATTTGCAAATATCTTCTCCCATTCCGTGGGTTGCCTCTTTGTTTTGTTGACTGTTTCCTTTGCTGTGCAGAAACTTTTGATCTTTTTTTTTCCAATTTATTTATTTTCAGAAAAACAGTATTCATTATTTTTTTCACCACACCCAGTGCTCCATGCAAGCTGTGCCCTCTATAATACCCACCACCTGGTACCCCAACCTCCCACCCCCCCGCCACTTCAAACCCCTCAGATTGTTTTTCAGAGTCCACAGTCTCTCATGGTTCATCTCCCCTTCCAATTTACCCAAAGGCACATACCCTCCCCAATGTCCATAACCCTACCCCCCTTCTCCCAACCCCCCTCCCCCCAGCAACCCACAGTTTGTTTCGTGAGATTAAGAGTCACTTATGGTTTGTCTCCCTCCCTATCCCATCTTGTTTCATGGATTCTTCTCCTACCCACTTAAGCCCCCATGTTGCATCACCACTCCTCAAAATGTTGAAAATAGAACTGCCCTATGACCCAGCAATTGCACTACTGGGAATTTACCCTAAAGATACAAACGTAGTGATCCAAAGGGGCACGTGCACCCGAATGTTTATAGCAGCAATGTCCACAATAGCCAAGCTATGGAAAGAACCTAGATGTCCATCAACAGATGAATGGATCAAGAAGATGTGGTATATATACACAATGGAATACTATGCAGCCATCAAAAGAAACAAAATCTTGCCATTTGCGACAACATGGATGGAACTAGAGCGTATCATGCTTAGCGAAATAAGTCAAGCGGAGAAAGACAACTAGCATATGATCTCCCTGATATGACAGAAACTTTTGATCTTGATGAAGTCCCAGAAGTTCATCTTTGCTTTTGTTTCCTTTGCCTTGGAGACATATCTTGAAAGAAGTTGCTGTGGCTGATATCGAAGAGGTTACTGCCTATGTTCTCCTCTAGGATTCTGATGGATTCCTGTCTCACACTGTGGTATTTTATCCATTTTGAGTTTATCTTTGTGTACGGTGTAAGTGAATGGTCGAGTTTCATTCTTCTACATATACCTGTCCAGTTTTCCCAGCACCATTTATTGAAAAGACTTTTTTCCACTGTATATTTTTTCCTCTTTTGTCGAAGATTATTTGACAGTAGAGTTGAGGGTCCATACCTAGGCTCTCTACTTTGTTCCACTGGTCTATGTGTCTGTTTTTATGCCAGTACCATGCTGTCTTGGTGATCACAGCTTTGTAGTAAAGCTTGAAATCAGGTAACATGATGCCGCCAGTTTTATTTTTGTTTTTCAACATTTCCTTAGCGATTCGGGGTCTCTTCTGATTCCATACAAATTTTAGGATTATTTGCTCCAGCTCTTTGAAAAATACCGGTGGAATTTTGATCAGAATGGCATTAAAAGTATAGATTGCTCTAGGCAGTATAGACATGTTAACAATGTTTATTCTTCCGATCCAAAAACATGGAATGGTCTTCCATCTTTTTGTGTCTTCTTCAGTTTCTTTCATGAGTGTTCTGTAGTTCCTCAAGTACAGTTCCTTTACCTCTTTGGTTAGGTTTATTCACAGGTATCTTATGGTTCTTGGTGCTATAGTAAATGGAATCGATTCTCTAAGTTCTCTTTCTGTATTTTCATTGTTAGTGTATAAGAAAGCCACTGATTTCTGCACATTGACTTTGTATCCTGCCACATTGCTGAATTGCTGTATGAGTTCTAGTAGTTTGGGGGTGGAGTCTTTTGGGTTTTCCATATAAAGAATCATGTCATCTGTGAAGAGAGAGAGTTTGACTTCTTCATTGCCAATTTGGATACCTTTTATTTCTCTTTGTTTTCTGAGTGCTGTTGCTAGGACTTCTAATACAATGTTGAACAAGAATGGTGAGAGTGGGCATCCTTGTCGTGTTCCTGATCTCAACAGGTAGGCTGCGAGCTTTTTCCCTTTGAGGATGATATTTGCTGTGGGTCTTTCATAGATAGATTTTATGAAGTTGAGGAATGTTCCCTCTATCCCTATACTTTGAAGCGTTTAAATCAGGAATGGATGCTGGATTTGTCAAATGCCTTTTCTGCATTGATTGAGAGGACGATGTGGTTCTTCTCTCTTCTCTTATTAATTTGTTCTATCACATTGATTGATTTGCAAATGTTGAACCATCCTTGTAGCCCAGGGATGAATCCCAATTGGTCATGGTGGATAATCTTTTTAATGTGCTGTTGAATCCTGTTGGCTAGGATCTTGTTGAGAATCTTAGCATCCATATTCATCAGTGATACTGGTCTGAAATTCTCCTTTTTGGTAGGGCCTTTGCCTGGTTTGGGGATCAGGGTAATGCTGGCTTTATAAAAAGAGTCTGGAAGTTTTTCTTTTGCTTCAATTTTTTGAAACAGCTTCAGGAGAATAGGTGTTATTTCTTCTTTGAAAGTTTGGTAGAATTCCCCAGGGAATCCGTCAGGTCCTGGGCTCCTGTTTTTTGGGACGTTTTTGATCACTGCCTCAATCTCGTCACTAGATATTGGTCTATTCAGGTTGTCAATTTCTTCCTGGCTCAATTTTGGGAGTTCATAGTTTTCCAGGAATGCATCCATTTCATCTAGGTTGCTTAGCTTATTGGCATATAACTGTTGATAATAACTTCTGATGATTGTTTCTATTTCCTTGGTGTTACCATGATCTCTCCCTTTTCATTCATGATTTTATTAATTTGAGCTTTCTCTCTTTTCTTTTGGATTAGTGTGGCCAATGGCTTATCGATCTTATTGATTCTTTCAAAAAACTAGCATCTAGTTTCATTGATACGTTCTACTGTATCTCTGGTTTCTACTTCATTGATCTCTGTTCTAATCTTGATGATTTCCCTTCTTATGTGTGGAGTTGGTTAGACTTGTTGATTCTCCAGTTCTTTAAGATGTAGGGACAGCTGGTGTATTCTGGATTTTTCAATTTTTTGAGGGAGGCTTGGATGGCTATGTATTTCCCACTTAGGACCGCCTTTGCTATATCCCAGAGGTTTTGGACCGAGTGTCTTCATTCTCATTGGTTTCCATGAATTGTTTCAGTTCTTCTTTGATCTCCTGGTTGATCCAAGCATTCGTAAGCAAGGTGGTCTTTAGCTTCCAGGTGTTTGAGTTCCTTCCAAACTTTTCCTTGTGATTGAGCTCCAGTTTCAAAGCATTGTGATCTGAGAATATGCAGGTTATAATCTCAGTCTTTTGGTGTCAGTTGAGTCCTGATTTGTGACCCAGTATGTGGTCTATTCTTGAGAAGGTTCCATGTGCACTTGAGAAGAATGAGTATTCTGTTGTTTTAGGGTGGAATGTTCTGTATATATCTATGAGGTCCATCTGGTCCAATGTGTCATTCAATGCTCTTGTTTCTTTAGTGATTTTCTGCTTCGATGATCTGTCTATTTCTGAGAGAGGCATGTTAAGATCCCTACTATTAATGTATTCCTATCAAGATGACTCTTTATCTTGATTAACAGTTTTCTTATGTAATTGGCTGCTCCCATATTGGGGGCATAGATATTTACAATTGTTAGATCATCTTGGTGTATAGTCCCTTTAAGAATGATGTAGTGTCCTTTTGTATCTCTGAGTACAGTCTTTAGCTTAAAATCTAATTTATCTGATATGAGAATTGCTATCCCGGCCTTCTTTTGGAGTCCATTGGCATGAAAGATGCTTCACCATCCCTTCACTTTCAGTCTGGGTGTATCTTTAGGTTCAAAATGGGTCTCTGGTAGACAACATATGGATGGGTCCTGTCGTTTTATCCAATCTGCAACCCTGTGCCATTTGATGGGCACATTTAGGTCATTCACATTGAGAGTGATTATTGATAGATATGTTTTTTATTGACATTGTGTTACCTTTGAAGTCTTTCTTTCTGTAGATTTTCTCTATATCTCTGTTCCATGATATTCCTAGGATTTTTCCTCTTTTATAGAACCCCCCCCTTAATATTTCCTGCAGTGTCGGCTTGGTGGTTGCATAGTCTTTAAGCCTTGCCAGTCTTGGAAACTCTTTATTTCTCCATCCATTTTGAATGTCAGTCTTGCTGGATAAAGTATTCTTGGCTGCATGTTCTTCTCATTTAGTGCCCTGAATATATCTTGCCAGCCCTTTCTGGCTTGCCAGGTCTCTGTGGACAGGTCTGACATTATTCTGATGGGTTTTCCTCTGTAAGTAAGGAGCCTCTTTGTCCTAGCGGCTCTCAAGAGATTGTATCTACAATTATGATTCCTCATTTTGACTACGAGGTGCCTTGATGTTTTTTTGGAATCTATAATCTTGGGTGGAGATCGTTCGGCCTCTAGTACATGAACGCTGGTTCCATTTGCGAGATTAGGAAAATTTTCATGAAGAACTTGTTCCACTATATCTCCAAGACTTCTTTCGTTCTCCTCCCCTTCAGGAATTCCAATAATTCTGACATTGGAACCTTTCATGGCATCATTTATTTTTCTGATTCTGTTTTCGTGTCTTCTAAGCTGTTTGGTCCAGGCTTCCTCCTGATCCTTTCTCTCTATATGTTTGTCCTCCACACCATTAATTCTATCTTCTGTCTCAGTTACCCTAGCTTTTAGAGAATTTATATTAGATTGGAACTCATTGAGAGCATTGTGAACCTCATCCCTGGTGGCTTTCAGCTCTGCTCTAACACTGTGAACATCATCCCTGGTTGCTTTCAGTTCTACCCTAATCAATTCCATTTGGTCATCCATGGCTTTCTCCAACCTAGCTATTGCCTGGATAATTGTTAGCCTGAATTCTCTTTCTGACATATTGTTTATATTGATAGCTGTTACTCTGTTGCAGAAGGCCCATCCTCTGTATTTTTCTTCTGTTGGGCATTCCTCCTCCTAGTCATTTTGGTGAGAGATGATTGAACAGATGTAACTGGATGTATCGACCGTGGTGCAGTCAAGGTGCACCCTGGAATGCTTCTGAGTAATCAGGATTCCCTACCCAAAGGAGAAAAAAAAAAAGAAAAAGAAAAAGAAAAAAGAAAGAGAGAAGAGGAGGAAAAGGGAAGATAAAAAGAAGGTTCAGCCCTAATGGGCCCCAAGGTTAAGATTTATGAAGTATACAAACAAAAACAGACAAACAAAAAGATTGATAAAAGTGTATGACAAGAGAAAAAAATATGTATGTGTATGCAAATAAAGGAAGAACCTTGTCAAAAAAGAACCCCAAGTATAAGATTTATATACTATCGGGACAAACACAAAAACACAGAAACACTGGTGGAAGAAAAAGATGGGACAGTGGTTATAAATTCTCAGTGTGGTGGAGGAAGGTTATTTTGATTCTTCCTGGATGTATCTTGATATCTTTGTTAAAAGACTCAACTTCCCTAAGATAAAGGGGGATTAAGAATTGGTTTACCTACAGGGGTA
This sequence comes from Neogale vison, assembly GCF_020171115.1. Lineage (NCBI taxonomy): Eukaryota > Metazoa > Chordata > Mammalia > Carnivora > Mustelidae > Neogale > Neogale vison. The sequence goes on along the minus strand of NC_058105.1, from coordinate 87,966,366 downwards.
GCATTGATTGGGGAAGGGGGATTACCTTGAAGTTTAACTCTATATGAATATTAGAAAATAAAAATAAAAAAGGAATAAACTAGACTAAACTAAACTAAAATTCAGAAAAAGAAATTAAAAAAATAGAAATGCAAAAGAAAAACATAGGTGTATGCATCAAAAAGTTCAGGTTAGAAGGTTATTATGGAATTTGATATACTGGACATCTCACTGTGACGGTAAATAGGCTAAAAAATTATCTATATAAAAAAAATGAACCAGAACAGTGGGAATGAGTTAAAAATAAAAGTTGTCCTATGAAGTAGTGATGGTTGTTCTCTTGTAGTCTTTTTTTTTTTCTTTTTCTTTCCTGGTTGGTTTTCTGGGGGAGGGGCCTGCCACGTGGGTTTTCAGTCAATAATGTTCCCTGAGTTAAGTCCTTCCACCCCCCCTCAAGGGGGTGGGCTCTGAGGAAACCGGTTTTTTCAGGCTTTTGTTCTCTGGAGGTTTTTATGTTTGTTCACTTTTTTTTTTTCTCTCGCCTTGACCACTTTTGATGGTTTTTGTAGGTTTAGAGGAAAGAAAACTGCTCCCTGACCTCCCTCTCAGAGAAAAGCCTCAGCCTGGTCCCCTGTGGGTGCAGCAGAGCCCATATAAATTCCCCCTTGGCCGCTGGCAGAGCAGGTTCCAAATCGTGGTCCCTGGGGATGCAAGATCTTCTGCTTGTACCCAAAACCACCGCAGCGGCGGCTGTCTGGGAAGCTCCAGACCGCCAGAGAGGTTCCAGGCAGTGATTGCACACTGAGATTTTCCTGCTGGCCCGGGCTGGGAGTGCCTGGTCTTTCTGGGTCTAAGAGCGCAGGGCTTGTGTGCACCTCTTTCAGGGGAGGATGTAGGTTGTGCACACGTCTCAGGCTCTGGTAGCAGCATGCGTGTCTGAGAGCACCAGGCTGGGCCTCGCACACCTCTCTCAGGGGAGGGTTTGGGGCACGCGTGAGTCTCAGGCTCTGAAACAATGGCACGGGTCTAAGAGCGCCGGGCTGGGCCTTTGCACACTTCTCTCAGGGGAGGGTGAGGGGTGCGCGTGTCTCAGGCTCTATAGCATGGCTCGGCGTTCTGCCATCTGGCGAGGCTCCCAGCCCCTCACAGGAGACGGACCCCACATATTCTAGGGTGTGCTGGCGGCTCAGGGACCAAGACTTGGTTTCACCACCACACTCTCTCTGGCTCAGCACCAGGGGAGGCTATCCTGGATCCAGGGACTTAAACCCCTGTCCCTAGCCACCCCAATTCCCACAATTTCCTCCACCCCCCGCTGTGATCCTTTGCTCTTTCTGAGTGCTTTCAACCAGTCTCCAAGTTAATGCTGGTCCCCAGATGCAGGGCACTCTTGTATTAGGGATATTACTTTCCAATCGGTCGCCTCTGGTGGCTCCCTCCCCCTTTTGTTTATCTTCCAATATCAGTCCGACATTCCCACTCCGCTTTACCTGCCCACTGGCATCTTCTGACCCTGTAGAGATCCAGACATGTATAATTCTGATCTCACGCTGATTTCATGGGTGATCGGAGTTCTTTGGTAGGTAATCAGCTCACTTTAGGGTACAGATTGAAATGGTGCCTCCTCCTACTTCCCCACTATCTTGTCTCCACCCCAAGAGCTGGGTATAATACTAATAGAAGCATACCAGCCAGAAGTTTAACAAGTACATCAGGAAAAAGACAAAAAGAGAGAAGCTAAAACCACAGTTATTCATGGTGGTCAGAAATACTGTGTGCATGCCTAAGGTTGTATCCTCTGGGGAGAAACAGAAGCTCTACATCAATGGGGAAATAGACTTCACCTAGATAGTCCAGCTAAGTCACAAAATAAATAAGCAAGCAACCAACCAACCAATAAAATCCTAGAAAGAAGAGGGAGAATCTGTATCCAGAATTGTTTCAGTGTATTATATAAAATGTCCATTTCAACAACAAAAAATGAGACATACCAAAAGAAACAAGAAATTATGACCCATATAGAGAAAAAAATACAATAGAAACTGACTTTATGGGGACCCAGATACTAACTTAGCAGACAAAGACTTCAAAGTAGCTATCACAAATATGTTCAAATAAGTAATGGAAACCTTGCTTAAAGAAAATAAGGTGTAATAGCAATATCTCATTAAATAATTAATAAAGTGAGAGAAATTATAATGAAGAACCAAATAGAATTTCTGGAGTTGAAAAGTACATTAAACAAAATGAAAAAAAAAAGTGACTATAAGGGCTCATAAATAGATTTGACATGGTAAAAAAATTAGTCAACTTGAAAATCGGTTAATAAAGATTAGGGAATCTGAACAGAAAGGAAGAAAATGAAAAATGGGGACAGGGATTAAGATAAATATGGGACATCATTACATATGCCAACATATACATAGCAGGAATATTAGAAAGAGAGGAGAGAGATAAATGAGCATAAAAGTATTTAAAGAAATACTGAAAATTTCCCAAATTGATAAAAAATATTAATCTACACATGCAAGGTGCTCATTGAAATCCAAGAATAAATTCAAGGAGAGCCACAAACAGACATATCATATCATAGTCAAAATGTTGAAAGACTAGGAGAAAATGAAAATCTTGAAATTAGCAAGAGAAAAATGACATTATGTACAGATAATTACATGACATCTCATCAGAAACAATGAAAGCTTGACAGCAGTGGCATGGCATCCTCAAATTAGAGGAAAAAACCCCTGTCAAGCAAGAATATTATACTCAGTAGAAATATCTTTTAAAAATGAAGGGGCATGGGCACCTGGGTGGCTCAGTGGATTAAGCCTTTGCCTTCAGCTCAGGTCATGATCTCAGGGTCCTGGTATCCAGTCCCGCATGGGGCTCTCTGCTTGGCAGGGAGCCTGCTTACCCCCCCCCCCTTTCTCTCTGACTGCCTCTCTGCCTACTTGTGATCTCTCTATCTCTCTCTCTCTCTGTGTCAAATAAATGAATAAAATCTTTAAAAAAAAAAAGAAAATCAACCATTTTCTGGAAGGTAGGGCATGTAGAGTAGTGAATCCAAGATGATATATGGGAAGGGAGACCATGGGGGCAGGGGTCAGCTTCTGGCAAGTGGTAGAGCAGTGGCACACAAAACTGGAACTTTTAGAAGTCTGCTTCACTGAGGGACCTTGTTGCAGAGACTAAGCTGGGGGGTGGAGTATTCACAGGGACAGCGTGGTCTTAGGGCCCTCAGGGTCACAAAAAGTAATTAGGGTGCCTGAGTGGGGGAGAGCTCCCAGGTATTAGAGTGGGGAAGATGGCTGCAGAGACAGAGCCAAGGAGTAGGCTCTCAGCTTGGGGTTACCTTAAACTGTGATCCAAGGCATTCTTTGAGCATGGATCCCATAAGTGGCAGATCTGGGGAGAACCCCTCCTTCCTCCTCTGGGAGGAGTGGCATGGGAACATGCTACAAGAATCTGCTGGGTTTGGAGACTCCAAACAAGGCTGTGCACCAGAGATAGAAATGCTCATTCACAGGCTGGGTGAGCATAGAGAATGTCCAGAGACCAGGGAGACAGGCATGATTGACTGCTTTTCTCTGAGGGTGCACTGAGGAGTGGGGTCCTGAGGTCTAGTCTCCTCTAAGCTGGAGACTGGGAAGCTGCCATCTTCATTCTCCTCCTCCAAAGCTATACAGAAAGTATTCAGGGAACAAAAGCTACTGAGAACAAAATTGAGCAGTTTACTTAGCCTGACCCTGGCAAGGGTGGTGCAATTCTGCCTCAGGCAAAGACATTTGAGAATCAATGCAGTAGGCCCCTCCCCCAGAAGATCAACAAGAATCCAACCATGATCAACTTCACCAATAAATGAGAACTGCAAAACTTCAGAGCTGCAGGAATACAGTACGTAGAAGTCATGGTTTTCCCCCCATGATTCTTTACTCGTTCAAAGTTAAATTTTTTAAATTTTATTTTTTCTTATTCTATTTTTTAAAATTTTTCCTCTTTCCTATTTTAAGGTTTTTTAAAACTATTTTATCTTATCAATATCTTTTAAAAAATCGTTTTAAATTTTTACTGTTATAGTCATATTCTTTCCTTTCATTGTATTTAACCTCATTTTTTGTATATGTACAGATTTTTCTTTAAAATTTTGGAATACAATTTCTTCTAAGAGATCAAAATATACCCTAAATCTACCACATCACTTTGTTCTAGTCTCCAGCCTGATCACATTCTTTCCTTTTATTTTCTTTTTCAACCAACTTCTTATCAATTCCTTTTTTAGAATCTTTTTAAATTTTCATCTTTACAGTCATATTCCATCCCTTCATCATATATACCCTTGTTGTGTGTGTGTGTGTGTGTGTGTGTGTGTGTTTCTTTCTTTAAAACTTTGGGAGGCAGTTTCTTCTAATAGAACAAGATACACCCAAATTCAATTGTGTGGCTCTTTTCCATTCACCAATCTAATATATATATATATATATATCTCCTTGGTTTTTTTCTTTTTTCCTCCTTTCTTCTCCCCCCAGTTTTGGTGTTCTTCTGATTTGGTTAGTGTATATCTTTCTGTAGTCGTTCCTACGCTTTTAGTTTTTTCTTCTCTCATTCATCTATTCTTATCTGGATAAAATGACAAGGTACAAAAACTCACCTAAAAAAAAAAAAAAGAACAAGAGGCAGTACCAATGGCTAGGGACCTAATCAATAGAAACATTAGTAATACGTCAGGACTAGAGTTCAGAATGACGGTTATCAAGGTGTTAGCTGGGCTCAAAAAAAGATTGGAAGACACTAGAAAATCCCTTTCTGTAGAAATAAAAGAACTAAAATCTAACCAAGTTGAAATTAAAAAGGCCATTAATGAGGTACAATAAAAAACGGAGGCTCTTACTGCTAGGATAAATGAGGCAGAAGAGAGAATTAGTGATATAGAAGATCAAATGATGGAGAATAAGGAAGCTGAGAAAAACAGAGACAAACAACTACTGGACCATGAGGGGAGAATTCAAGAGATAAGTGATACCATTAGATGAAACAATATTAGAATAATTGAGATCCTAGAAGAAGAAAAAAGAGGTGGGGGCAGAAGTTATATTGGAGCAAATTAAAGCAGAGAATTTCCCTAATTCGATGAAGGGAACAAGCATCAAAGTCCAGGAGGCACAGAGAACTCCCCTCAAAATCAATAAAAATAGATCCACACCCCATCATCTAATAGTGGGTACAACTTACAAGTCTCAGTGACAAAGAGAAAATCCTGAAAGCAGCTCTGGACAAGAGATCTGTAACATAAAATGGTAGATATATTACAGTGACAGCAGATCTATCCACAGAGACCTGGAATGCCAGAAAGGACTGGCATGATATATTCAGAGCACTAAATGAGAAAAATACATAGCCAAGAATACTATATCCAGCTAGACTGTCACTGAAAAATAGAAAGAGAAATAAAAAGCTTCCAGGACAAACAAAAACTAAAAGAATTTGCAAACACCAAACCAGCCCTATAGGAAATATTAAAAGCAGTTCTCTAAGTAAAGCAAGCGCCTAAAAGTAACAGACCAGAAAGGAACAGACACAATATACAGTACAGGTCACCTTACAAGCAATATAATAGCACTAAATTCATATCTTTCAACAGTTACCCTGAATGTAAATGGGCTAAATGCCCCAATCAAAAGACACAGGGTATCAGAATGGATAAAAAAACAAGATCCATTTATATGCTGTCTGCAGGAAACTCATTTTAGACCCAAAGAGACCTCCAGATTTAAAGTGAGAGGGTGAAAAACAATTTACCATGCTAATGGACAACAAAAGAAAGCTGGTGTGGCAATCCCTATATCAGATAAATTTTATTTTAAGCCAAAGACTATAATAAGAGATGAGGAAGGACACTATATCATACTTAAAGGGTCTGTCCAACAAGAAGGTCCAACAACTTTCAGTATCTATGCCCCTCACATGGGAGCAGCCAATTATATAAACCAATTAATAACAAAATCAAAGAAACACATAAACAATAACACAATAATATTAGGGGACTTTAACACTCCCCTCACTGAAATGGACAGATCATCCAAGCAAAAGATCAACAGGGAAATAAAGGACTTAAATGATACACTGGATGAGATGGACATCACAGATATATTCAGAACATTCTATCCCAAAGCAACAGAATACACATTCTTCTCTACTGCACATAGAACATTCTTCAGAATAGATCACATCCTGGGTCATAAATCAGGTCTCAACTGGTACCAAAAGATTAGGATCATTCCCTGCATATTTTCAGACCACAGTGCTTTGAAATTAAAACTAAACCACAAGAGGAAAGTTGGAAAGAACTCAAATACATGGAGACCAAAGAGCATCGTAGTAAAGAATGAATGGGTCAACCAGGAAATTAAAGAAGAATTAAAAACATTCTTGGAAACAAATGAAAGTGAAAACACAAGTGTTGAAAATCTTTGGGACATCTCAGGGGATCCTGAGAAGAAAGTACATAACAATAAGAGCCTATCTCAGGAAACAAAAATGGTCTCAAATACACAACCTCACCCCACACCTAAAGGAACTGGAGAAGGAACAGCAAAGAAAGCCTAAACCCTGCAGGAGAAGAGAAATAATAAAGATCAGAGCAGAAATCAATGAGATAGAAACAGTAGAACAAACCAATGAAACTAGAAGCTGGTTCTTTGAAAGAATTAATAAGAGTGACAAACCCCTGGCCAGACTTATCAAGAAGAAAAGAGAAAGGACCCAAATAAAGACAATTATGAATGAAAGAAGAGAGATCGCAACCAACACCAAGGAAATACAAGCAATTATAAGAACATATTATGAGTAGCTATGCGCCAGTAAGTTTGACGATCTGGAAAAAATAGATGCATTCCTAGAGACATATAAACTACCAAAACTGAACCAGGAAGAAACAGAAAACCTGAACAGACTCATAACCAGTAAGGAGATTGAAGCAGTCATCAAAAACCTCCGAATGAACAAGAGCCCAGGGCCAAAAGGCTTCCCAGCGGAATTCTACCAAACATTTAAAGAAGAATTAATACCTATTCTAAAACTGTTCCAAAAAAAAAAAAAGAAGAAATGGAAGGAAAACTTCCAAACTTGTTTTATGAGGCCAGCATTACCTTGATCCCCAAACAAGAAAAAGACCCCATCAAAAAGGAGAATTATAGACCAATATCCTTGATGAACATGGATGCAACAATTCTCACCAAAATACTAGCCAATAGGACCCCACAGTACATTAAAAGGACTATTCACCAGGACCAAGTGGGATTTATTCCTGGGCTGCAAGGTTGGTTCAACATCCACAAATCAATCAATGTGATATAATACACTGATAAAGGAAAGAACATGAACCAGGTGATATTCTCAATAGATACTGAAAAAGCATTTGACACAGTACAGCTCCCTTTCTTGATCAAAATTCTTCACAGTGTAGGGAGAGGGTACATACCTCCATACATTAGAAGTCATCTATGAAAAACCCTCAGCGAATATCATTCTTAATGGGGAAAAACAGAGCTTTCCCCCCTAAGGTCAGGAACATGGCAGGGCTGTCCACTATCATCACAACTATTCAACATAGAAGTAGAAGTCCTAGCCTCAACAATCAGACAACAAAAAGAAATAAAAGGCATCCGGATCAGCCAAGAAGTCAAACTCTCATTCTTTACAGATGACACAATACTTTATGTGGAAAACCCAAAAGACTTTATTCCAAAACTCCTAGAATTCATACAGGAATTCAGTATACTGTCAGTATATAAAACCAATGTGCAGAAATCAGTTGCATTTCTATACACCAACAGCAAGACAGAAGAAAGAGAAATTAAGGAGTCAATCCAATTTACAACTGCATCCAAAACCATAAGATACCTAGAAATAAACCTAACCAAAGAGGCAAAGAATCTGTACTCAGCAAACTATAAAGTACTCATGACAGAAATTGAAGAAGACACAAGGAAAATGAAAAATGTTCCATGCTCATGGATTGGAAGGACAAATATTGAGAAAATGTCTATGCTACCTAAAGGAATCTACACATCTCGTGCAATCCCTATCAAAATACCATCAATTGTTTTCCAACAAATGAAACAAATAATCCTAAAATGTAAATGGAACTGGAAAAGATGCTGCATAGCCAGAGGAATGTTGAAAAAGAAAACCAAAGTTGGCAGCATCACAATTCCAGACTTCTAGCTCTATTACAAAGCAGTCATCATCAATACAGTATGGTGCTGGCATGAAAACAGACACATAGATTAATGGAACAGAATAGAGATCCCAGAAATGGACCCTCAACTCTATGGTCAACTAATCTTCAACAAAGCAGGAAAGAATGTCCAGGGGAAAAAAGACAATCTCTTCAAAAAATGGTGTTGGGAAAATCAGAGAGTGACATGCAGAAGAATGAAACTGGACCTTACACCACACACAAAAATAGACTCAAAATGGATGAAAGACTGCAATGTGAGACAGGAATCCATCAAAATCTTTGAGGAGAACACTGGAAGCAACCTCTTTGACCTCAGCCACAGCAACTTCTTCCTAGACACAGCACCAAGGGCAAAAATGAACTATTGGGATTTATAAAGATCAAAAGCTTTTGCACAGCAAAGAAAACAGTCAACAAAACCAAAAGACAACAGACAGAATGGGAGAAGATATTTGCAAATAACTTATCAGATAAAGGGCAATTATCCAAAATCTATAAAGAACTTAACAAACTCAACACCCAAAGAACAAATAATCCAATCAAGAAATGGCCAGAAGACATGAACAGACATTTCTGCAAAGAAGACATCCAAATGGCCAACAGACATATGAAAAAGTGCTCAATGTCACTCAATAAACATCATGGAAGTACGAATCAAAACCACAGTGAGATACCACCTCACAGCAGTCAGTATGGCTAAAATTAACAAGTCAGGAAATGACAGTTGATGAGGATGTAGAGAACGGGGAACCCTCATACACTGTTGTTGGGAAAGCAAGCTGGTTCAGCCACTCTGGAAAACTCACGGGAGTTCCTCAAAAAGTTGAAAATAGAGCTACTCTATGACGAGCAATTGCACTACTGGGTATTTAACCCTAAAGATACAAACGTAGTGATCTGAAGGGGCATGTGCACCTGAATATTTATAGCAGCAATGTCCACAATAACCAAACTATGGAAAGAACCTAGATGTCTATCAACAGATGAATAGATAAAGAAGAAGTGATATATATACATGATGGAATACTATGTAGCCATCAAAAAACTGAAATCCTGCCATTTGCAACAGTGTGGATGGAACTAGAGGGTATTATGCTAAATGAAATAAGTCAATTAGAGAAAGACAATTATCATATGATCTCTCTAATATGAGGAATTTGAAAGGTAGGGCGGGGTGTTGTGGGGAGTAGGGAGGAATAAAATGAAAAAAAAATGGGACTAGGGAGGGAGACAAACCATAAAAGACTCTTAATCTCACAAAACAAACTAAGGGTTGCTGGGGGGTGGGGAGGATGGATAGGGTGGCTGGGTGATGGACAGTGGGGAGTATATGTGCTATGGTCAGTGCTGTGAATTGTGTAAGACTGATGATTTACAGACCTGTATCCCTGAAGCAAATAATACATTATATGTTAATAAAACAAATGAAAATTAAATCTAAATTTAAAAAGAAGTCACACTATCCTTCAATATATATGGAAAAACTTCTGTTAAAATCCAACATTCTTGACAAGCATGAATTTAAAAATAGGAATTTTCCCAACACAATAAAGAACATCTATGAAAAATCCACAGCTAACATGACTTAATGGTATAAGTCTAGATCCATTTTCTCTAAGATAAGAACAAGACAAAGATGTTTGCTCTCACTACTTTTATCAAAAGTTACTATCCAAGGAAATTAGGGAAGGAAAATGGGTAAAAGGCAACGAAATTGAAAAAGAAGAAGCAAAACTATCTCTATTGCTAGAAGACAATGGAAAATCCTAAGGATTTTACATTGGAAATCCTAAGGAATCCACTAAAAAAACTATGAGAATAAATGTGTTCAACAAAGACACAAAATCAATATACAACAATCAGTTGTATTTCTACTGCATCTACCATGAACATTCCAAAGATAAAATTTTAAAAAATGATTTCATTTATAATAGCACCAAAAAGGAATAAAATACTTAGGAATAAGTTTAACAAAAGAAATAAAGACATATTTGGAAAACTACAAAAATCTACCTTTTATAGAAGTAGAAATGATATACAATATTACATTAGTTTCCAGTGCAAAACATAGTAAGTCAAAATATTTTTACATTACTAACTTGTTCTTGTTTTATTTTAAAGTTCCACATATAAGTGAAATCTTGCAGTATTTGTTGTTCTCTGTCTGATCTACTTCACTTAGCATAATACCCTTAAGGTCCATACATGTTTTTACAATTTCTCCCTTTAGGTTTGTTAAAATTTGCTCTGTGTATTTTGGTTCTTCTATGCTGGGTGTATATGTATTTGTAAATGTTATATCTTCTTGCTGGCATGACCACTTTTTCACTATGTAATGTACCTCTTTGTCTTTTATTACAATCTTTGTATTAAATTCTATTATTTCTGATATGAATATAACTATACCAGTTTTCTTTGAGTTTTCATTTGCATAGAATATCTTTTCACATACCTTTACTGTCTTTGTGTCCTGACTTCTAATGTAAATCCCTTGTAAGCAATATATAGACTCATCTTGGGTTTTTTTGGTTGGTTTCATCTTTTTTTTTAAGCCATTCAAACTCTATGTCTTTTAGTCTATTTACAATTAAAGTAATTATTGGTAGATATCTACTTACTCTGCTCCTTTCCTCTCTTTCTCTCTTCATTTGTGGTTTGACAACTTTCTTTAGTGTTTTGTTTAGATCTCTTTCTCATTTTCTTTTGTATGTTTAGTGTGTTTTTGCTTTGTGGTTACCATGAGGTTCACCTAAATCATTCTATTTTCATTTGATAACAACTTATATTCGAACACATTCTAAAACTCTACATTTTTAAAAAAATTTCTTTTATTTCTTTCACTTTCATTTCTTCTTTTTCCTTTTTTAAAATTTTTTCAATTTATTTATTTTCAGAAAAGCAGTATTCATTATTTTAAATTTTTTCAATTTATTTATTTTCAGAAAAACAGTATTCATTATTTTTTCACCACACCCAGTGCTCCATGCAATCGGTGCCCTCTATAATACCCACCACCTGGGACCCCAACCTCCAACCCCCCCGCCACTTCAAACCCTTCAGATTGTTTTTCAGAGTCTTCCTTATACACTAACAATGAAAATACAGAAAGGGAAATTAGAGAATCGATTCCATTTACTATAGCACCAAGAACCATAAGATACCTGGGAATAAACCTAACCAAAGAGGTAAAGGATCTGTACTCAAGGAACTACAGAACACTCATGAAAGAAATTGAAGAAGAAAAAAAAAGAAACAAATTGAAGAAGACACAAATAGATGGAAGACCATTCCATGCTTTGGATCGGAAGAATAAACATTGTTAAAATGTCTCTACTGCCTAGAGCAATCTGTACTTTTAATGCCATTCTGATCAAAATTCCACCGGTATTCTTCAAAGAGCTGGAGCAAATAATCCAAAAATTTGTATGGAATCAGAAAACTCTACATTTTTACTTCCTCTCATATTTTGTGTTTTTGATGCCACATTTTATATCTTTTTTTTTACATATGTCTTAAGTAAGTATTGTACTTTTAGTTCATTTAACTACTTTTGTCTTTTAACATTCATAGTCAATTAATAAGTGATTAACCCACTACTCTTTCTATGTATTTACCTTTTCCACTGAGATTTTCACTTCCTCATATTATCTTGTTAATTACTGCCATCATTTTTAAGCTTAGTAAAATCTCTTTAACATTTCTTGTAAACCAGTTTAGTAGTGATGAACCCTTTAGCTTTTGCTTGCTTATAAAACTTATTATCCATTTCTTCAATTGTAAATGATAAACTTGTTGGATAGAGTATTCTGGGTTAAAGTCTTTTTCCTTTCAGCACTTTGAATATGTCACACCATTCTCATGATAAATCTGCTGACAGCCATATGGGGTTTCCCTTCTATACTTTTTTCTCTTGTTGCTTTTCAGATTCTCTTTATCTTTTACTTTTGACATTTCAATTATAATGTGTCTTGGAGTTGGAGTAAAGATGACAATGAAGTAGGGGAACCCTAAGTTTGCCTTGTCACTCAAACACAGGTAGATAAATATCAAATCATTCTGAACACCCCAAAAATCAATCTGACTGAAAGAACAAAACTGCAAGTCTATAAGTAGAATCATGGATGGTAGAAACTGCCAAGAGTTGATCTGAGGGAGATAAGAACTGCAGGTGCTATGGAGGGGAGGGAGCCCTGCTTACAAAGACTACCACAAAGTATTTTAAACAGTGGAGCACAAAATATGATGTTTTAGATGTTTGCCACCACCAGGATTGTTCCTGACTAAGAAGTGCTCCTGTGGGGAAGGAGGGTGGAGACCCAGGAGCAAACAGTGTGGTCTGAGGGTCTCCTGGGTCACACAGAGAGAAACTGTAACTCTGCTTGGAATGCATTTGGCATCGACAGCAAGAGCTCTCCAGTGACAGAAGAATGGGTTGTGCCAATGTGCTGCACTGTTCCCAGGCACAGGAGCAGGGAACTTGGCTGAGGGCAGCAAACCTTGGAGCCGGATTTCTCCTCTCTTTGGCATAAACTCCAAATCACTGCATGGTCCTGTGACCATTTTCCTGAAATGAGCTGGCAAATGGCAAAATTGTAGTGAGTTCCTTCCCAGAGGTTCAGCATGGGGCCTTGCCAGGTGAGTACCTAAAATTTAGACTTTAGAATCCCAGCTGTGATCCTGAGATAAAACACAGGGATGCTGTGATGCCTGGCATGAAAAGAGCTCAAACACACACACGGTGAAGGCAGGGATCTGATGGAAGCTAAGAACACAAGAGGAGTTATGGGTGATTGTTGTTCTGTGAAGGCTTCCAGAAGGGTGATGTGTGCAAGCTCTCTGTTCAGGGAATGAGAGAGTGGGGTGATACCATTTTGCACCCTACTCATCAGCACTGACTGAATTCAATAAGCTAAACAGTGCCAACAAGTGGAGACCAGAGCCACTTACAACAAGCTATGCCCTCTTGTGCCTTGCAGGCGCATCTCCATAAGGGCAAGTTGGACTGAAAATCAGTGCAAAAAGACTTTCCCCAAGATAGCTTGTGCAAACCCATTGCACTCACTATGTCTATGGATCACAGAGTGTGACAGAGCTTCAGGTCTAGGGAAATAGAATCTAGCTTCCTTTTTTGGTGGGGGGAGAGTCTCACTTCTTTTAACAAGCAGACCAAAACATGCCTAGGATCCACCTCATTTTTTCTGGACAAAATGACAAGACAAAGGAATTCAACCCAAAAGAAAGAACAGGAAGTAGAACTAACAGCCAGGGATTTAATCAATACAGATATAAATGATATTGGAACTGGAATTTGAGACAGCAATTACAAGGATATTAGCTGGGCTTGAAAAAAGCATAAAAACACCAATGAGCCCCTTAATGCAGAGATAAAAGACCTAAAATCAAATCAGGCTGAAATTAAAAATGCTTTAACGAAGATGCAAACCAAAATTGATACCATAACAATGAAGATGGAAGAAGCAGAGGAATGAATGGGGCATATAGAAGATAAAATTATAGAAAATAATGAAGCTGAAAAGAAGAGAAAAAGAAAGGTATTGGATGATGAAGGTAGAATTAGGGAGTTCAGTGATTTCCTAAAATGTAATAACATTTGTAACAATGGGGGCTAGGAAAATCAAGAGAGAGAAAAGGGGGCAGAAGATTTATGGAGCAAATTATAGCTAAAAACCTCCCTAATCTGGGAGAGGACACAGGCATTGAAATTCAAATCCAAGAAGCACAGAGACCTCCCATTAACTTCAACAAAACCTGGCCATCACCAAGACATATCATAGTTTAATTCACAAAATCCACGGACAAGGAAAGAATCCTGAAACCATCAAGGAAAACGGTCCTTAACCTACAAGGGAAGATAAATCAAGCTCAGCAGATATGTCCACTTAAACTTGGTAGGCCAGAAAGCAGTGGCCGGATATATTCAACATGCTGAATGAGAAAAATATGCAGCCAAGAACACTTTATCCAAAAAGGCTGTCATTCAGAAAGAGAGATGATGAGTTTCCCAGATAAACAAAACCTAAAGGAGTTTGTGACTAAGACATCCCTGCAAGAAACAGTAAAGGGGGACTCTTTGAATGGTGGAAAAAATACCAAAAGCAACAAAGACTAGAAAGGAGTAGAAAGCATCACCAGAAAAACCAGCTTTACAGGTAACACAATGGCACTAAATCCATATCTATCAAGAGTCACTCTCAATGTAAATGGACTATACATTCCAATCAAAAGATATAAGGTATCAGAATAGATTAAAAAAAAAAACCAAGAGCCATCTAATGTTGCCTACAAGACACTCATTTTAGACCTAAAGACATCTGCAGATTGAAAGTGATTGGATGGAGAAAAACTATCATGCTAATGGACATTTAAAGAAAGACAGGGGAGGACAAGGGGAGATGGAGAGGAGAAGGGAGTTGAGGGAAATTGGAAGGGGAGGTGAACCATGAGAGACTATGGACTCTGAAAAACAATCTGAGGGTTTTGAAGGGGTGGGGTGTGGGAGGTTGGGGGAACAAGGTGCTGGGTATTAGAGAGGGCACGGATTGCATGGAGCACTGGGTGTGGTGCAAAAACAATGAATACTGTTATGCTGAAAAGAAATAAAAAATTAAAAAAAAGAAAGCCAGGGTAGCCATACCTGTATAATGATTTTAAACCAAAGAATGTATCAAGACATGAAAAAGAGCATTATATCATAATTAAGAGGTCTATCTATCAAGAAGATCTAACAATTGTAAATATACATGCCTCCAACTTGGGAGCACACGAATACATAAATCAATGGGTAACAAACATAAAGAAACTTATGGATAATAATAAAATAATAGTGGGGAACCTTAACACCCCATGCATAGCAATGAATAGATCATCTAAACAGAAAATCAATAAGGAAACAATGGCTTTGAATGACACACTGGACCAGATGAATTTAACAGGTAAATTTCATCCTAAAGCAGTAGAATACACATTTTTTTAGTGCACATGGAACATTCTTCACAATAGATTACAGACTGGGTCACAAATCAGCCCTCAACAAGTACAAAAAGATGGAGATCTTACAATGCATATTTTCCTTTTTTTAAATTGATTTATTTATTTTCAGAAAAACAGTATTCATTATCTTTTCATCACACCCAGTGCTCCATGCAATCCGTGCCCTCTATAATACCCACCACCTGGTACCCCGACCTCCCACCCCCCCGCCACTTCAAACCCCTCAGATTGTTTTACAGAGTCCATAGTCTCTCATGATTCACTCCCCTTCCAATTTACCCCAACTCCCTTCTCCTCTCTAACACCCCTTGTCCTCCATGATATTTGTTATGCTCCACAAATAAGTGAAACCGTAGGATAATTGACTCTCTCTGCTTGACTTATTTTACTCAGCATAATCTCTTACAGTCCCGTCCATCTTGCTTCAAAAGTTAGGTATTCATCCTTTCTGATGGAGGAATAATACTCCATAGTGTATATGGACCACATCTTCCTTATCCATTCATCTGTTGAAGGGCATCTTGGTTCTTTCCATAGTTTGGCGACCATGGCCATTGCTGCTATAAACATTGGGGTGCAGATGGCCCTTCTTTTCACGACATCTGTATCTTTGGGGTAAATTCCCAGGAGTGCAATTGCAGGGTCATAGGGAAGTTCTGTTTTTAATTTCTTGAGGAAACTCCACACTGTTCTCCAAAGAGGCTGCACCAACTTGCATTCCCACCAACAGTGGAAGAGGGTTCCCCTTTCTCCACATCCTCTCCAACACATGTTGTTTCCTGTTTTGTTAATTTTGGCCATTCTAACTGGTGTAAGGTGATATCTCAATGTGGTTTTAATTTGAATCTCCCTGAGGGCTAATGATGATGAACATTTTTTCATGTGTCTGATAGCCATTTGTATGTCTTGATTGGAGAAGTGTCTGTTCATATCTTCTGCCCATTATTTTGACGTGTTTGCCTGTTTCGTGTGTGTTGAGTTTGAGGAGTTCATTATAGATCCTGGATATCAACCTTTTGTCTATACTGTCATTTGCAAATATCTTCTCCCATTCTGTGGGTTGCCTCTTTGTTTTCTTGACTCTTTCCTTTGCTGTGCAGAAGCCTTTGATTTTGATGAAGTCCCAAAAGTTTATTTTCACTTTAGTTTCCTTTGCCTTTGGAGACATATCTTGAAAGAAGTTGCTGTGGCTGATATCGAAGAGATTACTGCCTATGTTACACCGTACACAAAGATAAACTCAAAATGGATAAAAGACCTCAACGTGAGACAGGAATCCGTCAGAATCCTAGAGGAGAACATAGGCAATGCATATTTTCTGACCACAATGTTATGAAACTTAAAGTCAACAACAAGAAAAAATTTGGAAATACCACAAATAGATGGAGATTAGAGAACATCCAACTAAAGAATCAATGGGCTAACCAGGAAATTAAAGAAGAAATAAAATTTTAAAAAATGAGAGCAAATGAAAATTAAAACACAGGAGTCCAAAACATTTGAGATGCAGCAAAGGCAGTCTTAAGAGGGAAGTATATTGTAATCCAGGCTTCCCTCAAGAAGCAAGAAAAGTCTCAAATTCATTACCTAACCTTACACCTAAAGGACCTAGAAAAGGAACAGTTAGTAAAGTCTAAAGCCAGCAGAATAAGGGAAATAATAAAGACTAGAGCAGAAATAAATGAAATAGAAACAAACAAACCCAGAACAAATCAACAAAACTAAGAGCTAGTTCCCTGAAAGAATAAAATCAATCAACCTCTAGCCAGACTTATCAAAAAGAAAAGAGAAGGGGCACCTGGGCGGCTCATTTGGTTAAGCCACCGCCTTTGGCTCAGGTCATGATCCCAGGGTCCTGGGATTGAGCCCCACATGAGGCTCCTTGATGATCCAAAAGACTGCTTCTCCCCTGCCTGCCATTCCCCCATTTGTGCGCTCTCTCTCTCTCTCTCTCTGTCAAATAAATAAAAACATTTTAAAAAAAGAAAAGAGAAATGACCTACAATACTTAACTCATGAATGAAAAAGGAAAGATCACAACCAACACCACAAAAATACAAATAATCATAATAAAATATGATAAAAAATTATATGACAACAAACTGGGAAAACTGGAGGAAATGGACAAATTCTTACAATCACACAAACTGCTAATTCTTAAATAGGATGAAATCAAAGATTTAACAGACCCATAACCAGCAAAGAAATCGAATCAGTAGCCACAAATCTCCCAACAAACAGAAGTCCAGGGCCAGATGGCTTCCCAGGGGAGTTCTACCAGATATTTAAAGAAGAGTTAATACATATCCATCTCAAATTGTTCCCTCCCCCTCAAAAAAAGAAATGGAAGGAAAGCTTTCAAATTCCTTCTACAAAGCTAACATTACCTTGATTCTAAAATAGAGAAAGACACCACTAAAAAGGAGAATTATAGGCCAATATCCCTGATGAACATGGATGCAAAAATTCTCAATAAGATGCTAGGAAATAAAATCTAACAGTACATTATAGAATTATTCACCACAATAAAGTGGGATTTATTTCTGCACTGTAGAGTTGGTTCAATATTTGCAAATCAATAAACATGATAGACCACATCAATAAAAGAAAGGATTAGAATGACATGATCCTCTCAATAGATACAGAAAAAGCATTTGTCAAAATACAGCAACCATTCTTGATTTAAAAAAAAAAAAAACTCAACAAAATAGGTATAGATGGAACATGCCTCAACACTATAAAGCCCATATATGACAGACTCATACCTAATATCATCCTCATTAGGAAAGCCTGAGAGCTTTACCTCTACAGTCAGGAACAAGACAGGATGTCCACTCACATCATTACTATTTTATATAGTAATAGAAGTTTCAGCCTTAGCAATCAGACAACAAAAAGAAATAAAAGGCATCCAAATCGACAAGAAAGTCAAACTTTCACTTTTTAGAAAACCTGAAAGATTCCACCAGAAAATTTAAAAAACTAAAACATGAACCCAAGAAAGTCACAGGATATAAAATCAGTGTACAGAAATTTTGTCTTTCTACACACCAATGGTGAAGCATCAGAAACAGAAATCAAGGAATCAATCCCATTTACAACTACCAAAAACAATAAGGTGCCTAGGAATAAACCTAATCAAAGAGGCAAAATGTGTATGCTACCCAGAACAATCTACACATTCAATGCAATCCCTATCAAAATAACACCAGCATTCTTTTTTTTCACAAAGGTAAAAGAAACAATCCCCAAATGTGTATGGAATCAGAAAATTCCAGACTTCGGGCTATATTACAAAGCTGTAGCCATCAAGACAGTATGGTACTGGCACAAAAATAGATGTGTTAATCAATGGAACAGAGTAAAAAAACAGAAAAAGACCCACAGCTAAAAAGTCAACTACTCTTCAACAAAGCAGGAAAGAATATCCAATGGAAAAAAGACAGTCTCTTCAACAAATGGTGTTGGGAAAATTGGACAGCCACATGCAGAAGAATGAAACTGGGATCACTTTCTTACACCATATACAAAAATTAACTCAAATTCCTGAATGTGAGACAGGAAACCATCAAAATCCTAGAGGAGAACATAGGCAGCAACCTCTTTGACTTCAGCTGGAGCAGCTCCTTACTAGACACATCACCAGAGGCAAGGAAAACAAAGCAAAAATGAATTATTGGGACTTCATCAAGATCAAAAGCTTCTGCACAGCAAAGGCAAAAATCAGCAAAACTAAAGGCAGTCTGTGGAATGTGAGAAGATATTTGCAAATGACATATCTGATAAAGGCTTAGTATCCAAAATCTAGAAAGAATTTATCAAACTCAACACCCCAAAAATAAATAATTCAGTCAAGAAGGGGGCAGAACACATGAATATACACCTTTCCAAAGAAGACATATAGCTGGCTATCAGATACATGAAAAGATGCTCAACATCACTCATCATCAGGGAAATTCAAATCCAGCCAAAATGAGATAACCACCTCACACCTGTCAGAATGGCTAAAATCAACAACACAAGAAGCAAGAGCTGTTGGCTAAGATGTGGAGAAAGGGAAACCCTCTTACACTGTTGGTGGAAATGCAGACTGGTGCAGCCACTCTGGAAAACAATATGGAGGTTCCTCATAAAGTCAAAAATAGAACTACCCTACAACCCAGCAAGTGAACTACTAGGTATTTACTCAAAGGATGTAAAAATACAGACTTGAAAGGGTACAGACACCCCCACGCTTATAGCAGCACTATCAACAATAACCAAACTATGGAGAAGGCCCAAATGTCCCTCAACTAATGAGTGGATAAAGAAGATGTGGTAGACACACAGACACACAGACACACGCACTCACACACACAGACACACACACATGGTGGGGGGGAGAAATATTACTTGGCTCTCAGAAAGAATGAAATCCTGCCATTTGCAATGTAGAGTCTGTTACGCTAAGCAAAATATGTCAGTCAGGGAAAGATATATCCCATATGATTTCACTCAAATGTGGGATTTAAGGAACAAAAGAGATGAACATAGGGTGGAGAGGAGGAAGATAAAGAACCCATAAGAGACTCTTAAAGATAGAGAACAAACTAATGGAGGCTGATGGAGGGAGGTGAGTGGGGAATAGGCTAGATGGGTGATGGGTATTAAGGAGAACACTTGTTATGATGAGCACTGGATATTATGTGTAAGTGAGGAATCACTGAATTCTATTCCTGAAACCAGTATTGCACTTCATGTTAACTAACTAGAATTTACATAAAAATTTGAAGAATAAAATACCAACAAAATTTTCTCTGACTTTGATTTTCTGCAGTTTGAATACGATAAGTCTAGGTGCAGATTTTTTGGATTTTTTAGGGGGTGAGATGACAAAATATTTTTAAAGTTTTTCTTTAAATTCTCCATAGTTAACACTGTAATAGCAATTTCAGGTGTACAATATAGTTATTCAACACTTCCATGCAACACCTGGTAGTCATCACAACAAGTGTACTCCTTAATCTCCATCACCTATTTAACCCATCCCCCACCCACCTCCCCTCTGATAACTATCAGTATGTTCTGTGTAGTTAAGAGTCTGTTTCTTGGGCGCCTGGGTGGCTCAGTGGGTTAAGCCGCTGCCTTCGGCTCAGGTCATGATCTCGGGGTCCTGGGATCAAGTCCCGCATCGGGCTCTCTGCTCAGCGGGGAGCCTGCTTCCTCCTCTCTCTCTGCCTGCCTCTCTGCCTACTTGTGATCTCTCTCTGTCAAATAAATAAATAAAATCTTTAATAAAAAAAAAGAGTCTGTTTCTTGGTTTGCTTCTCTCTCTCTTTTTCCCCCTTTGCTCATTTGTACTGTTTCTTAAATTTCACAGATGAGTGAAATCATGTCTCTGACTTATTTCCCTTAGCATAATACACTCTAGCTCCATCCATGTCATTGCAAATGGCAAGGTTTTATTCCTCTTTATGGCTGAGTAATATCCCACTGTATATGTGTGTGTGTGTGTGTGTGTGTGTGTGTGTGTGTATTACTTCTTCTTCATCCATTCAACAGTCAGTGGACACTTGGGCGATTTCCATAATGAGACTATTGTAAATAAAGCTGCTATAAACATCAGGGAACATGTATTCTTTTGAGTTAGTATTTTTGTATTCTTTGGGTAAATACCTAATCGTACAATTACTGGATTGAAGGGTACTTCTATATTTAACTTTCTGAGGAAACCCCATACTGTTTTCCAGAGTGGCTGCACCAGTTTGCATTGCCACCAACAGTGCAAAAGGGTTCTTTTTTCTCCACATCCTCCCCAACACCTAGTGTTTCTTGTGTTGTTGCTTTTAGCTATTTTGACAGGTGTGTGGTTATTTCTTACTGTAGTTTTTTTTAATTTAGATTCCATTCACCAACATATAGTACATCATTGGTTTTATATATAGTGTTCAATAATTCATCAGTTACATATAAGACCCAGTGCTCATCCCATTATGTGCCCTCCTTAATGCCCATCACCCAATTACCCTATCTCTCCATGATCCTTCCCTCCAGCAACCATCAGTTTGTTTCCTATAGGTAAGAGTCTCTCATGGTTTCTCTCCCACTCTGATGATTTCCCATTTAGTTCTCCCTCCATTCTCCTATGATCCTCTGCACTGTTTCTTATATAACACATATGAGTGAAACTATATGATAATTGTCTTTCTCTGATTGACATATTTTGCTCAGCATAATACCCTCCAGTTCCATCTATATTACTGTAAATGGTAAATACTCATCCTTTCTGATGGCTGAGTTATATTTAATTATACATATATGTGTGTATACCACGTCTTCTTTATCCATTTATCTGTTGAAGGACATATTGGTTCTTTCCACAGTTTGGCTATTGTCGATATTGTTGCTATGAACACTGAGGGGTACAGGTGCCCCTTCAGATCTCTACATTTGTATCTTTGTGTTAAATACCTTGTAGTGAAATTGCTGGGTCATAGGGTGGTTCTATTTTTTCACATCTTGAGGAACCTCCATACTGTTTTCCAGAGTGACTGTACCGGCTTGCATTCCCATCAACACTTGAAGATGGTTCCCTTTTCTCTGCATCTTAACCAACATTTATTGTTTCCTCTCTTGTTAATTTAAGCCATTCTGATTGATGTGAGATGGTATCTCATTGTAGCTTTGATTTGTATGTCCCTGATGCCAAGGGATGTGGAACGTTTTGTCATGTCTCTGTTGCCCATTTGTATGTCTTCTTCGGAGAAATATCTGTTCAGGTTTTCTGACCATTTCTTGGCTGGATTATTTTGTTTTTGGGTTTTGAGTTTGATAAGTTCTTTATACACTTTGGATACTAACTTTTTATCTGATATGTCATTTGCAAATACCTTCTCTCATTCCGTAGGTTGCCTTTTAGTTTTATTGACTGTTTCCTTTGCTATGAAGAAGATTTTTGTCTTTATGAAGCCTAAATTGTTCATTTTAATTTTTGTTTCTGTTGCCTTTGGAGACAAACAAGAAGTGGCAGCAGCCAGGGTCTAGGAGGTTGCTGCTTGTATTCTTCTCTGTGATTTTGTTGGATTCCTGTCTCACATGTAGGTTTTTCATTCATTTAGAATTTATCTTTGTTTATGGTATAAGAAAGTGATCCAGTTTTATTCTTCTACATATGTCTGTACAATTTCCCCAACACCATTTACTGAAGAGACTGTATTTTTTCCATTGGATATTCTTTCCTGCTTTGTCAAAGATTAGTTGACTATAGAGTTGAAGGTCCATTTCTCAGTTCTTTATTGTGTCCCATTGATCTATGTGTCTGCTTTTGTGCCAGTACTGTACTGTCTTGATGATTACAGGTTTGTAATAGAGCTTCAAGTCTGGCATTGTGATCCCACCAGGTTCAGTTTTCTTTTTCAGCATTTCTTTGGCTATTCAGGTTCTTTAGGATTATTTGTTCCAGCTCTGGGAAAAATGTCAGTGGTTTCTTGGTAGAGACTGCACTAAATGTATATATTGCTCTGGGTACCATAGACTTTTTAACAATATGTCTTCTTCCAATCCATGAGCATGAAATGTTTTTCCACTTCTCCGTGTCTTCCTCAATTTCTTTCATAAGTGTTCTGTAATTTTTAAAGTACAGGTCTTTCATCTCTTTATTAGGTTTACTCCTAAGTATCTTCTGGGTTTTGGTGCAATTGTAAATGGGATTGATTCCTTAATTTCTCTTTCTTCTGTCTCATTGTTAGTGTGTAGAAATGCAACTGATGGGACGCCTGGGTGGCGCAGTTGGTTGGACGACTGCCTTCGGCTCAGGGCGTGATCCTGGAGTCCCGGGATCGAGTCCCACATCAGGCTCCCAGCTCCATGGGGAGTCTGCTTCGCTCTCTGACCTTCTCCTCGCTCATGCTCTTTCTCACTGTCTCTCTCTCAAATAAATAAATAAAATCTTTAAAAAAAAAAAAAGAAATGCAACTGATTTCTATGCATTGATTTTATATCCTGTCACATTACTAAATTTCTATATGACTTCTATCAATTTGGGGGTGGAGTCTTTTGGGTTTTCCACATAGAATATCATGTCATCCTCAAAGAATGAGTTTGACTTCTTCTTTTCCAATATGAATGTCTTTTATTTCTTTTTGTTGTCTGATTGTTGAGGCTAGGACTTCTAATACTATATCAAACTATAGCAGTGAGGGTGGGCATCCTTGTGTTCCTGTCCTTGGGGGTAAAGCTCTGTTTTTCCCCATTGAAAATTATATTTGCTGTGGGCTTTTCATAGATGGCTTTTATGATATTGAGGTATAATCCCTCTATCCCTACATTGTGGGAGTTTGAATCAGGAAACAATTCTGTATTTCGTCAAATGCTGTTTCTGCATCTATTGAGAAGTTCACATGGTTCTTGTCCTTTCTTTTATTAATGTGATGCATCACATTGATTTGTGAAAGTTGAACCAACCTTGCAAGCTAGGAATAAATCTTACTTGGTCATGGTGAATAATCCCTTTAATGTACTGTTGGATCCTATTGGGTAGTATCTTGTGAGAATTTTGGCCTCGATGTTCATCAGGGATATTGGTCTGTAATTCTCCTTTTTGGTGGGGTCTTTGTCTGGTTTTGGGATCAAGGTCATGCTGGCCTCATAAAATGAGTTTGGAAGTTTTCCTTCCATTTATATTTTTTGAAATGGCTTCAGGAGAATAGGTATTAGTTCTTCTTTAAATACTTGGTAGAATTCCCCTAGGAAACCACCCAGCCCTGGACTCTAGTTTGTTGGCAGATTTTTGATTACTGCTTCAGTTTCCTAGCTGATTATGGATCTGTTCAGGTTTTCAGTTTTGGTAGTTCATAAAATTTCAGGAAGGCATCCATTTCTTCCAGATTGCCTAATTTCTTGGCATATAGTTGCTCATAATATGTCCTTAAAGTTATCTGTATTTCCTTGGTGTTGGTCATGACCTCTCCTCTTTCATTCATAATTTTATTAATTTAGTTCCTTTTCCTTTTCTTTTGCATAAGTCTGGAGAGAGGTTTTTTTTTTTTTTTTTACTTTATTCATTCTTTCAGAAAACCAGCTTCTAATTTCATTAATCTGTTCTACTGCTCTTTCAGTTTATATTTCATTGAATTCTGCTATAATCATTATTATTTCTCTTCTCCTGCTTAGTATAGGCTTAATTTCTGTTCTTTCTCTAGCTCTTTAGGTGTAAGGTTAACTTGTGTATTTGAGATTTTTCTAAATTTTTGAGAAAGGCTTGTATTGTTATATACTTCCCTCCTAGGACAACCTTTGTGTATCCCAAAGGTTTTGAACAGTTGTGTTTTCATTTCCAGTTACTTCCATGAGATTTTAAATTTTTCATTAATTTCCTGGTTGGCCCAATTCATTCTTTAGTAGGATGCACTTTACCCTCCAAACATCTGAGTTCCTTCCAAATTTCCTCTTGCAAATGAGTTCAAGTTTCAATGCATTGTGGTCTGAAAATACACAGGGAATAATCCCAATCTTTTGGTACCAGTTGAGACGTGATTTGTGACTCAGTTTGTGATCAATTGTTGAGAATGTTCTAAGTGCATGAGAAAAAATGTGTATTCTGTTGCCTTAGAATAGAATGTTCTGAATATATCTTTGAAGTCCATCTGGTCCAGTGTGTCATTCAAAGCCCTTATTTCCCTGTTGATCCTCTGCTTAGATGATCTTTCCACTGCTGTGAGTGAGGTGTTGAAGTCCCCTACTATTATTTTATTATTATCAGCATGTTTCTTTAATTTAGTTATAAATTGGTTTATATAATTGGCTGCTACCAAGTTAGGAACATAAATGTTTATAATTGTTACACCTTCTGGTTGGATAGACTCTTTAAGTTTGATATAATGTCCCTCTTCATCCCTTACTACAGTCTTTGGTTTAAAATCTAATTTGTTTGCTATGATGGTTTCTACCCCATCTGTCTTTTAATGTCCTTTACCATGGTAAAATTTTCTTTAGCTGCTAGTCTCAAGAATCTTGAAAGTGTAAATCCTAATAGTCAGAACCAAAATCAAGGAGAGGACAAAAAGCAGAACTTTTTACTTTTCGTATGTCTCCAAATACCTTAATGTACATCTGTCATCTAAAAAAGGGGGGGTTTCCTCTCTTCTAGTTTTTAAATGTCTGTCATGGGATCTGAGGGACTTCTTAAAGATGATTTATAACTTAAGTAGAATGGATTCTTCCCACTGAAATTCTGTCTGCAACCTGTCAAGTAGGCCCCTGCTGACCATCTGCAAGAGGTGCCAGGGGAGCCACATTACTTCCTGCTCAGGTCATAATAACTGCCTCACCCAGAATGCAAATGAGCATATATAGCCTCCAATTTCAGAATATTGTCTTTTCCTGCTCTGGTCCTGGGGCAAGTAATGCAGGTTAAGATAGGGCACATCAGGCTGTGTTGCCTCACCTTCACTACAATGGCTCGGTGATTCTTCTGACTTGAGCTCTTTCCCATGATTCCCTGGAAGGTGGTAGACTCCCTAGAGTATCCATGGAGTTGGATTAAAACTGAGATAGGAAGAAATAGGAAAATTAGTGGCAACTGCTTGGTCAAAACAATTCTTGGGCCCAAGAGATTGTGCTGGAGGAGTCTGAACCAGACATTTTTGACTCCTCTCTTTCTTTCACACTTCACAATTCTTCCCTTACAACTGGGTTTACCTTCAAATTTTCCCATAAATTGATCACCTTTTCATCCTTTTCACCATTATCCCTTTGTTCTAAGCTACTATTCACTCACTGTAGCCTCCATATTCACCCCCTTCTTTCTACCATTACCCTTCTATCATGTTTTCCTTATAGAAGTCAGAGGAGTGCTTTTATTTCTCAATTCAGATCATATTGCTCCTATTCTCTAAATCCTCCAATGACTTATAATCTCATTCATAGTAAAAACTCAAAGATCTTACAATGGCATACAGATCCCTGCATGATCTTTTGCTCTATAACATCAGGCCCCATTACATTGCCTCACGCTCACTTTCTTCTAGCCATATTTGGCTTTCTTACTGGTCCTTAGACATATTGAATGTGCCCCTGCCACAGAGGCTTTGTACCAGCTGTTTTCTCTGCCTGGAAAAAATCTTCCCCCAAATATTTAAATAATTAATCCCTTCACTTTCTTTAGATATTAATAAAAATAATACCTTTTCAGTCGGATCTTCACTGATTGCTCTATTTAAAGCAGCAGCTATACCTATACTCCTTTTGCCTCTTCTGTGTTTTTTTAAGTACTTAGCAACCTTTAATGCATTTACTTAATTTGTTCATAATCCATCTCTTCTCTACAATATAAACTGTATTAGAACAAGTAATTTTTTAAGATTTTATTCATTTATTTGTCTGAAAGAGGGAGAGTGAGAAAGAGCACTAGCAAGAGGAGTGGCAGGCAGAGGGAGAAGCAGGATCCCCACCAAGCAAGGGGCCCAATGCAGGACTTGATCCCCGCACCCTGGGATCATGACCTGAGCTGAAGAGAGATGCTTAACTGACTGAGCCACCCAGGTGTCTCAGGGCAAGTATTTTTTTTAACTGTATATTTCCAGCACCTAACAAAGGGCCTGCCATTAGTAGGTGTCAAATATATGTTAAGTAAATTTTCTTAAAGGATGACCATGTTTCATCTCTTACACTGTTGGTGGAAATGTAAGCTGATACAGTGACTCTGGAAAACAGTATGGAGGTTCCTCAAGAAGTTAAAAATTGACCTACCCTCTGACCTAGCAATTGCACTAAGTATTTACCCCCAAAGATACAAAAGTAATGATCCAAAGGGGCACATGCACTCCAAAGTTTATAACCAATGTATACAATAGCCAAACTATGGAAAGAGCCCAGATATCCATTGACAGATGAATGAAAGAAGATGTGGTACACACACACACACACACACAGTGGAATATTACTCAGCCATCAGAAATGATGAATACTTACCATTTACACCTATGTAGATGGAAATGGAGGGAGCGAAATAAATCAGTCAGAGAAAGATAATTATATGGTTTCACTCATATGTGGAATATAAGGGGCAGCATAGAGGATCATAGGGGAAGGGGAGGAAAACTGAATGCGAAGTCATCAGAGAGGGAGGCAAACCATGAGAGACTCTTACTATAGGAAAAGACTGAGGGTTGCTGGGGGTGGTGGAAGGATCAGGTAATTGGGTGATGGGCATTAAGGAGGGCACGTGATTTGATGAGTACTGGGTGTTATATGTAGCCTATGAATTATTGAACTCTATGTCTGAAATTAATGATGTACTAGATATTGACTAATTGGACTTAAATTTTAAAAAGTTAAAATGCCCATCATTCAGAAAAATATTCCTTTCCTAAGCTGGGTTTCAGTTTCCCCCATTGATAACATAAGGGAGTTGGAATAGGAGGTTTCTCAGGGCTTTTGCATCTCTGTGACTAAGTCTAGAGATCTGGGTAAAAGCACAGTCTCTGGAGGCAGATTTCTTAAGATTCTTTACCTACTACTTTGTGACAAGTTACTTCACCTTTCTGGGTCTCTTGGTTTTCTTACCTGAAAATGAAGATGATAAAAATATACAGTGTCTCCAAAGGTTGCTCTGGAAATTAAATAAGATCATCCATATAAGTGCTTTAACACAGAACATGGCAGTCAATAAATATTAACTATTGCTTTTAGGGTGATGATTAGCAAGTAGCCACATTAACAGCCTTCCTTTGGCTCAAAACCAGCTTTGGTAGCTGATGGTATAAAAAAACAAAACAAAACAAAACAACTTCCATAATAACAAACTCACCTGAGGTTCATATGCAGCTCATATGCGACTCATATGCATACAGCTGGTCTATTCCCCTTCCCCCACCCCATTACTAAGACAGAAGAACAGCTTGTTCCCTTGTAACCTGATGTCCCTGGATAAGAAGGAGGGGGAGAGAGGC
Organism: Neogale vison; assembly: GCF_020171115.1. Taxonomy (NCBI): domain Eukaryota; kingdom Metazoa; phylum Chordata; class Mammalia; order Carnivora; family Mustelidae; genus Neogale; species Neogale vison. Next base: position 87,938,208 of record NC_058105.1, on the reverse strand, counting down.
AACGTGTGATTGCCATGGCCACCCGCTGCATCTCAGATTCCACAGACAGAAGCAGGGCATGGGGGCCTATTCACAATCACCCATACACCTGAACATGAGTGGTTTCAAGTCAGGCTGTGTGGAATACGTGTTGTCCCACTGTCGGAGGCTCATTCCAGAGTTTCTGCTAAGAGGGCAGAGGATGATGTTCAAAGCCATCATCAGCAAACATGATTCAGACAGCTAGCCTGGTCTTTGGGGCTAGAGGCACCTGGCTTGCCAGAGAAAGAGGTTGTGGATAGGTTACCAGAATGGAAACTAGAAAAGGTAACCAATGAATAAGCCCAATAATAATAATGGTAATATTAATAATAGCTGACATTTCTTATGTATTTATTGTGTACCAGGTGCTTTATACAGGCCTTCATTTAATTCTCCAGTGAACTCAGTAATCTCAACCCTAGCTACACATTGGAGAACTTTGAAAACAAGATCTGTGCCCAGCCTTCTCTGTACCAATTAAATCAGAATTTCTGGCATTGAAAATAATTTTCCCAGGTAATTATAATGTACACCCATGGTTGAAAACCACTGCATGAGGGGTATATATATAAAATATTTTACAGGTGAGAAAAATTTAATTCATAAAATTTGCACCAGGTCACCCAGTTAAGAACCAGCACTAGGATATACACTGCTTTGAATTAAATACTACACACTCTGTGCCACAAGGAGAAAGCTTGCACTCAGGACATAGGGCAAGAACTCCATTTTAACAGAACTGGTGCATTGTGATGGGGCCACGTGCGGCTTGGGATGAACCTCTTGTATCTCATAAGCATCCTGAGGTCAAGTATGTGATGCCTTATTTCAGAGACTGATCAAGCAATACCATGAGCAACTGCTGCTGTTTGGGGGACTTCCTGCCTCAGTCAATATCTTAAATATCTTAGTAAATATCTTGGTAAATATCTTAGTGGTAAGTATCACAAAGATATCCAGGTCCCATTCACCTTCCTCTGCTTCCTCTGCCCATCTGATCCAGGCTTCATGAAACAGCATCAGTATCATTAGAATATTATTCCCTTCAGCGTGGTGTGTATACCACTTGAGGTTCACAAGATGATTTAGGGAGTAAAAGGATGAACATTTTAAAAATTTCAATAGCTATGTATTCATCTTAATATATATCAGGAATATATTTTGTATATTCATTAAGAATATATATTTATTTATATCCAATACCTACAATCCATAATTTCACAAATATTATTTAGAACAAGACTAAATTAATTTAAAATATTGAAAATTACTTGAGTTAAAGTAAAATATTAAGCAAATAATCAATGAAGGGATTAGCACAAAAATAGACCTCCAAAATTCAGAATGAATGGTCATTTCTTGTTTAGGGCATTCATTTGTTCACTCAAGCATTCATTCATTCAACGGGCATTTTCTGAATAACAAGTATGTGCCAAGAATCATGTGAGATGCAATATAGATGAATAAGAACTGGTTCTTGCTTTCAAAGTCTCACATAAAAGTAAATATACATGGGCAATTCAATATAAATAAGCATAAGGCATAGTAGGAGTTATAAGGGTGGGCAGGTTATGGAGATATGGACAGGGACTTCCAAAAAGAAGTGACTTAGCCACGTAAATGGGAGAGGGAGAGGATGCCAAACTGAGGACAGTAGTAACAAAACACAGAAGTGATAAACAGCAGGGTATAAATGTGTAATAGTTGGCTGAGAGGGGGAGGATGATGGAGGGAATACTCAGTTATTAGAGCAAAAGATACAAAATGGAGAAGTGGAGAGAGAACACTGGGAAAATCTGCTGAGACTTGATTATTGCACTCCATGAAAAGGGGTTTGAGTCTTATTCTTTGGACAGACTTGGCTTTGATCCTGGGAGAGAAGCTAAGTACTCAAATCCTAGTTCAGCTACTTTTTTTTTTTTTAAACTGTGTGTCAGTGGACAAGTTACCCTAATCTTTCTGAGCTTCTGTTTTTTCATCTGCCAAGTGGGAAAATTAATAGTACTACTTTCTTAGCATTAATTGTAGAGGGTTAAATGATATAGCATTTATAAATCACTTTTCAAGATGCTTGGCATACAAGTTAAGTCCTACTCTGACTGTTGTTCCCTGTTTTTCTCTTTAGAGAACAGCATGTATTTATAATATGAGCCTGTCTGTAGAACTCTCTCACTTCATCTCCATATTCAACAAATTAAAGAACATCTGCCATGTAGCAGACCTTTTACCTATTTTATTTCACTTAATTTGCGCAATAGCCCTGTTGACAGGATGACTGTGTGATGAAAAGTCAAGGGAAAAGGGCAGGACTGCTACGCTACCCTGACTAGAGCAGCTATGCTTTGCTTTCTCCACAAAACTTAAGGTGCAATGGGGCCCACATTTCTTTTTTTTTTTCTTCATAGCTAAAAACCGTGAAGAACTATTTTCCCAAATATGTAGGAGGAAAATGAGCTAAAGACTTGGTGTCTCTGTGTTAAGAATTTGCATGAGAGGCTATGGACTCCAAAAAACAATCTGAGGGGTTTGAAGTGGTGAGGGGGTGGGAGGTTGGGGTACCGGGTGGTGGGTATTATGGAGGGCACGGATTGCATGGAGCACTGGGTGTGGCGAAAAAATAATGAATACGGTTTTTCTGAAAATAAATAAATTAATTTATTAAAAAAAATTTGCTCCAATGATCTCTACTAGCTTGTGAGTCTGGAGGCATTGGTATTCTTAAGAATTTTGTTGTTTTTTTTCTCCCCATATATATTTTTTTAATTTGGTAAAAAACAAATAACATAAAATTTGTCTTCTTAACCATTTTTAAGTATACAGTTCAGTAGTCAAGTATATTCACACTCCTTTAAATCTCCAGATTATTTTTTTAATATATTATTTATTTATTTGCCAGAGAGAGAGAGAGAGAGAGCACACGCACAAGCGGGCAGAGTGGCAGGCAGAATTTGAGAGAGAAGCAGGCTCCCCACTGAGCAAGGAGTCCGATGCAGGACTTGATCCCAGGACCCCGGGACCATGACCTGAGCCGAAGGCAGTGGCCCAACCAACTGAGCCACCCAGGCGTCCCCAGGTTATTTTTTAATCAAATAAAATACTATATGAGTATGTTCATTTTGTGATAATTTACTGGGGTGTAAACTTGGATTCATTTACTTTTCTGCGTGTTACATGGCAAGAAATTTTTTCTCTTTTTTTAAGTGATAATATTGAACAATTTTTTAAATTGATAATATTGAACAAGTGTCTCTTGGTTAATTTATTGGTAAATAATCCAGCTGGCTATTCAAATGGGAGATGATGTTAAGTTTCTTAAACGTAAAGCAAGAACAATATTTTTTAAAATGTCCTCTACAGTTTAGAAGAGGGAAGAGATTCATTCCATGCAAAGACACCCTAACTAGCTTAAAAGAAAATACAGAACTCTTCTGGTCCAGATAAGATGGAATAGACTCATTCTCCCTACTCCTGCTTTCTAGGTAAAAATATAAATCTTGGAAATGAAACTCTGTTCTGGTGGTCCTTGAGACTCCCTTCTCCACTGAGAGGCACTAGGTAGCCAGGGAGTCTCTTGAAAGCAGGGGCCTTCCAGAACAAGTGATCTATTCTGGAAGCTTCTTCATGTCCAATGGTCTGAGAATTCCTTCCCCCAGAGAGAGGGACCAGGTTGCCCTGGGAGGAGGGATCCTGTCACAAGTGGCCAAATGCATAAAGTGTTCTTCATGGAGACCCCCTTTCCCCACCTAGAGGCACCACACAACCTAGTTGAGGAAGCACCTTCCACCTGCACAGGCCCACCAGCACAGACCAGTGGGAGCACCAGAGGCACAAGATAGCCTAAACAGATCAAAGCACAGCAAAGGCTCTGAAAATTAAACTGTTACTGAAACCACAGCGCACAAAAGTAGGACAGGATCTATGTGCTAAACCTAAACAAGGAGACTGCCTGCTAAAATAGAGGATTTATATAGAACTAAAGTTTCCTAACACAATAGCCAAAATATTCAGGATACATTAAAAAATCACCTGTCATACCAAGAACCAGGAAAATAACTCAAATGAGAAAAAAATCAAATGACGCCAACACTGAGATGAATCATGTTGGGATTATCTGACAAAGATTTTAAAGAAGCCATTATAAAAATGCTTCAGTGAGCAATTATGAACATGCTAGAAACAAATGAAAAAATAGAGAATCTCAGCAAAGAAACATAAGTTATAAAAAAGTGTCAAATGCAAACTTAAAAGTATATTAACAGAAAAAAAAACCCACTGGGTAATTATGTTGAATGAGAAAAAGCCAATCTAAAAAAGTTACATACTGTATGATTCCATTTATTTAAAGTTTTTGAAATGGCAGTATCATAGAAATTTAGAACAGTTTAGTGATTGTCAGGGCTTAGGGTTTTAGTTCAGGAGAGTTACTGCAAAGATAAAGAACAAAGTATTAGGATATTAATTGAGTAGTGTATTGCCCTGCTATACACATAAAAGTTTCATTTAAAAGTGAGGGTATTCAGGGGCTCCTGGGTGACTCAGTGGGTTAAGCCTCTGCCTTTGGCTCAGGTCATGATCTCAGGGTCCTGGGATCAAACCCCATATTGGGCTCTCTGCTCAGCAGGGAGCCTGCTTCCCCCTCTCTCTGCCTGCCTCTTTGCCTACTTGTGATCTCCCTCTCTGTCAAATAAATAAATAAAATCTTAAACAAATAAAAAATAAAAATAAAAATGAGGGTATCCAATGCCATAGAAAGCTTAAAAAATATAAATTCTGATGACGCTAAATATCTGTTTTGACTGTAGTTTACTCTTCCGAGTGAATATTTGGTTGTTCAGCTTAGGTTCTAAGTTGAACAACCTGGGTCTCCTGAAACAAAGATAAGTTGTTAGAGGAAATTCTACACACTTGGGGAGGAGTAAATACAAAAATAATTGTCAAAATATTTAACAACTGGTTTAACCTGAGTACTAATCAATCAGAGGAGACATTAGTCCTAGAGCAAGGTTCCGAAAGCCCCTGTTGAACTGGATCATGGTGGAGCCTAGGAGATACATAGGGGAGGCCCTAGGATAGTGATGGAAGCATTTGGAGAGCTTGAGTATTAAATAGCTATTTACTGGGTGGTATGAAAATGTTTCAAAATTTTTACAATCAATATGACTTAAATACTGCATGCTGGCTTCATATAAGCCCTGGATATATTCATCATTTCTTCCTCACTGTTGGTGCTACTTGTTAAACGGTGTTTGCCACTATGAGGGATCTAAGATTTCTGAAAAACCATTTCCTATCTTGAAATTAGGGTAGAATTTGTCTTTTCCTAGGATCAATTCAGCCCAGACAGGAAATTTGCTAGGTGCTGAGGGCACTAAATGTCTGCCTTTAAGGAGCTTGTACTCAGTGGGGGAGACTGATGTATAAATAGACAATGATCATAGAATATTATAAGTGCTATAATAGAGGAAGGGATTCTTAGACCAGCCTGGGGTTGAGGGTCAAGGTTCAGAGTAAGTTTCTGAAGCAGATTGCTTAAACTGAATTCCAAAGCATAAATAGAAATTACACAGATGAAAAGGATTAAGGAATAGGAGGCTGACGAGAGGACATTGCAGCAGCGAAAAAAGCATGATGTGAACAGGGAATTCTAAGCATAGGTCTTTTTAATAGAACATGAGACGAAGGAAAGGAGTTGTTAAGGCCTAGTTCATGGAGTGCTTGAATGGAATGTGAAGAGCTTGGAATTTATCCTGTAGTTGATGGGGTGCCATTGTTTAGTTTTAAGTAGGATATTAACATAACCATATTTGCATCTAAGAAAAATCATTCTTGTTATTAGGGCCACTACACTGCACACTGTATGTTACTTGGAGTTATGCAACATGGTAGCCCTTCTTTGCAACATTATGAAGGATGGGTTTGAAAGGGCTAAGACCAGAAGCAGGACAAACTTTTAAAGAGAACTCTTGCAACATTACAAACAAAAGATAATGAGGATCTGAACTAATAGCAGTAATGGAGATAAAAAAAATAATTCAAGTAAATAACTTCAAGGAAAAGATAGAAAGTTTAGGTGGCAGGACTTGGCAGGACTGGATGTAGAGAGGAAGTGAAATGAAGGATGGTTCTCAGTATTCTGGGTTGAGTGGTAAATGTTACCATTGACTAAAGATAAAATATCAGATAGAATATTAGGAAGATTGAAATAGAAGAAGATGAGTGCAGATTTGGACAGAGAGATGTGGAGGTGTCCAGTGGGAAGTTGGATATATGTTAGAATGTTAGGCAGGACTAGCTACATAATTTGTAAGTTCTAGTGCAGAATTAAAATGTGAAGCCACTTGGAGCACCTGGGTGGCACAGTTGGTTAAGCTTCTGACTCTTGGTTTTGACTCAGGTCGTCATCTCAGGGTCATGAGAGCTAGCTCTGCATTGAGCTATGTGCTCAGCATGGAGTCTGCTTAAGTCTCTCTCTCCCTCTCCCTTTGCTTCCCATTCTCTCTCTCTCTGTGTGTGTGTGTGTGTGTGTGTGTGTGTGTGTGTGTCTCAAATAAATAAATCTTTAAAATAAAATAAAAAGTGAAGCCACTTGTTCAAAAATTATTAAAAATTTCCAGGCAGGGGTGCCTGGGTGGCTCAGTCATTAAGTGTCTGCTTTCAGCTCATGTCATGATCCCAGGGTCCTGGGATGGAGCCCCTCACTGGGCCTCCTGCTCAGCGGGAAGCCTGCTTCTCCCTCTCAAACTCCCCCTGCTTGTGTTCCTTCTCTTGCTGTCTCTCTCTCTGTCAAATAGTAAGTAAATCTTTAAAAAAATGTCAAGGCAGTGACAACGGAACATTAAATCAAGCACAGGACCCTTTCTAAATATGGGTACCTGTGAACCAGCACAGAGTTCATGCCCATGAGACCAGTCCTGAACTTAGCAGAGAAGTCAGAGTGATAAGTATGGATTTGGGAATCATTGGAATATAGATAGTCTTTTAAAATAATGAGAGTGGATGATATAATCTAAAGAGCAAAGGGTTAAGGGTAAATTCCAGGGAATGCCAACAGTTAAAAAATAGAAGAAAGAAAACCCTTGATGGTGACTGTGTAGGGAAGAGCAAAAGAAGTTAAAGGAACAGATTTTTGGTCCAGACTGCCTACGTTTGAATTCTACCTCTTCCACTTAGTTTAGTGATTCAGGTACTTTCATTATTTCTTTTTTTTTTTTAAGATTTTATTTATTTATTTGACAGAGAGAGACCACAAGTAGGCAGAGAGGCAGGCAGAGAGGGAGGGAAGCAGGCTCCCCACTGAGCAGAGAACCCAATGCGGGGCTTGATCCCAGGTCCCTGAGATCATGACCTGAGCCGAAGGCAGAGGCCTAACCCACTGAGCCACCCAGGCGCCCCACTTTCATTATTTCTAAATATGCTGGCAATAGTATCTATTGTATAACATTGTATGAGGATTAAGCAATTTAATATACATAAATGCTTAGAATGTTACCTAGGATGTAGTGTGTGTATATATGTGTATATATACATATGTGTATGTGTATGTATATACATACACATACACATATATATAATTGTTAGGTATAGAATATATTTCTTCTTAGTAGTAGTAATAATAGAAGCAAAGGAAAAAAGAGTGAGTTTTATGTATATTATGTATATATGATATACATGAGGTATACATATATATGTAGCTATGTATATATAGATAGATATGATACACGTATACATAGTATATATGAGAAGATATATGTATATATATGTATATATAATTGTTAGCTATAAAATACATTTCTTCTTAGTAGTAGTAATAATAGAAACAGAAGGAAGTAGGAAAGAGTGTGTTTTCTAAGCCAAAGGAGAAGATTTAAAGAAACTTGAAAACTTATCAAATTCAATAAAAAGATCCAAAAATATGACACCTGAAACTTAACTATTGGACTTGACAATTAGGAAGGAGATCATTGTTGAACTTATATTGGGGCAGTGAGATGAAGTGTGGAAACCAGATTTTAACTGAGTGAGAAATGAAAATGTGCGTGTGTTTATGTGTGTGTGTAAATTAACCTTTTAAAGTTTGTGAAAGGAGGAGAGAGGAGTAAGGGCAAAAAAAAAAGAAGAAGGAAAAAAGAGGTAGAGGTAGAGTATACTAGGTTGTTTTAGGGTATTTACAGAATGAAGCAGTGGAATGAAGGTGGTTGAAGATGCTGGAGAAAGAGGAGTGATTCATGGGGAAAGGACACAGAGGATACAGAAGAGATGTCTTATCCTTGAGGCTAGAGGGGAAAAGGCAAGAATGGGTGTAGATATGGATGCATTTGCCAGTAAGGAAGTGATAAGCTGTGAGAGTTTATATCAGATAGCCTCCCTTTTTTCTTTCCAAAATTTTAAAATAATGAAGTGTAAGTATAGAATACATAAATCATATAGCTCAATGAATGATTACAAAGTGAATACACATGTGTAATCATCACTCAGAATAAGAAATAAAACAAAGTCAGCACCCAGGAAGGGTCTCCTACATGTATCCCTTTTTATTACACATCTCCCACCCTGCTAAAAGAAAAATATGATGTGACTTTTGTGGTAGTCACTTCCTAGCACTTCTTTTTACCTTTAGCACCTATGTGTGTTTCCCTAAGCACTACAGTTAAATTTTGTTATGAAATTTATATGATTGGAATAGTATACACTATTTTCTTTTGTATCTGACTCCTCTTGTATAAGATTACATATGTGAAATTTATCCATGTTGTTTTGTGTACTGTAATATTTTTATTTTCTTAGCTAAAGAGTAGTTTATGGGGACGCCTGGGTGGCTCAGTTGGTTGGATGACAGCTTTCGGCTCAGGTCATGATCCTAGAGTCCCAGGATCAAGTCCCACATCTGGCTCCCAGCTCCACGGGAAGTCTGCTTCTCCCTCTGACCTTCTCCTTGCTCATGCTCTCTCTCACTGCCTCTCTCTCAAATAAGTAAATAAAATCCTTTAAAAAAAAAAGCAGTTTATTATATGAATACAGAAAAATTTATCCTTCCACATTGAAAGAAATTTAGATTATATCTAGTTTTTGGCTGTTGTGAGTAAATCTTTATATCATTTTTGTGTATTTTCACACATTTCTGTTCCATTTATTACCCAGGATAAACCTTTTTGGTTATAGTGTAAGTGTATCTTCTGTTTTAATTGGTTATGCCAAACTGTTTTATAAAGTGCTTGTGCCAGTTTACATTCCCATCAATAGTATATGAAAATTATTTTTATCTACCTTTTTTCCTGTTTTTGGCATTTGTCATACTTTTAAATTTTGATATATATGCATATCCTTTTATGCTTATTGATCTTTTGGATTTCCTCCTTTGTGAAGTGACTTTTCAAGTCTTTCAATTTTCTATTGGGCTGTTTGTCTTCTATTGATTTGTAGGAAATTTCTTTCTATCTATCTATCATCTATCTATCTGTCTATCTATCATCTATTTTCTAAATACAAATCCGTTATGGATTATATGTTTTACAAATATTTTCCCCATTACAAGTATATGAATATTCTCCAGTAAAATTTTTAAAAGCTTTCTAGTTTTGCCACTTACTTTTAGGATTTTTAATCATTAGTGCTGGTGTGAAATAGGTTTCCATCTGATTTTGTGTCCCATATGAATACCTCATTGCTCCAGAACCATTTATTTAAAAAAAACCACACCTTTCTTCATCCACCACTTTGTAGTGTCATTTTGTCATAAAACAAGTGTCCCCATATCTAAGAGTGCTTTGCGTGTTCTAGTGTGTCTCGCTGGTTTAAATGGTTTACTTGCCTATATTTGTGCCAGTACCTCACTACCTTAATGACAATAGCTCTATACTAAGTCTTGGTATTTGGTTAAGCAAGTCTTCCCATTTCATTCTTCTATGTTAATAGTACTTTGTATATTTTTGGCCCTTTACATTTCTACATATACTTTAGAATCAGGGTGTCATTATCTCAAATACACCCACCAAAAATCCTGTTGGGATTCTTATTGGGATTTCAGTGCATTTATAAATGACGTCATTACAGGTGATGCAGTTAATGAATATGATGTATCTCTTCATAAAGATTTTCATTATGACTGTCTTGGTCTATTGGGGCTGCCATAATAGAATACCATAGGCTGTGTGGCTTATAAACAACATAAATTTATTTCTCATAGTTCTGATGTCTAGGAAAACCAAGATCAAGGCTCTAACAGATTCAGTGTCCAATGAGATATCACTTCCTGGTTCATAGGTGGCTGTCCTCTTTCTCTGTTCTCACAATGCATAAGGGGCAAGAAAGCTCTCTGGGGCTTCTTTTTATAAGGGTACTAATCCCATTCATGAAGTCTCCACCCTCATGAGTTTACCATTTCACAAGGGCCCCACCTCCTAATTCCATCACATTAGGGATTAGATTCCAAAATATAAATTTTGGGGGAAACATTCAGTTCCATAACAATACCTCCCAATTAATTTTCATAATTTTCCCTGAAGTGTCATCACACATTATTTGTTCTGTTGGCTATTAATGTCTTCAGTATTTTTTGATGCTGTCATAAAGTTTCTCCTAAGAATTTTGTTTTCTAACTATTTGTTGATGGAATATAGAAATGTAATTGAATTTGGGGTTTTCTTTTTTAATGTATATACAGTAAAAGTTACTATTTTTGGTATACATTTCTACGAGTTTTGACAAATATATAGTGTCTAACCACCACCACAATGAAGATACAGAACAATTCCATCACCCTCCAAAATATCCTTGAACCTCTTCTTTGTAGTTAAACCTTTCTCCCCAACATTTAACCTCAGTCATTAAGTAATCCATTCTCCATTCCTACAGTCATAACATCTCCAGAACATTATATATGTAATTGTGTAGTATGTAACCTTTTAAATCTGGTTCCTTTTATTTATCAATAGTTTCTTCTTCTAAAATTTATGAGTTATATTCCATTATATGGATGTACCACTGTTTGAGTATCCATTAAACATTTGAGAGATAGTTGGGTCATTTTCAGTTTTTGGCAATTAAAAATAGAGCTGCAATAAATATTTGTATACAGATTTTTATGCAAACATAAGTTTTCATTTCACTTAGGCAATTATCCAAAAGTGGAATTGCTGGGTCAGCTGGTAACTGAATGTTTCACTTTAAAAGAAATTGCCAAAATATTTTTGAAAATAACTTTATCACCTTTCTATTCTCACAAAGAGTGTATAAGAGGTACCAGGTGGTGGGTATTGTAGAGGGCACGGCTTGCATGGAGCACTGGGTGTGGTGAAAAAATAATGAATACTGTTTTTCTGAAAATAAATAAATTGGAAAAAAAAGAGTTTCAGTTTATCTGAAGCCTTGAACTACTTGGTATTATGAGTTTTTAAAATTAGCCATTCTAATAGGCATAGAGTGGTATTTTAATGTGGTTTTTATCTTCATTTCCCTAATGACTATTGGTATTAGAGATTTTTTTTTTGCTTTTCCAAGGACCTTTATAGAAAACTTGCCAAGGTAGTACAGGGAGTTCTCATATCTCCCACACCCAGTTTCCTCTATGATTAATATCTTACATTTATAAAGTACATTTGTCACAATTAATGACCTAATAGTGACACACTACTATTAAGTAAAATCCTTATTTATTTAGATTTCCTTAGTTTTTGCCTAATGTCTCCTTTGGTCCCAGGATACCACCTAGGATACATTTTATTCAGTAATCATGTCTCCATACGTATCTCCTGGTTGTGATAGTTTCTTAGATTTTTCTTGTTTTTGTTGATCTTGCCCATTTTGAGGAGTACTAGTCAGATATTTTATAGAGTGTTCCTCAATTGGGGATTTGTCTGATGTTTTTCTAATTATTACATAGGAATTTAGTTTTATTTCTTCCTTTACATTCAGTATTTATTTCTTTTTCTTGCATTATCACACTAGTTAGAACTTTCAATAAGATGTTAAATAGGAGTGGTAAAAATAAGGATGCTTGTCTTTTTTGTGGTCTTAAAAGTATTCAATCTTTTATAAGTATGATTTTAGCTATAGATGCACTTTATTGGGAGATGAGTCTATGTCATCTTGTGGATCAAAGTCACTAGAATATTTACATTTAATGTAACTATTTATATATTAAGGCTTAAGTCCTTCGTTTTGTGTATGTGTGTGTGTTCTGTTTGTTCCCTCTTCTCTTTGTTTCTGCTTTCTTTTTCCTGATTTCCTGTGGGTAATGTCAAGATGTTTTAGAGTCCCATTTTGATTTATCTAGTATTTTTAAGTACATCTCTTTATATAGAATTTTTAGTGGTTTATATAGATATTATATTATACATACATAACTTATGAAAGTCTGTATATTGTGTGGACATTTTACTAGTTGAATGACACTACAGATAAAGGGCTGGTATACAAGATCTATAAAGAACCTCTCAAACTCAACACCCAAAAAACAAATAGGTCAAAAAATGGGCAGAAGACATGAACAGATACTTCTCCAAAGAAGACATACGAATGGCTAACAGACACATGAAAAAAGTGTTCAACATGATTAGCCATGAGGGAAATTCAAATCAAAACTACATTGAGATTCACCTTACATCAGTTAGAATGGCAAAAATTGACAAGGCAAGAAACAACAAATGTTGGACAGGCTGTGGAGAAAGGGGAACCATCTTACACTGTTGGTAGGAATGCAAGTTGGTACAGCCATTTTGGAAAACAGAACGGAGCTTCCTCTAGATGTTAAGAATAGAGCTACCCTATGACCCAGTAATTGCACTACTGGATATTTACCCCAAACATGCAGTGTAGTGAAAAGAAGGGCCGCATGTACTCCAGTGTTCACAGCAGCAATGTCCACAATAGCCAAACTGTGGAAAGAGCTGAGATGCCCTTCAACAGACAAATGAATAAAGAAGACATGGTCCATATATACAATGGAGTATTACTCAGCCATCAGAAAGGATGAATACCCACCATTTGCATCAACATAGATGGAACTGGAGGGGATTATGCTAAGTGAAATAAGTCAAGCAGAGAAAGACAACTATCATATGATTTCACTTATATGTGGAACATAAGGAATAGCATAGAGGATATTAGGAGAAGGAAGGGAAAAATGAAGGAGGGTGGAATCAGAAGGGAAAATGAGCCATGAGAGATTATGGACTATGGAAAACAAACTGAGTGTTTCATAGGGGAGGGGGGAGGGGATTGTGTTAGCCCAATGATGGGTATTAAGGAGGGCATGGATTGCATGGAGCACTGAATGTTATACACAAACAATGAATTGTGGAACACTGCATCAAAAACTAATGATGTACCATATGGTGACTAACATAAGAAAAGAAAAGAAAAGAATTTTAAATTCCTACACCTTCCCCATTTATAATATAATTTTATCAAATATTTCCTCTATATACCTTGAGAATCACACCAGAAAATATTCTAATAAAACATAATTTAGAAAACCCAAGGAAAGGAAAGGCTATTGCATTTCCCTATCATCTTATTCTTCCATTGTTCTTTCTTCTTGATGTTTCAGGTTTCCTTTTTTATCATTTATTTTATGTTTCAAGGAATTCCTTTAGACAGAGCATAGGTCTACTTGTGGAAAATTCTCTTAGTTTTCTTTCATCCAAAAATCTCTTGATTTCTGCTTCATTCCTAAAGGCTATGCTCACTGGATATAAAGCTAGGCCTGTGATTTTCCCTTATTGTCATTTCATTGTCTTCATTTTCCTTTGAAGTAGGACTCAAAGTCCTCACAGGGCTACAGTCTAGCACAACTAGAGATATAATTTTCATTGTGTTCCACGAGAACACAGTTCTATGTGTTGTATGAGAATAGCCATTCTCATATGAGAAATTACCTCTGGAGATGTGCAGGGTGCTATTTCTCAGTCCACTGCTAAAAAGAAGAGGGTATGGAGGGGCTTGATGAGTATGGTGGAGATTTGAATAGGTACTGAACAAGAAAAAGCTGACAAGTAAAGAGATAGCTGAGTAATGCTAAGGGCCCAGGTGATAAAAGAAGCCATCCATTTGTGGTGGCTTCAACAGGCTTTTTTTTTTTTTTAAAAAAAAAAACAGCCTGAAATAGGGAGTAATTAGAGGCAGCAGTGATAGGATACATTTAAGGAAAGCTTTTGAAGTTTGCTCTTGTATTTCCTCTAACTGTCACACTACCTACATTATCAACCCCTTCACTACAGAAATCAGTGGAAGCATCCTAAACCACAGTTATCAGTGTCTGTGGATATATTAAAGTATATGAGAGCAGCAAAAACTCTACTTGGTTGAGTGGGAGGTTGTTTTAAATAGATGGAGACTACCTCATTGGATATTCACCCTTTCATCCCTTTCAGATCTCCAAGGCTGGTAGATTACAACCTGGACCATTGTCTCCTCACAGTGCTGTTTCTTTCAAAGAGTTTCAAGATAAAAACTCGATCATAGTAGTTGTCTATGGAGTGGCAGCAAGTGAGAATGATCAATAGGTTCTGGGTACCTAGTGCTTTTTTCTCCCCATTCCTCAAACACATTGTGGCTGACACAGACTAGGAGAGATAAGACCTATATATGTATATGTATCTACAAACACACATACACACACATTATAATAAAATTTAAGACTATGGAAGACTTTTCAAAGCTCCCAGATAGAAAAATAAAATTTTCTACAAAGGAAAGAATTAAATTGATAAGATTTCTTATTAGCAAATTTGAATACAAGAAGACAAATGAGTAATATTTTAAAGATTGGACCTATAATGTTTAAAAGAACTTTGAAATTTTCATTTTATATTCATCCATTTTTCATTTAATGTGATAAAATAATAAAAATATTCTAAGACATATATTGTCTCAGAAAGTTTGGCACACCTACTGCCCACAAAGTTCCTTGGTGAAGACAATTTTGGAAGAGGTGAGAAGAGAAAAAAGGTGCTACAAGAGATATGGAAGTAAAAATGATTAAATATCATGGTATAATTTATTGCTGATGTGGAAAATTCAAAAAATACCGGGCAGAAAAAAAGAAAAAGCTTACTATGGAATAACCCAGAACTAAATTTTTAAATATTATTGGGGAAGGTGCAATGGGACCCAAGGGACATAAGAACACTTCAAATAGTTATATTGTTAAGGAAAAATATAAATATTGATAAACTGACAAAGTTAAATAAACATGTTTGATAGAGAAAACCACAGTACGAACAAAAATGGTATGTGTAACTTTTAACCCAGAAGAAGAAAATTCAATCTATCCTATAGAAAACAGGAAAGAAGAAAAATGAGTCAAAAATATCTTCCAATGTGGATTTCCTCTAGGTGTTGAAAACACCCACTGTGTGGTTATGGGTAACAGTGGCTGAAATGAAATAGATTGGAGATATTCAACAGAACTGAGAAGCTAAGATGTTGGGTGACATGTCTGTGTGGATCCCATTGCCAGAGATGAGAAATTATATCTTCTCTCAACACTCCTATTTGTGGTTTTCCCATCCTCTACCTTCTTTGCCAATCTCTATAATTTATGAGTATTAAAACAATAAGCAGATTTCACTAGAGGAGGTTGTATGGGAAGTAGAATCTTCAGGGGGAGTATCAGGTCTCAGTTAAAGAATGATCAATGAAGAGGGGTAATGACAATATTTCTGTATATTTCCATGGACTGAGCTTGCTTTACTGTGCAACAGAGTTTTAGGGAGAGCTTTGGAAAGGTTTTAAAAGTAGGAAATCAATAATAGGAAGAGAATTGGTTAAGGAGTTTATGATTGGATTTGGAGGGTAGGAAGAAGTCAGGTGGTGGTGCAGGGAGGTCTTTGCCTTTGGGTGGTGTCTGGGGATTATAACAATGAAAAGTATAGATGAAATTGGTTGCCCCCAAACTCTCCAACATTGGTGCACTTTGTTTTGTACCCAGAATGAGCTGAATTATTAGGTGGTAAACTACCTGATACCAGTACCTCTAGCACCAACATTCCTACTCCCTCACCCTAGCTAACTTGGTAAGTTCAAAGCAGTGATAAAGCCCCCTCTAGCCCTGTTACTCATTCCATCTCTTTTCTTACTCTCCCATTTCCCATTTCTCTCTTACATCCCTATATCGCATTACCACCTACTACTTTTTGGACAGTTAGGTACCTAGACCAGATATACTTATTGTACCATTGACCAACTCATAGAACTTTAGACAAAGATTGCCACCTTGTGGTTGGAAACCAAAATAACCAAGAAGAGACTTGGGCAAAACAGATGTGACTTGAATTTGGGGTCTCATACTTGAGTGTGAGGTCTTATTAGAACAGAGTGTTGGATCCCATCTCCGTTGATTCTGATTCAGTAAGTCCAGGTTGAGACGCAAAAACTTTCATTTCTAACATGTTCCCAGGTGATGCTGCTGTTGTTGCTTCAAGGACCACAGTTGACAAACCTCATTCAGGATAGGCAGACTTCCATTTTGGCCATCCAAGACTGGTAGAATTAAAGTTTGAACCTAGATCTAGATAACTCCAAAATACATTAGTTTATTGCTACACTATTATTAGGAAATGCAGGTAATACTGCTTGGGTAGCAGTCTGGTTTGTATTCTGTGTCTCTGGGAAAGGGTAACTACCTACCAGAGGAAGGAACAGTATATCTTCTTCCTTTGTGGATTAGGTTTATCATGGTATAATGAACTATTCCCCTACTGTTGGACACTTAGGTTGCTTCCAAATTTGCACAATTATTAAAAATTTTACAGTGAATTTCTTTGTTCATAAACCTTCTTTTGCTATTTACTGATCACCTCTGATAGAATAACTTCGATACATTTTTATGATGATAACAGTCTCCTTTTTCATGAGGGATGACGATAGGTGGGGGCAAGGAGGATGTGGGAACTAAAAATCCTATTCCACCGAATGTACTACTATGAGCAAAACTGAACATAGTCTCTTGTTCTTCTGGAGATCACAGTCTAGCGTAAGAGTCAAACATCAATCAACTAGTCATACAGATACATGTAAAGTTGCAGCTATAAAAATGCTATAAAGAAGAGGTCAACAGTATGGTTGACAGTGTGACAGTGCTTGGAAATTTTGTTCCCAGATTATAATGATAAACTTTTAAAAATGACTGTTAGCATTTTAATAATTTTATTGTGAGTAGTATTTTGATATAATTTCCTGCTTATTCTTATATATCAGAGTTTGAATTTATAATGAGGGTTT
This sequence comes from Neogale vison, assembly GCF_020171115.1. Classification (NCBI taxonomy): domain Eukaryota; kingdom Metazoa; phylum Chordata; class Mammalia; order Carnivora; family Mustelidae; genus Neogale; species Neogale vison. The sequence goes on along the minus strand of NC_058105.1, from coordinate 87,920,967 downwards.
TTGGATTTGGTCTTAGCTTTGGCTGAATATTGATTTTGATACCTGTCCAAGCAGCATTAGGCCAACCTGTGGATTAGGTGAACCTCTACCACCTACCTGGCATCACCACGTCCCTCTGAGATAGACAGACTTTGAAGTGGCCCATTATATCCCCATCCCCTGGTATTCACACCTCTGTGTAATCCCCTCCCCTTGAACGTGAATAGGAACTATGGCTTGTTTCTAGCTAATAGAATATGGCAAATGTGATGGGATATCACCTGTGACTACATTATGTTATGTGAGACTCCATCTTGCTAACCAGCTTGCTGAGTTTCTCTCTTTTCATTGCTGGCCCAGAAGAAACAAACTGCCATGATTCCTAAAGTTACAAGAAAAGGAACTCTGACAACTGGAGTGAGCTTAGAAATGGATCCTTCCCTAGTTAAGCCTCTATATTAGAGTCCAGTTCTGATTATTACCTTAATTGCAGTCTTACAGAGAATTCAGCTAAATTTTGCCTTGACTCTTGCCACATAGAAACTGAGAAATAATATATGAGTGTTGTTTTAATTCATTAAGTTGTGGTAACATTGTAAGCTAATACACTTTCCCTGTAGCACTTCAACTCCTCTGGTATGTATTCCACCTTCCCATTCTTTTATATGACACTCTGCAACCTGGAATCTTCCCCCACCTTCTTCACTCCACTTCTGCCTAGCTAATTCCTTTGCATCTTAGCTGAATTGTTACTCCCCTTGGAAATTGTTTATTAGTCTCCATTTTGGATATTTTTCTTCCCTGAAAAATTTGAGGTTTGACACTGGTTGACACTGGTTTTAAGCTGTCTTCATAAGATGTGAAAAATTCCCACGTAAAATTTGTTTCTTTTTTTTTTTTAAAGATTTTCTTTATTTATTTGAGAAAGAGAGAGAGAGAGAGAGAGAGAGCATAAGAGGGGAGAAGGTGAGAGGGAAAAGTAGACTTCTGATGGAGCTGGGAGCCTGACGTGGGACTTGATCCTGGGACTCCAGGATCATGACCTGAGCCAAAGGCAGTTATTTAACCAACTGAGCAACCCAGGCACCCTAAGAATTGTTTCTTGAAAGAATAATGAAATTAACAACTAAATTTTAAATATATATTTATTTTGTTTATTGTTATAAGTGTTAATATCTCAAGCAAATCTACAGTTTGAAATTATAGTATACTTGGATCTATACTTTTTGAAAATTTTGAAGACTTACGGGCTCAAAATTGAAATAATATCCTTTCTAAGGTTATATAGAGAGTGTTCTCTCTCAAAATTTATATTAGCTACCAATCTAATTCCTTATTTAACTGTTTTAAAGCTTTTAAGTTTTATGGAGATAAAATTAATATCTCTATAATTAATTTTTGTTATATTTTGACTTTGCAATAATATATAAACATTTATCCTTCAATTGATAGAATTAAAACACACAGAACATACAATATTTTTCTCCATGTTACATCTATAATGCTTATCTATGTTTAAAGTGAGTATTAAGATAGTAACAATAAATCAAATTACTTTCCTTGTTCATGTTATTGTCATTGTTATGCTAAGAATGCAACCAGACCACTTTCTTATACCAAACACAAAAATAAATTCAAAAAGAATTAAAGATCTAAATGTGAGACCTGAAACAATAAAAATCCTAGATGAGAACACAGACAGTAACTTCTTTGACATTGGTTGTAGTAACTTCCTTTTAGATATGTCTCCTGACACAAGGAAAACAAGAGCAAAAATAGAATATTGGGACTATATTAAAATAAAAAGCTTCTACCCAGAGTGGGAAACAATCAAGAAAACTGAAAAGCACCCTACAGAATGAGAGAAGATATTTGTACATGATATATCTGATAAAAAGTTAGTATTCAAAATCTGTAAAGAACTTATTAAGCTCAATAACCAAAAAACAAATAATCCAATTTAAAAATGGGCAGAAGACATGAATAAACATGAATAAACATTTCTCCAAAGAAGACATACAGATGGCCAACAGACACATGAAAAGATGTTCAACATCACTGATCATCAGGGAAATACAAATCAAAGCTACAATGAGACATCACCTCACCCCTGTCAGAATGGCTAAAATCAACAACACAAGAAACAACAGGTGCTGGCAAGGATGTGGAGAAAGGGGAACACTCTTGCACTGTTGGTGAGAAGGGAAACTGGTGCAGCCACTGTGGAAAATCATATAGAGTTTCCTCAGAAAGTTAAAAATAGAACTACCCTACTATCTGGCAATTGCACTACTAGGTATTTACCGACAGAATACAAAAACATTAGTTCAAAGGTATACATAACCCCCAATGTTTGTAACAGCATAATTTACAATAACCAAATTGTGGAAATAGCCCAAGTGTCCATTGACTGATGAATGTATTTTATATATATATATATATATATATATATATATATATATATAACTCAGCCATAAAAAGAATGAAATCTTGCATTTGCAATGACATGGATGGAGCTAGAGAGTATAGTGATAAGTGAAATAAGTCAGTCAAATGCCATGTGATTTCGCTCATATGTGGAATTTAAGAAACAAAACAAAGGAGCAAAGGGGGAAAAAAGAGAGAGAGGGAGGGGAAATCAAGAAACAGACTCTTAACTATAGAGAACAAACAGATTGTTACCAGAGGGGAAGTGGGTGCGAGGTTGGGTAAAATAGGTGATTGCAGTTAAGGAGTGCTCTTGCTGTGATGAGCACTGGGTGTTGTATGGAAGTCTTGAATCACTATATTGCACACCTGAAACTAATATAACACTGTATGTTCACTAACTGGAATTTAAATAAAAACTTTTTTTAAAAAAAGAAAGAGAACATGGGGAGCCTGAGTGACTTGGGTCAGTTAATCATCTGACTCTTGATTTCAGCTCAGGAAATTATCTCAGAGTCCTCTTCCCCTTTCCCTGCTCATGCATACACACTCTCTCTATCTCTCTAAAATGAAAACAAAAATAAAATCTTTTATTAAAAAAGAAGGAGAACGATAAGTCTAAATGACTTCCCTTGTCCATATTATTGTCATTGTTATGCTAAGGGATAGTAGACAAGGTGATCGCATGATCATTGATCATCACAAGCTTAAGAATGGCAGAATTTAAGTTTTTGCTAGATTGTATTATGTGTTCAAAATTATTCCTTCCTGATTCTGTAGATAGAGTATACTTCCCCATTGTCCTTAGGATTGGCTAGCCACGTGACTTACTTCTATCAACAGAATGTAAGGAGATGTGATGCACAGTCTCCAGAATGGCCTCGACAATCCTCATCTGCTGGTGTTCATACCCTTGTGCAATTCCTTCCTCCTTGAATGTGGCTGGGAATTGTGACATGCTTCTAACTGATAGAATATGGCAAAGGTGTTTGTGATTAAATTACATTATGTAAGCTCTAGTCTTGCTTAGCAGATTTACTTTAGAGAGTTTATGCTAACTTCATGAAGTAATCAAAAAGTAGCTACATTGCACTGAACTGCAGAAGGACCTCTAGAAACTACAAGCGGCATCTAGAACTATGGGAAGCTCCTAGAAGCTGAGGGAAACCTATATGCAATGAGGGTAGCCTTCAGCTATCAGCCAGCAAGTGGCCAGTGAAACCATTAAGCAGAGAACCCAGTTAAGCCATGTCCAGAATCCTGACCCACAGAAAATATGAGATAATATATATGTGTTGTTGTAAGCAACTATGTTTTTGGTAATTTGTTAGATAACAATAGATAACTAATATAGTAGACATAATATACCCCAATATCAAAGCAGAAGTTTTAAATATCCTTTTAAGTTTTGGTTCTATATCCCTTGAGCTTTAGACTTCCAATAAGAAAAGAGTGTGCCCAGGGGAGGAGCAGTTTCTTTAGCAAGCATCCTTAAATGAAAAGATTCATGAAGCCACCTGAACCCTGCCAAATTCAAGAAAGTTACAGGTAACCATTAGCCCTCATGTAAGATGAACAGGAACTGTTTGTTGTTGTAAGCCACTGCAATTTAATAGTTGTTTGTCACTGCAAGAAAAGCTAAGTAATTCAAAGTTGAAGAAGATATTTGGTTATTCAGCCTTTAAATATCAAAGCTAAAGCTGAGGAAGGATGTCACCAAGTAGAAGACCCCAGCCTCTGTCCTCTCACAAATATCAACAGATTACCTAGCAGTCCATGAATAAAAACAGCTCTCAGAGGCCACAGAATTCCACTTAAGAAACTTCAGTAACACTGTAGAACAAAAAAGTTAAGAATAACCATACTAAAAAGGAAGAAAAAACAGCTTAATGGAGATATGTGAATTGCCTGACAAAGAATTCAAAATAATTTTTCTAAAGATTCTCAAGAAGCTACAAAAGAACACAGATAAACAATGTAATGAAATCAGAAAAAAAAAAAACAAGAACAAAATGTGAAGTCCAACAAAAAGAAAACATAAGGAAGATCAAACAAAGATTTTGGAACTGAGGATAGAATGACTACACTGAAAAATTCAATAGAGAGCTTCATTACCAGACTGGAGCAATCAGAAGAACGAATCAATGAGCTTGAAGACAAGATCATCTAAAATTATCCAGTCAGAGGAGAAAAAAGAAAAAAAAAGATCAAAAGGAATGAAAAAAGCCTCTAGGACTTATGGGAAACTATTAAAGGAAAAAATCTTTGCTTCAGTGGAGTCCCAGAAGAAGAGAAGAAAAAATTTTACTTAAAAAAGTAATTGCTGAGAGTTTCCCAAAACTGAAGAAAGATTTGGAAATCCAAGTTCATGGAATTAATAGGTTACCCCATAATTTCAATGCAAAACAATCTTCTTTAAGACACATTCTAATAAAATTATCTAAAATTAAATTCTGAAGAGATTTTAAAAGCAGCAAGAGGAACAAATCTCATACAAGGGAACCCCCATAAGATTGTCAGTAGATTTCTCATCAGAAACCTCGCAAGTCAGGAGAAAGTGAGATGATATATTTAAAGTGCTGAAAGAAAAACTGTCAACCAAGATTATTTTACCCAGAAATGTTGTCCTTCATAAATGAAGGCAAGTTTTGTCTCCCCCCCAAAAAAGCTGAGGGAGTTTATCATCACTGGATATGCCTGACAGGAAATGCTAGAAGGAGCTCAAGCTGAAATAAAAGTATGCTTAGTAATATGAAAACATAAGAAAATATACAACACACTCAAAACAGTAAGTATATAGTCAGATTTACAATACTCTAATACTGTAATATGGTGGTGTCTTGACCAATTAACTCTATTATCAATGTTAAAGGATAAAAGTGTCTAAAATAGCTATAATAATTTGTTAACAGTACATAATATTAAAAGCCATTCATTGTAACATTAAAAACACAAAATTTAGAGTAGTAAGAAGGTAGAGTTTTTATATGCAATCAGTGTTAGGTTTTTATCAGCTTAAATAGACTATTAGACCAATAAAATATTTCCAGTAAGCCTCAGAGTAATGACAGAACAAAATCCTATAAGATTTTAAGCTGATTTTAAGATTAAGGGAAAGGAATCAAAGCATAGGAATATGGAAAACCATCAATTCACAAAGAAGGATAGTAAAATAGAAAAAAAGAACAAAGGAGCTTCAAAACAGCCAGCAAACAATAGTATAGTAATGCTATATAATACTATACTATATAGTAATATAGCCAATTGCAAGTCCTTACCTATCAATAATTACTTTAATATAAATGGATTAAATTCTCCAATCAAAAGTCATAGAGTTACTGAATGGATAAAAAAATAAACAAGCAAGACCAAACTCTATATTTGCCTACAAGAGACTCACTTCATCTACAAGAACAAAGGTAGACTCATAGTGAAGGGATGGAAAAAGATATTCCACACAAATTAAAACCAAAAGAGAGTAGAGATAGCTATACTTAGACAAAACAGATTTTAAGTCAAAAATTGTAACAAGAGAAAAAAAAGGTCATAATAGTTAAATAGTAATAAAGATAGATAAGGATAAGGAGGTCAATTCATCAAGAGTATATAACTAAGGTAAATATATATGCACCCAATATTGGAAGACCTAACTATATTAAGCAAGTACTAGCAGATCTGAAGGGAATAATAAACAAAAATATAATAACAGTAGGGACTTTAATACTCCAATTTCAATTGTGAATAGATCAACCAGAGAGAAAAAACAATAAAAAAATTGGACTTAAACTATATTTTAGACCAAATAACAGACACACAAACAAACTGTTCTTTTCAACAACAGTATAACATAAGTTCTTTCCAAGCATGCATGGAACATTCTCCGGGATAGATCTTATGTTAGGTAACAAAACAAATCTTAGAAAATTTAAAAAGATGGAAATCATACTAAGTATCTTTCCCAACCACAATGATACAAAAATAGAAATCCATAAAAAGAGAAAAGGAAATTTCACAAATATGTGGAAATTAAAACACACATTCCTAAACAATCAATGAGTTAAAGATGAAATGAAAAGGTAAATTTTAAAAAATCTTGAAACAACTAACAATAGAAACATAATATATCAAAACTTATGGGATGCAGCAAAAGCAGTGTTAAGAGGAAAGTTTTTAGTGATAAATGCCTACATTGAAAAAAAAGAAAGATCTCAAATAAAGAACCTCAAGGAACTAGAAAAACAGAAACAAACTAAATCCAAAGTTAGCAGGAGTAAGGAGATGACAAAGACTGGAGCAAAAATGAATGAAATTAAGAACAGAAAAACAATAGAAAAGATAAACAAAACCAAGAATTATTTTTTAAACTTAACTAATTAATTAATTAAAAAATATTTTACTTATTGATTTGACGGACAGAGATCACAAGTAGGCAGAGAGGCAGGTAGAGAGAGAGGAAGGGAAGCAGGCTCCCTGCCAAGCAGAGAGCCCAAAATGGGGCTTGATCTCAGGACCCCGGGATCATGACCTCAGCTGAAGGCAGAGGCTTTAGCCCACTGAGCCACACAGGTGCCCCTTTAATTTAATTTAATTTAATTTTTTTCAGTGTTCCAAAACTTAGTGTTCTCTGTAAGTTGCCTTTTAGTTTTGTTGACTGTTTCCTTTGCTGTGCAGAAGCTTCTTGCCTTGATGAGGTCCCAATAGTTCATTTTTCCTTTTGTTTCCTTTGCTTTTAGAGATGTGTCTCACATGAAGCTGCTGCAGCCACGGTGAAAGAAGTTGCTGCCTGTATTCTCTAGGACTTTGATGGCTTCTTGTCTCACATTGATGTCTTTCATTCATTTTGAGTTTGTCTTTGTGCATAGTGTAAGAGAATGGTCCAGTTCCATTCTTCTGCTTGTGGATGTCCAATTTTCCCAATGCAGTTTGTTGAAGATACTGTCTTTTTTCCTTTGGATATTCTTCCATGCTTTATCAAAGATTAGTTGGCCATAGACAGAGTTGAGGGTCAATTTCTGGGATCTCTATTCTGTTCCATTGATCTATGTTTCTGTTTTTATGCCAATACAATGCTGTCTTGATGATCACAACTTTGTAATAGAGTTTGAAAAGAATTGTGATGATCCCAGCTTTGGTTTTCTTCTTCTTTTTCTTTTTTAAAAAGATTTTATTTATTTATTTGACAGACAGAAATAATAAGTATGGTTAAGAATGCAGGCAGAGAGAGAGGAAGGGAAACAGGCTCCCTGTTGAGCAGAAAGCCAGATGTGGGGCTCAATCCCAGGACCCTGGGATCATGACCTGAAGATGAAGGCAGAGGCTTTAACCCACTGAGTCACTCAGGAACCCCTGGTTTTCTTTTTCAACACTCCTCTGGCAATTCAGGGTCTTTTCTGGTTCCATACAAACTTTAGGATTGTTTGGTCCAGCTCTGTGAAAAATGTCAGTGTTAGATGACTGGGGCTGTATATTGTCTCTATTCATTTCTGGTATATGTTAATTTTAGGCTCTCTCTTTGCTTAGGGGACCCACTTTCAATATTTTCTGTAGGGCTGGTTTGGTGTTTGCAAATTCTTTTACTTTTTGTTTGTCCTGGTGCCTTTTTATTTCTCCTTCTGTTTTCAATGACAGTCTGGTTGGATATAGTAGTCTTGGTTGCATATTTTTCTCGTTTAGTGCTCTGACTAAACCATGCCAGTCCTTTCTGGGCTGTCAGATCTCTGTTGATAGGTCTGTTGTCAATATAATACTCGTACCATTGTAGGTTACACACCTCTTGTCCTGAGCTGCTTTCAGGATTTTCTCTTTGTCTTTGAGACCTGTAAGTTTTACTATTAGATGACAGTTTGTGGACCTATTTTTTATTGCTTTTGAGGGGAGGGGTTCTCTGTGCCTCCTGGATTTTGATGCCTGTATCATTCCCCAAATTAGGGAAGTTTTCTGTTGCAATTTGCTCTGATATACCTTCCGTCCCCCTCTCCTCTTTTGGGATCCCAATTATTCTAATATTGTTGCAGTTTATGGTATCATTTATCTCTCAGATTCTCCCCTCATATTCCAGTAGTTGTTTATCTGTCTTTTTCTTAGCTTCTTTATTCTCCATCATTTGGTCTTCTATATCACTAATTCTCTCTTCTGCCTCATTTATGCTAACAGTAAAAGCTTCCATTTTTAATTGCACCTCACTAATAGCTTTTCTAAATTTCAACTTGGTTAGATTTTAGTTCTTTTACTTCTCTAGATTCTCCAGTATCTTCTATGGTTTTTTCAAGTGCAGCTAGTATCTTTATAATCATCATTCTGAACTCTAGTTCTGACATCTTACTAAGGTCCATATTGATTAGGTCCCTAGCAGGTAGTACCACCTCTTGTGCCTGTTTTCTTTTTTTGAGATGAGCTTTTCTCCTTTGTGATTTTGTCTAGAGAAGAATAGATGAATAAGAGAACAAAATTCTAAAAGGGTAACAATAACCCTAGAAAAATGTACACTAAACAAATCATAAGATACTGAAACTAGGGGGAAAAGAAAGGAAAAAAAAATATGAGCAGGCTGGTGAATAGAACAGAACCACACACTAGATTTTGAATGTATTTGGGTCTGTTAAAAGAAACTGCCTCCCAAAATTTTAAAGAAAGAAAATACACACACACACACACACACACACACAAATAAGGGTAAATATGATGGGATGAAATATGACTGTAAAGATGAAAATTAAAAAAATATTTCAAAAAAGGAATTGATGAGATGTTGTTTGAAAAAAGAAAGAAAAAAATTACAAAAATGAGGAGAAAATGTGATCAGGTGGGAGACTAGAACAAATCCATACACTAAATTTAGGGTATATTTTGGTCTGTTAGAAGAAATAGTCTCCCAAAATTTTAAAGAAAGAAAACATATATACAAAAAATAAGGTTAAATACAATGAAAGGATAGAATATGACTGTAAAAATGAAAATTAAAACAGATTTTTGAAAAGGTTATTAATAAGATGTTGGTTAAAATAGGAAAGAGGAAAAATTCAAAAAATTGAAAAAGAGAAAAGTAAAGAAAATTAAAAAAATAAAACTTTGGAAGACTAAAGAATCATGGGAAAAAAGCCATGAAGTCTATGTGCTGTATTCCCCTAGCGCTGGAGTTTTTGCAGTTCTCACTGATGGGTAAACTTGGTCTTGGGTGGCTGTTTTTGCTGATCTTCTGTGGGAGGGGCCTGTTGCAGTGATTCTCAAATGTCTTTGCCTGAGGCAGAATTGCACTGCCTTGCCAGGGGACAGGCTGTGTAATCTGTTTGGGTTTTCTCTTTTTAGCTTTTGTTCCCTGAAGTCTTTCCATACATCTTTGGAGGATGAGAATGAAAATGGCAGCCTCCCAATCTCAGCCCCAGAGGAGCCAAGAGCTTGGTGGCCCCCCGCTTCGGTGAAAAGCAGCCCTCAGAGAAAAGCAGTCAATCACTCCTGTCTCCCTGGTCTCCAGCCATACTCCATGCTCAACCAGCCTATGACTGAGCATTTTTATCTCTGGCACATGGCTCTGCTTAGGGTCTCCGAACCCAGCAGATTACTGCACTGTGCTCCTGTACTGCTCTTCCTGGTGGAGGAAGGGGTGGTCTCCCTGGGTCTGCCACTTGTGGGGACCCTGTTTGAAGAGTAGTGGCCCGACTGTGCCTGGGATCATGAAGAGAGTCCACTCCTTGGCTCCGTCTTTGCAGCCGGCTTCCCTGCTCTGCTACCTGGGAGCTCTGCCACACTCAGGCACCCCTGGTCTTTCTGTGGCCCCGAGGGCCTGGAGACCACACTGTCCCAGCAAGGATTCTACCCTTCACTTTAGCCACTGGAGTGATGTCCCTCAATGGAGAAGACTTCTAAAAGTTCTGATTTTGTGCTCTGCTACTCTTTCACTTGCCAATAGATGGTTGATGGAGGCTCCCTTCCCTCTCGGTCTTTCTTCCTGTATATTGCCTTGGATTCACTTCTTCACACATCCTACCTTCCAGAAAGTGGTTGCTTTTCTGTTCATAGAATTGTTGCTATTCTTTTCTTCTGTTTCCTGTTGAGTATGTAGGTGGTCAGAATGGTTTGGTAACTATTGAGCTGAATTCCTGGGACCAGATGAAATTTAGGTCTCCCACTCCTCCACCATCTTGCTCCTCTCCTGCTTTACACTTATCAAAAATGTGGACAAATCAGGATACAAATTGTTATTTTTTTTCCAGCACTTTAACTTATTCACATTTAACCTAATGCACTTTCAAGTGGAAAGATTTTTCACTCATGGTCTTTTCCCTATTTCAATGGCACAAAATACAACCAATTCAGCACCTGAGAAAACGAGTTCCATTAATTACTCTTTTTTGATAGAAAATCAGTAGCTGGGAATAAAATTGGAATTCAAAACAATGTAGTTTTACTCAGTTAACAACAGTGAGCAAATCCTGGGTGAAGGGTCATATTTAAGAAACTTAAACAGTTGACAAATAGAGCATGATCTGTTAGGGTATAAACTGCCCAATTAGAAGCTTTTGCCAGAGCTCTTTAGCCTGTGGTATGTTTGAACCATGCACAAAATGGGTAATATTTCTATGTTATATGAGTTGTTGTCATTATCAAGATGGAATTCAACCATTATGTTTAAACTATCTTTAAATCCAACTTCCTTCAGTGATAGGGTTTTGCTGTCTTTTTGCTAATTAAAAAATCCCATTACAAATTCCATTTAGTGAGAAAATAAGAATATGTCTGCTGGAAATTAATGTAAAAATATTTTAGTTATTGTGGTACCAAAAGTGACCCTATTGCTAATAGCTGTGGAATCAAGGGAAAATCTCTTTTGCCTTGATGCACTAGAGTATACAATGATTATATATGTGTGCATATTTTTATATATAAAATATTATGTATTTGTGTAAGTCTCTTTTATTAGAACAGAAACTCCATAAAGGTGGGCACTTTGCCTATTTTGTTTACTTCTGAATCTTTTGAGCATAAAACCGTACCTGAAATACTGGTAGAATAAATGAATGGATGGCATTATGCACTTATATCCCTTTTGTTTAGCTGACAAACAAAAATGTTGCTACATCAAGCCACAGAGGTATTGCAAAAACTAAATGAGAATTTTTGCTAAAAAAATTGTATATTCAGACTTCAAAAAGAGTAAAAGTGAAGATATGTGAAAGGTCAGCAACTCAATAATACTTTAGTTGACCCCAAATCTAAAGAGGGGTTTGAGAAGAGGATTTACTTAAACCATTCTCAAATTCAAGCCCAAGTATTTTACAGGTGAAATTGTTCTTTCCCTACTCTTATGAATGGGGTATTTTCTTAGGAATGTAGGTGGTCATCTTGCCAGCAGATAATAGATGATACTGTTCCCATCAGATGGTAGTGTTGAGATTGCCAAAACTGTCTTCTAATCTGAAACATTTCCCCTGCAAGTCCAAAAAATCTTGACTTGGGGCACAGAAAGAATGGCTGAGGAAGGGAATCACCATTTATTGAGGACCAACAACACGTTCAGCTTTACTAAGGGTCTCATTTGTTTCCTATCTTAGCTTTATAATAATAGTTAATATTCATTGAGTACTTATTCTGTGTTAGGTACTTGGATTAACTCAATAATTCCTCACACAAGATCAAGGAGGTAAGTATTTTGTCACCTCCAATTGACAGTAGAGGACATTCAGGCACAGAGAAGTTATATATGCTTAGTCGCACAATTTGTAAGTGGTGGAGCCAGTGTTCAAACCCAAGTGGTGTGGATTCCAGTGTCCATTTTTAAAAACTGCCTCCCTAGAGGAAAATTATTACCTTTATTATTACAGAGGAGCTACAGCTTTATAAATGAAGTGACTTCCCAAGGTCATATTAACAGAGCTGTCTGACTCCAAAGCTGAGGGCACTTTACTTTTCCTTATATTGTTTTTGCTTTAATCGCACCTCAGTAAAAATAATAAATCTAGCATCTCACCTTTATTGAATATTTATTGTATGGCAGGCACTATCTTCAGTGTTTCACATGGACTAACTCATTGAATCTTCATAATAACACTTTAGATGGTACTTTTACTAGCCCCCTTTTACAGCAAAAGTTGAGAAGGGCAAATAATTTATAAGGTGACATAGTAAGTTGATGGAATCAGAATTTAAAACCTTGTTTATTTGCCTAAAAAGATGAAGTTTTTAACCTCTCTTCCTGCCTAGAAAGATTGTTTCTCTTTTCCCATAGGGCCTATCCATCTTATTCTTGCTAAAGTCATGAGACAGAGCTAAGACTACTCTTACTCTTTGTCTTGCTTGGTCTGCCAGGCCTGAAAGGGAAGAATATGATGAAAAATTCCCTCCCAAAATTCAAATGGTGTGAATATTGTACCCTTCGGGCTCAGGTATGAACTACATGCTTACCATCAATTCAGACTTTGTCAAGAAGAATGAGACTGAAAAATAAGCAAAAGTTATTTTTAACACCTTTATTGAGAAGTCATATATCATACAGCTCACCCATTTAAAGTATACAGTTCAGTGGTTTATGGTACAATTACAGAGTTGGGCAATGATGATTACATTCTAATTTTAGAATATGTCTATCACTCCAAAAAGAAACCCCATGCCCATTAGCAGCCACTGCTCATCCTCCCCAGCTCTCAAGCCCTTGGCAAGCATTAATCTGCTTTCTGTTTTTATAGATTTGCTTATTCTAGGCTTTACCTATCAATGGAATCAACAATATGTGGTCTTTTGTGATTTATTTCACTTAGCATAATGTTTTCAGGATTCATCCATGTTGCAGTATGTATCAGTACTTCATCCCTTTTTATGGCTGAATAATAATCTGTTGTATGGCTAGACCAAGGTTTATCCATTCTTCATTGATGGACATTTAGGTTGTTTTCACTTTTCGGTTATTATAAGTAATGACTCTTTGAACATTTGTGTACATGTGATTTTTTTTTCATGCTATGCTTTATCTTTTTTTAAGTTTTTATTATAATTCCAATTAGTTAACATACAGTGTTATATTAGTCTCCGGTGTACAATACAGTGATTCAACACTTCAGTACAATACCCAGTGCTCATCCCAGCAAGTGCATTCCTTAATTCCCATCACCTATTTTACCCAACACCCCATCCACTTCCCCTCTGGTAACCATCTGTTTGTTCTCTATAGTTAAGAGTCTGTTTTTTGGTTTCCCCTCCCTCTCTCTTGTCCCACCCTTTTCTCATTTGTTTTGTTTCTTAAATTCCACATATGAGTGAAATCACATGGCATTTGTCTTTCTCTGACTTTTTCACTTAGCATTATACTCTCTGGTTCTAGCAATGTCATTGCAAATGGCAAAATTTCATTCTTTTTATGGCAGAGTAATATTCCATTGTATATAGTAAGCACCACTTTATCCATTCATCAATCAAGGGACACCTGGGACATTTCCATATCTTGGCTATTATAAATAATGCTGCTATAAACATCAGGGGGCATGTATACCTTTGAATTAATGTTTTTGTATTCTTTGGATAAATACCTAGTAGTTCAATTGCCAGATGGTAAGGTAGTTCTATTTTTAACTTTTTGAGGAGCCTCCATATGATTTTCCACAGTGGCTGCACCAGTTTTCCTTCCCACCAACAGTGTAAGAGGGTTCCGCTTTCTCCACATCCTTGCCAGCATCTGTTGTTTCTTGTGTTGTTGATTTTAGCCATTCTGACAGGGGTGAGGTGCTGTCTCATTGTAGATTTGGTTTGTATTTCCCTGATATCAGTGACATAGAACATCTTTTCATGTGTCTGTTGGCCATCTGTATGTCTTCTTTGGATAAATGTCTATTCATGTCATTTTTTAATGGATTATTTGTTTTTTTGGGTGTTGAGTTCTATCAAGTCCTTATAAATTTTGGATATTAACCCTTTATCAGATGTGTCATGTGCAAATATCTTCTCTCATTCTGTAGGTTGCCTTTTACTTTTTTGATTGTTTCCTTTGCTGAGCAGAAGTTTTTCATTTTGATGTAGTCCCAATAGTTTATTTTTGCTTTTGTTTCCCTTGTTTGAGGAGATATATCTAAAAAAAAAAGTTGCTATGGCTGGTATCAAAGAGGTTACTGCCTGTGTTGAATGCCTCTTTTTCAATGTGACCACACCATTTTACATTTCACCAGCAATGTATGAGTATTTCAATTTCTCTGTATTCTCACCAACTCTTGTTATTATCTTTTTGATCATTACCCATCATAGTGTATGAAGTGGTATCTCACTGTTGTTTCATATTTCTTTAATGTTGAGTATCTTTGCCTGTGCTTATTATCTATTGCATATATTCTTTGGAGAAATGTCTATTCTGATTCTTTGCCTATTTTTTACTTCTTTTTATTATTGAGTTGTACCAGTTCTTTATATATTATGAATAAAAGACTAATATTAAATATGTGATATGTGAATAGTTTTCTGATTATGCAGATTATTTTTTCACTTTCTTGGTGATATTGTTTGCAGCACAGAAGTTTTTAACTTTGATAGACTCTAATTTATTCATATTTTCTTTTGCCACTTGTGCTTTTGGAGTTCTGAGTAATCTTGCCTAACACAATTTCAAGATGATTTACTCCTATGCTTCCTTTTAAGCATTTTGTAAGTTTTTTTGTAAATGTAATTCTTACATTTAGGTTTATAGTCCTTTTTTAGTTAATTTTTTTGTGTGGTGAAGGGAAGGAGTCCAACTTCATTTTTTTCTGTGTGGATACCCATTTGTCCCCACATCATTAGTTGAAAAACTATTCTTTCTCTATTTTTTATTGTCTTGGCACCTTTACCGAAAATTATCAGATCCTAAATATGAGGGCCTCTTTTTTCCCCCCAATATTTTATTTATTTATTTGACAGTGAGAGAAAGAGCACAAGCAGGGGGAACAGCAGGTAGAGTGTGATGCAGGCTCCCTGCCAAGCAAGGAGCCTGATGTGGGACTCAGTCCTGGGACCCTGGTATCACGACCTAAGCTAAAGACAGACGCTTAAACACCTGAGCCACCCAGGTGCCCCTGAGGTCTTTTCTCTGTACTTTAAATAGTAATCTGTTTATTTACATGTCTGTCTTTGTATGTGTACCACACTGTCTTGATTACTGTAGCTTTGTAATAAATTTCGAAATTGAGAAGTGTGAACTGTCCATCTTTTTTCTTTTTAAAGACTGTTATGACTATTTTGTGTTCCTTGCAATTTCATATGAATTTTAAGTTCGACTTTTCAAATTCTGCAGAAAAGACAGCCAGTATTCTTATAAAGATTGGGTTGAATGTGTAAATCAATTTGGGGAATACTGTCATCTAACTACTAGATTTAGATTTTAGTCTAAATAATCTTTTAGATTTTATTTAATTTCTTTCAACATTTTGTAATTTCAGTATAAAATTCTTACATTTCTTTTGTTAAATGTATTCCTGAGAGTTATGTTCTTATTGATGCTATTGTTTTTTTTTTCTTGGTCAGATTCTAATTTTATTTATATCTTCTTTAGATTCCTTCTGTAACATTTTATGTTTTTTTAAAATAATTTTTTTTATTTTTTATAAACATATATTTTTATCCCCAGGGGTACAGGTCTGTGAATCGCCAGGTTTACACACTTCACAGCACTCACCAAAGCACATACCCTCCCCAATGTCCATAACCCCACCCCCCTTCTCCCAGCCCCCCTCCCCCCAGCAACCCTCAGTTTGTTTTGTGAGATTAAGAGTCACTTATGGCTTGTCTCCCTCCCAATCCCATCTTGTTTCATTTATTCTTCACCTACCCACTTAAGCCCCCCTGTTGCATCACCACTTCCTCATATCAGGGAGATCATATGATAGTTGTCTTTCTCTGCCTGACTTATTTCGCTGAGCATGATACGCTCTAGTTACATCCATGTTGTCGCAAATGGCAAGATTTCATTTCTTTTGATGGCTGCATAGTATTCCATTGTGTATATATACCACATCTTCTTGATCCATTCATCTGTTGATGGACATCTAGGTTCTTTCCATAGTTTGGCTATTGTGGAAATTGCTGCTATAAACATTCGGGTGCACGTGCCCCTTTGGATCACTACGTTTGTATCTTTAGGGTAAATACCCAGTAGTGCAATTGCTGGGTCATAGGGCAATTCTATTTTCAACATTTTGAGGAACTTCCATGCTGTTTTCCAGAGTGGTTGCACCGGCGTGAATTCCCACCAACAGTGTAGGAGGGTTCCCCTTTCTCTGCATCCTCGCCAGCATCTGTCATTTCCTGACTTGTTGATTTTAGCCATTCTGACTGGTGTGAGGTGATATCTCATTGTGGTTTTGATTTCTATTTCCCTGATGCCGAGTGATATGGAACACATTTTCATGTGTCTGTTGGCCATTTGGATGTCTTCTTTGCAGAAATGTCTGTTCATGTCCTCTGCCCATTTCTTGATTGGATTATTTGTTCTTTGGGTGTTGAGTTTGCTAAGTTCTTTATAGATTTTGGACACTAGTCCTTTATCTGATATGTCGTTTGCAAATATCTTCTCCCATTCTGTCAGTTGTCTTTTGATTTTGTTAACTGTTTCCTTTGCTGTGCAAAAGCTTTTGATCTTGATGAAATCCCAATAGTTCATTTCTGCCCTTGCTTCCCTTGCCTTTGGCGATGTTCCTAGGAAGATGTTGCTGCGGCTGAGGTCGAAGAGGTTGCTGCCTGTGTTCTCCTCAAGGATTTTGATGGATTCCTTTCTCACATTGAGGTCCTTCATCTATTTTGAGTCTATTTTTGTGTGTGGTGTAAGGAAATGGTCCAATTTCATTTTTCTGCATGTGGCTGTCCAATTTTCCCAACACCATTTATTGGAGAGGCTGTGTTTTTTCCATTGGACATTCTTTCCTGCTTTGTCGAAGATTAGTTGGCCATAGAGTTGAGGGACTATTTCTGGGCTCTCTATTCTGTTCCATTGATCTATGTGTCTGTTTTTGTGCCAGTACCATGCTGTCTTCATGATGACAGCTTTGTAATAGAGCTTGAAGTCCGGAATTGTGATGCCACCAACTTTGGCTTTCTTTTTCAATATTCCTTTGGCTATTCGAGGTCTTTGCTGGTTCCATATAAATTTTAGGACTATTTGTTCCATTTCTTTGAAAAAGATGGATGGTACTTTGATAGGAATTGCATTAAATGTGTAGATTGCTTTAGGTAGCATAGACATTTTTACAATATTTATTCTTCCAATCCAGGAGCATGGAACATTTTTCCATTTCTTTGTGTCTTCCTCAATTTCTTTCATGAGTACTTTATAGTTTTCTGAGTATAGATTCTTTGCCTCTTTGGTTAGGTTTATTCCTAGGTATCTTATGGTTTGGGGTGCAATTGTAAATGGGATTGACTCCTTAATTTCTCTTTCTTCTGTCTTGTTGTTGGTGTAGAGAAATGCAACTGATTTCTGTGCATTGATTTTATATCCTGACACTTTACTGAATTCCTGTACAAGTTCTAGCAGTTTTGGAGTGGAGTCTTTTGGGTTTTCCACATATAGTATCATATCATCTGCAAAGAGTGATAGTTTGACTTCTTCTTTGCCAATTTGGATGCCTTTAATTTCCTTTTGTTGTCTGATTGCTGAGGCTAGGACTTCTAGTACTATGTTGAATAGCAGTGGTGATAATGGACATCCCTGCCGTGTTCCTGACCTTAGCGGAAAAGCTTTCGGTTTTTCTCCATTGAGAATGATATTTGCAGTGGGTTTTTCATAGATGGCTTTGATGATATTGAGGTATGCACCCTCTATCCCTACACTTTGAAGAATTTTGATCAGGAAGGGATGCTGTACTTTGTCAAATGCTTTTTCAGCATCTATTGAGAGTATCATTTGGTTCTTGTTCTTTCTTTTATTGATGTGTTGTATCACATTGACTGATTTGCGGATGTTGAACCAACCTTGCAGCCCTGGGATAAATCCCACTTGGTCGTGGTGAATAATCCTTTTAATGTACTGTTGAATCCTATTGGCTAGTATTTTGGTGAGAATTTTCGCATCTGTGTTCATCAAGGATATTGGTCTATAGCTCTCTTTTTTGATGGGATCCTTGTCTGGTTTTGGGATCAAGGTGATGTTGGCCTCATAAAATGAGTTTGGAAGTTTTCCTTCCATTTCCATTTTTTGGAACAGTTTCAGGAGAATAGGAATTAGTTCTTCTTTAAATGTTTTGTAGAATTCCCCCGGGAAGCCGTCTGGCCCTGGGCTTTTGTTTGTTTGGAGATTTTTAATGACTGTTTCAATCTCCTTACTGGTTATGGATCTGTTCAGGCTTTCTATTTCTTCCTGGCTCAGTTGTGGTAGTTTATATGTTTCTAGGAATGCATCCGTTTCTTCCAGATTGTCAAATTTGTTGGCGTAGAGTTGCTTATAGTATGTTCTTATAATCATTTGTATTTCTTTGGTGTTAGTTGTGATCTCTCCTCTTTCATTCATGATTTTATTTATTTGGGTCCTTTCTCTTTTCTTTTTGATAAGTCTGCCCAGGGGTTTATCAATTTTATTAATTCTTTAAAAGAACCAGCTCCTAGTTTCATTGATTTGTTCTATTTTTTTTTTTTTTTTTGGTTTCTATTTCATTGATTTCTGCTCTGATCTTTATGATTTCTCTTCTCCTGCTGGGCTTAGGGTTTCTTTCTTGTTCTTTCTCCAGCTCCTTTAGATGTAGGGTTAGATTGTGTACCTGAGACCTTTCTTGTTTCTTGAGAAAGGCTTGTACCACTATATATTTTCCTCTCAGGACTGCCTTTGTTGTGTCCCACAGATTTTGAACTGTTGTGTTTTCATTATCATTTGTTTCCATGATTTTTTTCAATTCTTCTTTAATTTCCCGGTTGACCCATTCATTCTTTAGAAGGATGCTGTTTAGTCTCCATGTATTTGGGTTCTTTCCAAACTTCCTCTTGTGGTTGAGTTCTAGCTTCAGAGCATTGTGGTCTGAAAATATGCAGGGAATGATCCCAATCTTTTGATACCGGTTGAGTCCTGATTTAGGACCGAGGATGTGATCTATTCTGGAGAATGTTCCATGTGCACTAGAGAAGAATGTGTATTCTGTTGCTTTGGGATGAAATGTTCTGAATATATCTGTGATGTCCATCTGGTCCAGTGTGTCGTTAAGGCCTTTATTTCCTTGTTGATCTTTTGCTTGGATGATCTGTCCATTTCACTGAGGGGAGTGTTAAAGTCCCCTACTATTATTGTATTATTGTTCATGTGTTTCTTTGATTTTGTTATTAATTGGTTTATAGAGTTGGCTGCTCCCATGTTGGGGGCATAGATATTTAAAATTGTTAGATCTTCTTGTTGGACAGTATGATATATTGTCCTTCCTCATCTCTTATTATAGTCTTTGGCTTAAAATCTAATTGATCTGATATAAGGATTGCCACTCTTGCTTTCTTCTGATGTCCATTAGCATGGTAAATTCTTTTCCACCCCCTCACTTTAAATATGGAGGTGTCTTTGGGCTTAAAATGAGTTTCTTGGAGGCAACATATAGATGGGTTTTGTTTTTTATCCATTCTGATACCCTGTGTCTTTTGATTGGGGCATTTAGCCCATTAACATTCAGGGTAACTATTGAGAGATATGAATTTAGTGCCATTGTATTGCCTGTAAGGTGACTGTTACTGTATATTGTTTCTGTTCCTTTCTGATCTACCACTTGTAGGCTCTCTCTTTGCTTAGAGGACCCCTTTCAATATTTCCTGTAGAGCTGGTTTGGTGTTTGCAAATTGTTTCAGTTTTTGTTTGTCCTGGAAGCTTTTAATCTCTCCTTCTATTTTCAATGATAGCCTAGCTGGATATAGTATTCTTGGCTGCATGTTTTTCTCGTTTAGTGCTCTGAAAATATCATGCCAGCTCTTTCTGGCCTGCCAGGTCTCTGTGGATAAGTCAGCTGCCAATCTAATATTTTTACCATTGTATGTTACAGACTTCTTTTCCCAGGCTGCTTTCAGGATTTTCTCTTTGTCACTAAGACTTGTAAATTTTACTATTAGGTGACGTGGTGTGGGCCTATTCTTATTGATTTTGAGGGGTGTTCTCTGAACCTCCTGAATTTTGATGCTCGTTCCCTTTGCCATATTGGGGAAATTCTCCCCAATAATTCTCTCCAGTATACCTTCTGCTCCCCTCTCTCTTTCTTCTTCTTCTGGAATCCCAATTATTCTAATGTTGTTTTGTCTTATGGTGTCACTTATCTCTTGAATTCTGCCCTCGTGGTCCAGTAGCTGTTTGTCCCTCTTTTGCTCAGCTTCTTTATTCTCTGTCATTTGGTCTTCTGTATCGCTAATTCTTTCTTCTGCCTCAGTTATCCTAGCAGTGAGAGCCTCCATTTTTGATTGCACCTCATTAATAGCTTTTTTGATTTCAACTTGGTTAGATTTTAGTTCTTTTATTTCTCCAGAAAGGGCTTTTATATCTCCCGAGAGGGTTTCCCTAATATCTTCCATGCCTTTTTCGAGCCCGGCTAGAACCTTGAGAATTGTCATTCTGAACTCTAGATCTGACATATTACCAATGTCTGTATTGATTAGGTCCCTAGCCTTCGGTACTGTCTCTTGTTCTTTTTTTTTGTGGTGAATTTTTCCGCCTTGTCGTTTTGTCCAGATAAGAGTATATGAAGGAGCAGTAAAATACCAAAAGGGTGGCAACAACCCCAGGAAAATATGCTTTAACCAAATCAGAAGAGATCCGTAATCATGATGGGGGAGAAACGGGATAAAAAGAGGTTCAAAAAAAAAGAAAGGAAAAAAAAGGAATCAAAAAAAGAAAACAAATAAAGAAATGTATGAAAAAGAAAAAATATATATATTATATAAACTAGTTAAAAAACGTTAAAAATGAAAAGGGTAAAAGTTAAAAAAAATTTAGCAAAAGAAGAGAAAAAAAATGGAAAAGAAAAAAATTACTTTAACCGCAAGACTAAAAAATCACAGGGAGAAAGCCATGAGGTCCGTGCTTTGCTTTCTCCTCCTCTGGAATTCTGCTGCTCTCCTTGGTATTGAAACCGCACTCCTTGGTTGGTGAACTTGGTCTTGGCTGGATTTCTTGTTGATCTTCTGGGGGAGGGGCCTGGTGTAGAGATTCTCAAGTGTCTTTGCCGCCGGCGTAATTGCACCATCATTACCAGGGGCCCGGACTGAGTAATCCGCTCGTGTTTGCTTTCAGGAGCTTTTGTTCCCTGAGCGCTTTCCGTAGAGTTCCAGAGGACGGGAATACAAATGGCGGCCTCCTGGTCTCTGGCCCAGAGGAGCCGAGAGCCCGGGGCCCCACTCTTCCCTGCGCCCTCAGAGAACTGCACCCAGTAACTTCCGTCTGCCTGACCTCCAGCTGTGCTCTGAGCTCAACGAGCCTGCGACCAGTTCAAGGTAACCCCGAGCTGCGAGCTTCCTGTCGGCTCTGTCTCTGTAGCCGGCTTTCTCGCTCCAATACCCGCAAGCTCTGCAACACTCAGACACCCCCGATCCTTCTGTGACTCTGCGGGACCTGAGGCCACGCTGAACCCGCATGGGCTTCGCCCCGGTTTAGCCTCTGGAGCGATGTCCCTCAGTGGAACAGACTTTTAAAAGTCCCAATTTTGTGCTCCGTTGCTCCGCCACTTGCCGGGAGCTGGCCCCTCCCCCCAGGGTCTATCTTCCCGTCGCTTTGGATTCACTTCTCCACCAGTCCTACCTTTCAGAAAGTGGTTGTTTTTCTGTTTCTAGAATTGCTGTTCTTCTCTTCAATCTGCCGATGGATTTGCAGGTGTTTGCACTCTTTAGATAAGCTATCTAGCTGATCTCCTGCTAGCTGAAGTAGTCTCAGCCTGCTACTTCTCCGCCATCTTGACTCCTCCCTCCTTATTGATGCTATTGTAAATGGAATTGTTTTCTTAATTTTGTTTCCAGATTGTTGATTATTAGTGTGTAGAGATACAAATGATTTTATGTATCAACCTTATATATCAGGCAGTCTTGTTGAACTCATTTGGGCAGGTAGTTGTGAGCAATATGAGAAGATCAGTAATATGCTTGGGTTTCCAAAATAAAGAATTAGATAAATCAGGACTAGACTAATAGGTTACTATGTACTGAGCATGTTTATGATAGGTTAATGCTTCTCAAACTTTAATATGCATATAAATTTTCTGGGAATCTAGTTAAAATGCAGACTGTTGTTAGTGGGTTTGGGGTAGAGGCAGGATCCTGCCTTTCTAACTACTACCAGTAGATAGCTGGTAGCTTTCATTTATTAAGCCACAACTATGCAAGATATACATTATTATTCCCATTTTATACATAAGAAAATAAACTCTAAAATTGAGCATATAATATAGGTTCACAGAGTAAGTGGCAAAACCAGGACTTGCAGACTCTTCATGTTAATGCCAAAGCTGGACACTTCCCACTCTATCACACTGGCAATCTGGAATAGGAAGAGATCACTTGGGATAAAAATGATGTATATACTGAGGGAAAGAGTTCAGGGTCAGAGGTGCTGCCTGGAGTGCATTTGGGTCTAAACCTTGAGGTTATCTTGGAGAGTGGATCAGTGAGAACTGTGCTCTTCAGGTTGCTGAGAGGCAAAGTGTGAGACTGGACTATAAGGTAGAAGATGATGCTAGTAGACAGAACACATAGCTGGATGTGGTCTAGAAAGTGCCCCACCTCTCTGTTCAGGCTAGACTCCAGAAGGGACTCTCTACTGCTAAGGTCTACCTTAAGATTACACCTATTGTTGACTCTTCCTGAATTCTAAATTATTTTACTGGGGTTAATGAATAGTATAGCATCAGTGCTATCCCTCAGGGACCAGGGTAAGAGTAGGGATGTGGGTAAGGTTCTGGTCAGATAGTTACATATGAAGGATTATAGATAGGTAACCAAATTCCTTTCCAATATTTTTCAGTAGAATATTAGAGAATTTCCATCACCTCAGTCAAAACACTTGAGATAATCTTATTTTTTTTTTTTGTCCTTAGCACCCTTTATTGAAGTATAACCCTTGATGACAATCTGGCAGGCATATCAATGTCAGCCAAGACAGGAGTGGTGGAGGACACAATCTCAGAAACAATTAGATTCAGAAAAACAATAGCTTTACATGGCATAGATGACCCCCAACAGCTGTACAACAAACACTGGTTCTTAATCGATAGAAATTGCCCCCTGCCCCACCCCCCTCTAAAGATCTACTAATCTTCAAAGAATATAATACACTGTTACAGAACTGTTACTGACATAGACAACTCCTTTGCCAAAGACAGTGGGAGTCACCAAGCTCCAAACAGGAGGAAGTAGCCAGAAATGTGCTCAGATTCCTCCATCTGGGACTTGCTATGGGCAGAGCAGCACTTTCAGGGAGACTGGGGTTCAGGTTGTGGTTCTGGTTCCCCCAGGGAAGCTTTCTGACACAGGGGGCTAAATGGAAAACAGAGCCTGATCCTGGATTTGAAAAAGTCTTTTTCATCTTTTATCCTCTTAGCTCCTCTGCATTGTCTCTTCCTTTCTGGGGTTTTGTTTTTAGTGTGTCTGTCTCTCTTGGGTTCCCCTTGAGCATTTACCACTAAGCCCTGGCTGAGTCTGTAGCTGGTGGGACTCAAGGAGACTTAACTACCCAGAGCCCGGGGTTGGGGTAGGGGAGTAAGAAGGGACAAGCGATAGTAACCCTTGCACGGATTCCTCTCTATCAAGCTATTACCCACTGGGGCCTGTGTGAGTATTTGAAGAGAGAGGACAGAAGTCAGGACCCAATAACTCTCTTTGGGGAAATCCTCTGGCCCACCTTCCACACTGCTACACACCTCAGACCTTGCCAGAGGGCTGAGCCCAGGAAATGAGAACAGGGGAGAGGCACTGCATCTCAAATAATACTGACAGCTCTGAAGAACCATCATTCACATCTGTAGCTTGGGGCATTAGTTCCTGTTTAGTAGCAGACTTTTGTCTGCCAAGCTTCACTGCTCAGTATAGGGGTTATTTTATTAAGTGCTTTAGAAACCATCCTTCTGGTGAAAATGAGCATCCTTTTGTTCTGATTTCAACTCTAATCTCAGGTGGGATGAGGGACAAAAATAACATAGTCAATAGTACTTCTAGAGTGATAAATTTAATATACAACCAATCTAATGCTGACTAGGAAAACCCAGAATGTGGTCTTTGTGTCCAGGTACTCTTTTCCCTGTGTCAGTGTTCCCAAAAAGCTGTTTTAGCACCACCCCAAATCTTAGAATGATGGATTATGTTGGCCTCAAACCACCCCCATACAGGACATCTCAATTTACTCCTTATTTATCCTAGAGCCTGTTTAAGAAAAAAAAAAAAAAAGATGACAACAGCAGCCTCTATTCATAGCACTCCCCCACCTTCCTCAACCTTGGCTTGGGTAAGCCTAGCCCTTTACAAGCCATCAGCCTTCCTGAATAGCATAGATTCCTCCACTTGAGGGGAGAATGGCAGGTTGACATTTTAACAGTGGTTCTGATAGCAGCAGTTCACTAAGAGCATACCAAGGGACCCCCTCAGGACACACAGCTGGCCAAGATTCTTCCATTGTTTCCAAATACAATGAAGAGGAAATGGAAGCTAGAGAGCAGTATTTGTAGCAGCAGCAAAGTTCTTTGGCAAATTCTTTGGCTGAATGAGGCATCCCTGCTGCTACAGTTCACCTCCAAGGACCCTGGGAAACTCAGCAGTAACTAGAAGAGATGTCAGGGCTTAACTGGGCAGGGCTGTGCAACAGGAACCAGGGGCTCCAGTGAGCGAGGAAGAGGGAATGGAGCTGGATAATAGGCTAGAGTTTGGTCACAGCTCCTTTCCTGCTGTCGCCCACCTGAGGGATTTTCCAATTTTCTAGGACAGGACCTTGGCAACAATAGCAGCGTTCATTGTTTGTGTGCCTAAGATCCTGGCTGGGTCGCAAGTTGCTCTGGGCAGGGGTGGAGGGGTGGGTTGTGGGTTGGGGGGGTGGTTTATGAAGGGGTGGCCCTGACTGGAGCTTCTAGCTACCATGAATTTCAGTTCCCTGGGTCAGGCCAGAGGCTGGAAAAAGCAAATGTGAGATGGAAGATCTCCTGAACTCTCTGCTACCCAATTTCTTAGATGGGAGGTGGTAGAAAAATGGGTAAACCCTTAAAACTTAAACCTGTTGGGGAATGCTAAGCTTATGGTTATCCTGATGTCAAGGAAAGTATAGGGCCAGGCCAAAGTAAGCTGAGTTCAAGGTGAAAACTCCTTTCGTAGACCCTTGTAAACTTCAGGGAAAGAATTCAAGACTTTGGCTCTCGCAGGGTTGGCAGGGGCGAAGAATTTGAGGCTTTGGCTTTTGCTCATCTAACCTTGGTGAAATTCAGGCTGATCTACAGAAAACACCTTCCTTCTGGAATTACTTTTCCCTCTCTGATTCCCCTTTTCTCACCTTCTTAGTTAACAAAAATGAAAAAAAAATCAAAACATAAAAATAAATAAAATCAAAAGGTCATTTAAAGTACAGCAAAGAATCCCTTCCTCAATAATGAAATGTGTATCCAGAAGTCAGCTTTAGTGGAGCTCTTAATGGCCCATAGCGTGAAGACCTTAGGGTAGGCACCTATAACCCCCAGCAAGGAAAGGTAGGAAGGGACAGAATGTGGTAGGCCAAAAGTCTCAGGACAGGAGGAAGGCCACACTAGCCAGGGCAGAGAGTAGGCCTCCTTCCCCCTCAGTCAGCTGCTGGGGAAGGTGGAAATGGAGCTGATTCATGTAAGCCTAGCTTCTGCAGGGGCACCTAGGGGTTCCCAGTCTTTGCTTACATTGTTTCATGTAATTTCTTCTTTCTGTGCTTCCCACTGCAAAGCTTACATGAGGCCCTTAAATTGGTGGTGAGTGATACCTTCAAGACATTCAGATCTCTGTGGGAAATGGCTGGGCAACGAACCTTGAGCAGGATGGAGCTACACAGGCAGATTCTCTCTGAGCCTCAAGAGGCGGATTGTGGTGTGGATGGGTGGTGAGTGCATGATGTCTTTGGAGTCCTGGTACCAAGAAGAATGAAGACATTTTTTTGGTTCTGTGTGCAGTGAGTGCTTGCCTATGCAAACTGTGGGAATGAGAGTGTGGTTGTATAATCACACCTTGCTGCAGGCACTTCCTGCTTCTTGCTTCTCCCTAGGGTAGAAGTTTGGGGCCTCCTCAGGGACTCCTAGCTGGATGGGGGTATTGCTAGGTGAGGGGCAGTGACAGATGTCCAAGGTAGAGGCTATGGAACAAACTGCTAACTAACTGCTATCTACTTGCTAACAAACTGCTAACAAAGGTTGAAAGCACTTCCCGTTGTGTCTGGGCAGGGATGGCATGTCAGTCTACTGGTGGATTAGAAATTGCTGGGCCCCAGGAGTAGGCTCTCCCTGAGACATTTGAGCTGCTCTTCCCCAAGCTTGATCTTCTCCTCCAGCTCTCGCTGTTCGATGATGAGAGCAGATTTCATCTTCACAAAGTGCTGGTAGTCTTGGAGCTGGTCCTGAGGCAGGTAGCGGGAGACCATGCCAAACACCAGCTTCTCCCGGCTGTCCACATGCTCCTTCAGCTCCTTGGCATCTGCCAACTGCCCTGTCAGCTGCTGCTTCTTCTCTATCAGCACCAACTGAGGAATCAGATAGACCAGTTAAGAGCCATCCCAGTTCCCAGTCGGCTGCCTAACCCATGGCTCCACCAGGAACGCTACTGCCAACAGCTCCCCACTCTGTGCTAACTCACCATCCCTAGACTTCCTACCATAAAGTCCACCTACATGCAAAAGCCCTTCTTTCCTAGAGCAGCGGGGAGGATGAACACAACAGTGATTCTGGATGGGGCGATGTGCATTCACCCCTTTCCATCCCTAAATGGTCTTTCATCCATGGACCACCACCGGGGTTTGGGTGGGGGAAGGCTCTGACAAAGCCAGCTCATGCCCCTTCCATCCAGAGAACAAAGATCACTGTGACGGTGCTTTCAAAATGGTGTGTGTCTCTGTGTTGGTGTACAGGTATGAGTGTACATATCTGTGTGTGTACGCATGTGCATATGTGCCTCTTATTGTGGATTCCATTTTGTATCCCAAACCACTTCTGTGTGGAAAGGTAATGTACTTTTGGGTCAGGGATATGTGCAGAGTGGCCCAACCTGTGAAACTGATAGACCCCCAATCTCAGCTACTTGGTGAGACCTTGTCCTCCAACTCAGAGAGAAAACGAGGTGAACTTGCCATTGCTGCTGCTACTATTACTATTACCAGCAGCACCACCAATACCACCACAACTATTCCTACTACTACTCTTACTACCACCATCAGTACCAATACTACTATTACTACTGTTATTACCACTAACGCCAATAATACCACCACTACCACCACTACACTACTACTATTACTACCACTATCACTATCAATACCACTACCACTACTTCTACTACTACTACTATTATCACTGGCAGGTAGCACTCATTCAGCTTTTACCCTGTTCCAGGCCCTGTTTTAAGTAATTAATATGTATTATGTTATATATTTATTTAAGATTTTATTTATTTGAGAGAGGGAGAGCACTGAGGGAGAGTGAGAGGGAAAAGCAGACTCCCCACAGAGCAGGGAGCCCAATGCAGGACTCCATCCCAGGACCCTAGGATCATGACCTGGGCCAAAGGCAGATGCTTAAATGATTGAGCCGCCCACATACTCTGGATTATCTAATTTAATTTTTAGAACCCCATGAGGTATAGGTAGTGTGTTTTTGAAGAGACTGAGACAGAATACAGTTAAGTTGCCCATAGTCACACAGTTAATTGTTGGTAGAGCCAGAATTTCCAGGCACTTAAAAGCCAGTGCCCATACTATGCTTTATTGTGTCCCAGATAAGCCAAACTTGAAAAAGGGAGCCCCGAGAAGGAACAGATAGCATTTCCCCCACCTAACCCCCTCCATCTGTAAACTAAACCCAACTCTACCTTCTCCTGGTTGGTCTCTGAATCGATGCTGTTGAGAGCATTCTCCACCCGGGCCAGTCGTCCAGAGAGGGACAGCAACAGGTTAACCACTTTGTCCAGGTCCCCGATAAACAAACGGTATTTTTCAAACTCATTGGATTTACAGACCGCTTTTAGGTTGGCTTCCACCTCCTCCCCAAGGGCAGAATTGGCACTGATGTCCTCTAGCAGTCCTCGCTGGGCCTCCCGCAGGACAGAAAGTTTTCTACTGATGCTCTCAATAAGCTGTATCTAGGAGAAATCAATAGGAGAAGGCAAAGGATGAGAATGGGGACTCACAGAAACTGATCTGTGCCTGTAACCTCTGTTTTGGGATCCCTGAAAGAGATGGTAGACTCTACACATCCTCAGAAACAAAGGAAACCCGAGCAAGTCATGAGAAATTCGTTTTCTGGACAGGCGTCCTCTATCTCACCTATTTCTTCATATCTCGTAGGAATCTGCCATCACCAAATTTCTTGGCATCAGGTAAGTGGTACCCATGGGCTAATTCTCATTTGCCAGATGTAACTTAATAAATACTTGCTGAGACCACTTAATAAATAGGAATTGGAATGCTTGTGAGAGCATGGGTTGGAAAAGCATTGTCATCAAGTGTTTGCCTTTGGTTTCATTGATTGTCCTTCAATCCACTCAAGTACCTCTTCTGTGCATGGCACTGTGCTGGCTCTTCATCCCCTCTCCGTTTGGCTTTTGAGGCCTTTTGGATAAGACTGTGGGTTCTGAAGTCCCCATAACTAGGTCTGACTTCTAGTTCTGCCCCCTTCCTGGCTGTGTGACCTTGGGCAAATTTCTTCATGGACTTTTACACTCTTGATTGGCAGAATAGGCATAACTGCAGTACCCACCTCATTGAATGAGATAATATGTACAACGGGCTTAGCAGGGACTAAGTGTTTAATAAAGGCTGGCTGCTATTGCTGTCATTCAGCCTGGCCCCACCCTACCATTCCAATCTCAAGATTCAAGCTTTCAGGATTTGCCCCTCATTCCATCTGCATTTACAACACTCATCCACGCGTTCCTGATTTGCTTTATGCAGTTCTACCTGCTCTCCATCTCTTCCTTCACTTTGACTAATCCCCTTCTTTCTTGAGAGCCCAGCTTTGCTCCCACCCTCCCTGCAGGAAACTTCTCCATAGCCCTTCCTTTCAATGATCTCTTTTTCTGAACTCTCCTGTCTTTCAGAAATAGAACACTAGAGTGTAATTTGAAGTTGTTCATTCCCTGTTTCACATGGGTACATCTGATCCCTCTTCTACTGATGATAAGTTTCTTTTTTAAAAAAAGATTTTATTTATTCATTTGAGAGAGAGGAAGAGCATGCACAAGCACGGGTAGCAGAAGGCAGAGGCAGAGGGAGAGAGAGAAGCAGGCTCCCCGCTGAGCAGGGAACCTGATGCTGGGCTCGGTCCCAGGACCCTGGGATCATGACCTGAGCCAAAGGCAGACCCTTAAACCGACTGAGCCACCCAGGTGCCCTGATAAGTTTCTTAAGGGAAGCACCTCCTGTGTCTTCTGATCTGTCTTGCCTCTGGGTGTAACCAGTTCTGGAACTCGACTCACAGGAAGGTAGTGTAGTAGAGCAGCCATTTGGAGTCAGAGATGCCTGGATTCCAATTCCACCCCCTCCAAAGTGTGTGACCTTGGGCAAGATACCCAATCTCATGGAGTCCTTTGTTTCCTCATCTGTAAACTGGAGAAGCTTCTCCTCTCCTCCCACTCCCCACTACCATTGTGAGGGTTAAGTTAGATCATGGAAGTAAAATGCTTCGTATTTTGCCTGGCACCTTAAGTGCTCAATATCTGTTTAGTATTGCTGCTGCTGCTGCTGCTGTTATTATTATTATTAATCATGCACTCTGAGCTAGTAGATGCTTGCCTAGTGCAGTCCTAACAAGAACTGAGCTGCCTCTGGGTGCTCACAGTTTCTGCTCAGCATCGCACTATAGTTAAGGGCATGGACGCTAGTGCCAAACTACTTGGGTTTGAACCCCAGTTCTGCCACAAAGCACCAGTGCAACCTTGAGTAAATCACTCAACCTTTCTGTGCTTCAATTTCTCCATTTAAAAAATGGGATAACAATAGCACTTACCTCATAGTACTGTTCTGAGAATAAAATGAGTTAATACAGGTTACACACTTAGAATAATATCTTGTATCTTGTGTATATATATTGAAGTACTCTTCAGTGTTTTTTCTTTTCATATATATATATATATATTTTTTTTTTCTTTAGGTAGAGAGGGGGAGAGACAGTGCACACGAGCGGGTGGGGAGGGGCAGAGAGAGAATCTTCAGCAGACTTCACACCCAGCATGTAGCCCAACACAGGGCTCTACCTTATTATGGCTCTGAGCTCATGACCTGAGCTGAAATCAACAGCTGAATGCTTGACTGACTGAGCCACCCACACACCCTGCTTCAGGGTTTGTTTTATTATTACTCACACCCAGGCACTGTGGGACCACAGACTTGTTGTTTTCTAGCATGTGTTCCTTTCTAGTGGTTTATTTAGAAATGTCCAAGGAGAAATGTCCAGGAAATGTCCCAAGAAAGTCTTCTCTGGGTCCAGGGCCTGGTATCTATTTCAGAACCAGTCAGAAGTCAGGAGATCACCATGATCTTAACACTGAAGCATCATAGGTTTACATGTAGGGAAAATTCTAAAACCCACTGGGAATTAGGAATCAATGCTACAAATGAGATGACATAATTAATTAGATGCCAAGAGGGTCCCAGTTATACCTCTTCCTTTTGCTTTCCCAAACAAAACTCAATGCCAGGGACAAGGGAGGGCTGGGGGACAAACGATTAACTTGGAAAATCACCTACCCACCATAGCTCTTGGGTTCCATCATTCCATAGATCTGGAAGGATGCAAACGAAGACAGCCCTTTGTTCTTGGCACCTACTTTTGCAACCTGAACTTCAGTCCTGGGGAATGTGTACTGGATAGAGTTGAGGAATCATCACAGACCCAGCTAGAGCAGGAGTTGCTTTTCTAGGATATTGCAAATTGGTGACCTTCTTCACCTGTCTTCCTCAGACAAAAGCTGTCCTAGATTCCCCACAATCACTTCAAATCACTACCTGCTATTCCGTGCCTTGCCATTTCTGGTCATTTTTCTCTTTTCCTGGTCAGACTCTTATTAGCTTTGCTCCTAATAAAGAGGTCCCAAGTAAGCCAGAAGCAGCCTTGCCATGCTCAGGGAACACAGAAGCCAAGGAGGCTGGCATCTGGATCAATACAACTCTGATACCACCATGCTTCCAATTCTTTCCCTGACATTTTGCTTCAGATTTGAAAGTGGTGGGGGGTCTCCTGCAAATGGCCTTGAGCTTTCCTACAGGTCATGTCCTGAATGAGAAGCATGGGCAGAGGAGCAATTTATATTGAGTTCAGATGTTCACAAACTGGTAAATTAGGCCTTTGAGGTTACCATGGAAACCTTATTTGCTTACGAAATAAAATGGGTAAGTGCAGGGAGGGCAAAGTGATTCCAGGAATTTGATTAGAAAACTAGCCTAGTGATGCTTACAGGAAGAACAGGGAGGCTTTGCAGCAAAAACATCATTTCTATCACTTGTTCTACTATTTTTGAGAGATTATGGATTATTCTTGCAAATAAATACTAACGTTTACCAGCCTCCATGTTCTCCTTTTTTTTTTTTTTTTTTTTTGGCTTAGTTAGCCTATTCCCTCACCCAGAAAGTGATACAGAGAATACAATCAATGCCTGCTATTGGTTTGAGCTTGCTGGCAAAACCTGATGTACCATGGGCAGCAAGTTACTTACAAGGCTGGCTAATTTCAGAGGGACTGCGTGGTCAAGTAGGAAGTGTAACAGTCTTGACTTCAATTCCTGGATCTACCAGTAGGTCTATAACTCTGGGCAACCTAATCTTCTTAACTGAAAAAAAGGGGATCACTGTCTAGTTGTTTTAGGGATTCGAGAGACACAGTGATGATGATGATGATGATGATTTCTACTACTATCATTACTCTTATTGGCTGGATCAAAAAGAGACCGAAGTTGCATTTGTGAGGAACCCAAAGAGACTAATTTGATGTCCATACTGAACAGGGACAACTTGGTACAGGGATGTACCAAGTTGTTCTGGAGAGTGTAGAGGGCAAGTCACCCTCCAATCACACAAATTAAATGCTAAAAATCTAAGACATATTAGAAAACTTCACCTTTTTTTGAGCCAGTTCATGGTCAACTTCTTCCTCTTCCAGGCCAATCTCTGCCATTTCGGGTTGGTCTTTCAACTTGTTCAACAGTTCTGCCTTGGCCACAGAAATATTGTAATAGGCTGAGTAAGAGGTAGGCATCCCTGGGGCCCCCAGAGGAGGTGAGAAGTGCTGAAATTCTTGTCTGTGGAAACAAAGAATGACCATTTGAACACCTCTGTTGAGAGGCTCCTAAACTTTCTGCTTCTTAATTTCCCCATTTGTGAAAACAGGACCCTGCTTCACCAAGGAGCTATGGAATAAGGAAATGATGGACCAGGAATCACTGATGAAATGTCAACTGGCCACATGAAGATTACCCAAAAGCCAAGGCAAGGCCAACTTTGAGAACTTAGAAGGCTATTTCTATGCCCCTGACTTCAACAGGTGGGGAAATTCTTTAGGGATGATTTGGTTTGGTCAGCGCCCTACTAAGATCCAGAAAGACTAGAAGGCTACAAAGTTCTGAGCTTCTGATTTTCCATGATTCCCTTCAATTCATGGCCCTGGCATATAAATCCCCAGGGAGGGAGGAGGTAGCAGGGATATATCTGAGACCTTAGCTATACATCCTCCAAGACTGTTGGCTTCCCTCCTGCCCAGCCTGCATTGCTGCTCTCTCCAGCTCTATCTAGTCTACTTGCTTACAGAGGCACCCCACAGCTTTCCTGGACACTCTCATAATTTATTCTTTCCCGGTGGTGCCACTCCTGATTGACGTGGCCCCTCCGCTGCAGATCACCCACAGCAAAGAGGACACTTGTGACTTCAACAGTGGTCACCATGCTGGAGGCTGGGGTTAACACCCCTGCCAGGGACTGGTTACAGCCTACCACATGTTTCATGAGCTCTTCTGAGACTGCCTGTGAGGCAGGCCTTCAGCCTGGGAAGGGATAGCATCTCTCCACTTCGGGCATATCCCCAAAGGCCCCAGCCTCCTCCATGGTTGCAGAATGAAATGGGGAGAAATTGTAACCCGTGGCACCCAGGGGCTTGACAAGTGTAGCGGCAGACCCTGTTGTCTTGGGTTCACTGAAGCCTGTGGGGCTGAGGTGCTGCTTCTCAGAGCCCCAGCCCACGAAAGAGAACTGCTCCTCAGGGAAGAAGTAGCTCTGGCTCCACGCTGGCGTGGGTTTGGACTCTTCTGCCATCGAGGCTTCTGGTCTGGTGTGAGGAAGGAAATAAAGAGAAATGCTTTAATATCAGGTTTCAGTGACAGAAGGGCAAATAATTCTACCCATGGCTTATGCAACAGGGAGGTCCACCCCCACTATATTCTTGAAGCCTACCAGCCACCCCAACCTTCCACCTGTCTGTGTCACTGACCCTTTGCTAACCTCTAGCTATTTGAAAGGAAAAATAGGAGAAACTCATTAGTCATTTTTGCAGCTACTTGCAGCTCTTAGATAAAGGTCAAAAATAATGGTTAAAAGGCTCCACAGCTATTTACTGATTCATGCTATGCTGCCTCCTAATTCACCACACAAAAGAAACTTGGGCATGCCAATGTTCCTCATCCAAGGTATTCATTTTACCTGTGGGTTTTTAAGATAATAACACTAATAAACGAACAACACTAGCTAATATTCAGACATGGCTTACTATGTCTTAGAAGCTGTCCTATGATGTGTTTTTCTGTATGTGAGGGGTAGGGGTGTGTGTGTGTGTGTGTGTGTATACATAGAGATTAAAAATGTAATGCTCACAACAACCATTTTACAGGTAAGGAATATGAGGCACTGAGAAAGTGGAAGAGGAAAAGTGACTTCCTCAAGGTCACTAAATAGTAAATGACAGACCCAAGATTTAGACCGAGGCAACCTAAGTCCACTATGTCACTATGCTATCCTGCCAAAGTGACAACCTGACATCATATAAAACCTTGCATGTAAGGAATTTTCTGGCTGGACTAGATCTTTGTTAGCAGACAAGAGAGAACATTCTGGAAGGAATATGAATATATGAACTTAGGGAATTCTTACCTATGAGAAAAAATATATAGGACATGTGTGAGAGAGTTCAGAGTCAGAAAATGCTGAGAGAAAGTACAGAATTAAGGGGGAAAAGGGATGTGGCTGCATGTCACTTATAATTCAATAAAACTGGAAATATTTTTTAAGGGATATACTAATTATAGACTCAGATCGCAGCAGACACAGCCCTATACCATGTCACAGTGTATCATATTAGGCATTATGTCTTAGTGCCTCTGTCCTCATAATCTCCACGGACAAGGCAGAAGTTACAGGAAATCTAAGAAACATAATCTGCATTTGATAAGGAACACTGAAGCAAAAATCAGATTCCTTCTGCAGGGCACTGAGAGGAAATGCATAGAGCTCAGAAACTAAACTATACCTGTACTCAAACCAGAGTTAGGAGACTTAACACTTGAATATTCCACTAACCTGCTTTCATATGTATCCCAGCATTTTGTAACTGAATAGTATCTGGGTTATGGAGATGCTCTGGTTTGACTTGGCTGAAATTAGCATGTCTTTTTTTTTTTTGCATTTTAGATTCAAAATACAATACATCTACCTATCCCTAAGACTTATCCCTTAAAAAAATCTTAAAGCAACTTCCTTCCAGTTAGAACCCTATGCTCTCCCAGGGCCTGGAATATGATCTGGAGGAGTACAGAGATCTTGGGAGGATGTAATGGGCACAGTGAACCACATGACCTGGGTTCCGACACCCTGTGATCTTTAGTTCCCCTGTGCCACACTTTTCTCACCTACAAGATGTAGGACACTAATGGTATCTATTTCATAGGCTGGTTGTGAAGATTAAATCCATCAACACACAAAAGTGCTTAGAACAATGCTTGGCCCATAGGAAGTAGGCAAAAAAATATAACAAGACAGGAAACAACGTGTGTTGGAGAGGATGTGGAGAAAGGGGAACCCTCTTACACTGTTGGTGGGAATGCAAGTTGGTGCAGCCACTTTGGAAAACAGTGTGGAGATTCCTTAAGAAATTAAACATAGACCTTCCCTATGACCCTGCAATTGCACTACTGGGTATTTACCCCAAAGATACAGATGTAGTGAAAAGAAGGGCCATCTGTACCCCCAACGTTCATAGCAGCAATGGCCACA
The DNA here is from genome assembly GCF_020171115.1 of Neogale vison. Classification (NCBI taxonomy): domain Eukaryota; kingdom Metazoa; phylum Chordata; class Mammalia; order Carnivora; family Mustelidae; genus Neogale; species Neogale vison. Next base: position 87,885,224 of record NC_058105.1, on the reverse strand, counting down.
GTCGCCGAAGTGTGGAAAGAACCAAGATGCCCTTCAACGGATGAATGGATAAGGAAGATGTGGTCCATATACACTATGGAGTATTATGCCTCCATCAGAAAGGATGAATACCCAACTTTTGTAGCAACATGGACTGGACTGGAAGAGATTATGCTGAGTGAAATAAGTCAAGCAGAGAGAGTCAATTATCATATGGTTTCACTTATTTGTGGAGCTTAACAAATAGAATGGAGGACATGGGGAGATAGAGAAGAGAAGGGAGTTGGGGTAAATTGGAAGGGGAAGTGAACCATGAGAGACTGTGGACTCTGAGAAACAATCTGAGGGGTTTGAAGGGGCAGGGGGTGGGAGGTTGGGACAGCCTGGTGGTGGGTATTATGGAGGGCACGGATTGCATGGAGCACTGGGTGTGGTGCATAAACAACGAATTCTAGTACACTGAAAAGTAAAAAAATAAAAAATTTAAAAAAAATATTAGCTTTGTTGGGAATAATGCTGTTCCTTAAATCCACACCATTCAAAGAGGCATCTATAACTGATTCTCTGCAACCACAGCTAGCTAGGGCTGTGTGCAAACAGATGTTTCCCCTTGCAACCTATAGTCATTAAACAAAATAAAGATCTCTAGTAATAGCAGTTTCCTTCTCTCTGGCAAAGGCACTAAGGTGAATGGAGGTACATAAAAGGAGGAAGGAGTAGGATGCTGAAAGGGCAAGTCTGGGGCCTGTAACTATGACCGCTGGGACCCTCTGCCCTACAGGGACCCAAAGGCCTCGTAAAGGCCTGGCTCGTTGCAAGAACAGGATCTTTCTGAGAGGCTGCTTAGGATGGCAAATGAAGCATAGGTTTTAGAGCATGCAGGTCTAGCTTTGGGATCGGAGTCCGTTAGTCCCTTATTTTCCTCAGCTGTAATTTCTTCATCTGTCAAATGGGAATCATCTGTCAAACGGCCTACAAGGCTATTGGGGGTTAAAGGAAATCAGCGGGATAAAACGACTAGTGGTGTGTGGCCCACACCAAATGCTTAATACCCATTCAGCTATTTGTTTATCTGTTCTGTCTTCTTAAATGTTAAGTGCCTACTCTCTGCTAGGTCATCTTCCCTTCTCCCTGCCGGGACAGGAAGCGACCACGGTCACTTTCCACAAAGCATGTTCTCATCACAGTAAGAACACTCTCCAGCTAGATGGACAGCTCAAGAAGCAGCCATGAGGACTCCAATGAGAGATTCTCATGGTGTCTAGGAGCTAGTTGGGCCCTGTTGTGCTGTGCTTGTTGACCTGGTGCTGGAAAACTCAACTAGGTCCAGATTGCTGGGTAAAGGAGCTGTGGTTGGGTAAGAGACAGGAAAACAAGGTACTTCTAATAGCAACAGTGTCTCAGGCCTGTTCCATCTCTAAGGGGATTTAAAGAAAGCACTTACAGTATAGACACTTGCCCCCCAGCCGTTCCCCCAGCAGAGCGGGGACTGAGCTCTCTGCAGGACGCCTGGCAGAGCTGAAGCCAGAGCTCTTCTGCTTTGGAGCTAAGACGACAACCACCAGGCACTGTATGCCATGCTGATGAGCACAGGCACAGGGAGGCAAACAGACACCAGCAGCCCCATGGCCAGACTACCCTCCTGCTTTGGCCTCCCTGCCCACCCCATCAACTGCTGCCTATGGCCCACCGAAGCAAATGCAAAGAGGCAGGGTAACAGGGCTGGGGGTGTTGGAGAAAGTGGAAGAGGCAGCTAAGAGTGACCTTAACTGTTGTAAGGAATGGGCAGGGCATAAAGCACCCAGCCCCAGGAACAACTGGGGGAGGAGTTTCAAAGCCCAGACAGGTCCTGGAGCAGAGGCTGGTCAGGCTGTGAGCAGGCCTCTCCTTCTATAGAGTGAGCAAAAGAAAAGGCAGGAAAGAGCCTGAGCCAGGCTTTGGGGAAATGCCAGGAGGCAACAACGGGTTTAATGTGTTCTGGCTCAGGGGCCTGACACTGATGCATATCTTAAAGGCAAACTGAGAAATAAGATAGTATTTGGACAGTGATATTTAAGAACCTCAACAACTACCATTTACCAAGCACCTACTATGAGCTACACACAGGGCTCTCTACTTTATAGAGCTTATCTTCATCTTAATGACAACCATGTGGAATGGGTATCATCATGCCCGTTTTCCTGGTGAGAAAAATGTGAGGCTGGGAACAGTTTAATTACTCAGTTAAGCCGAAGTCACACAGGTGGTAAATGGTGGAGGTGAAGTTCAAACTCACTCTGCAGGCATGTTGGGGACCTGTCTTTCATAAGCACTTACTTGGGGGAGTTGGTGATTTCCTTCTCTGATGTCCTCCAAAGCCCACCTGTACTGTAACAGCAAGGGGGCTGAGTCTTCTCAGGTTGAGATCCCAAGTGGCCCCTCACCGGAGGCAGGAAATCGCTGGGGTGGAGACCAGAGGACTCTTGTTCTGTTGGGTGCTTCTGTGAGCTCTGCTTTGAAGCCTCCGAGTGGCCAAAGCCCAAGGGTTGTGGCTGCTCCAGGACCTCTTCAGGATGGAGGGCAGTGCTACCAGTGGTTTCTGAACTGAAATACTGGGGGGGCAGCTCCTCTTCCTCCCCTTCCTCCTCTCCCCCTTCTTCCTCTTCCTCCTCTTCTCCCTCTTCTTCCTCCTCTTCCTCCTCCTCTTGTTGCTGCTTCTGTTGCTGCTGCTGCTGGGTTGACCGGAATAGCCTGTACTTCTCCCAGTTGGGAGGAGGAGGGCGAGGAGGAGGAAAGGCCTTCTTTCGGGCTCCCAAAGGATCCCGCTGGGTCTCATCAACTTTGGTAAAGAGTTCTCTCCTATGCTGCCCCCAGGCCCCAGAGCTCTGTGGCTCCAAGCTGATGTGACTCTCTGAGAAGGCACGACTCCGCAGCGGGCGGGGCATGGAGGCCATGGAGTTCCCCTCCTCATAAGCGGAAGTTTCCTCTGTTTCTTTCGAGGAGTGCTTGAAGTCTCCGAGAAGGTCAAGGGAAGAGATTGCTCGGTAGCTTGACAAGTCCAGTGCTGGGTTCTCAAGGCAAGGATGGAACGGTGTTGCCCAAGACAAGCTAGCCTTTGAATGAGCCATTTCCCTGCAAAACAGTAAGATGGAGAGTGTGTAAAACAAGCAAGATTCAGATGGCCCCATGTTTTGGATAACATCATTTCTGCAAATTTCAAGATGGCCATAGAACAATGCAAATATACATAGTAAATGCAATCATAAGAGTAGTAATACTAGCACTCAGTATTGATAGCTAACACTTAATCAGGTATGTACTGAATGCCAGGCACTATTTTAAGTGCTTTCTGTGTCCTAGTTAATATTCACAAATGACCCCAGAAGCTAGCTATTATTAGCATCTCAATTTTATAGCCAGGAAAACTGAGGCACGGAGAGGTTAAGTAACTTGCTCTGGGTCATAAAGCTGGTAAGTGGTAGAGCTAGGATTTGAAACTGGACAGTCTAGCTCTAAAGACCGGATACACACGGTACCCCATGATGTAGCACTCCAATTGAATGTGCTGTGTACTGGGGCTTACAAGTCTGGTTATTCTGTTATATTGTTTTTGTTTGCTTTGGTTTTAATCATGAAAAATGTTAAATATTTAGAAACATACAGAGATTGCTATAATAAATATTCATGTTCCCACCTACTGCCCAGGATTAGCACATTTTAATACTCTGCCATCTATACTTGATGATTTTTTAAAAAACAAATACATAATACCCTTTGTTTTCACTCCCCACTTCTATTCACCTGCTGTTTCTCCAGATGCACGCTGTACCGTGAATTTGACATGCTTTCTGTCCATGTTTTTATATTTGTACAAAAAAATATCAAATAGGCAACTCACAAATATCTACAATTTTGGGTTTAAAATAGCTCTTCTAGGGGCGCCTGGGTGGCTCAGTGGGTTAAGCCGCTGCCTTCGGCGCAGGTCATGATCTCAGGGTCCTGGGATCGAGTCCCGCATCAGGCTCTCTGCTCAGTGGGGAGCCTGCTTCCTCCTCTCTCTCTCTGCCTGCCTCTCTGCCTACTTGTAATCTCTCTCTGTCAAATAAATAAATAAAATCTTAAAAAATATAGCTCTTCTAATGCAATTCTAGTCAGAATTCTCAACAGGAATTTTTAACTATAACCTTTTTTAATTAATTTGAAACTTAAAGTAAGATATAATATTGAGAAGTATTTTGCTTCAGAAGAAATGGGTGTGAGGGATTAGGTATATTATAAAGCAATTATAATTAAAACAGTGTGTTACTGATTAATAGAACAGAATGAAAATCCCAGAAACACATCGATCTATAAAAACATCATATTTAATTCACCTTCTATAAGAAGGAGATAAAGGATGATTTTTTAAGAAAATTTTTTTGGAGGGGTGCTTGTTTGGCTCAGTCAGTTGAGCATCTACCTTCGAGTCAGGTCATGATCTCAGAGTCCGAGGATAGAGCCCTGCATCGAACTCCCTGCTCAGTGGAGAGCCTGCTTCTCCCTCTGCCTGCTGTTCCCCCTGCTTGTGCTCTCTCTCTCTTACTCTTGCTCTATCTTAAATAAATAAATAAAATCTTTAAAAGAAATACTGTCTTAAAAATCTTTTTTTTTTTTAGATAACTGCAGAACAGCAATATTTGGAGCTGCACCCTCTATTATATACCAAAATAAATTCCAGATTCAAGACTTAAGGGTGTGTGTGTGTGTGTGTGTGTGTGTGTGTATTTTAATGTATGTGTTATATGTGAATATATGTATATATATACTATGTTTATAAGAAAAAAAATATAAACAGATTAAAAAGACTGTCACTTGTGAGGCAAAATGAGATTCTCATCTTATAAGCAACTGAAAAAATATCCAAAGAAAGAAGTCCAGGCTGATTTAAATAAGTATAAAAATACGCATAAAAAGTCAAGCTTCTGTATAATAAAGAGTGACCAAAGTCAAAGGACAGCTCTTTAGTCTCAGAGTATAAAGAGTTAAGCCTCTAAACCAGAAGCTCTGGTTTCCTGCTGTAGCCTGTGAGCAATCAGCATCATGCTAAGTACTGCCTAGTGACAGGAAATTCCAGAAGTTCAGTTAATTCATCAGACAGAATACCCATTCAATAGTCATACTCAAGACTGAGAATATTTCTTTAAAAAATAATCATACACATAATGGTAGCTAAGCTCAAAGAGAATGAAGAACCAAATCTCCTTCAGTGAACTCATCTCCAGTCCCCATTGTGGTTAGCTTGTCACTCACATGGATCAGAAATTCACCTTCACACGTCCATCCACTATCCCTTCTTATTTGAGTCTTTGCCCACCTATAGTTCTTTAAGAGTTTAAGTTCCTCCTTGTGTACAAAGTGTTCTACCTGGCATTTTCTCCAGCAGGAAACAAACAAGGTGGTGAGTAGAGAGTAAAAGGTTGACAAATGATATCAGGCAGAGGACTTTCCTGACATCCTTATCTAAAATAGAGATGGCTTATCCTTCTTTCTTTTGTGCTCTATCCTTTTTCTATCCTTTTTCTTTTGTGTTCTTTCTCAGAACACACATCCCCACTTAACATTATATCACATACCTACTTTTACCTGTTTATTTCATGCTCCACTTTCTAACTAAAATGTAAGCCCCATGAAGGCAAGGATCTTATGTGTCTTATTTATTTAGTACCTAGTGCCTGGCAACACAGTAGGCATTTAATAAATTTTGTTTAATAAATGAATTAATGAATAGAAATATCATATGATCCATAAATTCCATTGGGTATTTACCCAAAGAAAACAAAGACACTAATTTGAAAAGATATCTGCACCTCCATGTTCACTGCAGCTTTATTTAAAATAGCCAAGATATGGAAGCAACCCAAGTGTTGTCAACAGATGAATGGATAAAGAAGATAAATGGATAAAAGATGGTACACACACACACACACACACACACACATACACACACACAGGGATATTACTCATCCATAAAAGAGGGTGAGATCTTGCCATTTGCAACAATACAGATGGACCTAGAGGGTATTATGCTAAGTGAAATAAGTCAGATAGAGAAAGATAAATACCATATAATCTCACTCATATGTGGAATCTAAAAAACAAAATGAACAAATAAAAAGCGGGTACAGACCCATAAGTGCAGAAAACAGTCTGATGGTAGCCAGACAGGTACACGTTGGGGGAGAGGGGATGGGCGAAATGGGCAAAGGGGAGTGGGAGATACAGGGCTCCAGTTACACTTGTGAGCACAGCATAATGTATAGACTTCTCAAATCACTATGTTGTATACCTGAAGCTAATGTAACTTTGTGTATCAAGTGTACTTCCATAAAATAAATGGATTCATGCCCAAAATGAAAGAAACCCAGCAACCATGACATTCATATCATAACAGAGTAGAATTATATTTTAAAGATTTTATTTGTCAGAGAGAGAGAGAGAAATCACACGTAGGGTGGAGGGAGAGGATCCCCACTGAGCAAGAAGCTGGATGTGGGATTTGATCCCAGGACCCCAAGATCATGACCTGAGCTGAAGACAGACACTTAACCAACTGAGCCACCTACAAAGTAGAATTAAAGGCAAAAATCAAATAATAAGACAAAGAGGGGCACTATAAGTTAGTGGTTAGAACACATGATTAAGATCTAACTACCCTAAATCTTTATGTGTCAACATAGCATCAAAATTAATAAAGCAAAGCCATAGGAAATGCAAAGGTAGAAAAAGGGAGCAATGGACTATGAGGCTGTTTCAGCTGATGACAGATATGACAGTCAAAACTAAGATAATGGGAACACTTAAATTTCTCTATTCTCAAGGGTCCATTGAACTGTTCATTCTTAAATTGACTCCATATTAAGCCAAAAATGAAAGAAGTACAAATAATGGTACCTAATAACAACATAACAACACAAGAAATTAGTAACAAAAATGAAAGACAAAAGCTTCTAGTACATAGAAAATAAAAGGGAAGAAAATATCCCCCAATATAGTCAAAGAAGGGATCTGATCTGAAATTGAAGAATACCTAAAAAATAACAATGAAATATCAGAAGCTAGAAAATTTGAATGAATAAAGCAGTGCTCACAAGAAAATCTGTAGCCTTCAATGCTTAAATTAATACATAAGAACAAATTAAGATCAATGAATTAAGCACTGAACAAAAATGTCAAGAAAAGAGCCACAAAAATAGACCCAAGCAAAGCAGAAAGAAAACTAATGGCAGAAATTAATACACTGGAAAACAAATGATAGAATTAATAATTAAAGCCAAAAGCTACTACTTCAAAAGAAAATATAAAACAATAAAAAAGATAAACCACTTGCTAATCTAATTAAAAACCCCAAATGCACAAAATTAGAAATGGAGAAATAACCACAGTTGTAGAGTAAATGAAAAGAGTAAGAGAATACTTTGTTCTACTCTATGAAAACAAGTTAGAAAGCTTAGAATGTTTTTCTAGGAAAATAAAAGTTACCAAAACCAATTGCAGAAGAATGGAAATATTTAAATGCACCTGTTATCATAGGAAACAATGTTGATAAATTTGGCAAAAAAAAAGATAGCACACTCACATGATCTTGTGTTAATTCTACCAACCTTCAAGGAACAGACAACCTCAATGCTATTTACACTTCCTAGGCTCTGGAATCTATTGAGGGAAAAGAAAAGAATCCTGCATAATGTCAATACCAAAACCCAACAACTAGAATATACATAAAGACAAACGAGAAACCAGTCTCATCTAAGAACACTATTGCAAAAATGTCACCATTTTTTAATTTAAAAATACAAATATTGGGAAATTAGTACATATAAGGGATTTATTAATAAACTACCAACATATACTGAAAGTGCGTGCTCCAAATTCTTTCTGAAGAGGGTGCATGATCCAAAAAAGTTGGAAAACACTGGTCTGGGACAGTTGTTTCTAATCAAAATGGCTCTTGAGTGAAATTACCCAGAGTGGTTGTTGAAAATGCAAATTGGTGAGCCTCCCCCCCAGAAATTGGGATTTAGTACCTCTGTGGTGATGCCTGGGAATCTGAATTTTTAACAACTGCCCCCAAGGGATTCTAATACAAGTGGTTCTGGGACCATACTATGGAAACAAGCAACCAGGGTGAAAATGATGGGAGGGCTATGGTTTGGGTTGGAGATCGGGGGACAGAGTTCTTTGTTCCAGTTAGGTTTGCTTCCCATCTATTCAGCCTGTCTTCCACCCATCACCACACAGCTTCCCACCTTCTTTTCCTGCCTCTCTCCTTTCTCTGCCTTCATCTCCAGTTTAGCTGCATTATGAAATGCAGGTGGTGACAGCAAGGTCTCCAAAGGCCGTCACTGGGCTGATGTCCTGCAACTGTGGTGACAAGAGTACTCAAATTTACCACCCTTTCCTCTTCCCTCACCAGAGCACAGGAAAGGCAAGGCAAGAGAGTAGAGTGGAAAGAACCCAGTGTCAGAAAGACTTGGGTCTGCATTCGAGTAAAAATGTAAAATTGGGCTCCATAATCCAAAAGCTGCATGACCTTGCAGGCAGCATTTAATTTATCTCAGTTTCAGGAAAATATTTATCTTACAACACCGTTGTGAGGATTACCTGTATAAAAAGGACCTAGCAGAAATGCTGGGTACATGGAAAGGTGATTAATAATGACAGATGACAGAACTATGTTTATTGTTAGAACAGAGTCCCTTACTCAGAGCCACTGCGTATGGTTGTGTCAGTTGTGCAGTGTACAACCTTCACTGCTGTATGCTTCGGCCTTGCTCCTTGTTCTTACCAAAGGAGTTGGACTATACTGTCCCCTAGTTAATATTCAGCTCTGCTCAACACCCAAGAAACCGGGAAATCTCGGATCTCAACTCAGCCACATGGGTACCTAGCTAGGAGGCCCAAGCTAACCAAGGATTTTAACTCTGGGCTCATTTATTCACTCTGCTCATCTCCTTAAAAGGGACAGATAGTTAAAAAAAAAAAAAAAAAACCAAGTTGAGGTTTCAGAGCAGTGTGAAAATCAAAAGGATTCGATATTCTAAGTTGTCTTGTTCAGGTACTAACCACTTATACCAGCCTTATAGGATTTACCTATAGGTGGACAACTCTAGAATCAGTTCGAAGAAACAAACATGCCCTTCTAGATATTTGATGTCCTAATTCATGGCACTGTAACCTTACCTGGGGGCATTGGGCTCTGACAAGGCCACCTGGAAATTGCTGTTCTCTGCAACACTCTTAATTTTATTTTAGTTTTTATGATTTTTTTAAAGAAACCTTCTTTTTTTTAGATTTTATTTATTTGACAGAGAGAAAGGGCATGAGCAGGGGGAAGGGCAGGCAGAGGGAGAAGGAGCTGGCTCCCTGCTGAGCAAGGAGTTTGATGTGGGGTTCGATCCCAGGACCCCGGGATCATGACCTGAGCCCAGGGCAGATGCTTAGCTGACTGAGCCACTCAGGCCCCCCATCAATCCCAATTTTAAAGTACTACCCCTCCCCACTTACATGGCCTGTGTAGGGCCAGCCTGAGCCATGCAGAATCACTTGTATCAGGGGAGAAGAAGTGGGCATGATCCCGCAAAGAGAAAGGAGAACCTTCAATGGGATCAGCTGGGTCAGTGTGTGTACAAGTCCTTCTACACGGCAATTGAATGAATATTCTACTGTGCAAGGTGGCCAGATCAAAGGGGGAAGCAAAACTGACATAGTCCCTTCCTTGAGGCACTACAGCTGAAGCAACCTGAGGAATGGAAGGCTTTCACTGAAGTGTGTCAGGCTCAAATGAAGGTTACTGGCTTCCTAACAGTTCTGTTTTCCAAGGGTTCAAGCTGTCTATATGCACAGAAATTTACAACTCTACTTTGGGACAAGGATAAGGAGTTTAATTAAGGGAAATGAGCTATGGTTTCTTACTTCCTAGTGTGTATTAGGCACTGCTTTATGCACTTTCATGTGTGTATTTCTATTAATCTTCACATCAACCCATCAAAGTTGGTGCCATCATTGCCAGTGGACATATAAGAATCCTGAAACGTAAAAGGGGTAATTCAGGGGCTCCTGGGTGGCTCAGTCAGTAAAGTGTCTGCCTTCAGTTCAGGTCATGATTCTGGAGTCTTGGGAATCCAGCCCCATGTCTTTGGGCTCCCTGCTGAGCGGGAAGTCTGCTTCTCTCTCCCTCTGCTCCTCCCCACCGCTTGCACTCTCTCTCTCTCAAATAAATAAATAACATCTTTTAGAAAGGCAAGGGTGGTAAATCATTTTCCCAGCTAGTAAGAAGTCCTTGTATATAGACTGGAACTTGCCTTATCTGACCCCAATGGGCAATCCCACTAGAGCAAGGGCTCCTAGGGTGAGGCAAAAGGTATTCACACTGCAGTCGTCCCCAGGTGTCCATGGAAACATTAGTTCTTTGCTTGGAAGCATGAAAGCTAAGTGTAAGAAAGGGCTTTGTTGACACCAGTAAGAAGACTACATCTCAAAAACAAAAGCGAATTGCCTGCCAAGTCCTGGGCTGTTCTCTTTTCCTCTTGGCACAGGTTACATTTTCTTCTGATGAATAGATTTTCCCCTTTTGTTAAAATATATATATTTTTGGCCTAATAGTGATTGAAAATGAAAACTAATATTTGCAGAGAATGGGGGAAAAAATCTTCTCCTGCCTCTTCCTCCACTCTTCTGAAGTTTTCTTCTTTGGAAATTTTACCTTTAAACTCACCACAATAGCTTAGTATTCCAGGATCTCAGCAGCAAGGGTGCACATTTCCAGCCCCTCTCCCCTTTCCCTTTTCTCGGCAGCCAAAAGATAAGACTGTTCCAAGAGAAACAGCCACTCCCAGGTTATTGCTGAAGGAAATATTTGCAAGATCCAGGAAGTGAGACACAAGGAGGCTTACACTGGGAGGGGACAAGGGCCGAGAAGGATTGTTGTTGCCACCCTTCCCTGCCTCTGGGTCTACAGAACTTCAAGTAAGGAACAATTAGTCTGGCAATGAAAAATGCAAGTGGCAAGACTTGCCCCAGCAGGCTGGTGCCAAGTGTCCTTTGAAAAGATCAGAGAAATCCTTGCTTTATTGGGGCTGTCCTGGGTAAAGCCTTGCTTCCCCTCTCCAATGGCCCCAACTCGGAATTTCCAAGAAGCTCTTCCCATTACTCCCCTGGATTTTACATAGTGTCATGGACATGGCAGTAAGGGATGGTAACAGTCGGTCCTATGTTTACTGAGAGTCCATCAGGCACAGGGCTGGACGTTGACAGGGCTTTGATTCAACTCTTAAATCACAGGGCTTTGATTTAACTCTTGAGAGAATGTTCTGGAGTGGGTATTCTCTCAGCTGTATTAGAAATGAGGCTCAGGGAGGTTAGACAACTGGAGAACACAAAGGGAATAGTGACCAGAATTTCCATCTGACTCCAACGCCCACACTTTTGCCCATGCAACATGTTGCCTCTTCAGTGTTTGAATACCCTTCTCAAGAGACTTAATAGAAGACATTAAATAACACACTGTTGGGGGACCTGGAGGGTCTAACACAAGAATAATTCAGCTGAGGATTGGGCTGGCCAAGGTTATTAAGGCTCTACTTGTTGCTATCCAGAGGTAATGAAACCTGGGCATGCATCAGAACCATATGGAGGGCTTATTAAAACACAGGTTGCTGAGTCCTGTCGTCAGAATTTCTGATTTAGTAGGTCTGGAACAGAGTGGAGAATTTTTATTTCTAACAATTTCCCAGATGATAATGGTACTGCTCATCCAGGATCACGCTTGGGCTCTACTGCTCTAATAAGTTGTTACCTACCAGGTTCCCAACTCATCGGGGTATCTAAAGAGGTATAAAGCCATTAAAAAATTCTCAAAACAAAATTCATTTAATTAAATATATACATACCATCCATGTAACAACTGGGATGAAGATTTACAAAATAAAATTATGGGAATACTGGAGTTCCAAAAAGTTCTGGGAATCCTAATGTTATTCAAGGAAATTTGGTGCCCCACCATGGTTAAGCAATGGATGGGTCAGGGAAAGAGAGGAGGTTAAGCAATGGATGGGTCAAGGAAAGAGAAGATGTGTTGTCTATTTGAGTCCTTATGTATACCAGATATTAATGTACTGACTTTCAAAGACCTAGCATACAATGGAAAGACTTAATACCAAAGTTATAAAGAACATGATTCTGTCTCAGATGGTTTAAAAGGCATTCTTGTTGCTCAATTATCGTTGTAGAGTAGTTCTCCTGGCCGAATGTATTTAACATTTAAGCTTTTAAACCTTTGAGAGTAACCCTAAAGATCCAAGAAATGTAGTAACTGGTCTTTTTGCAAGGGGTATGTATTTGACTTCCAAAGCATCACAAGACCGGTTGATAGGACAAGGCACCCAGCAAAGGAGGAAGCCTCGTCAAATGCTTGGCACTGCCTGCCATCTCTCAACATGGTTTGGCGGGTCTCTAGTTGCTGACAAGGTACACAGTCACCATGGCAGAGAGAAAATATGCTTCTTTATGAATAATGGCACCGAAGCGCCAACTATCTACAAGCTAGTGTTGGTGATCGAAGTGATGGAACCGTCTTAAGAAAGTGATGATTCTGAGCTAGATAATACAGTGTTTATTGGTGGGGGTGGGGAGGTGCTATGTTGCAGTGGTAGCGAAAGATTTGGAAATTTGAAAAGGTCTAGTGATGTACACCCCTAGGAATGTCAAAGTTCTCACAGACTTAAATACATAGATGTGCTGGTTGATTGAGAGTTCTAGCAAATAAATTCTAGTTAACAGTGAGATCAAGCATGCCTGGTAAGTAACACTGTCTTACCAGTATGTAGATTTTTCCAAAGCCCTTGATCTCTAACTTCCTGGGCCTAAATCAAACCAATAAATCCTCTTCCCTAGATTGTCTTTTTTTTTATTATCAATTCCAGCAACTTGACATATGCCCCCAAAACACCTTGTGTATTCAACTCCAGCTATTTACAGCTTACTAGCTGCCTTTCTGAGTTTTCTTTGTATATGGCTACTATCAGATTCAACATTCAACATGTGATTTAGGATTTAGCCTTTCTGGGGTTAATATTATTACAAATACTTGTTTCTGTGCAAGACCCAATATTTTAATACCTGTCATTGTTAATAGCTGTATTCTGTTTCCATTATGATGATCTATCTATTTGATGGGTAAATCTTTTCCATGATCATAAATAGCACTACTAAGAACATATTTAAACAAATCATTTTTTTTCCTTTTGTAGGTTATTTCCTTCAGGGTCTTCTGGGTCAAAGGGTATGAACAGTTTTATGACTCTTGTCACATATTTCTAGGTTGTCCTCCAAGAAAACTGAGCCAATTTTATGTTGCTCCCAGGAACGGTTTCCTCACAGCCTTGTCAAGATAGGGTTTTATAATTTGTTGATCATTTCCATTAATGTTGATAGTTTAAAAAGCAGGTCATGATACGTGGGAGTTGTTTCTGCTTACATTTCTTTAATTGCTAGTGAGACTGTACTTTTCCATGCAGTGATTTTACCACCTTGAGTTTCTCTCCTGTAAATTGCCTGCTCAGTTTCCTTGCCTTTTTTGAAGCCAAATCTGAAAGCTGACCTTCTATATCTATATCCATTCTTTATATCTTTTGGATAGTCAACTGTTATCAGTGATGCTGACCCCAGACATTTGCCTCATTCTGTTGTTTAGCTTTTTATTATATTTTGTTGTACAAAGGTTTTCCTCCCAACTTTTATATATTTAAAACCATCTATCTTGTCTCTGATGATATCTTCCATTTAACAGACACAAATTTATCTTCTATTCGTAGTTGGAACAAATCTGCTATTCCACTGTCTGCTTTCTGGAATTTACTACAGAGTATTCAATGTGCTATGGATCTAAGTTAATTATGCTCCATATTGATACCTAAGATTCCAACATTTATTAAAGAAAGAATGATTGCTTTCCCCAGCTCAGAGATGTTTCCAGTGTACTCTATATTCTTAGAATAGCTTAAATCTATTCCTAGAATCTCTTTTTTTTTAAAAAAAATCACTGTTTGCCTTTTTTCAACCCCCTATCATACGGTTTTGATAATTGTCACCTTATGACAATCTGATAGGGTAAGTCTACTACCATTGCCTTTTTAAACAAATGTATTATTTGGTATTCTTACCCACTTATTCTTCCAGATAGATTTCATTAGAATTTTTACAAGTTCTATAAAGCATCCCACCATGACTCTAATCAGTAGTACATCACGTCTATACATTAACTTAGGGAGTACTGTAATCATTGCTATATTTAGTCTCTCCAAATTGAAGCAGAGTAAAGCTATGCATTTATTCAGGCCTTTATTTCTACCATTACAGTTTCATAATTTTCCTTATATAAGTTTTGTGAGCCCAGGAGTACATTAATACCTAAGTATTTAGATTCACTTTGTCACACTTTTGAAAAATCCTTCCATGACTCAGAAGACTGCATTCTTGTTGGGTGCAAAGACTTCCTGAAAAGTGTACTCTTCCTAATACAATGAAATTCAATTCTGAATTATCCATTTTCTTTCACTCAATCAGCAAATAAGAAATGTGTACTGGATATTCCACACTCTGCTCATGGTGTGGTTTGATAAAAGGAAACAAGAAAGCCCGAGGCAGAGTACTAAAAAACCTGGGTAGTAGTCTAGTTTTGTCACATACTTGCTTTATAACCCCCGAAGCAAAGGGCTCTGGAATCCAGTGCCTCTTGGACCTTGGGCAAATGACTTTCATCTATCTGTAAGTTCCCTAGTCTGTAAAATTGGGTCAATAAATGGTAACTGTTTTGTGGGGTCATGATAAATCATAAATAATTTATCTGAAATGCTTATAGCAGTGCCTGACACATAATAAACACTTCATAAATGTTAGGTATTATACCTTTTGTTGTTGTTGTTAATAATAGTACAGCACTGCCTCTCCTGATTCTCATCTTCCTTATCAGTGAAATGGGAAAAATAAAGCTCAACTGCATAGGGTTGTTGTGAGGATTAACTGTAGCCATGTATATAAAAGTGCTCTACACATTCTAAAGCTCTGTGCCAAGTAGAGAAATGGAAAGGATCACAGGAAGCAATCACAGGTACAGAAAACCAAAAGAGATAATCTAGAAAATACTTTCTTTCGGCTTTTAAATACATCACTTATGCATATAGATTTTCCTCCTGGCAGATCTACTCACCCCTTTTTTTCCCTCCTGCTAATATTATAATGCATTTTGCATTCTCTGCACACAAACCAAATAACAGTGGAGGAGACAACCAAGAGTGTAACTACCTGGAATTACAATTCATTGCAGGCTTCCAGGCAAAAAGAGTGGCTCAAGAATGTACCTTTGATTCTCCCACCTACACCCATCATTCCTGCTGTGACAGAAATGACATAAGAAATGTTTAAAGTGTGGGGGAGGATTGAAGGGGAAGGTGAGCAGAAACTCGTCAAGATTTCTCCTCTTAGGGACACCTGGGTGGCTCAGTGGATTAAGTCTCAGCCTTCAGCTCAGGTCATGATCTCAGGGTCCTGGGATTGAGCCCCATCGGGCGCTCTACTCAGCGGGGGGCCTGCTTCCCCCTCTCTCTCTCTGCCTGCCTCTCTGTTCACTTCTGATCTCTCTCTCTCTCCATCAAATAAATAAAACCTTAAAAGAAAAAAAAATTTCTCCTCTTAAATGTAATCTCTGCCCTTGACCTTTTCATCTTCCGTGAGGTCATAAAACTGTCATCCATCTTAAGCATCAATACTCTTTTTCTTTCCATTGACCTCTCTTTTCTGTTTCGTTTTTTTTTTTTGTAAAGATTTTTATTTATTTGTTGGACAGAGAGATCACAAGTAGGCAGAGAGGCAGGCAGAGAGAGAGGAGGAAGCAGGCTCCCCGCTGAGCAGAGAGCCTGATGCGGGGCTCGATCCCAGTACTCTGGGATCATGCCCTGAGCCAAAGCCAAAGGCCTAACCCACTGAGCCACCCAGGTGCCCCTCTTTTCTGTTTTTAAATTTAAACTGGTTTCCTGAATCCTGACCAAACCTGCACTTAAACCCGTGGTTCTCAAAATTAGCTTGCATCAGAATCACTTGGAGGGCTTGTTAAAAACACAGATTGCGAGCCCCATCCTGGGTTTCTGATTCAGTAGGTCTGAGTGGGGCCTGAGGATTTGCATCCCCAACAAGTTCAGAGGTGATACTGAGGTTGCAGGTCCTAAGACTACATTTGGAGAACCATCAAGTTAAACATTACTGCTCCCTCTAATTAACACTCCATTTCTCTCCCTCTTGCCAGCTAATTTCTTCTTTTAAGATATTTTTAAATGTTCAATTATGTTTTTAAAGTTCTTCTTTTAAAATATTTTTCTAATGACACAGTAACACTAACACATAATCATTGTATTAAAATTAATGAAAGGAGGAACGCCTGGGTGGCTCAGTTGGTTAAGTGTCTGCCTTTGGCTCAGGTCATGACCTAGGGATCCTGAATCCAAGCCCCACATTGGGTTCCCCGCTTGGTGGGGAGCCCACTTCTCCCTCTCCCTCAGCTTGCTCCCCCTGCTTGTGCTCTCTCCCTCTCCCAACTCTCTCTCTCTCACACACACAAATAAATAAATAAATCTTAAAAAATAAAATTAAACTAATGAAAGGAAACTGAAACCTTCCTATGTTGCTTGTGGAAATGTGAAATGGTACAGCCACTTTGAGAAACAGGCTGTTCCTCAGAAAGTTAATAGAATTTCCATATGTCCCCCAAATTCCACCTTTTAAGTATATACCCGAGAGAACTGAAAACATGTCCACACAGAAACTGTACACAAATGATCAAAACAGCATTATTCACAATAGTTAAAAAGTGAAAACAACCCAAATGTCCGCCAATAGATGGATGGATAAATAGAAAGTGGTATATCCATACAGTAGAATATTATTTGGCAAAGAAAAGACATGAAGTACTGATACATGCTATAACACAATGGATCACTAAAGCATGAGAAATGAAAGAGGCCAGACACAGAAGCCTTCATATTGTCTCATTCCACTTGTAGGAAATGTACTGAATAGGCAAATCCACAGGAACCAAAATATGGTTGGGCTGCTTGAGGCTGTGGGTGGGAATGGGGAGTGACTGCAAATGGGCACAAGGGATCTTTGTAGGGAGATGGATAGCTCTTAAAATTGGATTATGGTGATGATTGTACAGCGCTGTAAATTTACCAAAAC
The DNA here is from genome assembly GCF_020171115.1 of Neogale vison. Lineage (NCBI taxonomy): Eukaryota > Metazoa > Chordata > Mammalia > Carnivora > Mustelidae > Neogale > Neogale vison. The sequence continues at coordinate 87,868,001 of NC_058105.1, read as the reverse complement.
TCATTGAATTCCACACTTTAAAACAGGTGAATTCATGATGTGTAAAGCTCTGTATATTTCTTTTCTAGGAATCCCCCTTATGGAACATCATGCTATCTACTTTCCAGGCCCACCACTTTACTACACTTGTTTTCCTGAGGGTCACTTGCAATTCTAAATTTTCAAAGCCAATAGCAGTCTTCTCCTTATCCTCTGTCATGGTGTACTGGTCACATTGGCTGCTTGCCCCTTCATTTTCCTTTGCTAGGTTTTCTTCCTCATCCTATCCCATGACTGGCTGATCGACAAACCTCCTCCAAAGAATCTACTTGTCTTCCTCACTAACTTCAAATTCAGCATGTCCTAACTCAAATTTATCATCTGCACCAAGCTAGCTCCCCTTTCTCACCTGCCCCAGCTCTGTCAATAACTTCCTTTGGGTCATCTGGAGCTCAGAATTATGTTTGACTTATTTTCTTTCTGTCTCAAATTCCAGTCATCAGTTCTCTGTACTTTTCCCTCAGAAGGTGTCACTTACTTGTAAGCAAATCATTTGAACAGACAATTCACGTGAGAAGCAATGCAAATATTAAATAAACACATGAAGACATTTCAAACTAGAATAATCAAAGGAAGCCAGTGAAAATTATCCTAGGTGCCATTTATACCTATTGCATTAGAAATATTTTCCACAGATGGAAAGATTTTGGGGAAACTAGTACCCTTATATATTGTTAATGTCAGTGTAAAACGGCTCCTGGGAAAACAGTTTGGTGAAATCTATCATGAACAAAAAGAATGCTCATATTGTTTCAACTAGTAATCCCAACTCTGGATAATTGTTTTTAATGAGATAATTCAAAATGAGAAAAAGATTATAACTACTCGAAATTTTTCTACAGCATTACTTTATAATAGCAAGAAATTGGAAACAACCTAATTATCCAACAATTCGAGAATGATTAAGTAAATTACAGCACATTAAGCTGGTGAAATATGCAGCCATTAAAATTTATAACTATTGAACAAGATTGTATATCAACATGAAAAATTGTTTACTAAGTAATGCTTAGTGGTGTAAAAAAAAGAAACAGGACACATAATCACATCTACATAGTTATTGTAACTCTAACAGGAAAAGTCTCTATACCTATAGATAAAAGCTGGTAGGGAAATGAAAACAATCAGGGTGTTAGGGTGGTAGGACTAAGGCTACTTTTTCTTCTTTAATTTCCTGTAATATAGTTCTCATAATAAACATTTTCTCCCCAAAATATCACACATATTTATCTAGCTCTTCTGCTTTGTTCCTGTTGCACCTCCACCTTCCCAGTTCTGAGCCATACTCATTCATGCCTGGATCACTGACCCTAGCTGTTCTTCTTTAACCTATCTAGGCTGCAAAGGCAGCCCAGTTGCCTCAAGTGCCACATTTATCACATCACTTACCTGATTGATAACCTTCTATAGCTTCTGTATTTGTGATACTATATAGTTTTCAAGGCCTACCTACCCTGGTCCAAACCTCACTATTCACTCCTTTTCTCTGCTGTTGCTCCTGCTGCTGCTCCCCCTTCTTCATCTATATTGTCACAACTACCATTTACTGAAGTTTTGCTGCACTGGGTTTTATTCCAAATGCTTTAGGCGTATTTGTCATTTAATTCTAGCAACAATCAGAGGAGGTAGGTACTCTAACCCCATTTTACAAATAAGGAAACTGGGGTGCCTGGGTTGCTCAGTCAGTTAAGCATCTGTCTTCAGCTCAGGTCATGATCCTGGGGTCCTGGGATTGAGCCTGGCATCAGGCCCCTTACTTGGTGGAGAGCCTTCTTCTCCCTCTCCCTCTGCCTGCCACTCCCCTGCTTGTGCTCTCTCTCTTGTTATCTCTCTATGTCAAATAAATAAATAAATAAAAATTAAAAAAAATAAGGAACCTGATGGGGCAGAGACAGAGCATATATGTGTGAGAGACAGGGAGAAGAAAGGAGGACCAGCCACTTGCCAAGTTTTGTACAGCTAGAGAAAATAAGAATCTGGATTTGAACCCAGGCAGACTAATTCCAAGGCAAGAACTCTTAAGTGTATTTTTTCAACATACTCTGCTTAGCCCCTCTGGGCCTTTCCTCCTGTAGGTCCCAGTCTTCAGTTTTCTTACCCTCCAAAAAACTTAGAGAACAATTTATCATGTATTGGACCCATACCACGTGCCGGATGCTTCTTGTTTGAACCATGTATTTGACATTTTTCATCTTATGGCAACTCATCTGAGTTAAGCAAGAGCTGGGTTTCAATCCTGGTTTGTCCCTTTCGTAGCTGTGAGACCTTCACTAAATTACTATAACTTCTCTGAACCTCATATCCTTTATCCGAGTCAGTGGTTCTGACCCCAGGACCAGCAGCGTCAGCATCACCTGGTGGAGCTTGTTAGAAATATAATTTTTTGTCGGTTCCTTTCAGAGTTTGGCTATGTGGACATTGCTGCTATGAACACTGGGTTTCATTTTTTTTTTTTTTACTACATCTCTATCATTGGGGTGGGGAGCTGAGATGCCCTTCAACAGATGAATGGATAAAGATGTGGTCCCTATATACAAAGCAGTATTACTCAGCCATCAGAAAGGATGACTACCCACCATTTACATCAACATGGATGGAACTGGAGGGATTATGCTACGTGAAATAAGTTAAGCAGAGAAAGGCAATTATCATATGGTTTTACTCATATGTGGAACGTAAGGAATAGCATGGAGGACATTAGGAGACAGAAGCGAAAAATGAAAGGGGTGATATCAGAGGGGGAGATGAACCATGAGAGACTATGGACTCGGGGAATCAAACTGAGGGTTTTAGAGGGGAGGGGCTTGGGGGGATGAGTGAGCCTGGTGGTGGGTATTAAGGAGGACACGTACTGCATGGAGCACTGGGTGTTATATGCAAACAGTGAATCATGGAACAGTACCTCCAAAACTAATGATGTACTGTATGGTGACTAACATAACATAGTAAAATTTAAAAATTAAAATGAAAATAAAAAATGAAAAAAAAAGCAAATTTTGAGCTTTACTCCATACCTACTGGCAGGGGTTGGGAGGGTAGGGGTGGAATCTACCTGTCTGTGTTTTAACAAGCCCTCCAGGTGTTTCCAAAGCACATTCAAGTTTGAAAACCACTGTAGTTAGAATAATACCAACCTGACAGAGTTGGGGGGGCATATAAAACATAACATAATATGTATAACTTAGCTGGCAGCACATAGGCCATTTTGTAAGTGGTAATTTATTATTACTGCTACTTAACTTTGTGTGGGTTAGTCTCCCTTTGCTCAAGCTGTGGGTGGACAGGCATTGTGCTTCCTGACGCTCTTTCTCTAACATTCCCCCTGCTTGCCTAGAAAAAGGCAGTACATACACTAGATTTTGAATAAAGTCCTCTTCCTTCACTGGCTGATTGGTAAGAGAACCAGTCTGGAGAGGCACTGTAGGTTAGTCTAGTGTCTCTATAAGTAGGCTAACTGGGTCTAGTCAACTTACCAGACCTGTGGAACTTCAGGCAAATGAATTTACCTGTGTATGCTTCAGTCTCTTCTCTCCGTCAAACAGAGAGTCTAATAATAACTATCCCTTAGGGTTATAATGATAAATACAGTTGACTTTTGAACAATGGGGGGTAGGGTAGGGACACTACCCCTCCTCTCCCATGCAGTTGAAAATCCATGGGTAAATTTTGACTTGGCAAAAACTTAACTGTTAATAGCTTACTGTGGACTGGAAGCCTTACTGATAACATGGTTAATTAGCCCATATTTTGTATGCTCTAGGTATTATATGCTATATTCTTATGATAACGTAAGCTAGGGAAAAGAAGATGTTATTAAGAAAATCATAACAAAAATATATTCATAGTACCATATTGTATTCATTGAAAAAAACCCCATGATAAATGGCCTCATGCGATTCAAACCTGTGTCATTCAAGGGTCAACTGTAAATATTTGTGAAGTGCTTTGAATGGTGCCTACAATACAGCACTGTGCTCAAGAAATGCTAGTTAGCATTATTATTTTTGTGTCATTTCACCCATTCAATGGTGGAGGAGGCTGTTTCTTCAGTTGGTAAGCCAAAGACAAATACCTCTTGACCAAATTCTCTGGGTCAGAAACTATGTTAGGCACAGAGGGGAAGTCTGAGGAGAAGTCTACAGCCAAGACCAGGTCTCCTGTCTCGAAGGTTTCAGTCTAATATGGGAAACTCAGCAGACCTACCAGACTGAAATGATCTCTCCAAGGACATATTACAAGTCAGATCAGATCAGCGGATCTGATCAGCCACAGAGTCTCCTAATATCCCCGCACAGGCCTCAGACTTCTGAGACATGATGCTGAGGGATCCCTTTGAAAAGTTTCCTTAGGGATCCTACTTGATGTAGTTTTAAGGAGAAAAGCATAAACTTTGGGGCCAGACAAACCTGGGTCCCAATCCTGGCTCCATTGCTAACTAGATGTGGGACCTCAGGTAAGTTACATAAGCTCTTGGGACCTCATCTATGAAATAGGTAATAAAATGAACTATTGTGGAGAATAAATGAGACTGTGAGTTAAAAAGGGTCCAGCCCAGTGACTGACACATTATTCATAAATGTTGGGTTCTTCCTTTTATCGCCAACCAGAAAACTGACAGGTTTCTCAGTCTTTGAAGTCAACAGAGAGCCCAAATTTTTCCTGAATATCCCACCAAATCACAGGGGATAATGCAGACCTCCTCAGAAAGAACCCTGGGCTCTTCAGGGGTCAAGAGACCCATATTCGGGGCGCCTGTGTGGCTCAGTGGGTTAAGCCGCTGCCTTCGGCTCAGGTCATGATCTCAGGGTCCTGGGATTGAGCTCCACATCGGACTCTCTGCTCAGCAGGGAGCCCGCTTCCTCCTCTCTCACTGCCTGCCTCTCTGCCTGCTTGTGATCTCTCTCTGTCAAATAAATAAATAAAATCTTTAAAAAAAAAGAGAGACCCATATTCTAGTCCTCTTCCTTAGTGCTCCCACATAGGCATGGCTAAGGGCCTTCTTCCCTATTCCCCCTTCATTTCTAGAGCTTCACTTAAAGAATCAATATTATTTAGGGATGTCTTGAATAATTTGGCCTGTAGAAGAACTGGCTAAATGAATATATTAAGGAGTTTCACAAAAAAGAGGGTCCTGCCAGGCTGATGGGGAGCAGCCCAGAGAAAGTAACTGTTCACTCCTTATAGCCACCTATGGCGGGCAGGCTCATCTCTGGGGAACATGAGTTTCAGGTGCCAGGTTCCCCACATTACAGGAGCAGACTCTACTCTGGGCATTTTTTTTTCTCTTAAAGACTTTGCCCAAGAAACTCTTTTCCTTCTAGTACAAGCCATATGTGCCATTTGCAAAAATGTCCCTACCTTCTTCCAGGAATGTTAATCTATCATTAGTACTACCTGCCCCTGGACTTTCAGGAGAAAATCTTAATTAAGTTCCCAGCGAGTACTAGAAAAAGATGATAGCTGAGCCCAAGAAACAAGTGCCTCCCACAACTGAGGCAAAGACACAGTGGTAGCCGGACAGTCTTACCTTCTCTCTGTTCTCTCCAATTGCCCAATGGCTGCTGGGAAGGTGGGCATCGTTTATGCCTTCTTATCTATATTTCAGCATAATATGCTCCCACACATCCATGTGCCTGGGCAGGCCTGCTGCAGGCCTCTGAGCTGGTGGGCCCAATGTCCTACAATAATGCCTGACTACTCCATGTTCCAAAGTATCCTAGTGGTCTGTAGCCCAGCTGCCTGGGGGGCAGGCTAGATTACATCTATGGCACCAAGTTCTTGGTATGGACACCAGGCCGGGTTCCTCAAAGGAAACTAAGCAAACACAGGATCTTAGCAATTTCTATAGAAGCCTCAGAGACACGAACTTGCCCCAACTCCCTGAGTGATCACTTACCTCCCTAACTGGCTGGTCTTCCTGTTTCCTGTTATTGGTTTCCATTTGTCCCCAGGAAATTCCTGCAAGGCAAAATTCCGATAAGTGAGGGAGCTCTGAGCAGACAGGTATCCAGATGGCCTCAAAAATGTGAAGAGGGCAGGAGCCCGTCCCTGGCCATGCCCCACCCCCACTGGTTTCTTCTACTCTGGCACAGGGGCTAGAGAAACATGTACCTGGGGGGCTGCCTTTCTTGTAAGGAGGTCCGGTGAAGTGCTGGGGGCATGCAGAGACTAAAGAGAGCACTCGGGGACCTGGACAGTGTGCTCTAGAAACTCTGTGTTTCCCTCTATTTCTCCACTCCCCTCCCAAACCACCTTATAAACCAGTTTAGCACGTTTGCTGTTTGTTCTGGCCCTTGTGAAGGAGGTCTTTTTGTTTGTTCTGCCAAGTGAACCTGCTCACGCCTCTTGCCTCTTCTAACATAGAAAGCATCTTCTTGGAAGCCCTGGCCCTTGAGGGAGCTTTGAGGCCCAAGGCTCCTGCTGCAACCTTCTCCCAGGGTGAGGCAGAAGGAGAGGACACGCGTACCCCCTGTATTGCACGGGCCCTTCCTCCCACCCCCCCCCACTGCTCCTCCCAGCACTGCTTGCAGGGCCCTAGGCGGGTTCATCTCTGGGGAGCATAATCACCACGTACCACATTCTCCACATTATGGGAGTACACACTCTACCCTGGGCATTCTATCCTTAAGGGCTTTGTCAAAGCAATCCTTTACCCTGTAGCCAAGCTATAGGTGCCTTCCTATTCTAGCTCCAAACCTGATGCAAATTTGCCTCTGACATTCTCCCCAATTTTGCATTCAGCATCCCTCTATCTAGCAACTCAGAGCTTAGCTCATCAGGAATGCACAATTCTTCCTAAACCTCACTGATCTTCCAAATACCCTCTTTTTCCAATGCTATTACTGGTCCTGTTCAAAGTTGTATTATCTTTGCCTTAGTAAAACAATAACAAAAATGAAAATTTACTCCATTTTGGGGGTAAGATATTTGGTGTCAGTCATACTGGCTGAGACACTTACTAGCTGTGTTATATGAGGGAAGTTATGTCACCTCTCTGAATCTCAGCTTCCTATCTGGCAAAGACTGTGCTATCAAGCTTTGCCAGCTTCCCAGGAATGAGAACAAAGTGGGATGTGCACAGAGGATTCCTAACAGCACTCAGCATGTAGGAGGCTGTAGATGTTAGAAGCCATGGAAAAGATGAGGTTTACAGCTTTCCCAAGACCAGAGTGGTCCCTGCCTGTACCTGTCATGTTAGAGCAGCTCTGACAACTTGTTAGACTTCAGGCTCTGCCTCGATGCCCTTCTGAGATGCCCTCAAAGACACTATTACTCATTCAGTCACAGCGGGAGCCAGGATTTCCTGTCCATGCCCTGTGGAAAATGCTCAGTAATAGCAGTGGCCAAACCAAAGTCCTGTCCCAATTCACAGCCTCCTTCTCAGCTACTCAGCATATCACCTTCCTTTTTTTCCCCTTGAGCTACTTAGGTTGCCATAAATTGCCTGCCCTCTTTGAACCAACAAGGGAGTTATCCCCATGGCTTGTTGCATTTGGGGATGGCCTGCCGCCCCCTTTGGAAGTCATATGGCCTGAAGGCATCCCGCCATGCTGGAGAAGGCCTGGGCCTTTTCTGTCAGCTTATGGAGAGGCAGTATAGCCCAATGAGGAGCTTGGTTTCTGAAGCTAGAGGACATGGATTCAAATCCCATACCTGCCCTACACTAGCTGGGTGACGCCAAGTACCCAGCTGCTCTTTAGCCGACTTCCCCCAGCTATTTCACAGACAGATCATCATAATAACAGGACCTATTTCCCGACTGCTTTGAGGACTAACTTAGTACCTGGTGCACTGTGGCTACTCAAATGTTAGTTGCTATGATGCTGTCCAAGTTTGGGCTTTGCCACTTGCTAGATGGGTGACCTCTCTGAGCCTCAGCTTCCCTGGCTATAAAGTGGGGATCCTATTACAGCTTATCTCTTACAACTGGTCATTTGAACTGGGGTGTCCTATCCCATAGTGTCAGTTTTCCCTCTGTCTGGGGTTTGTATGTATTTGTGGTCAGGTGGCAGGGGTAGAAATGGGCAGGAAGTGGCTCCATGCATCTGAAAGTCTAGTGTCTAAGCAAACCTGCTGAGCTGGTCTAACAGGCACTGGGAGCCCAACGTGTCCCCCCTCCTTCAGAGTACAAAATGAGAGGCATGGTGTGGGCATACCTGCTGCTGCCAACCGCTGTAACCTGCAGCTTTCACCTCCTTCCCTTATGGAGTTACTAGCTCTGGGCTGCCACTTCCGCAAGCCATCATCTCCTTTCTCCCAGCTTCAGCCCCCTTTCTCCACTGTCTACCTGCAGGACCTTCTTTCAGCAAGCATTTCAAGCTAAGCGAAAATCTCCCTTGATTTTAGGAGAAAATAACTCACACTTCAAAGATGATTACTATCCAGTAGTTACTGTTCTAAGGATTTTACACATTTCATCATTTAATCCTCATAACCAACTTATGAAGTAGGTATTGTTACCTGTGGGTTTTTTTTTTTTTTCAGGTGGAAAGCTGGGGGATTTGAACACAGGCAGTCTGATTCCCACATCAGTGCCCTTTAACGATTATTTTACATTTCCTCTCCTCTTTGCTTCAACATTTCATTATAAATATTTTCAGGCATACAAAAAAGTTGAACAAGTTTATACAATTACCCATAAATCTACCACTTAGATTTAACAATTAATACTTCACTAAGACTACCTCATCCCATCCCTATTCACCCCTCTATGCATCCACCAATCCATCTTACCTTCTTGATGTATTTTAAAGAAAGTGACAACTTTATCCCTGAAAATTTGAAAACATGAAGGAAACAGAAAGATTTCTTGACAAATTAGCAATGCTCACTCAAGAAGAAACAGGTGACCAAAATGACCTCTATCTAGTAAAGAAATGGAATTTGTAGTTTAAAATCTTTCCACAAAGAAAACTCCAGGTCCTGATGGCTTTGATGATACATTCTATTGAACGCTTAAGGGAGAAATAATACCAATTGTACGCAAACTCTTCTTGAAGATGGAAGAGGAGGGGCCACCTCCCAATGTATTTGTTAAGGCTGGCATGTCATGAAAACCAGACAAGGGCAATATAAGAAAACTCCAGACTAAAATCTCTGATTAACATAAACACAAAAATCCTTAACAAAATATTTGCAAATCAGATCTAGTAACATATAAAAAGGGTACTATGTCATGACCAAGTAGGATTTAATCTGGCAATGCTATCTGGTTCTTAGTTCAAAAATCAATCAATTATCATTCACCATATCAGTTAAGTAAAACAGAAAACTATAGGACCATTTCAGTAGATATAGAAAAAGTTTTTTTTTAAGATTTTATTTATTTATTTGACAGAGAGAGAGATCACAAGTAAGCAGAGAGGCAGGCAGAGAGAAAGAGGGAAGTAGGCTCCCTGCTGAGCAGAGAGCCCGATGTGGGTCTCAATCCCAGGACCCTGGGATCATGACCTGAGCCGAAGGCAGAGGCTTTAAACCACTGAGCCACCCAGGCGCCCTAGACAGAGAAGTGTTTAAAAAAAAATGCAGGATCCACTCCTGATAAAGGTTCTCAGAAAACTAGATATGAAAAGGAACTTCCTCAACCTGCCAAAGGGCATCTAGGAAAAATGTATAGCTCACATCAAACTTAATAGAGCAAGATTAGGAACAAAGCAACACTAGCCACACTTACCACTTCTATGAAACAGTGTATTGGAGGTCCTAGATGGTGCAGTAAGGCCCCCCTCCCCTAGAAAAGGCATACACAATGGAAATGAAGGTAAAAACCAGCTTCATTTGCAGATGACATGATTGTCTATGTAGAAAATCTTTTAAAACCTACCACAAAGCTACCAGAACTAATAAGTGAGTTTTGCAAGGTTGCGGGGTACAAGGCCAACATACAGAATTAAATTGTATTTCCATATAGTATTAACAGTGAATTTGAACTTGCTATTAAGAAAACAATACTATTTACAATAGCATCAAAAACATGAAGTCCTAAGGATAAATAACAAAATACGTGCAACATTTGTATGCTGAACACTGTAGGTTGTATACATCAATATAGCTCAAAAATGTCAGCATACGTGTCATTAAATAAAGTTTGCTATTTGTTTATAATGTTTTTAGGCAAAATTTGCCTCCAGTGAAATGCACAAGAATGCATACACCTGTGTAACTCAAATGCTTACCAAAATACAGAACGTAATCACCATGTGACAAAGTTCCCTCAAGCCTTTTCCCACTCAGTCTCTGTGGCACCTTCCATAGGCAGCCACTGTTTTGAACCTGTTTCCCACTGAAGAGTTCTTCTAGAATGTTACATAAAAGGAATAGTATATGCTCTTTTGGTAAGGTTTTTTTCACCCTAAGGTACCCTTTTTCAAAGAACATGTCTATAGAAGTTTCATACACTGAATCATTCATAAGTGTCTGCCTATGCAATAGCAGTTCAACACAGGGAAGCCACAGGGCAGGAATGTGGTAGGGAGTCAGCAAGGACATAGGGGATTCTCTGAGAAATACCCTGGGGGATGGTAGTGGCCTGTGTTGGGGTGGTAGGCTATAACCAGGGTATAGCAACAACTAGTCTAGCCCTGGGTCTCTGACAAAGATAGGCTGGAGAAGGGCAGAAGATTATTCTTTAGGAAACCAGAGTGATCAAATCTCTAAAAGCAGAACCTGGGGGACATGTGCAAAGTTTGCAGCTCCAAGGAGTTTGTGAGCAGGAAATGGAAGGGAGTAAGTGCTACTTTCTGTCAGGCACTGGGCCTGTTTTGATCCTTTCAACTGATCTATGAGGCAGCCATTATATCTCTGCTCTTTAGAGATAATAGAGGTAATAAGACTTTTCTCAGGATTGGCCATTTTGTGAAGCAAAAATTCCCCTTTATGCCCTTTCAAAATCATGCGATTGCAAGTTTGGGTGGTTGCACAACTTGCTCAAGGTCATTCAGATACCCATTTTGACAGTCCGGATATAAATTCCGGTTCTGTCCATTTTGTAAAGAAAAAAAAGTTTATTTTCACCTAACTCTCAAGATGGGTTCACTGCAGTTGTGGTGGCTGAGTGGCTTGCCCAGGGTTATGAAGCCACCCTCTGGCAAAGCCAGGGTCTGTATGGTTTCCAGGGATGGTAAGGTGGTAAGTGTAAGGTCTCCCTCACTTTCTCCTCACCAAGAGAGTAAGGAAGCAAACCCATCCTAGAACCAAGGCCTCACCTGCACTGTGGGCTTCCTGGGTTTCCAGGTGGTGCCAGGCGCCAGGCTGATGTCCTCAGGGCCACCGTGCTGGGGGTTATGATAGCACGCTGCACACCGGATGCACTGGTGGTGGTGGCATCGACAGCTGTAGCAGTTGGGCATCATGTTTCTCTTCCTCAGAGCTGGGCAGAGCTCTCCAGGACAATAAATGCAAGGGTCATGGACTACGGCTCCCTGGATGCCGCAGGAGTAAGAGCAGGTCCTGCGGTACTCAAAATCACTGCAGTGCAGTGGCTTGCAGCACATGGATTGTTCTAGACCTTTGCTTGCAAAACATTCGGAGTAGGTGGGAGTTTCTGACTGAAGGGGTGACAGGGAATGATACGATTGCTCTGGAGCACGATATGGCTGGTCTGCGGAATGGTAGGACTGGTCCATCGGATGGCGCCTCAGTTCCCTGTAGCTGGAGCTCATTGGCTGGAAGTTTTGGTCTATAGGTTTTGGTCTCTGGGTAAAAGTCTTACTGCTGTGAGTGGTTAAACCTGGCAAATGAGATGCAGAGAAGGATTTGCTGCTCTCTTCAAAGAACTTTCTTCTGTCTGCGAAGGGCAAGAGGATGGCTTCCTCCCCAGCTTGGGTAGCAGAAGCCTTCAATTCCTTGCTGTCACCTGGGTTAGAAGGGCCTTCCATGGCTAGTGCCATATGTGGCTGCAGGTTGTGCTCTGGAGACCACCGCCAGTGACCTCCACGGACTCTGCGGTGAACACTTGTTTTCTCAGAGTCTGACGAGGAGGGCTCAGATGCTTTCCACCAGGTGTTCAGGCCCACAGAGGGCTGGCCAGGCCTCTGGGAAGGGCTTATTTGTCCCTCCAAGCCTGTCGATTCATGGCTCTCTGGGGCTTGGCTGAGGCACTCTGAAGACTGAGCCCTGAGGATCATGCTCTTGTTGAAGAGCTTATCTCTGGGGCTAGGTGGTTTTTTACATGAGGACAGAAGAGATGAGTTAGAGGCAGGAAGTGGAGTACTTTCTAGGGGCTCCTCAGTCTCCTCTACAGACTCCTTAGTGTCACACAACTGTGACAAGGGGTTCTTGCTTTTCTGGAGCTGGGCCTTCCTCCTCTGGATTTCATTACGCAGATTGGTAGCAAAACGCTCACTCTTCCGCCGGTTTTGGATTGAGCGGCCCCGGGGTCCTCCATTCCGTCTACCACCCACCCGGCCACACTCCCCTTCTTCAGTGGCCTCTGTGCTGCCAGCTCCTTTAGTGGCTGAAGAACAGTCCCTGGCTTGTTGAACAAGGGAGCCAGAGGCAGAGGGCTGCTGGCTGGCTAGGTCAATGCCTGCTCGGCATGCTCTGTTTGGGTCCTGGAGACCTTTCTCTGGAGGGTGTCCATCAGCCTCTCTGTGTGGTGAACTGCTTGGGCTCTGATGCCCTGAACCCAAGGGCCTATCATCCAGTTGCCTGGTCTTTCTTTCTTTGCTGAGCTGGTCCTGGGCTCCTCCTGGAGGGGGACATGGACTTATCTTCCCTGTGTGGCTGCTATGCAAAGGTGACAGAGTCCACTCATGGCCATCTTGCCCAGCTGGGAGCTCTGTGCCCTTGCTGCCCCTGGCATCAAGGTGCACATGCTGTAAGTGGGATGCCAGCAGCTGTTCTGGGGCACTGTGGCGATGCCCGGTGAGTCCTGTGAGGTGTGGAAGGCTGCCAAAAGAAGAAGTCTTAGCTAGCTCTGCCGAAGCTTTGTTGAGCTGGCTGGAATCTATGCTGGAAGCTTTATCATACACTTTTGGGAATCCGACAGCTTTGGCTGAGGCCTCCATCAGTAGATGTTCAGGGTCCTGCTGGCTGGATTCAGAAACTTGGCTGAGCTCACAGTTCTGCTGGCCCTCATTTGCCACTTGGTCTTGCCCACTGAGGCAGCAGAACCTGCTAGGGTTCCTTGGGGATAGCATGGTGTCTAAGCTCACTTTCTCCTTCTGCTGCGAGGAGTCCCCAGGCTCAGATGCCCTGCGCTGCTCTCCATTGAGGAGCTGGGCTCTGGAGGCCTGCAGACTATCTCGCCTCACTGGAGGCTGTGGTGGGCCTCTGGCAGCCTTGGCAGGCCCTGAGTGGTGGGCCTCCTGTGGGCGGGATGACAGCTGGGAGCTGGGAGTCAGGGGGCCCCCGGTGGTTCGCCGGCTACCTCCTGAGGTCTCGGCCACGCTTGGCCGGCTATTAGGGGCTTTTGTTGGCCCGGGGCCTTGCGTGAGGCAATCTGCAGAGCCCGGCTCCTCTGGCCTGAGGGAAAGGGCGCAGTCAGAGGCATTCGAGCTGGCCGAGAAGGAGCTATAAGCTGAGTCGCGCTGGTTGGGGTACATGTTCTGATCTATGGGCAAGAGGTGGCCCTCGTAGGTAGCTTGGCCTGGTTGCTCCAGGCTCTCCATGCTGCCGATGGAGCTACTTTTCTCAGTGCTGCAGTGGCGGGAGAGTGGGCACCACTGCACACACACGTCACTGTAAGACACAGGGCACACTAGTTAGTCAGGCAGATGACCAGATCCCTTTCCCACCTTGGCCAGCCCTGCCAGGGGAAAAGGCAGAATAACCCAGAGGCACCAGGCCACAAATAAGAAGGGGATCAGGCCAGAAAGGAAGGAAGGGAAACAGGGAAAGATATGAACACAAGAGCACCACAGAGATGTGGTAAAAATGGGAGAAAAGACAGCATAAGGGAGCAAGAGAGGGCAAGACAAGATCCCGAAGACTAAAAGTTTAAGAACTCCACTGGGGCTTATGTTCCGTTTCCCTGCTGCCAGTGAGTCTAGAATTGCTTTTGGCCTCTCACTATCCTTAGGGAGTCAGCATGTGGCTCTCTGCCAGGACAGACAATCATAGAATATTAGTATCAGAGAGTGGGCTCTAAAGGGTTGATTCAATTTCAGCCAGCCCATTTTGTAAATCAGTGGCTGCTGAGTTTGGGTGCATGTCAGGGAGTACAGGGAGGGCTTGTCCAAACACAGGTTCCTAGGCCCCATCCCCCCAACCCCCCCGCCAGTGCTACAACTGAGTGCATCCTGAGAATTTGTCCTTCTAACAAGTTCCCAGGTGAGGCTGGTACTCTTTGCTGCTCCAGAGACCATACTACTGAGAACGGCTGGAGTGAAGCAAGCCCTTGCAAAAGGAAGTGATTCCGAGGAGGTGATTTTTCTCATGATCACCCAGCTGTGGCTCATGATCCAGACAGGGCCAGAATTTCGGCAACCCCCTGTTCTCTGCTCGATACTAATAAGTCTGACCATTTACCAAAGGGCCTACATTGTGCCAGGCACTTTATAATGTCTCATATCAAAATGAAGGGGAGACATTATTATCCCCACCTTACAGTCAAGAAAATAAGCTTAGCGAGGTAAACTGACTGGCTCATGAAAGTGCTAAAGAGGCAGAGCTGGAATTTGAACCCAAGCCTCTGTGAGTCCAATGTCTTAGTTCTTCTGCTATACTATTTGTTAAATGGGACAAATAAGGGGCACGTGGGTGGCTCAGTCAGTTAAGCATCTGTCTTTGGCCCAGGTCATGATCACAGAGTCCTGGGATTCAAGCCCTGTGTTGGGTTCCCTGCTCAGTGGGGAGTTTGCTTCTCCCTCTGCCCTTCTCCCTGCTCGTGTTCTCTCTCTCTCAAATAAATAAAGTCTTTAAAAATGGGACTAATAATAATGTCTGTATCAGAAGATTGCTTTGTGGGTGAAATCAGTTAATAAATGTAAAGCTCTTCCATATCCATTCGTCCATTGAAGGGCATCTTGGTTCTTTCCACAGTTTGGTGACCGTGGCCATTGCTGCTATAAACATGGGGGTACAGATGGCCCTTCTTTTCACTACATCTGTATCTTTGGGGTAAATACCCAGTAGTGCAATGGCAGGGTCATAGGGAAGCTCTATTTTTAATTTCTTGAGGAATCTCCACACTGTTCTCCAAAGTGGCTGCACCAACATGCATTCCCACCAATAGTGGAAGAGGGTTCCCCTTTCTCCACATCCCCTCCAACACATGTTGTTTCTTGTCTTGCTAATTTTGGCCATTCTAACTGGTGTAAGGTGATATCTCAATGAGGTTTTAATTTGAATCTCCCTGATGGCTAGTGATAATGAACATTTTTTCATGTGTCTGATAGCCATTTGTATTTCTTGATTGGAGAAGTGTCTGTTCATATCTTCTGCCCATTTTTTGATATGATTATCTGTTTTGTGTGTGTTGAGTTTGAGAAGTTCTTTATAGATCCTGGAGATCAACCTTTTGTCTGTACTGTCATTTTCAAGTAAAGCTCTTGTCACAGCCCAGGCACCTAGAAGAGGTTCAGTACATGGTAGCTGCTGTTCTTTTGCTTTTTGTTTTAACTGCTATTGTTATCAGTGCCCTCTGTACCACTAGTGTTGACATGAGATTTGCCACCTACCCATCCCTTCCTCAACCCCACAGCAAAGCCAAACCAGGGAGACCTAGGAAGGGACTGGGAGCAAAGACAATCTTGAATTTTAAGTACCATTTCCCATAAACAAAGCCAACGTGAGCCAAGTCATGCCAGTAACTCCCTATGACTAGAACCCCAGAGGTCACAGACTGTTCTCAGAAAGGCCACAGTTCAGAAAGCAAGAACTGAGCAGTGGCAGGGGCCCACAAGACCTCAGATCAGCCTTTCTTAATCCTTGCTCCCTTTTCACCCTTTAGCCACTCTGCTCACTTGACCTCTGGGCTAAGAATCCATCGATTCCTTGTTGGCAAGGGAATCTTCCACCCACCCTACCGCCTTTCCTGCTGCAAATAACCACACCCCTACTCAAACAGGAGTCAAGCTCAGAATATGCTTCAGTGTATTCTTCCAGAACAAAACTGCCTCCACCTCTGCATGGAGCCCTTGTCTTCTGATGCCAAATAAAGTCACTGACTGGGGAAACTCAGTGCATGGCTTCTCTGAGCCTCAATACCAGAAATTCCTCCTGAGAGGGAAGATCTTACTGTGGAAGGGAAAGGTCAGCTTTGTTCACTCTGAGTTTTTGCAGAAAGAGTACTCTGTCTCTTCTGGGCTGTTGTTTTCACAACAGGCAATACCAGGACACTAAATTGAGAGATCCTCATGGCAAGTAGACTCTGTCATTCAGGGAGGTGCCCAGTCTGAAGGCTTTGGCTCTGTGACAGAGCTGATGAACTCTGGATGAGATCACCAGTGAGTCACTGTAGCTAGAGAAGAGGACCAGAACTGAGCTCCGGTTCCCTCCTGCATTTAGAGACTGGAGTGGGGGTGGGCGAGATGTGGAAGAATCAAGGGAAAATACATCAAAGGAGCAGCCACTGAAGTAGGATGAAAAGCAAGAGAGTGTGGTGTTTTGCAAGCCACATGAAGTAAGTATTTCAAGGAAATATTTTCTAGAAGGAAAGGGACTGTCCCAAAGTCAAAGAGATTCAGCAGTAAGTAGCCAAGGCCTAGAACCCGGGGCTACAGAATCCCACTCCATTTTCCATTATAGCACTCTAGACTCTGCCATCCAATAGGCACTAGAGCAGAAAAGGGGAATGGCCAGGTTGTCTACCCTCCAGCTCATCTTGAGGGGTAGGGTTCTAGACTCACCTCGTGTTGCAGCCGGAATGCCAGGACAAGCTGAAGGCTTCAGAAGGGAAATGCATGGTGGTGGCCGCTTCAGGGCATCCCTCCAGCAGCTTGGCCACATGCCATGAGTGCGGCCTACTGACAGGGGCGTTTCTCCTACAGCAAGAAAGGGACAGGAAGTCAGCTTAGGGAACCAGAGCTGAAATCACTTCCCATGCAGCTTCCGCCCCCACCCCCTCTTTCCCTTAAATGAAGTAGAACATCTTGCAAGGAGCTGATATAGGAATCTTAGTGGCCCTCCTCAGCTCCCAGCTTTCAAATTCCTTTCATCATCAGGGCGAGGTGTGGCTATACAGAATGTTGGCTTCCCTGGGTTGTTTTGCTTGTGGGTGTATCCCAAGCACAAACAACAGTGCTAGACACCACAGTAGATGCTCAGTAAGTATCTGTGGAAGAAATGAGTATTACTGCCCAGTAAACACTGAGCTACCCCAAGTTTTCTTGGGGAAAAAATCAGTCTGGTCAGTCTTCTCATTTCTCTCTAAGAAAAGAAGAGGCAAGTGATTAGGAAGTTCAAACAAGTCAACAAGAGGCTGCAAATCCTCCTATTTTCACTTGTTCATTTGATAAGCATTTGTTGTATGTACCAACTGTGCACAGCTCTGGGGACACCAAGATGAATGAAACATGGTCTCTGCCCTTGAGAGCTTACAGATGAGTGAGAGTGAGAAAGCTAATACAAATAAAACCTGACGAAGGCCCTGAAAGAGAAGGATAAGATAGGGACAGAGGTGAAATGCCTGCATTTGTTGGCAAAGGTGGTCAGGCAAGGAACCCCAGCTCCTGCCAGGGAATATAGCACAGAGTGGTGAAGGTGCAGGGCGAGGCTGACAGAGGAGACTGGCTGCTCAGCCCAGCAAGGGTACCTAAAGGGAAACAGGTTCGAGGCCAAGGCCCAGGATGTAATCACAGGGTCTGTCTGGTGCTGGAGGCTGCTGCCATACTCTTGCACTGACCAGCTTAGACAAGACCCATTCCTCTCCTCTTGTATATTCCCCATGAAGAGATGTCGCCCTTGCAAGTGGGGGCAGAATGACATGGGGGAAGAGCAGAGCACATGTGGGACATGGGTCGTGCCAGAAGATTAGGAGAAGACTGATGAGGTAGAGGAGGGAGAGGCAGAAAGCAAGGAAGCAAGCAAGAAAGAGACAGATGGCAGAAGGACCAGGTGGATGATAGAGATAAGAATGAGAGAGGATTGGGGCGCCTGGGTGTCTTACTCGGTTAAGAGTCTGTCTTTGGACTCTGAAAAACAATCTGAGGGGTTTGAAGTGGCGAGGGGGTGGGAGGTTGGGGTACCAGGTGGTGGGTATTATAGAGGGCACGGCTTGCATGGAGCACTGGGTGTGGTGAAAAAATAATGAATAATGTTTTTCTGAAAATAAATAAATTGAAAAAAAATGAACAAAAAAAAAAAAGAAAAAAAAAAGAGTCTGTCTTTGGCTCAGGTCATGATTCTAGGGTCCTGGGATCGAGTGCCACATTGGACTCCCTGATCAGCAGTGAGTCTGTCTCTCCTTCTTCGTCTGCCCTTCTGCCTGCTTGTGCTCTCTCTCAAAAAAATAAATAAAAATCTAAAAAAAAAAAAAAGAGTGAGAGAGGATACCAAGACAAACAAATGACAGAAAGGGAGAAAACTGAGATTATAGAGAAATCTGAGATTATAGAGAAATACATAGTAAAGGGAAATGGGTGATAGAGAGAGAGATGAATGACAGAGTAAGAGAAAAGAATGACAAATAAGGAGATGAGAGAGGGGGAGAGAGAGCGGACAGCTTTTTTACTGATTTATGCAACCATTTACTGTGGCTCCATACTAGACACTGAGGGTACAGAGTTGACTAGGATAAGGGGCCCTGTTTTTTGTTTTTTTTTTTTTTTAGATTTTATTTATTTGACAGACAGATCACAAGTAGGCAGAGGGGCAGGCAGAGAGAGAGGAGGAAGCAGGCTCCCTGCGGAGCAGAAAGCCCGATGCGGGGCTCGATCCCAGGACCCTGAGATCACGACCTGAGCCGAAGGCAGAGGCTTAACCCACTGAGCCACCCAGGCGCCCCAGGGGCCCTGTTTTGAACAATCTTGTTATCTAGTGAGATAAATCAGCTCTCTACCTCCCAGGAGCAGTAGTGGATAGACTTAAACTAGATTCCATCCTAGCTGGGAATGCCCCTCCCTGCTGTGGAAACACAGAAAATCCCAGCAGTGCAAGGCTTTAGAGGCCCAAGGCCTAAAAAAGTAGTCCTGAGGAGAATGGCCTTGCTGGGGTAAACGTGGGTTGAGTGGTAACAGGCCAGACACAGACAAGGAGGTGTGAGAGGAAGGGCAAGGGAAGCTGTTTGTCAAAGGTCAGGAATCAGAGCCTCAGGTCAGCAGCACTGGCTAAGATTTATGGGCAGGAAAGCCAAACGAGGCCTCCGCTATTAACTATAGTGTTCTATTATGGGTTTCAGAGTACTCATCAGGGAGGCTCGAGGCACAAGAAGACCTTCGCAGAAGAGGAGGTGGGGTGCCTGTTCCAGAGTCTCATGCACAAAGCCATGACACTAGAAGTCTTTCCAGCTACTATTACCTGGTAGTCACTCATTAACAACTGTGTATAAAGCAGATCATGGAAGTAATATGAACCATGTGTGTGATTACTATGTACTATGCTTCTAGGCACTGAGGGAGGATACAGTAGAGAACAGGGTACCTTTCTTATTTGGGGCCCTTCTTCTATATCCAGGATTTCTAAAGTTTTTCTGAGTCCAGGGTTTAACATCTGGGTGGTTAGCCTTGATACCACCTTCTCCCCAACCATCTAATCCTTCCCTGAGTTCTACTGAGTATTCTTTTATATCTTTCTGGATTCTCTCTCTCTCTCTCTCTCTCATTTTCACTGAGACTATTTCACATAATCACACTTCTCCTCCACAGAACCTGCCACCAACCCCTTCTGGTCTAGTCCAGGCCCTTAACACTTTATATCCATAATAGTGTGTCAGTCTGCCAGCCAGTCTCCCCTTATCCCACCTCCAGTCATTGCTTTTACTTTTTAAAGATTTTATTTATTTATTTGAGAGGGAGAAAGAGAGAAAGCATGAGTGGGGGTGCAGAGAGAAGAAGGGCAGACTCCCAGCTGAGCAGGGAGCCCAGTGTAGATCTCAATCCCAGGATCCCGGGATCATGACCTGAGCTGAAGGCAGACACTTAACCGACTGAGCCACCCAGTTGCCCCTCCAGTCATTGCTTTTAAGATTACACTGTGTCAAACACCAATTGAATTGTGGCATTCATCTATTCAAGAATCTTTACTGGCTCCCTATTTCTTACCCTGTTCCGCAGCAAATAGAAACTGGATCTGACTTTCAAGGTCGTCTATAAGATAGCTTTACCCATCCAGCCCACTCTTCCATGGCTGTGCTCCAATCATGGCCTGAAACCAATTTTGTGTCTTTGCTGTTGGTTTCTCAACAGAATCTAGCACAGGCTCTGGAGATGGAGCACCTTGGTTTGAATTCCAGCCCCGCCACTTAGGAGCTCTGTTGGTTACATAGTGACTTCACTTCTCAAGAGCTCTAGTTTCTACTGCAGTTAAATGGGAGATAAAATAACTAATTTGTGCAGTTGTAAAGAAAAAATGAGACAATTCATGTCAGTTGCTTAGAACACAGTCTGGTAAGTCCTCAACCAATTGTAGATATTATTCTAACTGTCTCCTTTTCCTGGGATCCCCCTCTCATTTTGTCAATCTGAATCCCACCTGTTCTTCCAGGTGCTGCTCAAGTACTGTGTCCTCCCGGGTGCTTGTCCTTAGTAATTGAGTCCTCACAATTTACCAATAATAATATGATGCTTTTATATGGCTTATCATCATTTCATCCCACCAACTGTATTAGGTCAGTAAGCAAGAAGACAGACACAAGTAGACAGATCTTTTTCATATCCTAACTCTATCACTTTGGATGTGTGATTCTACACAAATCACTTAAGCCATTTGAGCTTCGATTTTCTTATCTGAGAAAGGGAACAATAGTCCTTACTTGGCTAGGTTATTGTGAGGATTAAAGATAATATTCTCAAAGCATCTGGGACAGCCTGATGCATAACAAGCAGTCAACAAATAATACATAGTCTCTAACAAGGGTTATCAGCTCAGATTTGTCCTTCTCGATGGTTCAAGAATACTCCCACTGGGTTTGTCTAACCAATGTCAAGGTTCTGCTACACCACTCCCTTGCCACACTTTGAAACATAGCTTGCAAAGGTCCCTACTCTCTAGAGTTTCTCCAAGAGTAGGAAACAATCCAAAAGGAGACAGAAGCAAGGCAATAGGGACTTTGGGACCATGGGAACAAAACCCCAAACACGGGGGAGAAAAATCCTAGCAGAGGAACTACAGCTAGAGCTGGGGCCTTGTAGTGCTAGTTTGGGAAAGGAGAGGAAACTATCTACAGGGTCTGATACTTGGTCTAGTATTACTCCTAAACATCCCTGTACTTGGAGACAGTCCATACTTACATTCCACTGCTAGCTGTGTGACCTTGGGCAAGTCACTTCCCTGAACTGTAGATTCTTTATCTGTAAAATGAGGAAGATAACTATTCTTTACTCATGAGTTGTAGCCTGGATTAAATGTGATCACATGTGTGAAATCACTGACATACCATGAACTTAAAAAGAAAAAAAGAACAGGTAACAGAAAGCTGAACTGCTTTGCCAGCTTCAGAAAACTGAAATTGCTTTGGCATGAAGATGAGGCTTAGAACCTCCAGTCCTTTCTAGGATACCGCATGACCCCTCCTCCCCAAAGAGGGTCCTGTCTCAACGAGCTGGTATATCTGAGGCTCCTCTTGGCTCTTTCCACAAGAAGCAGTCAGAAAAGGAAAGTCCCAGTGGTCCTAGATTTAAACCATACCCCCTTTAGGCAGTGGGGAAGATGGATGAAGAGAAATAAGCAGAGAGGCAAGAAAATGCCAACCACCAAACATGCAGCTCCAGGCCTAGGCATGGAAGGAATGACATCAGGGGCCTGCCCTTTCTCCCATGCTTGGCTCAGACATTGTCATTAGTACATACCCAACCATTCATTGTCCCAAAGTTCCTTCCTTAGGAAACAAAGAAAGGGATATTGAAGAAAGAAAGCTGAAGTGGGGAGAGGGGCAGCAGCCATGACTACCCGCAGTACCTACCATGGAACTTGTCCCTCGTGGGGAGATGGATTAGGAGAAAGCTGGGTATCCAATCAGCTCAGGTGCCAAAGGAGCCCTCCAGCCAGACCCCAGGGCTCCTTCCTGCAGGCTGGATCTTCCCTTAGCTGAGACCCGTCTGCCTTCCTTTTAAGACCTCCTGAGATCATGGGCCATCATCCCCAGCTCCTGAGTGTGATCCAAGGGCCTCAGGCACAGTCAGGTCCCAGTTCCAAGAACAGAGAGGAGTAGCATTGAAGGCAAGGTATGGTCACCAACCGTTGGACCTAGATGTGGCCACAACTGTAGGGACCGAAAGCCAGTGTCAGAGAGCAGGACTGAAGGAGTGAAGATGCTGCTCCAGAAACCAGCCAGCACCCTGGTGGCAAAGGGAAGGATGAAAGGCAGTTCCAGCAGCATAAACAGCCCCCCTGTTCCCTACTCCAGCCTCCTCTGGGTCCTGGCCCACCCCCTTCCACAGCTCAGGGGCCAATAAGGAAGCTGGGCCCCCAGCCACTGCTAGAACTCAGGAAAGGAGCAAGGAAATGATGTTTGGGAAAGATAAAGCGAGTGTCTAAAAAGAATTTTTAAAAATACACGTAAGTGAGAGAGAAAAATACCCCAGACACATACACTTAAAAGAATTCCTGTGCTTCCTGAACCAAGCTGACCCCACCCAGCCATCTCTGTAGGTCTGCTGGGCCCCAGAAAAGGGAAGCCCAGATCAGCCAAGGCTAGCAGCCTCCAGGTCCAGAAGAGCAAGTAGGAAGGACTACTGCTTATTTTACATAGCTGGGAGCAAGTGACCTAGAGATTTTCCAAGGAGAAGGTTCTGTTGAGGCAGAAAGACTTATAAAGCAGTCTGGGTCATATTTTATAGGGTCTGCACTTCCTATGAGCACCTGAGCCAATCCAGGGAAAACCTTATTTTGCGGCAGAGACCCCAACTCCAGAATAGTGGTGCTTGGAGTCAGCATCTCTGGCTCTGCTGTGAATTTGCTCGAACTTCTGACAACTCATTCCTCCTCTCTGAGCTTCTGTTTCCTCTCTGCAAAACAAAATGTTGACTCCATTGAAACAAACGACCCTTCCAGCTAAACATGCTCTGATGTAATAGTCCTGGGCCCCAGGCTGGGGCTTCAGATGACGTCCTCACTGACATGTGTGATAGCCAGAAACCAGAGCAGCCGCACGTGAGTTTCTTGTATATCCCAAGCCCCAAGTCAGGCATCAGAGTTTTATTTCTCTCAGGGATTTAGAGTTGGGGGTTGCCCTTTGTAATATTCCTAATCCCCATTCCAGTTTCCCTTGGCCTCTGGTCCAAAGTCCAGCAATTTCTGGCCCAAGAGGGGACAAGAAGCATGCCCATGCTATTCCTCTCTGGGGAAATTGTTCCTGGAGCCTCTTCCCCTCTCTTCCGTCTGTACCATCTGGGGAAGTCTGGGTTGACTTTTGTCTACTCCGCAAAAGGCTGGTGCCATCCAAAGAAGCCCATAGGCCTCCCTTTGGTAGTTAGTACTGTATAGGGAAAGGCTGGGGATTTTATGGGCATATCAATCTGGCTTGGAGTCTCAGCTTCACTACTCACTCCTGGTTTGGACTTGGGCATGTCACAGGGCTTCCATTTTCTTACCCACTGGCATTCAATAATTGGCACCTGCTGTTAATGTTATCTTCTACCCCAAATAATAACGGGCAAAAGTACTGTTAATAGCAAGAAAAACAACTTTTTTAATCCAAATGAAGATGAAAGAGAAAGGACTAGTTAAAAGAAGGTCCAAAACCAATGGTTACCAGAGGGGAGGTGGGTGAAATAGGAGATCGGGATTCAGGAGTGCACTTGTTGGGATGAGCACCAGGAGTTATATGGAAGCATTGAATGGCTATATAGTACACCTGCAACTAATTTAACACTGTATCTACACTGGAATTGAATACAAAACTTAATAAAAAATTTTTGGAAAAAAAAAAAGATTCAAAGGCCAAACCTTGTACTTGGATACTCAGAGCTTCTCAAACTTTAGTGGGCATACTAATAGCCTGGCCATCCTGTTAAAATGCAGATTCTGAGTCAGTAGGTCTAGAGTAGGCTCCAGATTTGATTTTCTCACAAGCTCTACAGTAATGCTGCTGCCAGTGGTGTGATCACCATTCTTTACAATGCATAATACGGTACCATTAATGGTACACTACAGGATAACCCCTGGTCTGAAAAAGCAGCAGGATAAACAGTCTCTTCTCCTGTCATTACTCAGGCCTCAGTGCCAGGCCTCCCCAATCTTCCGGTCATCAAGTGCCTTCCTCCTTCCACTCAGCAACCCAGCAAAAAACAGTGTGATTCCCTGATGAGGCCTGCCGATCCTCACTTCCTAACAAAATAAAGAAGAAGGAGTTTGATGGCAGTCTGGCCTTTTCAGTACCCAGGTGAGGTTGAGGAAATTATAACGAGAGGTGCAATCATGTTTGTGAGACTTCCTGAGGTAGGGGAGGTGGGGAGGGCAGGTGAGCTAGGGAGTGACCAGATGAGGTGAGAGGATGGGCAGGTAGGCACAGATAGCTTATACTTGAAAAATCCATAGGCAAAGGAAGATAAAAGAGGAACACAAGCCATTTGGCCAATTTGAGATTTGGGAAAGAAGCTGGGGGAGGGGTTGGGGGTGAAAGGGGGATCCTCTCCCTTAGCAGGGCTGAGTTCCAGATTACATGACCAAGTATAACCTCCTATGTTTGGGGGAAGGTAAAAATGACTGCTTCCTTTTTTTTTTATTAAGATTTCATTTATTTATGTGGCGGGGGGGGGAGAGAGAGAGAGGCAGAGGAAGAGGCAGACTCCCTGCTGAGCAAGGAACCTGATGTGGGACTTGATCCCAGGACCCTGGGACCATGACCCGAGCTGAAGGCAGATGCTTAACCAACTGAGCCACCGAGGCATCCCAAGATGACTGCTTCTTTTCCAAGCACTCAGAAAATAAGAACTTGGCATAGCTGCAAGAGGAGGATGGGCACATGCAGGTGAAAGTGGCAGATAAGCCAGAAGCTAGCTCCCAGAAGAGCCCTCTGATAAAAACTTCTGAGAGATGAGGAGATGGAGGCAGAAGAATTCTGGAATGAGTGCCCTAGTGGGCTGTCACCCCAGTATCTTCTGACAGCACTACCTGTCTCGGAGTCTGGCTTCTAGCAGACCTGTCAAGCAATATGTAGAGGCAAACAGAGAAAGAGAACAATGACTCTGCCCCAATCCAGAGCAAGAAGGAAAATATAGTCTGTGTTGCTGGGGATTGTGCTTAATCCAAGGTCTGGGCCATAATCTGTTGCAGGCTCTTTCCTCTTTTGAAAGTATTTAGATAAGGAGAAGTACAGAAGAGAGTCCTTGATTAGCTCTGTTTACTTTCTGTGGTTCTTCCAGCCTCCCCCTGAATATCACATTCCACCTGCCCCACACAAAGGAGGCCAAACCCATTCTGGACAGCTCAGCAGGAAGGGAAGCCTGCACACGGACCGGCAGACAGAACAATGCACAGCTTGTTTATCTGACAAAATAGGGGAAAAGCTGCTTGATCATCATGGAGGGATACAGAACTATGAAGGCCCACTCACATCCCACTGTTAGTGGCCGGGGGTGGGGGCCACAGGAAACATGTATACGTGTGTATGTATAATTTTAATGACAACTTTGACAACAGTGGCTTTCTTGTCAGTCTGGGGAAGTTATAATTTGGATCACCTGAAATGTGGGCATTTTATGTAGAAGGGCTTCGGTATTGTTCTGCCTCCCCACCTTCCCCCACCTCCTCCAACTTCCCCTCATTTCTCTGAATATTCAGGTCAAGTTCTTTCATATAAATCCACTGGATCACCCTCTCCACCCTCCATGCTGGGGTCCATCCATAGGCAAAAGGAAACCCAGGGTAGTGAAAAAGAAAGGGGATGCTGTGGTGGAGAGACTCCCTCAAATGCTGTGGTGTGTGTCAGGGGGTGCCTTTTGGCTCTTCATGCAGACAGTGATATTTCATCTGATTTGACCTTTTGTCTTCATGTATCCATTTTTCACATTGAAATCTTTAAAACATGGGGACACCTCTTTTTCTAAAGGCTGGAAAGAGGCAAACTGTGAATGATGCAGGAGAGCCTTCCAAATACTAAGTGGCTAAAAAATGCTTAGTACTTGAGAAACATAGTACTTAGAATTCTCTTTCAGAGTGGGCTGGAGAACATATTTTAGTTTTTCTCTGTATAGTCTAATAAGACATACCCATCATAGACTGCTTATTGTCAGTGATCCTAAAGGCAAGGTGGTTAACAGTGCATATTACACAGCTTCTAAAAGCAAGGGAAGCAAGTCAGGAATCTGAATAATGAAAGAGAGTTTTTCTCACTTTCCTGTTACAAAAGCTAAGAGTGCCCCACCAGAGGCCTGAAGGAGACTTCTGGAGAGCACACAGAGAAAATGACAACAGGTTTATATAGCACCATCTTCTGAGTCAGCTTCTGCTGTGATGCCCAATTTCCTAAACCAACACCCCCAGTGATAAAGAAGGTAGAGGATGTTTGTCCTTCAGCTCTGGTTTCTATTAGTAGTATTTGTAGTATCCTGTGGGAAGAAGGTTATGGGAATAATACAAAATTTCCTTTCTTCTCCCTTTAAGCCAAATATCTTCTTCCACTCAAACTCAGTATTAGAGATCCCTTTTCAGGGAGATGATGGAACCCACAGAGGTTTCCCCCAAAGTCAAGTCTCAAAGCCCTCAGAATTACTTCTGGCTACTCTTCAACTCACCCCCACTAGTAAGGCCATGAAGCCTTAGGACAATAGCCAACAATAGTGAATACCCCAGTAGAACAAAGAACACCCACTCACTCTGCTTTGAGCAAAGATGACAATGAGGAAGGGTCAATGTGCAGTGGACCTGGACTACAGTGAGCTAGGTGGACAGTAGTGGGAGATGAGGTTGCAAAAGTGCCAAGGCCAGGTCATTTTCAAAGGCCAAGGTAAGAAGCATACATTTAAATCTCAGTGCAGTGGAAAGTGAGTGGACATTGCTAATGTCCAAATGATCAAAATTTTATAAAGATCTCACCTGGCTGATGGATTTAGGTAGGACAAGAGTAGGAGCCAGGGAACCAGTTAAAAAGGCTCTTATAGGTAAGAGATCATGGTGGTTTTTTCTAGGGAGGAAGCAGTAGGGTAGAGAAAAGACGCTTGATTAGAGATGTCTCAAAGCGGTAGAGCTGGCAGGATTTGTTGATGGATTGAATGCGGAGAGTGAGGGAAAAGGAAGCCATGACATTTGGGTCATCTGGCATCTGTACCTTCTTAGCACAGAATTCGTTCCCGAAACTAAGTCATTAGTAGTGCTAAAAAAAAAAAAAATTGGCAGTCCTCACCATTCTTTTATTCAAACATTGATGGAGTTTCCATCTACATTTAAGGTGCATGGAAGGATACTATGGCACATGCCAAAATGAAGACTCAGTTTAAACTGGAGGAGACTGGAGAAGTCATGCCAAGTTTTGCATAAACAAGAGGGGAGAAAGCAGGAATATGCTGAATGAAGAATGTACAGTTTCTATAAGGCACACAGGAAGTAAAATTAAAATGACGGTGAGAATATGGCAGCCCATAAGTGTTAGGGTAAAGCATTTACTTTATATAACCCAAGAGGCAAGAGAGAGCCTTTGGAGACTCCAGGATAGGACAGCAACATGGTAAAAATCGGTGTGTGGGAAGGGTTATTCTGGTAGCCAAGTGTAGGACAAATTATGTGGATAAATAGTGAAAGCATAGAGAAGTAAGCAGGCTGGCACCACACATACAGTAAAAGGTAGAACTAGAGCAGGGCAGCGGAGGGGGGGCAGCCGAAGGGAAGGCTGGGAGGGAGGACATGAGAATTAGAATCAACAAGGTTGGACTACTAATTAAATATGAAGGAGAGAACGGGGTTAATGTGACCATGAAACATGTGGGAGAGCAGTGGTATCGCTCATCTAAATAGGGAAGTTGGAGCAGGAGCTGGGTTTGGGAGAAATATTTTATTTTTGACAGGAGTTTGTTCCATAGGCTGTCAAATTATGTAGATAGGCATGCCCAGCAAGAAGCTTAATGTCTGGGCTGCAGTGCTAGAAAGAGATTAGGGCAGGCTATGGACATGCAGTCATTATCCCGAGAGGAGGCAGTTGCTGCTGCATTAGATGTAACTGCCTGTGGTAAATGTGTACAAAGTGGGTAGGTGACAGGTCTCTACAGAACAGCTAGAGTTCAGGTGGGAGAAGAAGAAAAGCTGATCAAAGAGACACAACAATAAAGCCATTTTTCAAAGATATTGGCAATATGTATTTTTAAACTAAGTGTCCACCAAGTGGCACAGGCATTCTTACGCATTGCTAGGTAGGAAGGGATATGGGTACACGCTTGCTGGAGGGAAATGTAGTGTAGCAAGAGACATCAAAATGTTCCCACTGTGCTTGTTTCAGCCAACATACACTAAAATTGGAATGATATAGAGATTAGCATGGCCCCTGCAAAGGATGACATGCAAATTTATGAAGTACTCCACTTTTCTCCCCTGGAATTAGAAAACATTGTGGTTGCATAACTTTGTGAATATACTGACAATCACTGAATGACACACTTGAAAGTAATGAATTTTATGGTATGTGAATTACATCTGGTTTAAAAAATGTTCCTACCCTTTGATCCAGTCTTTCCACTCCTGGGATTCTATCCTAAGAGAGCAATTAGAGATGCACACATTGATTTATGTACATGAAGTGTCATCTACTGCAGGGATATTTATGATGCTAAAAACAGGAATATTCTAAGTGTCTGACATTTAGGAAGAGTTAAGTGAAGTATCGTACATCTACACGAAGGAAAAATAATCTACCATTAAAAACCATGTTTCTCCAGACTACTTAATGATCCTGGAAAAGGCTCACAATACAATGGTAAGCCAAAGAAAAAGTATATAAACCTGTATGTAGTACCAGCCCAATTCAAAAAATATATATGCATGTACCTATATATTCATGTACAATTATACACATATTAAAAGACTGAAAACAGGGGCACCTGGGTGGCTCAGTGGGTTAAGCCGCTGCCTTCGGCTCAGGTCATGATCCCAGGGTGTTCGGATGGAGCCCCACATCGGGCTGTCTGCTCTGCGGGGAGCCTGCTTCCTCTTCTCTCTCTCTCTGCCTACCTGTGATCTCTATCTGTCAAATAAATAAAATCTTTAAAAAAAATTAAAAAAAAAATAAAAGACTGAAAACAAATATACTAATATCTTCCCAGTAGGCATTTATCTCTATGTGGTGGAATTAAGGGTCATTCTTAATATTTCTTACACCTTCACAAAATTGCAAAGTTTTCTCTACACATGCATTATAGCTGAATGAGAAAAGGTTTTCAAAGAAAAAAGACACCATTCTACATGGAGATATCATTTACCCTGACAGTTGTTGGATATAACTGTCTGATACATTTAAGTTAGGAATCTGCAATTATACTTGTCATTTCACTTAACTATTTCAAACATCTAGATTTCGCCCTCAGGTAAATCAGCCTAGAGGTCACCAACTAGCAAAATGCTTCCCCAACAAATGCTTTGCTGCTTGGTAGTATATTCCTCTGTTTATTTTACTACTAAAACAAAAACAAAAACAAAACCCAACCCTCCCCCAAAATCAAACCCCCCCCAAACTAAAAAAATCCCCAAGCCCCAGCATTTGGCAGTTTTTTATGCCAATATTAACACTGGAAACTGTTCTTTGCTGTGAGAGGTGGCCAGGGCTGGAAGAATAAGGAACAAGTTGAAGGGAGATCAGGCAAAGGAAAGAGGTCAAGTCAAGGTCAGCATCATGGCTGTGCCCAGTTACTCAAGGTCTTCTTCTTTTTTTTTTTTTTAAGATTTTATTTATTTTTTTCATGAGAGATGGAGAGAGAGAGAGAGAGAAGGAGGCAGAGGCTGAGGGAGAAGCAGGCTCCTTGTGAAGCAGGGAGCCCAATGTGGGACTTGATCTGAGGACCCTAGGATCATGACCTGAACTGAAGGCAGATGCTTAACTGATCGAGCCACCCAGAAGCCCTACTCAAGGCCTCCTTGGCTATAGTTTCTTCGCAGGTGCCTGATGAACTTGGTTGGTCAAAATTTCATGGAGAGGGAACAAGGCACAGGAAAATCTGGTGTGGGGTGTGGCAGCAAGTACCATTAGTGAAGACATCTAATTTCTAATATTTGTATATAGTTCGCAAGGAACTTTCATACACACCATTCCATTTAATCCTTACAACCACCTTATAAACTCTACTGCAGGAAAGATGAAACTCAGGCTCAGAGGCGAAATAAATCACACAAGGCCTGAACCCAAGTTCTTCACTTTCAAATTCCTTTGCTTTTTCCCTAAACAGTGGTTCTCGAAGTTTTTCTATAGATCAGCATCAGCATCACTGAGAACTTGTTTAGAAATGAAATTCTGGGGTCCGACTCCAGATCGTCTTGATCAGAAACTCTAGGAATCGGGCCCAGAAATCTGAATTTTAACAACCTCTCCAAGTGATTCTACTGCACACCCACATTTGAGAGCCATCACTCTAAAGAATGCTACCATGCATTTTAAAACAGATTTTCTAAGGAGGGCATATATTGCATGGAGCACTGGGTGTTATACGTAAACAGTGAATCTTGGAACACTACATTAAAAACTAATGATGTATTGTATGGTGACTAACATAACACAATTAAAAAAAAAACCAGATTTGCAAGCAGCTTCTTTTATATACTGGCTGCTGGGCACCTGGGTGGCTCAGTCATTTAAGCATCTGCCGTCAGCTCAGGTCATGATTCCAGGGTCTGGGGACTGAGTTCCACATTGGGCTCCCAGCTCAGCAGGGAGTCTGCTTCTCCCTCTGTCCTTCCCCACTCCTTGTGTTCTCTCTTTCTCTCAGTCAAATAAGTAAATAAATAAAATCTTTAAAAACAAACAAACAAACAAATAAATAAATAAATAAAATACTGGCTGCTGGTGCTTTGACTTATGTGCGGTCTTGTCTTCCAAGGCAGCCTGGGAGCCTTTCTTCAACTGTCAGTGGTTGTGTATATAGTCGAGGGGGCTGCCTGAATAGAATTTGGGCTCCAGGGGCAGGAGGGAACACATTACTTCATGGTGAGGAAGGTCTCAGAACCAAGAGGGCAATTCACTGCTCACATCTTCTCTGTTTGGAGGAGATATGAGCTGGTGAGCCGCTGCTATATATCTACCTCCCTTTCTGAAGTTTCTCTCCGTGAAGGCTTTCATATGGTTCCACAATGTCCTGCATGAGCCCCTGGGAAATTTCCTGATCTGATACATTTATAAACCTCTAGTTGCTCAAGATTTTCATTTCTTTGGTTTTCATTTTTTTAATAGAGGCTTTTCCAAACAGCAATTTAGAAAAAATGCAAGAATTGAAATAAAATTATTTTCCTTCTGAGGAATATGAATTCCCCTACTTCATGCCTCTCAACTTACTCCCTACCCAGTTTCCTCACTGCAGGTAACTGTTTGCTCTCTCTCTCTCATGCATGCACTCCTGCACTCAATCATACACATTCCTTCCTATTGGGATGGAGAATAAACAAATCAGTTATTTTTTTAAAAATTGGACTTGACTTAAATTGGATTTTAAATTTTGTCAAGGTAATGTTTGTAAAATTGAAACAAAACTCATATATAAATATAGATTTAATTTGAAAATACTAACGCTAAAAGACAGAATCACAGAAGGAAAATTTTAAAGTATTGTTCTTTGTTTTTTGTCCCCAGCATCTTGAATAGTGCTTGCTTGGCTCTCAATAATTGAATGAGTGAATGAATGAATGAATGAATGAATTCGATGCTGGTACCAATGTAAACAGGAAATATGAAAATACAAAAAAAATTTCCCTTCCCACCTAGGCATTGAAAAATGTTGGGAGTCCACATGTTAGAATCCATGTTGGGAGTCCACAAGGATTATGAACACAGAGCATTCAAGCAAGAAGGCTTTGACACTGGAGATATATCCTGTGGAACACTGAGAGACAACAGAACTTTAGGGCATCTTGACCTGCCTAGTACAGAATACATAACGTCTACTAACCTGCAGGTACAAAATCTACATAAAGGAGGTCATGCTTGAGGTCTTACCTTGAAAGAAGGGTAGGGATTGACTGAGATGAAATGTACTCCTGTAGAAGGAATAGCATGTGAGAATCATGGAAATGGGAGTTAAAAATGGTATCCTGAGAGTAGGATGTGAGAGGAGGGGTGGTGAGAGGTAAGGCTAGAGAAGCAGGCTGGGCCAGAACATGGAAGAACTAAGTCGCCATGTTAATGAGTTTGGATGTTCCCACAGGCACTGGGTAGTAAGTGCAAGATTTTAAGTATGACAGAGGCAGAACCAGATTTGCATTTTGGCAAGATGTTTCAGTTGACATTTGGTAGGGAGAAAAGAGGCAGGTGGACCACTTGGAAATAAAAGTTATAGTCCAAGCGATCTCTGATTCAGGGACAAAGTGGAGAGGTATATTTGAGAATTATCTTGTCTGGGAGGTAGGACCAATAAATCTTGGTGTCTGATTGGACAGATGTGAGGAGTAAAGAAGAGGAGGGAGTCCAGAATATCTGCCAGATTTCTCACTTCAGCAAATGATTCAGCCTGTCACCAATACAAGAAGAAGAATAGGGAGGAAATCAATCCAATTTTGGACAAGTTGATTTTTAAGTATTTTTTTAAAGCAACACTTGCAGAAGGCAAACCATTCAAAGAGTACAAACAACACAAAAAAATGAGTCCCCCACACTACTAGGGAAACCACTGTTAACATTTTCCTATTTATCCCCCAGTAGCAGTATGGTATAGTATTAAAAGCATAAGCTCTAGAACCAGACTGGATCTGAATTCATCACTGCTAGCTAATGGCCTTGAGCTAGTTATTTAACATCTTTGCCTCACTTACATCATCTGTAAAATGGAAATATAAAAATAGAACACCAAAAAAGCATACAAGAATACTGTTCAGAAACCTGATGTTTGTGCTTAAACAGATAATTTCATATCTGTGCGTATTTTTTCACAACTTTTTAAGAACTGGATAGTATTACACCATGCAAATTTTGTTCAGTTTATTTAACCATTATCCAGTTAATGAATACTGAGGTTGTGTCTATTTTTTTGTTATTATAAATAATGCTGCAGTGAATAGCTCTGTAATCTTTACATACAGATGATTATATCTATTAGATAAAGTGGAATTGTGGTTCACAAAATATGTAAATGTTTGTAACAAAGTCTCCTGAAATCCAAAGAGGTTATGGTAATTTGCACTTCACCGACAATGTATTACAGCAGTGCTTTTCAAACTTTAATGTGCAAACAAGTCACCTGGGGATCTCATTAAAATGCAGGTTATGATTTAGTAGTTCTGGGTTGGAACTGCATTTCTGACAATCTCTGGGTTGATACAGATACTGCTGGCCCAAGTATCACATTTTGAGTAGAAGGTATATAGCAAGGTGTAAGAGTGCGTTTCTCTGCATGCTTGACAAAAAATAATGAATACTGAATGCTCTGATTTTTGCCATTCTCATAGGTTCATTCATAAGTTGTATCTTAAGGCATGAGTTGTTGCTTAAATAAATCTGTATTTCTTTAATTGTGAGTTTTGTTGAGCATCTTTTCATTTGTTTTTATAGACCAACTTTTTTTTTCTCAGTTGCCTCTTTAGGTCCTTTTTTCTCTTTTACAATGATTTGTTGGTATTTTCTTTAGTGATTCTCAGTCTCAAGAGCTCTTTATATATAAAGGGGACAAACTACCATATCAGATGCAAAATCTCCTTCCCAGGCTTATATCTTTAGATTTTGTTTATACACTTGTGTTCTGCTGTACATTTTAACTTTGGTGTAGTTGAACTTAACAGTTTTCTCCTTGATGGCTTCCTTTGTGTCTTGTTTAGAAAGACCTTTAATTTCATGAAAAAATAATATATTAAAGATCATATACTAAACTATGTCTTTGGATCAATTTCTAGACCTAATTATGGTCCATTGATCTGGCACATGAATATGTGCCAGTTTTAATTAAGCTGTTTTATTTATTGTAGTTTTATAATGTGTTAGAAAGGTACTGGTCCCTTTCTCCCTTATTACTCTTCTTTTTCAGACATTTCCTGACTAATCTTACAGATTTATATTTCCATATGTACTTTAGAATCACCTTAGGCATGCTAGTGTAATATGCAGTTGAATCCAGAATCTTGGAGTGTGGTCTTCCCTGGATAAAGGAATCTGGGAGTTATCAGCAGTACCTGAAGCCTCTCAAGAAAAGTTCATAGAATGAGAAAGAGGGTCTGAGACCAAACTTTAGATTAGTAGTTCTCAAAGTTCAATACTTAGACCAGCAGCACTAGCACTATCTGAGAACTCCTTGGCCCCTGATTAGATCAGAAACTGTGGGAAGGAGGGAGCCAATATGTTCCTTAACAAATCCTCCAGAGAATTCTAGTGCACACTCAAGTTTGAGGACCACTGTTTTAGGGTATACCAGTAGTTAGGAGACAAATTACGGAAAAAGAACTGGAAATAAACAGTAGGAATAAAACTAGGAGAAAGAGATGTTTAATAATCAAAGAAATTTCAAGAAAGAAGTATTCAACAGGGCTAGTATTTATTAAGCAACAACTACTTCTAAAGGGCTTTATACATATCATCTCACTTACTCATGTGACTCCATAAGGTTAGAGAAATATTTGTACAGATCAGGAAATTGTGATTAAGTAACTTGCTAAAGGTTGGCCAGTTGGTAAATGGTTTAATAGAGTTTTTCAGCAGTATACTAACACCAGTGTTATTATGTCAGTGGCTACCTTCCTTCCTCTGTAGTATACTGCTGAAAAACTCTATTAAAATTGCTTATTGGAAAAGGAGAAGGAAGATGCTCCTTCCCTGTTTTTTCAACCTGGAGGATACTAATGCACCTTGGAACTATACAGAGAAGAGTATTGTGAGAGGGAAGAAGCCAGACTGCAGGGGAAATGGGAAGGAAGAAAGGGAGACAAGAATATAAGAATACTTTTCAAGAGCCTAAGGAGCTGAGCTGTGAAGGGAAAGAGAATCATTGTTAGAGGAGGATGAAGGTCAAGGGCAGATGATGTTCTTAGGAGAAAATGACTACCTAAAGATACTTATGTGTAATTGAGACTAGTTTATTCTTTTTAAAGATTTTGTTTATTTATTTGACACAGAGAGAAAGAGAGCACAAGCGAGGGAAACAACAGGCAAAGGGAGAAGCAGACTCCCCACTAAGCAAGGAGTCCAATGTGGGACTCCATCCCAGGACCCCAGTATCATGACCTAAACCAAAGACAAGACACTTAACTGACTGAGCCACCCAGGTATCCCTTGAGACTAGTTTAGATTAGGAATAGCATTCTATGGGTCTAGAGCAATCTTTGGTACTGATCTCTCCCCTAAGCACCACACCAGTTGTACCTACGCCCTACAACTGCAGTTGAATCTCTACGTATCTTATCAGTCAACTCAAACTGAAGAGAAAACCAAGGAAAAGCCAAACAAACATTAACATCAAGCCTAACTCTTCCTACTTTAGCTTTTTAAAAATCTTATTTGTTTGCTTTACATCTTTAAAAGTTTGACTGGCTCAAACCTTTTAACTACTACTCCTCCTTTTCTTTAGCCTGTGTACTGAATCAGTCACAAATTTTTGGCTTTGATATATCTCTCCCATTAACTCTTCCAGTCTACTCTGCATAAACAATCACACCACATGGCCACTTTACATTCAGTCCAACCCATACCAATTTCCCACAAACACTAATTTCATTCTTATTCACCTACTCACAATCCTGCAGCAGCTCCCCACTGCCTACTGGATAAAGTTTGCTTTTTATGGACTTTCCATAGATTATTCAAATGTTCCTCTTACTGATTAAGTTGGATGGGCTTCCTTAATAGTCTCCAAACCTATGTTTCTCTCCATCCTGTTTTTATGCCTTCCCGCGTATCATTCAGGAATTCAGCCAACCTCCTCCTCTTTTTATTTCTTATTTTATTAAGTTTTGTTTTATTTTTTTTTCAGTGTTCCAAAATTCATTGTTTATGCACCACACCCAGTGTTCTGTGCAATACATGCCTTCCTTAACACCCACCACCAGGCTCACCTAACCCCCACCCCCTCCCCTCCAAAACCCTCAGTTTGTTTCTCAGAGTCCACAGTCACTCCTGGTTTGTCTCCCCCTCCGATTTCCCCCTACTCACTTTTCCTCTCCATCTCCCAATGTCTTCCGTGTTATTCCTTATGCTCCACAAGTAAGTGAGACCATATGATAATTGACTCTCTCTACTTGACTTATTTCACTCAGCATAATCTCCTCCAGTCCCGTCCATTTTGATACAAAAGAAGGGCCATCTGTACCCCAATGTTCATAGCAGCGATGGCCATAGTTGCCAAACTGTGGAAAGAACCAAGATGCCCTTCAACGGATGAATGGATAAAGAAGATATGGTCCATATATACAATGGGGTATTATGCCTCCATCAGAAAGGATGAATACCCTCCCCTTCTTTTTAAAATTTTTTTGCAAGCTTTTTGTGTTATTCTTCCAATTTTCATAATCACTTGCTGCTGGTGTCACTCATTTTGACAATCATGTATTTCCTTGCTCAACCATTTTACCTATGTATGTCTCATCTCCCTTTACTAGAGTTCAGAGCTAAAGCATACTTCTGCTATGACTGCCACCACAATGTTTAACATATTGCTATGTACATGCTCAGCACTCACACTCAAAAATATTTATTAAATCAATGACATTGTATTACAGGAACTTGCTATTTAGAGATATTTGGTGAATTAATGTTTAGAAAATGCCTATTACTTTTTAAATTTTCAAATGTCATATTAAAAACTGTACATTCACTGGTGATATACCTGGTAAATCACGTATTGTTCTAGGCATGTTCTCATGAGGTACCTATTTAATCTTTACCAGATCCCTGTCAGGTGGGAAGTACAGCCCTGAATCACCCATAAGACTATGAGATGGTTAGAGGCTTACCTAGTATTTCCACGATATCCACTGACTACTGAGTTTACACTTAAAACCCCCAATACCATTGTTCTATTCTTCATAACAGATTCCTTTCTTTCCGTTTTTATTTTTAAAACAGGGTCCCATGGTTCTTAATTGAATTACAAACATTATTTTTCTAGAGTCTTGGTGTAAGAAAAATTCTAATTAAGAAAATAGGTAAATAATAAGTATATTTATATCTTATATTTATATCTCAAGTTTAGTGTCTAATTACAGTTACTATGAATAATAAGAGAAAGTACCATTGTGTCTCTAAAGTAAATCCGTGCCATAATGCAAAGGGAGATGAGAAGCAGCAGGGTGCTGTATTAACATTCATAATTATGCATCTTATGTACCAAAAATGAATTGTTGTTTGACAGCAAGGGAAAATGACAATCATAAGAATTATGACAAAAACACATAAGGTTAATCAACATATAATTGACTTACAAATATGCACATTTTAGATGTTTTCTTTTATTGGTGTTTATGATTTATTATTTAGAAACACTGCAAACTAATCTACCAGAATATATTTCCCTATTAAAGATGCCTGAAATGAAAACACGCACACATAAAGTGAATTAATTTTTTATGACACACAGTAGCTATATCACTTAAGGGAGATTTTGTTCCACAAACGCAATAACTACACATAATGAGGTGTTGACTTCTTCAGTGATATTTAGTCTAAAACACACATATACACATAGAAACACATTTTGGGGGCAACTTAAACCTATTGGGAGAAAAACACTAGATTAAAAACTCTTTTCTCAGTATCTCCTAATGCATGCTTTATTAAACATAGCACATCCCAAAGAAACAGGAGGAATGCAGAATACAAATGACAGTATTTTCCCAGTGACTGAGACTGACTTAGCTTCAGGTCAGAAAAGAAGATGCCTTCACCCACCAGATAGCTATTGGATGACTTAATGTAAGAAGCCAACAATCATCAGTTCAGTTGCACAGACCCACACCTAGAAACTTAACTCTCACCCTATCTAAGAGCTGATTAACTTACTTTATTCTTCCATCGAGACTAGCAAGCATCCCAGGTCAAGGCAAAGCTAAAGCCTGGGTGACTAAGACTCAATTATCCTCTTAGACCAATTTATACTTGATTTTGTTCTGGGCTCTGTTTGGATGTGAGGTTACAACTGAGGATACTACAGGGTGAGGAAAGGGAGAAAGCATTCATGGCCTAAAGGTTTTTCAAGTAATACAAGGATTTCTTGACAATCTCAATTGAAATACTAAATTTAAAGCCTCTGAAGAGGGACGCCTGGGTGGCTCAGTTGGTTAAGCAGCTGCCTTCAGCTCAGGTCATGAGCCAGAGTCCCACATCGGGCTCCTTGCTCGGCAGGGAGCCTGCTTCTCCCTTTGCCTCTGCCTGCCTTTCTGTCTGCCTGTGCTCGCTCGCTCTCTCTCCCTCTATCTCTGACAAATAAATAAATAAAATCTTAAAAAAAAAATTTAAAGCCTCTGAAGAGAGTACTGAGACAGAAGCAAAGAAAGTAGGTATGCAGGAACCAACTGAGGTTTTTAGAGAGCAAACAATATACAGTCAGACAGACCTCATTATAAGATGGTAGATGTGCCTCATTTCTTTGTACTTCAATCTCTTCATCTGAAATATGGGGATATATTCATGCCAATACCTTATAAGAGAGCTGTCATGATTAGATAACATGATTACTTGAGAGCTGCTAGCACTGCATCTGACCCATAGTAAGTGCTGAGATAGAGGGACAGAACTGACATTTACAGAGTGTCTATTACATCTGAAAGGAATCACGGTTCTGACTGAACCTCTTCAAATTTAGGTGCGAAGGTACTTTGGTGGAGCCTTTTCACCTGACTCCAAATTCCTAAGGAGAACTCAGTTCATTCCTTACTGGTATTAATATTTTCAAACCAGCTATTGAGTAGAGGACTGATATAGCACTATCTCAGTAAACTATCGAACCATGCAAGTCCCAGTGAGTGGAATTCACCAAAACTCAGCAATGTTGACACTGGGATAATAGGTGGGTTCTGGAGTCACACACGGAGGCAGGATTTGAGTTTCAGCTCTGGTGTTTATTAGCTATTTGGCTTTAGACAACTGGCATGTTCATTCTAAGCCTTGGTTACTTCAAATGATATCTACTTTGTAGAACTGTGGTGAGAATGTAAGGTGTTTTCACTATTATATTCTCATGATCACACAAGATCTCAGGCCAAGAAAGCTGTTCAGATCCTGGGATATAATACACAAGCAACACAGAGCAAATTTCCCTGTCCAGCTGTGGCAAACCAATGGCCACTGCAAGTGATTACATTGATAAGAAATTGGGAGGGGAGAAGAAATTCTTTTTACTGTGTCATGAAAAGGACTTTCTAGCAATTCTTCCTCTTTTGGGGTATTCATCATAATAGTGACCCTGAATCACATATAAGAGATCAACCATACTCTCCACTCATCTTTAAACTTTCCTTTATTAAACACCATGCTTCTCCGAAGAAGTACAGAGTAGGAAAGAATCTCTCTCTCTCACACACACACAGTGAGAGAGAGAGAGAGAGAGAGAGAGAGAGAGCGAGCGAGCAGGAAGGATACCATAAGAGAAAAGTTTCCTAATCTCATATAAAACTCATGCACCAAAACTAGTTTTTAATTTTTATTCAAAATGTTCCATTCTGTTGGAAGGGCCATGGGTACTTTAAGAAATCAATTCCTGAAGTGCAAAGAGGGACAACTTCAGGTAAGTAACTTCAACTGTGTGTAAATTAAAGTCAAACAAACTTTATGACTGGGAAAAGGAGAATGACAGGTGATGTTCTGCTCTTCCCTTAGGGAGAAAACCAGCACTGTATAACTTCTCAAAGACTATTCAAAGGCATACATTAACTTTATACTTAACAAAATTGAAGGATATTCTGCACCCTCATTACAGGGGAAAAAAAGGAAGAATATATCTTCGCATGAGCCAAAGACATAATCATTTTTAGCTGAACAATGATGCTAGAATGGCCAACCAATGCTTTCCCTTTGATTAGTTGGAAAGCAATCAATGCACTCTTGCTATATTGGAACTTTCACTCAAAATAGAAACTGGCCTGAAGTCCAGAAAGCTGGCAGTTCAGAGACAAATCCCCAGAAGGGATCCTGACACTTGCACTAAGATCCAGGTTTGGCATACTCATCAGGACCTAAGTTTAA
Organism: Neogale vison; assembly: GCF_020171115.1. Taxonomy (NCBI): domain Eukaryota; kingdom Metazoa; phylum Chordata; class Mammalia; order Carnivora; family Mustelidae; genus Neogale; species Neogale vison. The sequence continues at coordinate 87,827,644 of NC_058105.1, read as the reverse complement.
GACTAGATCTTGAAGAAGCTGTTAAGAAATAAGAAGTGGTAAAACATACTGACCATCTTTAGGATTCATATGTTTCTTTCATCAGCTAAAAGAAACACCTTTGGTGCTTAAGGTTTACTTAGTTTAGCTGTTTTTAATAAAGACATTAGATTTTTAAGAAGAATATTCTGGCAAGGCACAGTTTTAGGTTTATAGTAAAATTAGGAGGAAATTACAGATTTCCCATGTATCCCCTGACCCCACACATACCTAACCCCCCCATTATCTACATCCCCCACCAGAGTAGTACATTATTTACAACTGATGAACTTACATAGATACATCATAATCAACCAAAGCCCACAGTTTACATTAGTAAATTAGTAATTTACCTTACTCTTGGTCTTGTACTTCCTATGGGTTTGGACAAATGTGTAATGCCATGTATCCACCATCAGAGTATCATACAGGATAGTTTCTCTTCCCTAAAAATCCTCCGTGCTCTGCCTTTTCATCCCTCCCTCCTTCCTCCCTAATGCCTGGCAACCATTGCTCTTTTCACTATCTCCATAATTTTGCCTTTTCCAGAAAGTCATATAGTTGAAATCATTGAGTATGTAGACTTTTAAGATCAGCCTCTTTCATTTAGTAATACACGTTTATGGTTCATGTCTTGATAGCTCATTTCTATTTAATGCTGAATAATATTCTATTATCAGGATGCACCATGGTTTATCTACTCATTTACTTACTGAAGAACATCTTGGTTGCTTCCAGGCTTGGGAAAATACAATAAAGATGCTATAAACATTTCTGTGCATGTTTTTGTATGGAAACAAGTTTTCACCTCCTTTGGGTAAATACCAAGGAGTGCAATTGCTGGATCACATAGCAAGAGTATATTTAGTTTTTTTGTTTTTTAAATCTATTTATTTATTTATTTATTTATTTCAATTTATTTATTTTCAGAAAAACAGTATTCATTATTTTTTCACCACACCCAGTGCTCCATGCAAGCCGTGCCCTCTATAATACCCACCACCTGGTACCCCAACCTCCCACCCCCCCCGCCACTTCAAACCCTTCAGACTGTTTTTCAGAGTCCATAGTCTCTCATGGTTCACCTCCCCTTCCAATTCACCCAAATTCCCTACTCCTCTCTAACACCCCTTGTCCTCCATGCTATTTGTTATGCTCCACAAATAAGTGAAACCATATGATAATTGACTTTCTCTGCTTGACTTATTTCACTCAGCATAATCTCTTCCAGTCCCGTCCATGTTGCTACAGAAGTTGGGTATTCATCCTTTCTGATGGAGGCATAATACTCCATAGTGTATATTTAGTTTTATAAGAAACTACCAAACTGTCTTACAAAATGGCTGTACCGTTTTGAATTCCCAGTATGAGTTCCTGTTGCTCCACATCTTTGCCAGCATTTGGTATTGTCAGTGTTCCAGATTTTGGCTGTTCTAATAAGTGTGTAGTTATATCTCATTGTTTTAATTTGCATTTCCCTGATGACATATAACATGAAGTATCTTTTTTATTTTTAATTTCTAGATCTTTTCTTTTAAAGATTTTATTTATTTATTTGACAGACAGAGATCACAAGTAGGCAGAAAGGCAGGCAGAGAGAGAGGAGGAAGCAGGCTCCCTGCTGAGCAGAGCCCGATATGGGGCCCGATCACAGGACCCTGAGATCATGACCTGAGCCAAAGGCAGAGGCTTAACCCACTGAGCCACCCAGGTGCTCCTGAAGTATCTTTTCATATGCTTATTTGTTATCTGTATAGTTGTCTGTTCAGGTCTTTGGCTCATTTTTTAATCAGGTTTTTTTTTTAAATTGTTGTGCTTTAAGAATTCTTTGTATATATAGTTTTAAATTCTTTTTTTATAGTTTTAAATTCTTTTTTCTTTTTTTATCAATTTATTTATTTTCAGAAAAACATTATTCATTTTTTTTCACCACACCCAGTGCTCCATGCAAGCCATGCCCTCTATAATACCCACCACCTGGTACCCCAACCTCCCACCCCCCCACCACTTCAAACCCCTCAGATTGTTTTTCAGAGTCCATAGTCTCTCATGGTTCACCTACCCTTCCAATTTACCCAAATTCCCTTCTCCTCTCTAACACCCTTTATTTAAATTCAATTTAGTTAACACATAGTGTATTATTAGTTTCAGGGGCAGAATTCAGTGATTTATTGGTTACATATAACAACCAGTATATTTTGAATCACAGTCCTTTATCAGACATATCTTTCAGAAATATTTTCTTCGAGTCTATGTCTTGTCTTCTCATTGTTCTGACAATGTCTTTTACAGAGCAGAAATTTTTCATTTAAATTAAGTCTAGCTTATCAATAATTTCTTTCGTGGATCATGACTTTAGTCCTGTATCTCAAAAGTTATCACCATACCCAAGGTCATCTAAGATTACTCTTATGTTATATTTTAGGATTTATATAGTTTCACATTTTACCTTTAGGTCTGCAATCCATTCTGAGTTAATTTTTATGTAAGTGTAAGATTTGTGTCTAGATTCATTTTTTGCCAAGACATTTGATTTTTAGCAAAGATATTTGTTTAAGTTAAGCATTTAATTTTGAATTTATTAAATATATAAGGAGATAAGGCTTATGAATCTCAAGATGAGGGATTATAACATAATTGAGACTTATGCATCTGTGGAAATGAAGTAGATAAACTTTTCCTTATTCCTCTCACTAAGTACAACTAAAAACCTTGGATATTACCTGTAAAACAAGCATAAGAAGACTCTCATATGGTTGCCTTTAATACCACTCATTAGGAGAAAATATCTGCAAAACACATGTATGATAAAGGACTGATATCTAGAGTATAAAGAAGATTTAAAACTCAAGAGTGAAAAATGAACAATCCAATTAGAAGAGTCTTTTTTTTAAAAGATTTTATTTGTTTATTTGACAGACAGAGATCACAAGTAGAGAGGCAGGCAGAGAGAGAGAGAGAGGGAAGCAGGCTCCCCGCCAAGCAGAGAGCCCGATGCGGGACTTGATCCCAGGACCCTGAGATAGAAATGTTGGGGGTGCCTGGGTGGCTCAGTGGGTTAAAGCCTCTGCCTTCGGCTCAGGTCATGATCCCAAGGTCCTGGGTCTCTCTGCTCAGCAGGGAGCCTGCTTCCTCCACTTTCTGCCTGCCTCTCTGTCTACTTGTAATCTCTGTCTGTCAAATAAATAAATTTAAAAAAATAGATCATTTGAATGGTCCTGGAATTATCAGGGAAATTTAATTCATAAACTGAAAATTATCACAAAAGAAACCCCAAGGCCAGATGGTTTTGCTGGAGAAATCTACCAAGTACTTAAAGAACTAGCACCCATTCTACACAATATCTTCCAGAAAATAAAAAAGGAACACTTCTCAATTAATTTTATGAAGCTAGTGTTACCTTGATGTAGAAATCAGACAAAGTGAGTATAAACTACAGACCTCATGCATAATGATACTTTCAATTTAAAAATCCTTAACAAAATATCAGAAAATAGAATTTGGCAATATATAAAAAGGGTTATATAATGTGGCCAAGTGAGGTTTATTCCTGTGATGTAAAGCTGGTTCCTTCAAAAATTAGTCAGTGTAATAGCAGATCAATAGGCTAAAGAAGAATACTCATACAATCATACAGTGATACAGAAAAAGAATTTAATAAAATCCAACATTTGTCATGATAACAACTCTCAGCATACATGGAATAAAGGGGAATTCCATCAACTTGATATAGAGCATCTACAAAAATCCTACTACTAACATCATACTTAATGAAAAACTGAATGCTTTTCCCCTAAGATCAGAAACAAGTAAACGGTATCTCCTCTCATGCTCTTATTCAACACAGCACTGGAATTTATAGCCAGCATTATAAGTAAGTAAAAGCAATAAAAACCATTCAGATTGGAAAGGAAGATATGAAATTGTCCCTATTTTCAGATGACATATGTAGAAAATCCCAAGGAATCTAAAAAAAACAAACAAAAGAAACTCCAGGAGCTCATAAATTCAGCAAATTTGAAGCATACAAGATCAAGACACAAAAAACAATCACATTTCTATATACTAACAATGAACATATGGAAACAAATTTTTAAAAATAACATTTACAATTGTTACAAAGTAGATTAAGTACTTAAGTGTAAATCTTACAGAACATGTATTAGATGTATATGCCGAAAACTACAAAACTGATGAAATAAATCAAAGATCTAAATAGAGAGACACACAGTGTTCACGGATTGGAAAACTCAACATAATAAAGATGTCAATTCTCCCCAAATTCATATTCATATTTAATGCAATTCCTATTAAAATCTCATCAAGATTTTTTTGCATGTATTGACACAATTTTTCTAGAAAGGTGGAGGAGGAACTAGGAACAAAATAGAAAGTCCATAAATAGACCCAAACAGATATGCTCAATTTACTTCTGATAAAGTTGCAAAACCAATTCTATGGAGGAAAGATAGCCTTTTCAACAAATGGTGCTGTAACAATTGGATAACTACTGGCCTAAAATTGAACCTCAATGAAGGTCTCATACACAAAAAAACTCAAAATGTATTATAGATCTATGTAAACATAAAACTACATATGTCTTAGAGAAAAAATAGGAGAAAACCTTTAGATTCTAGGATTAGGCAAATAACTCTTAAACTTGGTGCCAGAACATGATCCATTAAAAGAAAGATTGATAAATTGGATTTAGGCTGTATCATTCATTCTTTATTAACTGTTACCTCAGACTATTACATACTAGGTGCTGTAACTTTTAAGATGATTACAATGCTCTCCCAGCCTTCAACAAGTTCAAAGTTCAGCAGGAAAAAAAAGATACCTAAACTGATAGTTATGATGAAATATGGTAAGTTCACAGAGGAGAGACCCATGAGCTGTCATAGGGAATGAAGGATTGCTTGTAATATATAGTAAGACTCTTTATCACTGAGTAGGGGCTTACCAGGTAAAGGAGGAGAGGGAAACAATTCAAACGAACAAGCATAGAGATCGGTGTGTGTAAGGCAAAGAATTGTAAAAGAATACTGTGTGTTCAGGAAATGGTTAAGATGTTCAAGAAGGCTAAAAGTTCAAGGAAGCTAAAAGAAGACATATATTGAAGTAGATTCAAAAGGATTTGCTAACTGCTTAGATAAAAATAAAATGGGTAGCTAAGATAAAGGAAGGATCAGGTGCTTCTCTAAGTCCTACTTTAGGGAACTAGAACTACTCAATGAGATTGGGAACAAGAAAGAAAGGGGATTCTTATTTTTGGAATGGGGGGACATATCAAGACATGCTGAGGTTGAGAAAGTGTGTTTCTAGACAAAGATGTCCTTTGAACAACTGGAAATGTGAGGTTGGTATTCAGAAAACAGTTCTGGACTAGAGATTAATTGTGAGAGGCATCGGTATTCAGGTAGTTGAAGCCATGGCAATAAATTATGTTGCATATTGAAAGGACAGACTGAGAAGCTGCGTGTGTGTGTACATGTAAGGGACAAAAAGAAATTGATGGAGCAAAGTCTAATGTTCTTTTTTTTGACTGCTTGCCATTCAGCCTTCACAAAAGTAGTTTAGATTCCCCTCAATGCATTAACATTTAGAGAACTCTGGCTTGAATAAAATAAAGAGATGAAAAGGTTGTAGGTTCATCCATTTCTCAGTGATTGCTGCCAACTCACTTCTCCTCTTCAGTCTCAGCATGGCACGTCTGGGGAGGTAAGGATCTGCTGAGGTCAGTAAAGAAAATTCCATAGCTTTCTTTGGTAAATTATCACTGACTGCAGAAAGTGATTTGGAGGTCTCTAGAAGACCTCACTAAAATACCCCCTGCTACAAGTGATGCCATTTCTTTTTGCGCTGTCCTTAATGGGGGGGCGGACAACAGACATCCTGAATGTGTTTAATACCACAGAATGTGTTTTTTGGTATGGACAACATAGGAAAGTAGATTTTTCAAAAAAATTAAAAATGAAGTGGCTGATAGGAAGTCTTAGGGTTGACAGTGAAAAAGGGATGGATAGGGATAACCATAGGACTCAATTATGGTATTGTAGAAAAGCAAATCTTTTTTCTAGAAAATTATTTCAGTGCTTAAAAGCAGTTATTAAGTCATTACTTCCTGTCTTATAAAACAAATATATAAGGAATCCAACACACAGCTTATTTACTTTGCAAGACAAAAATCCTCCATGAACATTACATTTGTTGTGAAATAAATTAAGTTGGCATTTTTATTTTTATTTTTTAAACTATCCAGGGCAAGTGGCTATTTCTAAGGGGCTGAAAACTTTCTTCTCTGATTGAATAATGTTGATTCTTTTGCAAAACCTTCACTTGGTCTATCCATTAATCATTTTATAACACTTTCTGGATTGCTCACCAAACTCTCTGTACCCATCTTTAACCATTATGATAAGATCATTTCAACTCTCTGATCAAAAACTGTGTTTAAATATTTTAAAACAAAAAGCCCTTGGGGCACCTGGGTGGCTCAGTGGGTTAAGCCTCTGCCTTCAGCTCAGGTCATGATCTCAGGGTCCTGGGATCAAGCCCTGCATCAGGATCTCTGCTAGGCAGGGAGCCTGCTTCCCCCTTTCTCTCTGCCTGCCAAAAAGAAAAAAAAAAAGCCCTTGAGGAAAACATTTCAGAGAAAAAAAGTGTCAGTGTTGCTAGAGGAAAACTACCTTGGGATATTAATTAAGTCCAGTTATTGTGTTCAAATTAAACTGGTGTCTCCTAACTAGAGTTTAAAAAGCAGCAAAGTGGAAGGAAGGAAAGAAATATGAAAAGAGAAAAATAGAAACTATCTCCTGCTTAAAGAGAGAAAAGATATTTTTATTTCTTTAATGAATCTAATCTTTTCCCTGTAAATTCTGTCTGGTGTGGAAGGACAAAAAATGATAGAAGGAAATCTGGAAGCAAGGAGGTTGATAAAGTAAATTTGTAGTTTCTCACTGGTTAGCTCCAATGACTGAGGCTGGGGAAACAGCTTATCTGTAGCCAACATAGTGTGAATTACAGTTAATCTCTGAGAGAGGCAGACTGGGTGTTTTGGAAACTGAGTGAATCCCCAGGATGAGAACATGTTGCCAAAGAGCTTTTTTATTTTGTTTGCATTAAGATTTAAGGTGAGTTGATAAAAAGCCAAGTGAAAGTGTATCATACCTGGTAACGTCTTAGCTGTTTGTTGTTTTTTAAAAATTGCTCTAAAATTGGCCTGTGGTGTTAGTTACTGTTAACCTCAACTGTTTTAACATTAATAGGTATTGTTATTTTAAGAGAAAAGGCATAATTTTTCTCTTCTCCCAATGTTGTTAAACATAAACAGAAAGTCTGACTTGTCTGTAGAGATTAAGTCTAGAAAAATAAAGGGGAAAGACAGGTAATACTTCTTAAGATGTTAAATTTCAAGTATCTTATCTATATTCTCTCATTTCATCCCCAGAAGAACCTATGGAAAAGGTGAGAAAACTGACTCAGAGGTATTAAGGAACATGTTTAATCTGTCAGTCCACTGCTTGGATTATATTGGTATTCTAAGTTTTCTTCCCAACGTGTCATTCATTCATTAATCAGCTGTTTGTTCAACAAGTACTATATTCCAGGCTCGAGTCATGTCCTGAAATCAGTGGTGAACCACACAATGTCCTATCTTTAGGGAACTTTACTTGTTTCTGACCAATCCTTCAACTTTCAGGTTAGTTTGAGTCTTCTCCAAACGGTTGGATTCCCAGTCCACATTCTGCCATCTGCCTAATCAATGGCATTCTGAAATTTATATCCTTGTGGTCAATGTAAGTATGATTCACCCAACAGGAGGAAAACAAAATGTTCAACCAGACTTTTCTGACACAATCAACCAAATTAGTGTAGGAAAAAGCTATTAGGTCATATCCAGTCTAACCCTTTGGGAACTGAGCAAAACTGCCCCTTGTGTAATGTGACATTATTTCTCAACTACATTGTCCTGCTTAATTGTAAATAATTATAAATGACTCAGTGTCAGGGTTTCCACTATTTCCTCTCAAAGTTTAGCCCACACTTCAGTAATTTTCAGTGTCAAGATGGTTTCTCTGATAGCCTAAAAAGCCCTTGTCTTGATTTCTTCTAATTATGTTCTCATCTACTTTAATTCCCAGTCTATGAAATCTTCATTTGTTGTTGTATTTATACCCTTCAAATATAGCTACATGGGCATCATACCCAATTCCCTTCCATCTCTAAGAGTCAGTTGGGTGACTCAAGATAAATTTGGCAGAGGAAACTCTGCAACCCCACCACAACATGAAGCCACCTGAGTATTTCCTTCTCTATGCAGAGAATGCCATCTACAGATGGTTCCCAACTTACAATGGTTCAACTTATGATTTTTTGAATTTATGATGGCATGAACACCATACATACTCTGTATACTTTGAATTTTGAGTTTTCATCTTTTCCTGGGTTAGCGATGGACAGTACGATACTCTTCATGATGCTGGGCAGTGACAGTGAACAGCAGTTCCCAGTCAGCCATGAAATTATGACGGTATTAAACCAATACACTTACAACCATTCTGTACCCATACAACTATTTTGTTTTTTCCACTTTTAGTACAGTATTCAATAAATTATAAGCTATTCAATACTTTATTGTAAAATGGGCTTTGTGTTAGAAAATTTTGCCCACCTGTAGGCTAATGCAAGTGTTTTGAGCATGTTTAAGGTAGACTGGGCTAAATTATGATGTTTGGTAGGTTAGGTTTATTAAATGCATTTTCAACTCAGAATATTTTCAACTTATGATGGGTTTATCAAGACATAGCTCCATCATAAGCTGAGGAAGGTCAGTAATTTCTTACAGTTCTGGGGTCAAATTTTCCAGGTTTCTACCTATGCACTGGGCAGTGGTGTGAGTGTCCAGAGACCACAGACTACATTTGAACTACCTTCTTTGTCATTTCCATTCTTTTATTCTTCTAGGGTACAGAAGAACCTCTTCAGCTATTTTTTTTCTCCAACTCTATGTTTTGAGGATAGAACAGATCTAATTTCTCAAAAGAACATCTTGTTGACTCTGAGTGCAGAATTCATTTATTTACTCATATACCCAACTTTTATTTTTTTATTTTTTTTTTTAGTTTAAAATGGCTCTGAAAAAGTTTTATTGCTTTCAGATGACATCTTTTTTTTTCCAAAATATTTTCTCACCCAAAATACACTAAATAAATACACTATAAGATACAATATTTTGATGTTACACTTTCAGGCAAAAACACTCACCAATTTATTCAATATTAACAACTCCTCATCAAAGAATACCATGTGGAAAATTTTGCACGGAGCACTGGGTGTGGTGAAAAATAATGAATACTGTTTTTCTGAAAATAAATAAATTGGAAAATAAATAAATAAATAAATAAAGAAGTATGACAATACCATATGGTGATGACCCAACTTTTATTAAAAACTAGCAGTGTCATACCCTGGACAAATCGCTAGGTAAACCATGTGAATCTGACATATTCTTTCTCAAGGAATGATGAATAAATCCTTCTCTTCAACTTATACCCCATCTCCTTTTCTAAAGATTATTGTGTTCATTTGCAGTTCCTTACCTCCCACTTAACTTTCACTGAAATTGTTTTAATGAAGCCTCTCTGCCAACATCAACCAACAATGTAATTAGCAAACTGAATAGCCTCTTTTCAATATTCATACAACTTGAATGCAGGAACGTTTAACAGTATTGATTAATGTCCTGCTCCTTCTTGACATCTTGCCCCTGCACTTGGTTTCATGACACCACTCTCTCATATGGCTCCTCCTACATCTCTTCCTGCCTTTTATCCCCTCTTTTATACCCCTTTCTCCTCTCACTCTCAGCTGATGGCTTCCCTTACATTTGATTGAAAAAGATAAGCACTGAGAACACCCTCATCTTTCCATTGTACATCATAAACATACTTTGTCTTACCTCTTCTTAATATATATAAAATATCCTTTTTTTAAAAAAAAGTCAAAGTTCAATCTCCCACATTTGCTCTAACCTTCCCAAGGAAAGTGCTGGTAAAATTATCCCTTCTTTTCTAAACCATCAATTTTTCCCTCACTACTGGGTTATCCTATTAGCAGTCAGATAATTAATATACATTCTTTAAAAGAAAATATCCCTGTCTTGATCCCAATTACCTTCCAGCTAATACTCCACTTTTCTTCATCCATTCACAGCTAAATGCCTAAAAAGACTTACTATATTCACTTCTTCACTTCCCATTCTTTCACGAAACAATTCATTCAGGCTTTTGTCTCCAACATTTTATTGTCAATGTTACCAATGACCTCTATGCTGCTAAAATCAATAGTCAATTCTCAGAATTACTGTCTTATCAACATTTGACACTGTTGACTACTCCCTTTTACTTGAATAAGTTTCTTAACTTGGGCTGTGGGTCACCACTCTCTTTTCATTTTCCTCCTGCCACACTGGTTACTTCTCAGTTTATTTTTCTGGCTGCTCTTTATCTGTACTATCTCTAAATCCTGAGCTCAGTCCAAGAATTTTTCCTCTTAGCCATCTACATTCAACTCATTAGACATTTCATCTAGTCTCAAAGTTTTAATTCACAGAGGGTAACTCCAAAATTTATATATTTAATATTTAATTATTTTCTGAACTTTAGACTCAGCTATAATTTCTTTTTTTCTTTTTTTTTTTCTTTTTTGTAAGACTGAGAGGTGGGGGGGGCAGAGGGAGAGGGAGAATCTTAAGCAGGCTCCTTGCTGATCTGACATGGGGCTTGATCTCACAACCCTGAGATCTGAGATCATGATCAGAGTCAAAATGGAGTCAAATGCTTAACCAACTGAGCCACTCAGGCACCCCTCAGCTGTAATTTCTTACTAAACATTAGCATGCACCTGCTCAGTGAATGTCTCAAACTTTACATGTATAAAAGCAAGCTATGTATTTCTTACTTCTTCCCAACAATCATTAAACTTATTCCTCCTCGAGTCTTTCTCACCTCAGTAACTGGCCCCATCCAGTTATTCAGGCCCAAACCAAGGAACTTTTTATTCCTTGCCTACCCACAGCATACCATAACTCTTCCCAACTCACAACAAATCCATTAACAAGTCTTTCAAAACAAATCCCATATCCAAGTACTTTTCACTACCTCCACTACTAAAACCGAAGACCTAACCTATAACCACCTCTTGCTTGAATTATTGCAATTAGCCGTCTAACAAATTTCTCTGCTTTTCTGTATGCCCCCTATAGTCTATTTCCCATACAGCAACCAGGATGTTCATCTCAAAATCCAAAACAAATCATACCATTATGCTGCTTAGAATACCTTCCCTCTGCAATTAGAATAAATTTGAACTTCTTACCAGAGTTTATAAGGTCCTATATGACAAATAGCATATGATTTCACTCATATGTGGAATTTAAGAAATGAATAGATGAACGTAAGGGAAGGGCAGGAAAAATAAAATAAGGTAATAACAGAGCGGCAAACCATAAGAGACTCTATAGTTAAGAGAAGAAACAGGGTTGCTGGACGTGGATGGGAGAATGGGGAAACTGGGTGAGGCAACTGATGAATCACTAAATTCTACCTCTGATAACACAGTGTGTGTTACCTAAATTGAGTTTAAATTTTAAAAAATGTTTAAAAAGAAACATGATGTTATAGTTAGGAAAGTACATGGAGTTGAATATGACTGTAGTGTACAGTGGGAGCTTGTGTTCAACCAAATTAAAGAGTTTGGATTTTTATCCTGAACCCAATAGGGAAACTTGAAGGTTTTGGTGGGTAAGGATTTCATGACCGGATTTACATTTTAAAAAAGGACTCCAGGGGTGCTTGGGTGGCCCAATGGCCCTCTGGGGGCACCTGGGTGGCTCAGTGGGTTAAGCCTCTGCATTCGGCTTAGGTCGTGGTCTCAGGGACCTGGGATCGAGCCCCGCAACAGGCTCTCTTCTCAGTGGGGAGCCTGCTTTCCCATCTTTCTCTCTCTGCCTGCCTCTCTGCCTACTTGTGACCTCTGTCTGTCAAACAAATAAATAAATCTTTTTTAAAAATTCTTAAAAGCCTCTGCCTTTGGCTCAGGTCATGATCCTAGGGTCCTAGGATTGAGCCCCGCATCAGGCTCTCTGCTCAGCAGGGAGACTGCTTCCCCCTCTATCTCTACCTGCTTCTCTGCCTGCTTGTGATCTCTGTCAAATAAATAAACAAAATATTTTTAAAAAATAAAAAAGGATTCTGTTTGCAGAGTGGAGAAAAAATTCAAGAAGTAGGGAACATGGCAAGACTGGAGGTAGATAAACTAGTTGGGAGGCTACTCTAGTGAACAAAAAAGAGAGAAGAAATTTGAGAAATGGTCAGTAGGTAAAAATTGCTAAGACTTGATCAATAGAAACAGAAGTGAGTAGTTTAAAAAACTGAGTTCATTGTGAACTATTTACTTATACAGATGTACCCAGGAGGAGAATCAGGTGTTGGAGGTAGAGGTTAATGAATTTAATATATATGTGTGGAGATCGTGAGATAACTATAGGGGCATTTAAATGGGGAAGTTCAAACAGAAGTGGGATATATGGGAAAATAGTGTGGGATAACATGAGATTTAGAAATCTGACTTGCTAAATAAAATCATGATAATAAAATTACTCAAACTGTATAGTATGAAAAGAGTAGAGAACTTTCTGCTGAACTTTGGGTACATCTAATGAAGAGATAAACTCTTTTAATAGATAACACCTCAGGTTTCAGAAAAATAAGGATTAAAAAAAAGTCATTTAGACCCATCTATACAGGGTCTTCAATGTTGGAATGAAGTTTTTGGACTTAATTCTAGAGGCAATTGGGGCCTTTTCTTTTTTTTTTAATAAAGGGAATGATATGACCCAGGCTAAGTACAATCAAAATCTCATAACTCATGAAGTTTACCCAGAGCACAATTACTGCTGATTGAAATGAATACAGAGATGTGCTTTAAGGAGATTCATTTGGCAGAATTGCAGAGAATGGAGTGGAGGGCATCCAGACAAGAGGTAATGAGTCCCTGGCAATAGAGGGAAGAAGGCAAAGGAGCCAGATGAGATGGATAATAGAAACACTGCAGAAGGAGCTCAGAATGGTTTTGAAGACTGGGATATAAGAGGGAATTGAAGAGGATTCTACATTTGTGAGCTTGACTTACAGGGATGGGAAATACACCATGGGAAGAAACAGAGATATCAGGGAGCGTGTTTGGTTGAGGGGTAATGCACAGTTTGGAATGAAAGTTTGCTGCTTAGGAAGAAAATAAATCTAGACAGAGCGATCTCGCATTCTCTTGTATACAGGAGAGGTGAAGTCTTGGAAGTGGATCAATTCATAAAGGAAGAGTTGGCAGAAGAAAAAGATAAGGTAAAGGATAGAATCATGAATGTACTTTGGGGTATAAGAAGAAGAAATTTCCCTCCAGTGCAGGAAGGCTTCCTAGAGGAGGTAGCAAATGTGAGATACCCCAGAAACAGAAGAATCCTTGACTGGTAAACAGAAGCTGCTGGTTTAGTCCTACCTCTATCACTTCCAAGCTGTGTGGGCTTAGAAAAGTCCATTTTTGTCCTGGCCCTGAAGATTTTTCCGCCTATAAAGTGGGGTCTCTGAGTACAACGACTATAGAGACCCCTCTAGTTCTGACATTACATTTTCTTTTGCAATTTGACTTCAATGTATGGCCAGTCTTTGGTTTGGCAGAGAGTGGTGGAAAACTTTCTACACCAAGGAAAACATAGAAAAGGCAAAGAGGCACATTTAAGAAATGAGAAGTAAACTAATTTGGAACTAGTTGTTTTTCACACCTTGAGATAGCCAACCTAACAATTATTCTGATTGCAATTATTAAGGTGCTAAATGATTGATAATAATATCTAATCTAGGTTGCCAAAAGTACTAGCCATTAAAAGGAAATTTGTGTAATTAAGTTTTAGCCAGTATTGTATTCCCTGCTAAACTAAGTACTGAAGAGTAAGTATTGCCTTTCTTTTATTTATTCAGGAAAATAAAAAGAAGAGTTACCAAATGCCTACTCTTTATTTTGGGTACTTTCATATATTGGACTAAAAAGCAATTTCCACGAGGGCAAGATCTTCTTTTTTAAATCTGTTGTATTAACTGCTGTATCACCAATACCTGGAATTGTGCTTAACACGTAGCTGGAACTCAAATATTCTTTATATGATTTGGAAAAAATATATAAAATCTTACTTAATTCTTACAACAAACTTACAAAAGAGGCATTAGTATTCTCATGATAAAGTTGGGAAATTCTGCCTAGATGGAAAAAAATGTCAAAAAGAGTTTCTATAAACTCAAAGTCTCATAGCTAGTAGGGTAGTACCGGGCTAAATAAAATACACTATAAGCTTTATATGGGCAGGAATAGGTCAGTCTTATTCTCCACGGTATTCCCAGCAGCCAGTTAATTCAGTTATATAGTTTACAGTAGCACTCAACAAATATCTTTTAATGGGAAGAAGCAAGTAAGCAAGCAAGAAAGCACATACTGATGTGAACACAACTACCACACATTTTGCCTATACAAACCACACTGTCACCTGAATTCAAACGAAAAGTACAGCATAGGGAATATAGTCAATAATATTGTATTAACATTGTATGGTGGCAGATGGTAACTACATTTATTGTAATGATAAGCACATTCTATACGTGATAATGTACAGAAGTGTTAATTCACTGTGTTGTACACTCCAAACTACCATTGTATGTCAACTACATTTCAATAAAGAAAACAATACTACAATCTCAAAATTCACCAGTGGTCCATATACACTATGGAGTATTATGCCTCCATCAGAAAGGATGAATACCCAACTTTTGTAGCAACTTGGACGGGACTGGAAGAGATTATGCTGAGTGAAATAAGTCAAGCAGAGAGAGTCAATTATCATATGGTTTCACTTATTTGTGGAGCATAACAAATAGCATGAGTACAAGGGGTGTTAGAGAGGAGAAGGGAGTTGGGTAAATTGGAAGGGGAGGTGAACCATGAGAGACTATGGACTCTGAAAAACAATCTGAGGGGTTTGAAGTGGCGGGGGGGGTGGGAGTTGGGGTACCAGGTGGTGGGTATTATAGAGGGCACGGATTGCATGGAGCACTGGGTGTGGTGAAAAAATAATGAATACTGTTTTTCTGAAAATAAATAAATTGAAAAAATTTAAAAAAAATTCACCAGTCTTCCTTGTGTGTTTGTTGTTTTAAACATTCTGTGATTTTTCATTCTTTCTCATTTATAGATTGTGATGGTTTTCTTTCAGTCTTTTTAGCCTTTATATACAGTCTCAAGGTCTTCTTTTTGGAGGATGTTTATACCAGGAGCCAGCAAACTTTCTGTAAAGGGCCAGGTAGTAAATATTTTAAGGTTTGAGGGCCATATTATCTGTGTTGCAACAACTCAACCTTGTTATAGTGGTAAAAAGCAGAAACAGACAACATGTAGAAGGATGAGCATGCCTGTGTTTCAATAAAACTTTATTTACAAAAACAGATAGAAGGCCGGATCTTGCTTTAGAATACTACTTTGATTCCTCCATCTCTTGCTTTTCCAGGACTTCTCTAAAACTTCAACTAAATCACACACACACACACACACACACACGAATATGTCTCTCTCACAATGAACACAGAAATTAATTTTTTATAGAACATAAAACTGTGTCAACTATGAAACTCCTCCTATCCCTGAAATATACATATATTTTTAAATTTTTAATTTAATTTTTAAAATTATTTATGTATTTTAATGATTTTAAATTTATAATAATTTCACTTGTATCACACATTTTTATTTGTACACACTGAGAAGTGATCATCACAATAACTCTAGTTACCATTTATCGCCATACAATTTTTTTTCCAATTTATTTATTTTCAGAAAAACAGTATTCATTATTTTTTCACCACACCCAGTGCTCCATGCAAGCCGTGCCCTCTATAATATCCACCACCTGGTACCCCAACCTCCCACCCCCCCACCACTTCAAATTTACAAAGGTTCTTTCTTCTCATGATGAGAACATTTAAGATTTATTCTCTCAGCAACTTTCAAATATGCAACACAATATTATTGACTGTGGTCACCATGCAAAGCATTATATCCTCATGACTTAGTGATTTTGTAATTAGAATATTGTACCTCTTGACCCTCTTTACTTATTTTGCCCAACCCCCAGGCACCACGTTTTTGTTCTCTGTGTCTATGAGTTGTTGTTTATTCATTTATTTTGTTTTTTAGATTCCACATATAAGTAAAATCATATGGTATTTGTCTTTCTCTGTGTAACTTATTTAACTTAGCAAAATACCCTCAGGGTCTCTCCATGTTGTTGCAGATGGCAAGATTTCATTATTTTTTATGGATGAGTAGTATTATATTATATATACATGTTCTTTTCCACTCATTCATTGATGGACACTTAAGTTGTTTCTGTATGTTGACTGTTATAAATAATGCTGCAATAAGCAAAGGGGTGAATGTATATTTTCAAATTAGTGTTTTTGTTTTCCTTAGGTAAGCACCCAGAAGTGGAGTTCCTGAAACATACGGTAGTTATATTTTAAATTTTTTTTCTTTTTTTTTTCAATTTATTTATTTTCAGAAAAACATTATTCATTATTTTTTCACCACACCCAGTGCTCCATGCAAGCCGTGCCCTCTATAATACCCACCACCTGGTACCCCAACCTCCCACCCCCCCCCGCCACTTCAAACCCCTCAGATTGTTTTTCAGAGTCCATAGTCTCTCATGGTTCACCTCCCCTTCCAATTTACCCAAATTCCTTACTCCTCTCTAACACCCCTTGTCCTCCATGCTATTCATTATGCTCCACAAATAAGTGAAACCATATGATAATTGACTCTCTCTGCTTGACTTATTTCACTCAGCATAATCTCTTCCAGTCCCGTCCATGTTGCTACAAAAGTTGGGTATATTTTAAATTTTTTGAGAAACCTCTATGCTGTTTTCCATAGTGGCTGTACCAATTTACATTTTCATTAAAAGTGAACTGTAGTTCCTTTTCTCCACATCCTCACCAACACTTGTTATTTCTTGCCTCTTGATAATAGTCATTCTAACAGGTGTGAGGTGATATCTATTTGTGGCTTTCATTTGTATTTTCCTAATGATTAGTGATGTTGAGCAAATTTTCATGTGCCTGTCAGCTATCTGTATGTCTTCTTTGGAAAAATGTCTACTCAGATCCTCAGTCCATTTTTTAAAAATCAGAATCTTGTTTTTCTATTTAGTTGTATGAGTTATTTGTATATGTTATATATAAATCCCTTATCAGATATATAACTTGCAAATATTTTCTCCCATTCGGTAAGCTACCTTTTCATTTTGTTGATGGTTTCTTCTGCTGTGCAAAATATTTTTA
The DNA here is from genome assembly GCF_020171115.1 of Neogale vison. NCBI lineage: Eukaryota > Metazoa > Chordata > Mammalia > Carnivora > Mustelidae > Neogale > Neogale vison. Next base: position 87,810,185 of record NC_058105.1, on the reverse strand, counting down.
GTTTGATGTTATCCCACTTATTTATATTTGCTTTTGTTGTCTTTGCTTTTGGATTTAGACCTAAAAGATCAAGGCAAAGACTGATGTCAAGAAGATTACCCCCTATATTTTCTTCTAGGACTTTTATCGTTTACCTTTGAGTCTTTAATCCATTTTGAGTTAATTTTTGCATATGGTGCAAGATAGTAGTCTAGTTTCATTCTTTTGCGTGTGGATGTCCAATTTTCCCAGCATCATTTATTAAAGAGACTGTCTTTTCCCCATTGTATATTCTTGGCTCCTTTGTCAAAAGTTTATTTGCCATATATATGTGGGTTTATTTCTGGGCTCTCTGTTCTGTTCTATTGATCCATGTCTCTGTTTCTATGGTAGGATCATACTGTTTTGATTACTATAGCTTTGTAATATATTTTAAAATTGAGGCCTGTGATGCCTTCAGCTATGTTCTTGTTTCTCACTATTGTTTTGGCTATTCAGGGTCTTTTGTGTTTCCATGGACTTTTGGGATTTTTTTTTCTATTCATGGGAAAAATCATTAGAATTTTGATAGGATTACACTGCATTTATATACTTCCTTGGGTAAATGGACATCTTAACAATGTTAATTATTCCAATCTACAAGCATGGAATTTCTTTCCATTCATTTGGGTCTTCTTAGATTTCTTTCATCAATGTATTATCATTTTTAGTGTATAGTTCATTCACCTCCTAGGTAAACTTTATTCCTAGATATTTTTTTCTTTCTGGTGCAATTGTAAATGAGATGTTTTCTTTCTTCTTCTGATAGTTCAATGTCAGTGTATAGAAATGCAACCACTTTTTTAAGATTTTTATTTATTTATTTGACAGACAGAGATCACAAGTAGACAGAGAAGCAGGCAGACAGAGAGGGGAAAGCAGGCTCCCTGCTGAGCAAACAGCCTGATGTGGGGCTCGACCCAGGACCCTGGGATCATGACCTGAGCCAAAGGCAGAGGCTTTAACTCACTGAGCCACCCAGGCGCCCCACAACCAATTTTTTATATGTTGGTTTTGTACCCTGTAACTTTACTGAATTCATTTATTAGTTCCAACAGTTTTTTGGTGTGTCTTTAGGGCTTTCTATACATTATTTTATGTTTTCCACAAATAGTGGCAGTTTTACTTTTTCCTTCCCAATTTAGATGACTTTTATTTCCTTTTCTTGCCATATTGTTCTAGTGAAGACTTCCAAAACAGGCATGTCTCATTTTATCGTCCTTTGCTTTACTATGCTTCATGGATATTGTTTTTGTTTTTGTTTTTTACAAATTGAAGGTTTATGGTAACTCTGTGTTGAGCTGGATTATTGGTGTCATTTTTCCAATAACACTTGCTCACTTCATTTCTCTGGGTCACAATTTGGTAATTCTTACAATATTTCAAACATTTTCATTATTATTATATTTATTATAGTAATTGTGATCAGTGATCTTGGCTGCCGCTGTTCAGGAGGACCTCACAGAGAATTGAACTTTCTCTCTTCCTGTGTCCTGGGCTTTCATCACATCACTGCCCTTATCCTGTCTATGCACAGGCTGAGGCACACCTGGCACCACAGTTCTCCTGTGTTTTGTCTCTGGCTGGTAATTTAGAATCAAAACTCCAAATTTTAAAGGACCCAGCAAAGCATTTACCCATTCCCCTTTCCTGGAGGAGGGCCTTACAGCACTACTCGCTGTACTATTATGTCCCAGAAAAGCAGTTGCATGCCTTTGTAGGTGCCTGGAGTCTATGATGAAGCACAGCAAAAAGCTGCAACCAGGTTATCTGCACTCTGTCTCCTGCTGTTGATTGGCCACTCAATTGTGCCCAGCAGGCCTTGTGTCCTTGGAAAGGCAAAATACCCTCTTCCAAATGTACCCCAGGAAGGGGACTATTCTCTCCCAGTATGATCCAGGGGATCCCACACCACAGAGTCTTCTGAAAACCATATGCACTGCTCTCTCTCCCACTCTCTCTTTCTCTCCCTGACTTCTCTGTGGAAAGGGCTCCCTTCCCTTGGTGGCACCACGGCTTTTCTCTCTACTAATTCGTATCTCCAAACCTCATATCTGCCATGTTCTCTTCCTCTAATTGTGCAGATAGTTTTCTCAGTCCTCAGATCAATTTCCTAGTTGTTAAAGGTGATATGATGTTGATCTAGCTATGTTTGAGAAATGAGACAAGCTGGGGATGAGAAAGTGGGGTAATGCCATTTTCTACCACCGCTACCACCCCCCCCACACACACACACTCCCATCCATACACCAACAGAGAGAAACTGAGCACCTCCAGTGGAAGCTGGAGTCGCTTTCACCAAACCCATCCCCCCTGCACCAGTCAGGGGCATCTTTACCATGGCAGGACTGACTGTGAGCCAGTGCAATGGGCCTCTCCCTCAGAAGATCAATACAGGTCCCCTGCATGTATTAAATCTATTGATCATTGAGTATTCCAAAGCATCAGCTTCAGTTCTGGTGGAAATAGGACCAGGCTCTTTTAATTTTTTTTATTTTTATATTTTTAAAATTATTTTTTATTTTATTTTAATTTTGTTGTGAGGGGAGAGGAAGAAAGATAATATTAATCTCAAGCATGCTCCATACACAGCATGGAGCCTGACATGGAGCTTGTTCTCACAACCCTGAGATCATAACCTAAGCCAAAATCAAGAGTCAGATGCTTAATTGATTGAATCATCCAGGCACCCCTTTTGTTTTATGTGTGTGTGTGTGTGTGTGTGTGTGTGTGTATCTGAATCAGGCATATAGTTTTTTGTTGGTTTGTTGGTTTATTTGTTTCCTTTTCTCATTTTTTGGATTAGCTTTCTTTCCTTCTTTTCTCTTTCTTTTTCTTTGGAATCAGGCTTTTACATTTTTGTTTGTCAGTTTATTTGCTTTTTTTATCTTTTTCCTTTTTTTATTTCTTGAATCAGACATTTTTTAAAATCTATTTTATCTTTAAAAATGAATTAAAACACATCTAGTTAAAGGTCCAAGCACCCCACTGCAAGCAAGGAAGAACTCTACAGAGGACTGACCTGTGGGAAAAAACAGCCAGAACACAACAGCAGAGTGTACACAACACACACCAGAAACACTACCTGATGTGCCAGGCCCCAGAGAGTTTATGGCCCTTTCTTAATATAGTACTACTCTCAGGAGCAGGAAACATAATAAGCTTTTATAATACACAAAAGATAGAAATGTAGACATAATGACAAGCTGGAGGAATTCTCACCAAAAGAAAGCTCAAGAAGAAACTACAGCCAGGGATTTGCTCAAAACAGATAAACAATATATCTGAACCACAGTTTAGAACAACATTCATAAGAATATAAGCTGGGCTTGAAAGAACCATAAAGAACACTAGAGAAACCCAGACTACAGAGATAAAAGACCCAAAAACTAATCAGGCCAAAATAAAAAATGTTGTAACTCAGATGTAAAACCTGTTGGATGTAATCACAACGAGGATGGAAGAAGCAGAGGATCAAATAAGTGATACGGAAGATAAAATTATGGAAAATAATGAAGCTGAAAACAAGAGGGAAAGAAAATGATTAGATCATGAATATAGACTTAGGGAACTCAGCAATTTCACAAAGTGCAATAATATCCATACCACAGGAGTCCCAGAAGAAGATATGGAAAAAGGGGTAGAAGGTTTATTTGAACAAATTATAGCTGAGAACTTCTCTAATCTGGGGAAGGAAACAGGCATTCAAGTCCAAGAGACACAGGGAACTCCCTTCAAAATCAACAGAAACAGGTCAACACCAAGACATATCATAGTGAAACTTGCAAAATACAAAGTCAGGAGAGAATTCTGAAAGCAGCTATAGACAAAATATCCTTAACCTACAAGGGTAGACACTTACGGTTAGCAGCAGACCTGTCCACAGAAACTTAACAGGCCAGAAAGCTGTGGCATGATATATTCAACATGCTGAACAGGAATAATATACATCCAAGAATACTTTATCCATCTACTCTGTCATTCAGAGTAGAAGAGGAGATGAAGTTTCCAAAACAAGCAAAAACTAAAGGAGCTCGTGAAAACTAAACCATATCTGTAAGAAATATTAAGGAGGACAATAGAGCAGGAAGAGCCCAAAAAAGCAAGAGACTAGAAAGGAACAGAAGCAATCCATAGGAACAGCAACTTTACAGGTAATACGATGGCACTAAATTCTTATCTGCAAATAATTACTCTGAATGTAAAAGGACTCAATGCTCCAGTCAAAATACATAGGGTATCAGAATGAATAAAAAACAAACAAGAACCATTGATATGCTACTTACAGGAGAATCATTGTAGACCCAAACATACCTCCAGATTAAAAGTGAGGGCATGAAGAACCATCTAACATATTAATTGACATCAAAAGACAGCTGGAGTAGCCATACTTATATCAGGCAAACTGATTTTAAACCCAAAACTGTAATAATGCATAAAATTATGAACGAAAGGGGAGAGATCACAACTAACACCAAGGAAGTAGAAACAATCATCAGAAGTTACTACGAACAGTTATATGCCAATAAGCTTAGCAACCTTGATGAAATGGATGCATTCCTGGAAAAATATAAACTACCAAAATTGAACCAGGAAGAAATCAACAACCTGAATAGACCGATATCTAATAACGAGATTGAAGCAGTGATCAAAAATCTCCCAAAAAACAAGAGCCCAGGACCTGACGGATTCCCTGGGGAATTCTACCAAACCTTCCAAGAAGAAATAACACCTATTCTCCTGAAGCTGTTTCAAAAAATTGAAGCAGAAGGAAAACTTCCAGACTCTTTCTATGAAGCCAGCATTACCCTGATCCACAAACCAGGCAAGGACCATACCAAAAAGGAGAATTTCAGACCAATATCACTGATGAATATGGATGCTAAGATTCTCAACAAGATCCTAGCCAACAGGATCCAACAACACATTAAAAAGATTATCCACCATGATCAGGTGGGATTCATCCCTGGGCTACAAGGATGGTTCAACATTCGTAAATCAATCAATGTGATACAACAAATTAATATGAGAAGAGAGAAGAACCACATGGTCCTCTCAATTGATGCAGAAAAAGCATTTGACAAAATCCAACATCCGTTCCTGATTAAAACGCTTCAAAGTATAGGGATAGAGGGAACATTCCTGAACCTCATCAAATCTATCTATGAAAGACCCACAGCAAATATCATCCTCAATGGGAAAAAGCTTGCAGCCTTCCCGTTGAGATCAGGAACAAGACAAGGATGCCCACTTTCACCACTCTTGTTCAACATAGTATTAGAAGTCCTAGCAACAGCAATCAGACAACAGAGAGAAATAAAAGGTATCCAAATTGGTAATGAAGAAGTCAAACTCTCTCTCTTCGCAGATGACATGATTCTTTATATGGAAAACCCAAAAGACTCCACCCCCAAACTACTAGAACTCATACAGCAATTCAGCAGCGTGGCAGGATACAAAGTCAATGTGCAGAAATCAGTGGCTTTCTTATACACTAACAAGGAAAATACAGAAAGGGAAATTAGAGAATCGATTCCATTTACTATAGCACCAAGAACCATAAGATACCTGGGAATAAACCTAACTAAAGAGGTAAAGGATCTATACTTGAGGAACTATAGAACACTCATGAAAGAAATTGAAGAAGACACAAAAAGATGGAAGACCATTCCATGCTCTTGGATCGGAAGAATAAACATCGTTAAAATGTCTATACTGCCTAGAGCAATCTATACTTTTAATGCCATTCCGATCAAAATTCCACCGGCATTCTTCAAAGAGCTGGAGCAAATAATCCAAAAATTTGTATGGAATCAGAAGAGACCCCGAATCGCTAAGGAAACGTTGAAAAACAAAAATAAAGCTGGCGGCATCACCTTACCTGATTTCAAGCTTTATTACAAAGCTGTGATCACCAAGACAGCATGGTTCTGGCATAAAAACAGACACATAGACCAGTGGAACAGAGTAGAGAGCCCTGATATGGACCCTCAACTCTATGGTCAATTAATCTTCGACAAAACAGGAAAAAATATACAGTGGAAAAAAGACAGTCTCTTCAATAAATGGTGCTGGGAAAACTGGACAGCTATATGTAGAAGAATGAAACTCGACCATTCTCTTACACCGTACACAAAGATCAACTCAAAATGGATAAAAGACCTCAACGTGAGACAGGAATCTATCAGAATCTTAGAGGAGAACATAGGCAGTAATCTCTTCGATATCAGCCACAGCAACTTCTTTCAAGATACGTCTCCAAAGGCAAAGGAAACAAAAGCGAAAATAAACTTCTGGGACTTCATCAAAATCAAAAGCTTCTGCACAGCAAAGGAAACAGTCAAAAAAACAAAGAGGCAACCCACGGAATGGGAGAAGATATTTGCAAATGACAGTACAGACAAAAGGTTGATATCCAGGATCTATAATGAACTCCTCAAACTCAACCCACACGAAACAGACAAACACATCAAAAAATGGGCAGAAGATATGAACAGACACTTCTCCAATCAAGAAATACAAATGGCTATCAGACACATGAAAAAATGCTCATCATCATTAGCCCTCAGGGAGATTCAAATTAAAACCACATTGAGATATCACCTTACACCAGTTAGAATGGCCAAAATTAACAAAACAGGAAACAACATGTGTTGGAGAGGATGTGGAGAAAGGGGAACCCTCTTACACTGTTGGTGGGAATGCAAGTTGGTGCAGCCTCTTTGGAGAACAGTGTGGAGATTCCTCAAGAAATTAAAAATAGAGCTTCCCTACGACCCTGCAATTGCACTCCTGGGTATTTACCCCAAAGATACAGATGTCGTGAAAAGCAGGGCCATCTGTACCCCAATGTTTATAGCAGCAATGGCCACAGTCGCCAAACTATGGAAAGAACCAAGATGCCCTTCAACGGATGAATGGATAAGGAAGATGTGGTCCATATACACTATGGAGTATTATGCCTCCATCAGAAAGGACGAATATCCAACTTTTGTAGCAACATGGACGGGACTGGAAGAGATTATGCTGAGTGAAATCAGTCAAGCAGAGAGAGTCAATTATCATATGGTTTCACTTATTTGTGGAGCATAACCAATAGCATGGAGGACAAGGGGTGTTAGAGAGGAGTAGGGAATTTGGGTAAATTGGAAGGGGAGGTGAACCATGAGAGACTATGGACTCTGAAAAACAGTCTGAGGGGTTTGAAGTGGCGGGGGGGTGGGAGGTTGGGGTACCAGGTGGTGGGTATTGTAGAGGGCACAGCTTGCATGGAGCACTGGGTGTGGTGAAAAAATAATGAATACTGTTTTTCTGAAAATAAATAAATTGGGGAAAAAAAAAAAGAGTTGAAGATAGACACCATATCATAATAAAGGGGTCTATCCAACAAGAAGATCTAGCGATTATAAATATTTATGTTCCTAGCTTGGGAGCAGCCAATATAAAGCAATTAATAACAATCTTAAAGAAGCTCATTGATATTCATCTAAGAATAGTAGGGGACTTTAATACCCGGCTCACAGCAATGGACAGATCATCAAAGCAGAAGATCAACAAGGAAGAAGAGCTTTGAATGACATACTGGACCAGAAAGACTTAACAGATCTATTCAGAGTATTTTATTCTAAAGCAGGAGAATACACATTTTTTTGAGTACATATGGAAAACTCACCAGAATAGATCACATATTGGGTCACAAATCAGCCCTCAAAGTACAAAAAGATTGAGATCATACCATGCATGTTTTCAGACCACAAGGCTATGAAACCTGAAGTCAACCACAAGGAAAACTTTGGAAAGACCACAAATATAAGAAGGTAAAAGAACATCCTACTAAAGAATGAATGGGTTAACCAGGAGCTTAAAGAAGAAATTAAAAAAATACATGGAAGGAAATGAAAATGAAAGCACAACAGTCTAAAACCTTTGGGATGCAGCAAAGGTGGTTATAAGAGGGAAGTATATAGCAATACAGGCTTTTCTCAAGAAACAAGAAAAGTCTCAAAAACACAAACTAACCATACACCTAAAAGAGTGGAAAAAGAACAGTAAATAAGGCATAAAGCCAGAAAAGAAGGGAAATAATAAAGATTAGAGCAGAAATAAATGACACATAAATTAAAAAAAAAGTAGAACATATCAATGAAATTAGGAGCTCGTTCTTCAAAATTATTAAAGAATTCAAAAGAATTAACAAAAATTATTAAAAAACTCAAAAGAATTAACAAAATTGATAAATGCCTAGCCAGACTTATCAAAAAGAAAAGAAAAAAGACCCAAATAAATATAAATCATGAATGAAAGAGATCACAACCAATACCAAGGAAATACATTTATAAGAGAATATTACGAGCAATCTTGTGCCCACAAATTCGTCAATCTGGAAGAAATTGGTAAATTCCTAGAAACACATAAACTACCAAAACTGAAACAGGAAGAAAGAGAGAGTGTGAAAAGAACATGATTGCAAAAATTCTCAACAAGATACTAGCTAATTGTATCCAACAGTACATTAAAAAGATTTTTCATCATGATCAAGTGGGATTTATTCCTGGGTTGCAGGTGTGGTCCAATATCCACAAATCAACCAATGTGATACACCACATTAATAAAAAAAGGATAAGAACCATATAATCCTCTGAATGGCTGTAGAAAAAGCATATGACAAAATACAGCATCCTTGCTTTATAAAGACCCTCAAGAACAAAGGGATAGAAGGAACACACCTCAACATCATAAAGGCCACATATAAAAGACATATAGCAAATATCATCCTCAATGGGGAAAACTGAGAGCATTTCCCCTAAGGTTAGGAACACAACAGTGATGTCCATTTTCACCACTATTGTTCACCATAGTACTGGAAGTCCTAGCCTCAGCAATCAGACAACAAAAGAAATAAAAGGTATCCAAATCGGCAAGGAAGAAGTCAAACTTTCACTCTTTGCAGACAACATTTCTATGTAGAAAACCTGGAAAAGTCCACCAAAAAGTTGCTGGAACTGATACATGAATTCAGCAAAGTCACAGGATATAAAATCAATGTATAGAAATCTGTTGCATTTCCATACACTAATAATGAAGCACCAGAAAGAGAAATCAAGGTATCAGTCCCATTTATAATTGAACCCTCCCAAAAAAGATACATAGGAATAAACCTAACAAAAGAGGTAAAAGATCTATATGCTGAAAAATATAGAACACTTATGAAAGAAATAGAAGAAGACACAAAAAATTGGAAAAATATTCCATGCTCATAGATTAGAAGAACAAACATTGTTCAAATGTCTATACTAACCAAAGCACATTCAATGCAATATCTATCAAAATACCACCACCATTTTTCACAGAGCTAGAAAAAACAATCTTAAAATTTGTATGGAACTAGAAAAGACTTCAAATAGCCAAAGTAATGTTGAAAAAGAAAAGCAAAGTGGGAAACATCACAATTCCAGATTCCAAGCTTTATTAACAAAGCTGTAGTAATCAAGACAGTATGGTATTGGCACAAAAATAGACACATAGATCAATGGAACAGAATAGAGAACCCAGAAATAGACCTACAACTATATGGTCAACTAATCTTAAACAAAACAGGAAAGAATATCCAATGGAAAACAGTCTTTTCAACAAATGATGTTGGGAAAGCTGGACAGTAACATGCACAAAAATGAAACTGGACTGCTTTCTTACACCATAAACAAAAATAAATTCAAATTGGGTGAAAGAACTAAATGTGAGAGAGGAAACCATCAAAATCCTAGAGGAGAAAACAGGCAACAAACTCTTTGTCCGTGGCTGCAGCAAATTCTTACTAGACACAATCTCTGGAGGCAAGGGAAAGAAAAGCAAAAATGAAATATTAGGGCTTCATCAAGATAAAAGGTTCTGCACAGTGAAGGAATTAATCAATAAAACTAAAAGGCAACTGATGGAATGAAATATGATATTTGCAAATGACACATCAGATAAAGGGCTAGTATCCAGAATCCATAAGGAACTCAACAAAATCAACACCCCAAAAAATAAATAATCCAGTTAAGAATTGAGCAGAAAACATGGATAGACACTTTTCCAAAGAAGACATCCAAATGGCTAACAGACACATGAAAAGATGCTCAATGTCACTCATCATCAGGGAAATACCAATTAAAACCATAATGAGATACCAGCTCATAGCTCAGAATAACTAAAATTAACAACTCAGAAAACAACAGATGATGAGGATGCATAGAAAGGGGAGAACTCTTGCACTGATGGTGGGAATGCAAACTTGTGCAGCTACTCTGGAAAACAGTATGGAGTTTCCTCCAAAAGTTAAAAATTCAATTACCCTATGATCCAGCAATTGCACTACTAGTATTTACCCAAAGTATACATAAATGCTGATTTGAGGGGGCATATGCACCCCGATGTTTATAGTAGCAGTAACAACAATAGCCAAATTATGAAAAGAGACCAAATGTCCAGCAATGGATGAATGGATAAAGAAGATGTGGTGTATATATAAAAGGGAATATTACTCAGCCATCAAAAATGAAATTTTGCCATTTGCAGTGACGTAGATGGATCTAGTATATTAGGTTAAATGAAGTAAGTCAGTCAGGAAAAGACAAATACCATATGATTTCACTCATATGTGGAATTTAAGAAACAAAACAGATGAACATAAGTGGAGGAATAGAAAAATAAAATAAGATAAAAACAGAGAGGGAAGCAAACTGTAAGAGACTCTTAGTTATAGAGAACAAAGTAGGGGTTGCTGGAGGAGAGAAGGGTGGAAGGATATGTTAAATGGGTGGTGGCCATTAAGGAGGGCACTTGTTGGGATGAACACTGGGTGTTATATGTAAGTGATAAACTACTAAATTTTATTCCTGAAACCAATACTTCACTGTATGTTAACTAGCTTGAATTTAAATAACAACAGAAAGAAAGATGACACCTAGGACTTTCATAGCTAGATAGATGTCACTGTCTGGCTTCACAGGTTCAAAGGACAGGCTAACTCTCTTGCTAGGCATTGCTGGTGACTTTATGTTAAAGCCAATGTTCATTTACCTTTCTGAAAATCCTAGGGCCCCTAAGAATTATGTTATATCTAGGCTGCCTGTGATCTATAAATGGAAAAATAAAGCCTGGATGACAGTACATCTGTTTACAATATGGCTTAATGAATATTTTAAGCCCATTGTTTAGATGAGATGAGAAAAAAGAAGAAAAGATTCCTTTTAAAAATATTACTGCTTATTGACAATGCACCTGGTCACTGAAGAGCTCTGATAAACATGCACAGTGAGATTGTTATCTTCATGCTTGCTCACACAATATCCGTTTTATAGCCCATGAATTAAGGAGTGATTTCAACTTTCAAGTTTTATTATTTAAGAGATACATTTTGTAAGACTATAGCTGTCATAGATAGTGATTCCTCTAATGGATCTGGGCAAATAAATTGAAAGCTCTCTGGAAAGTATTCACCATTTTAGATATTATTAAGGACATGCATGATTGATGGGAAGAGGTCAGAATGTCAACATGAACAGGAGTTTGGAAAGTGTTGATTCCAACCCTCATGGATGACTTTGAGGGGGTCAAGACTTACGTGGAGGAAGTAACAGCAGATGTGGTACAAATAACAAAAGAGCTAGAATTTGAAGTGGAGCTTGGAGATGTTGAGTGAATTGGTATGATCTCATGATAAAACTTGAATGGATAAGGATTTGCTTTTTATGGATGAACAAATAAAGTGGTTTCTTGAGATGAAATCTACTCCTGGTGAAGATACTATGGAGATTGTTGAAAAGACAAAAAATGTTTAGAATATTACATAAATCTAATTGATAATGCAGCAGCAGTTTGAGAGGACTGGTTCCGATTTTGAAAGAAATTTTGTGGGTAAAACGTTATCAAACCCATCTCGTGCTACATATAGATCATTCCTGAGAAGAAGAGTCAATAGATATGGTATACTTCACTGTTATTTTATTTTAAAAAACTGTCACAGCGACCCCAGCCTTCAGCAACCAACACCCTAATCAGTCAGCAGGCATCAACATTGAGGCAAGACTCTACCAGCAAAAATATTTTAACTCATTGAAAGCTCAGGTGATAATTAACATTTTTAGCAATAATGTATTTTTAATTAAGGTATGTACATGATTTTAGACATAATGCTGTTGTACACCCCAGATAGACTACAGTGTAGTATAAACATAATTTTTATATGCACTGGAAAACCAAAAAAAAATTCATTTGACTTGACTTATTTGCATTGTTGCAGTGTCCTCAAAACTGCAATATTTCTGAGGGATACCTGTATTATGCTGAATATACTTTTCATCATTAAGTATGATGTTAGGTGTAGGCTTGTAGTATATAGTTTTCATTATGCTGAGGTATGTTCCCTTTAAACCCACTTTGTTGAGAGTTTTTATTATAAATGGATGTCAAATCTTATTAAATGATTTTTCCACATCTATTGAGATGATCATATAATTTTTACCCTTCACTTTGTTAATGTGGTTTATTACATTGATTGATTTTCAGATTTGCTGAACTATCCTTGCATCCCTAGAATAAATCCCACTTGAACATGGTGTATGATCGTTTTAATGTATTGTTGAATTTGGTTTGCTAATATTTTGTTGTGAATTGAGGCATTGATCTTTATCAGGAATATTAGCCTGTAATCTTTATGTGTGTGTGTGCTGTCCTTGTCTGGTTTGGGTATCAAGGTAATGCTGCCTCATAAAATGAGTTTGAATGCATTCCCTCCTTTTAAAATTTTTGGAAGAGTCTGAGTAAGATAGGTATTAAATCTTCGTTAAATGTTTGGTATAATTCACCACCAAAGCCATCTGGTCCTGGAGTTTGTTTGTTGGGAGGTTTTTTTTTTTAATAACTGTTTCAATCTCTTTAGCCAGTCTCTTCAGATTTTGTATTTCTTCATGATTCAATCTTGGTAGATTGTGTTTCTAGGGACTTACCCATTTCTTCTAGTTTGTTCAGTTTGTTGATGTCTAATTGTTCATTGTAGTCTTTTATGAACCTTTGTATTTCTGTGGTATATATTATAACTTAACCCTTTTTATTTCTGATTTTATTTATGTGAATCCTCCTTTTTTTCTTAGTCTAGCTAAAGGTTTGTCAATTTTGTCTTTTCAAAGAATGAACTCTGTTTCATTGATCTTCCTTAGTGTATTTTTAGTCTTTATTTCCCCTCTGATCTTTATTATTCCCTTCCTTCTCCTAACTTTAGCTTTTATTTGTTCTTCTTTTTTCTAGTTGCTTTAGGTGTAATGTTAGATTATCTGAGATTTTTCTTGTTTCTTGAGGTAGGCCTATATCTCTATGAATTTCCCTTACAACTGCTTTTGTTGCATCCCATATATTTTTCTATGTTGCATTTCCATTTCATTTGTCTCAAGATTTTTTTTTTAATTTCTCCTTTGATTCTTTCGTTGACCCATTGGTTGTTCAATAACATATTAATATACATATGCTTATGATATTTCTAGTTTTCTTCTTGTCATTGATTTCTGGTTTCATACTATTGTTATTAGAAGAGATGCTTGATAGGATTTCAATCTTAAATTTATTGAGACTTTTTAAAAAAAGGTTTATTTATTTATTTTAGAGAGAGAGCACACAAATGGGGCAGGGGAAGAGGGAAAGAGAGAATCTCAAGCAGCACCCCCGATCCAGCCCAGAGCCTGATGTGGGTTTTAAACTTACAAACCTAAGATCATGACCTGAACCAAAATCAAGGATTGGACACCCAGGTACCCCAGACTAGTCTTGTTTAGTGATTTTAGTTATTTATTTATTTTGATAGACAGAGTACAATTGTGCAAGCTAAGGGGGAGGCGGGTGGGGGGAGAGGTAGAGAGAGAATCTTGAGTTAAGTATATTTATCTTTATCAATGAGATTTTTACTTGCATCCATTTTCTTGTTAATTATTATTAGTACCCTCTTTTTCAGCTTAAAGAAGTCCCTTTAACCTTTCTTATAAGGCCAGTTTAGTGGTAATGAACTCCCTTAGCTTTTACTTGTCTGGAAAACTCTTTACCTCTCCTTCAATTCTCTATGATAAACTTACTGGATAGAATATTGGTGGTTGGAAGTTTTGTTATTTTTTTTTCCTTTCAGCACTTTGAATATATCATGCCACTGTCTTCTGATCTGCAAATTTTGTGCTAAAATATCTGTTGATGGTCTTATAGGGGTTCCATTGTGTGTTAAAGTTGTTTTTTTCTTGCTGCTTTTAAGATTCTCTCTTTAATTCTTGAAATTTTCATTATAATGTGTCTTAGTGTGGATATTTTTGAGTTCATTTTATTTGAAACTCTCTGGGCTCTCTGTTTCTGGATGTTTACTTCCTTCTCTGAGTTGAGGTCTTGAGTCATTATTTGTTCAAATAAGTTTTCTGCCCTTTTCTCTCTCTCTCTTCTCCTTCCAGAACTCCTATAATATAAATGTTATTCTGCCTGATGTTGCCCTGTAAGTCCTTTAAACAGTCTTCGCTTTCTAAAATTCTTTTTCTTTTCACTGTTCTGTCTGGGTGAGTTCCACTGCCCTGTTTTCCAGATCACTGAAACTTTATTCTGCTCCATCTAGTCTGCCATTTAACTCCTCTAGCATACTTTTCAATTCAGTTATTGTATTCTTCAGCTCTTTTCATATATTTTCTATCTCTTTGTTGATGTTCTCCCTGTATGCATCCATTCTTCTCCCAAGCTTGGTGAACATTTTTATGACCATTACTTTAAGTTCTTTATCAAGTAAATTATTTATCTCTGTTTTATTAAGGTTTCTTTTCGAGGTTTTTATCTTATTCTATTATTGGGAACATATTTTCCTATTTCTTAATTTGTTCAACTCTCTGTTTATTTCTATGTATTAGGTGAGAAAGCTACATCTCTCAGCCTTAGAAGAGTGGCCAGTATAGATGATGAACCTTATCATTTAGCTTTGCCCTTGGTTTTGGTTGTCTCTGGAATATTTGTGATTATCTAAGTAGCCTGATTTATTTTTTATAGTTCCCAGATGTTAAGGGTATACCAAGACCTGTCATCTTAATCAGCACCTAGTTTTGGGCTGATTGGAGGCTAGCCCCTCAGGCAGCAGGTTTTAAAGTATGCAAATATATATACAGTCATGTGGGACTGTGGTCATAATCCCTGCTGACCTCCTGTGCCAGCACTGTGGAGGTCTTCCCTAGGTAAAAGATGCAAAAATCAAGGCTCTGAACAAGGTGTTAAGTGCCTTTCTGGAGGGTACCAGCAAACTGGTACTGCCAAGCTTAGCCTGCCAAGAACTATGTCTCTGATTACTTCAGTCCTGTTGGGCCTACAGATGCAAGGCTCCTGCATAAGATCCAGGAGATCAAGTAGTATCTCCTGTGTGGACTACAAGTGACCACAGTTTAGCAAAGCAGATCAAGATTGTGGGGCCAGTCCATGCTCACTGGCTTTAGTGGAAGTGGGAAATCACAGAACTGGATCATGCCCACTGGCTTTTGTGGGGTAGCATATCCCTGGTATATTAATACATGACATAATACTTACAGTTTCATTGAGTTTTAACCCCTTCTTTGTCCACCCTCATGCAAAGTCTCTTCACTTTTGAAATACAATTTAATTGTAGATGGCATGTGTATAATGACAACAACAATATGAAGTCAACTAGGGAAGCTGGCAGATAGCCAAAATATGGTAGTTCCTTTTCATATTCATGTTGGTCTAAGATGCAAACATCAGGTTTGCAGGATAAAAATTAATTTTTTTTCTGATCAGTGTGCTTAGAGTTGATCAGTTACTGAAAAACAGAGTCACAAATGAGCATACTCATAAAAGACTAAATGCAATCTCATCTGCCAATCTAGGTAACCTGGAGTCAATGTACTACCAAGTGGACCAGTTACTCATATTCTCTACTTTCCTGTATCAGATGTGTAAATAAAAAATTCTGAATCTTTCCAATAGGCCAAATATCTAGTAGGTGCTAGGGATATCATGATGAACACAAAGCAGCCCCTTCCCTCATGCTTCTGGTCCAAGAGCTAGAAAAATAACTTTTGGGATTTTCAGGTCATACAGTTTCTGTCAGAACTATTGTACTGTTGTGTGAAAGCAGACATACACAGTACATAAATAGGCATAATTTCTTTCCAATAGAACTTTATGGACACTGAAATTTGACTTGCATATAATTTTCACATGTCCTGAAATACTATTTTTCTTTTGCTTTTTCCCTTCCCAACCACTAAAAATATATATTTTAAAAAACATACATAGCTTGCAGGCCGTTCATAAACCAGTGGTTGGCTAGATTAAGCCCATGAGCTAAAGTTTTCTAACCCCTGTCTAGTCTAATGCAGAAGATAAATACAGAAACAAATTATTTCTATACAGTGTGATAAAAGCTAGAGTTCTATGGTTCTGTGGGAACCAGAGGAAGGCCATCTAACTTAACCCAAGGCATCAAAGAAAATATCTTTATAAACATCAATCCCAGAGCGGAGTCTTAAAGAATGTTAACATGAAGGCATTAACTAAGCAAAGAAAGGGAAAACTATGCTCCAAGTAGAAAGCATAGAATGAACAGTCACAGAATTGATAAACAGCATGAAATTCTTGGGCAATGGTATTATTCTAGCACAAAATATAAGGAATGCCAGATGAAGTTGTAGGTAAGGGTAGGGATGAAGCTATAATATGTCTTATTTACCATGCCTCTGGGCAATGAAGGCCACTGACAAGTTTTCAGCAGGGGAGTGATATAATTGAATCTGTGTTTTTGATTTATTTCTGTGGCAACACTTTGGCAGATAGATCTGAGAGAGCTGAAAGGCTACTGAAATAGTCCAGGGGTGAGATGATGAGGGCCTGAACCAGGCAAAAGCAGTGGAAATGGAGAGAAGAGGATAAATTCTAGAAGTGTCTAAAAGGTAAAATTAACATGGCTTAGCAAGGAGAGCAAGAAGTAAAAAATGACTCAGTTTCTCACTTGAATGGCTAGGTGGATGAAAGTACCACCCAGTGCTACTGGAAAGTGAGAGAGTTTTATAAGCTAGATAATGAATTCAGATTTATATACATTGCTTGCATTTACTGTTGAGTTTTCCTGTGGAGGCTTTTACCAGGCCACTGTACATAAGAATTTTGGGGACAGATTAGAACTAGAGATAAAGTTAGGAGCACAGATGTGGTAATTAAAACTATGAATGAGTATAGTTGCTCAGATTCAGCACATAGAGTAAGGAGAGTCATAGGCCATGGTGATTAAAGGAGACTGAAAGAATAGGAGAAAATACTTAAGGCCTTGATGATATTAAACAGTAGCTGTAAAGAGAATGGAGTATGAGAAAGTTAAAAGAAGAAGAGGTTGCCGTAAGAGAGGTGAATTTAGTCTTTCACAACGGATTCCTGAAAATTAATCCATAATGCCTCCAGGAAAAGTCTGTCAGATATTGATATCAGATTGATGCTAGTTTCAAAATCAATGTGAATAATTCTACAGGATTTTCAATTCTATAACAATGTGGATATTCCTAGAAAATTTGAAGGAACTCACTGATAAAAAACATCTGACCCTAAAGTATTTTTGGAAGTTCTCTTTGATAATTGTTTTCAATGTTTCTACAGTTACAGGCCCATTTTGTTTTAAACTTCTTACTAATGCACGGCGTTTAACATTTTATTAGATATTTCAAATTTGTTGAGGTTTTCAAATTTATTAAGGTACAATTATAGTAGTTTCCCATAATTTAAAAAAGTTCTCTTTGTATTTGTTGTTCTATTCTATTTATCATTTAAATTTTATTTATAATTTATCTTTGTTTTCTTAATTAAATTTGCTAGAGGCTTATCTACTTAATTTATCTCCCTATAAAAACAACATATCCCTTGGCTTCATATTATATTGGATTCTTAATCATGTAATTTCATTCTTCATTTTTAATAATGAAATATTTAAGGTTATGAATTTACTTCTGAATATTGCTCTCAAAGTTTTGAGAAATTGTGATCTCATTTTTGTTATTTTTTATTAGTCTGCTAGTGTTTCTTTTGGTTAATGCTTGCATACAAATGTGTTTTGAAATATTAAAGCAGTGGAAGACTTTTGTTCAAATTTGTTTCTAATTTGTAGAAGTTTTACATTATCATCAGAGAACAGGGCAAGCCTGATTTCTACTTCTAACAGTATGCAAAGATTTTCTTTGTGGCATACCATATGATCACTTAAAAAATGTTCTCTGGGGGCGCCTGGGTGGCTCAGTGGTTTAAGCCTCTGCCTTCAGCTCAGGTCATGATATCAGGGTCCTGGGATCGAGCCCCAGCATCGGGCTCTCTGCTCAGCGGGGAGCCTGCTTCCCCCTCTCTCTCTGCTGCCTCTCTGCCTACTTGTGATCTCTGTCTATCAAATAAATAAATAAAAATCTTTAAAAAAAGTAAAAAAAAATTAAAATGTTCTCTGAATATTTGAAAGAGGGTGTATTCACTGTCAATCAAATATAATTTTTGTTATTAATTAAATCTGATGAATTGTGTTTTTTAAATATTCTAAGTACTTATTTTCTTGGTCTACTTTATCTGTCATATTTAAATTGTATGAGCCTTCCATATAGACATTTCTATAGTTGTTCTTCTTTGTATTACAGTGTTTTCTTCAAATATTTGCATGTAAAAATGTTTCATGAATATAATATCCTTAAAATAATTTGTATGTTCTAGCAATATAAAATAAATCTTGTGGGACCAACAAGACTGTATGGTTATCGTTCCTGTTTCGTTTTGTTTCCAAATAGATAAGTGACATGACCAGATGCCTTACTTAGAGAATAGATTGATCAGAAGGAGGTGAGATGAGAAGATGAGAATCCAGTGAAAAGACTCTTCCAATAGTCCAGGTAAGAAATCATGAGCAATTGGATGAAGACAAAGGCTGCAGAGAGGTGTATTGCAAGTAGACTGACTAAGACTTGGAATTACTTAGATTGAAGAGGTTTGGGGCAAGTGAGAAGAAATGAGAGTTAACACCTAGATTTCTGACTTGGTTGACCATGATCTAAAAGGCAATATAGGAGAAAGAGCTGGCGTGGCTTTTCAGACTAGACCATTTTCTAAAGTTCTTCTTTCTCATATTCATCCCGAAGGACTGGAGTCCAGACCTAAACCTCAGTGCTGAAACCAAAGTCTACCTTAGTATAAAACACTATTAAACTTCAGGGGATCACATTTCATTTATGTGCTAAGAGCTCCTTCATAAATTTGAGGAACCATTTGGACTAAGAAAGAGGCAATAAATGCTTGATAAGACCATTCCTGGGGTAATCCATACATGAAGGTTAACTTTTCCACAAGAGGGCAGCATCACCTAATAAATTATGTCATTGAGGGCCTCCACCAATAGGCACTGGGGGGGAGGTTGAAAGAGTAGACAGGGAGCCATAGGACATGCCACACCATGAAAACCAAAGGGCCCTACTATCTCCCAAGCCATAATTACAGCTACTCCTAAGTGACTGGTAAGGGCAGGTGTTGCTACAGCAGGAACAAAGAGAACATGGTGTTCACCAAGGGAGGATGAGTAGGTGACAGCCTGATGATACTCATTCTTATGACTGGCTCAGAAGCCACCAGAGATGGTGTCTACATTCCCTCCAAGTGCTGCTATTTCTGTATAACCAGTAACTCCCAGGGACCTTTATTTCATGTTGAAAGCTTTGTCACCCCTAATGGTTTCTCTGCAAATCCGGTGCTGTGAAGATTAGGCTGGAAAGTACACTACAGTTCTGATGGTCTCCTTGTTTAATAATGTTTGGTTACTCCAATTGTGCTTCTCTTATACACCAGGGAAAGGAATAGGAATGAAATTTCTTGAGACCTCATAAGTAAACGGCATTTTATATACATTGCCTCATTTAATCATCCCAACAATGCCATTATATAGGAATAGAACTAGGCAGTGCCATAAATGGGTCTATCTGAATCTAAAGCAAAAACTACCAAGCTACCTCTCCAAGAAGCCTTATTTAAAACCTAAATTATGACTGATTCAAGATTGAGTCAGTGGCAATGTATCTATTGTATAAGGAATTACTTAACATGTTACTTCTTATTCAGGTTCATGAGCAGGGATGGCTTAATCTTAGGTGCCAACAGGTAATCCAATAAATTAATGGGATCCTATGTAACCTCACCCTTACTAACTTAAAACTCTTTCTCCCTTATATATGCTCTCAAGATAAATCATTTGGATATAGAGCATGAGAATGGCAGAAGAATTAAAGATGGCTTCTGTATTTTTGGTTTGGTTGACTAAATGCATGGTGGTCCCAGGCACTGAGATGAGGAGCTTGGGAGAAAAAGCTGACATGTTAGGCTTTGAGCATATTGTGCTTGAAATGGTTCTGAGACATCTAAGTATAAATGTCCCGTGGGAAGTTGACTATAGGAGACTGGGGCTCAAGAGATATAGTCATAGATACATGTAAATGATAATTGAAACTCTGGAACTGAATGAGGTTTTCCATGGTATATTAATGAAATTAGAAAGAGTGGAAAAGGGAAAACACCAGCACATAAGGGATGATCAGAAAAAGAGCAGGTAGTAAAGGAACATGGTTTTAAAAAATGAACAGAGAGGTAGGAAAGTAACAAGAAAATGGGGTATCTTGGAAGCCAGAAAGGAGAGTTTCACAAAGGAAAACATAATCCAGAGCAACAATGGAAAATGCCATATACTAGTCACACATGATAAAGACTGAAAACAACCCACTGACTTCAACAATTAAGAAGTAATAGTAGCTTTTGACAGAATAGTTTCAGTGGGGTTCTGAAGGTCAAATTCAGACTGTAGTGGGTGGAAAGCTAAATTGAGGATGAAGACAGTGATTATAGACTCTCCTTTTGAGAGACTGAGTATGAACAAAAGGAGAAAGATGGGGCAGTAGTTTAAAAATATTTTTTTCTAGAAAAATTAATTAAGATGGTGAAGCTCAGGTTCAAGTATAGGATAAAGGAAACAAATAGAAGGGAGAAATACGAGCTCCAGTAACACAGAGCAAAGATACAGCAGCAAAATGGAAGAAGCCATATGGAAAGCTCATCAATAAGCAAATGTGTAATGGCAGCAGAGCAACTATGCCCAAACATGTCCTTACCTTCCTTCTGCTTTGGCCACTCCACTTATTTGGAATGCCTTTCTCCTCCTGATGGCTTATTTGTCCAATTCTACCCACCCTTTAGCTCAAATTCCACTTCCTCTATGAACTCTTACCTAACAATCTCTTCTGATGTACTCTCTCTTTCTCTTGAATTCTAATAGCAATTTCTGTCTGAACAATACATTGAACAAGCCTTCAGCCTGTAAAATCCCCTATACTGTGTTTTTTTTTTTCCAAAAAGGTATTGCTAATTTGTCACACGTGTGTCTTTTCTCCCCCATTTGGCTGTATTCTCCTCAAGGGTAGGGTTTTTATCTTAGAGTTTGCCAGTTTCCAGAATGCCTACTATGGCTGGTAGTAAGGTCTCTTTAAATCTTGTGGTTGATTTAAATAAAAACTTGAAAAAAATAAATCTGTGGTGGAACAGAGGCAGCCTGTTATGAAGGAGACAGAAAAACACCAGGTTAAGTATGCCCTTGGTGTATATGGAATCATTTACTTCTCTCGGTAGCAAATAGGAGACTGAGTCTTGCAGACATAAAATAAATTTAACCAGGGTGCAGAGGTACTAGGTAGCAGTGGTAGGATTTGAACCAAGGACATTTTCTCTTATGTCATTCTGCTTCAGTTGTCTGCAAAATTCTGTTCATGTGAGACACCTCTTTCTTTGATGATGTTTAGATAGAGACATACCTCTGTTGAGGTTTTAGTACCAACCAAGCAGTTTCAGTGGCCACTATTCCTTATAGCAGCAAATCTCCCTGTACCTTACCTCCTGACAATCAGCTTGAGGATCCGGAAGGAGCCTTTGATGAGGATGAGGGCCTCCTGGCGGGAGCCATACAATGGAGTGCCATTGATATTCACCAGCTCATCACCAGTTCTCATCTTCTGGGACAAGGCTGCCTTGCCCCCATCTTCAATCTGTGTTGCAGAGAACAAAACAAAAAGCAGGTGGTGAGATGGCTCCTTACCCAAAATTCTACTTCCTGGTTCCTCCCAACGTCAGAGCCATAAGTAGTACTGGGGGATGGTTCCAGGAGGCTCCAGGAAACAGCTAAGAAGCTGATCACAGGCTAGTATTTACCTTGGGCAAACCCTTAAGGAAGGAAACAATACCAAAATAATGGAATCTCTGCTCTGGAGAAATCCATATCCATCTGGGGAGACAAGAACTTCTAAATGAGAATGATGTTTGGAAGGAACATGACAGTGTTAGCTGTGGCATAGCAAACTGTGAACACAAATTAGAGCCAGAAGAGCTAGGCTCCAGCAAAATGACCTTTAGCAAGTCCTTTCCCATCTTTGGGCAGCCTTTGAAGCCTGGTAAAGTTGGGTTTGAATCTTGGTTCTAGTACTTCCTAGCTGAGTGACCTTGAGCAAGTTACCTAACATTTTTGTGTCTCAGTTACCTGATGGGGAGGAGTATGTACCTCACAGAGTTGTCAGTATAGGGAATATCTGAGAACATTTAAGTCCTCAATTAATGTAAGCGCTGATGATTATAGCAAGGGAGGGGACTCTGAAGACCTTGAGCATCCAGCTCAATATTCTGTAAGTGGAATTGCAAATTCAAAAGATACAAAGGATGTACAACAATGTAACTGATCACATATCTATTTCTCTTCAACAAGTGCCTAGTACAGTGCTTCTAGGAAATGGAACACAGAGGGCATTCACCAAAATTTGGAAACATGGGTGTTCAAGGTACCATCACCGCATACAGAATTTCCACTGACCAGGGCAATCTTGGCAAGAAGGTAGTCAGGCTGGAGGGTGTAGAAGCAAAGACAGAAATAATAGCAGAAATAAAAGCAAAGCAGAATGTCCCTCATGGGTCCTTGATTATGCCTACTTTTTTATATAACATTCATTGTACCACAAAGGTGAGTTCTACCTAATAGAACATCAACTCCATCCGTGGTGGCAGGAGTCATCTCATTAATCTCATTAATCTCATCTCATCTCATCTCATCTCATCTCCATTAATCATTCCTCAAAATTTTAGTGAATTTCTAGTATGCACAGGACAGCATGCTAAAAGCTAGAGATAAAGAAATGAACAAAGCCTGCACAGCTATCAGCCTCAAGGTTAGGTTACTGTCTGAAGTTCATATGTCCACAGAGATGGTTATATTTAAAAAAAGGTCCAGCCCACTGGTGGAATCAGGAAGAGATGTTTGTTTTTCTCCTAGGGGCAAGGAAGGTGAGGATGATTAAACCACAGAATCTTTAGGGAAAGATAGATTCTAAGTGATGCAACCAAAGGCTGGTCTTTGCTGTGGGTGTTTTTATATTTCTACTCTTCTTCTAATTTTTTTCTCAGTCTTTCATAGAATCCCTCCAATCTATCCCTCACCATGAAAGTTAGAATATTGCTGAGCTTTAGGTTGGCTAGTTCATATGCAATTTGGCAGTTGAGACCTCCTGAATGCAGAGAAAAATGTTAATTCAGGATTTTAAAAATCCCATCAAATAAATTGAAATTCTAAGTTAAATCACAGACTATTATTAAATTTATTGCTGCTAACCCAACAGTTTTTTTAATTAACCTTTGTCTGACAGATCATAGGTTAGCCAAGTGACATTGAATATATATACCTTTGTTCCAGTACCTGGGCCACCACTCAAGATAAAACAAGCCAATATTAGTAAATGGGGAAAAACTCTCAGCAAATAAATTAAGATCACATCCTAATTTCCATTGTTATTATCATTATTACTTCACAGTCACTGCTGCCTGCTGCCAAAAAAAAAAAAAAAAGGCAAAGTGCTGTGCTTGAATTTCAGAAGTTCTATTTGAATGACTCATTGCTTTGGCAGCCACAGAGGGCCCTCAGCATCAGGCAGGACTTTCAACAGGGATCAGTCATCTAAAAGGGATTCCTTAGACTAACAAAGAGCCACAAATAGGAGCCCAACTAATAAATGCTAATAGATTTTTCCTGTTGATGTACATTAGTCTTATTTCACTCTACCCATTTTTTATTCATACAACTCAATTATCCATATTACTGTTACCAATAGCAAGTCTCCCCTTGAATATGTGTTGATATTAAGTAGCATCTCAAGTTAATAAAGCACTTTGTTACATCGACTAGATTTCTGTTTATTCAAGGCCAGAAAATGAAAGAGGGGAACCTTTAAAAAAAAAAAGATTATTGCTGCGGCAAAAGCTTACGCATTTTGCATTCCAAACTGCCATCTGGGCTGTCACAGAGTCCTTGCAGGGACTCTTTCCTGGACTACAGCCTCAGGCTGACTATGAATGCCCCTTTTCTTTCTTTCTTCCTTTTTTTTTTAAAGATTTTATTTATTTATTGAGAGAGAGAGAGCACAAATGCATGCACAGGGAAGGGCAGAGGTGGAGGGAGACTCTCCAACAGACTCCCGGCCGAAATGGAGCTGGATACTGGGAGTCTGATCCCACAATCATGAGATCATGACCTGAGCCAAAACCAAGAGTCAGACACTTAACTGACTGAGCCACCCAGGCACCCCACATGCCCCTTTTCTGTTTCCTGCCCCCTCTCAGTCATTAGCAGCCTCCTCCTCAGGACAGATGTGTTGAATGTAATAATACCATTTTAGCACAAGTACCAGAATTTGCAGACAACAAAGAAGTAAATTATGGGCACCTGGCACAGTCCCAGAGTCCAGATGGGTCCAGATCAGGAAATGAAACTCCATTTGATTGAAGGTCCCTTGGGCTATACTCCAAACTAGTCCTTTCCCAGACCCAGGGCATTTACGGAGCTATGCAACTGATTCCTTCTTCCTTCTCCTGACTTTTTAATGTTTTTTAAAATTACTGTTCACTAGTCTTTCTGGCACTCCACCTCTAGATTCCAGCATGTCCTCATTTATTGTTTTGTTTCCTGATTGCCAGTTCTCCAGGTCAGTGGCTCAACCACACATTTGTTTATATAGAAGATATCCTATCCAGGCAAAGGAATGGAAAGGAGAGGAAGGAAGAAAGGAAGGAGAGAAGGAGGGAGGGAGGGAAGAAGATGTATGTATTCTTTTATAAAATGTTTTCTTTCCCCTTTCCACTGCCCCATGTACAAGTCTGGCTGAGGCCCAGGAAAGGTGTCAGTCAACAAACTTGTTGAGAATAACATGCCCTGCTTGATGGGCTGTGTATCATCTTTTGATGCTGTCCATTCAGAAAGGCTGATCAACTCCCCAGCTCTTCCTGACTCAGACTTTTAGGGTGGCTTTCTTGTTTCATTTCAAGTGTTGTGAATTCTCAGATTGTACCCAGACACACTGGAATGTCAGTATAAACACACATCCCAAAGCCCAATGTAAACAATGGTTAACTTATGTGTCATTTTATTTTATCCAAGTGATTGCTGAGCTTAGCAGTGAGTGGCCCAAGTAATTGAAAATGGATTGCAGAAAGGTCATATAATCAAAAGCCAGCTGGTATCTGGAAAATTGAGAAGAGCTGATTGACCTTGGGTAAGTCCCTTTCCCCTCTTGTGGTTTCTTTTACCCTTACTGGTTAAAGGCAGGGGGTCAGACTACATGATCTCTGAGGGCCTTGGAGCTCTGACATTCAGTGACCTGTGAACAGTTAACAAAATCATGCATTATCCTTCTGCTGACACAGGTAATCCTGGCTTTTGCCCCATTATACTTTGTCTTCACCCATTTTTCACTCCTTGAAAACTGACTAATTAACATCCATCTCTCATTTCCCTGTGGCCTTTATCCATTGTTTTGGAGTGGTCTGTCAAGCCTGGAACACTTAAAAAAGCACATTTGGGACACGGAGAGAAAGAGATTCCTGAAGCCCCATTTTGTGCTAATGAGCTAGCAATTTGGAAATTTCTGATGGCTCTCCAATGAAGCATGAAGTACTCTGATAGCTGTCAACAAAGTGACAAGCTGGCCCCTTGGGAGTAAAGGCAATGAAAAATGGACTTAACACTTACTGGCTTTTTAGTAGTAGCTTTTATTTAGTCCAATATTAGCAGATACTTGCTTGGGGCTTTTGAATAAACTTGGAAGATATGAGAGAGTGAGGGAAAGAAAAGTTAAATAAGGTTTAGCCTCAAAAAAAATGTAGTCAGCAGGAGAAACAGCAACTGCAGCAATAACCAACAGGTATCGAAAGTAGTGTAAGAGCAGCATTAAAAATCAATGGCATGATTGTGAATACCTCAGCTTGCTACAAGACATTTATTGGAAAAACAGGCATTGACTGAAACTTTCCTGGCAGGTTCTAAGAGCCTCTGGCCAAATTACCAGCCCAAACGCCTACCTTGACCAGCTTGTCTATATAGACTAAGAAGGCAAACAACAGCGTTGTTTAAATTGATTTATTTTTTTGCAAATATATAGACAAGGCCTACCTGGAATAGTAGTTGTATTGCTTAGAAAACAGAACATACTCTGAATGTCTTCTTAACACCCTTTAAAAGATTCTCAAGTCTTGGGGCACCTGGGTGGCTCAGTGGGTTAAGCCTTGCCTTTGGCTTAGGTCATGATCTCAGGGTCCTGGGATCGAGCCCTGCATCGGGCTCTATGCTCAGCAGGGAGCCTGCTTCCCCCCTCTCTCTGCCTGCCTGCTAGTGATCTTTCACTTTCTCTCTGTCAAAAATAAATAAAATCTAAATAAAAGATTTTCAAGTTTTTAGTAACATTATAGATACCTTTTCAGCAATTCGGTCTTTCTGGGGAATCAACTGAGAGAACATGCAGAGAGGGAGATAAACTGGATTTAAGAAGTCTAACTCTAAGGAAGGAGGATCACCAAATAGTAGATAAAGTCTCTGCTTATTCTGAAACTTAGTTTGAAATCTTCAGCAGACCACAGGTTGGGGACTGTCAGTTTCTGACCTGCCCTCTCTCTCATATTGGTATGCCTTAGAATCTGATGCTAGAAGAGATTAATCAGAGTGCCCTGGACAGGGAAGACTGAGGCTTTGAAATTTCTATAGTCTCTTCGCTGTGGCCCTGAACAGTCTGATGCTAGGCTGCAGACACACTGCCTGCCCTAACTTCTCTGTTTGAGCAACTCTCTCCCTTCAAAATCCCTCTCAAATTTCCAAAGTCATCTAGATTAGAAAAACAAGAAACTCTGCTATTCCTCTTCTTCCTTACATTATCCAAAGCAAATCAGAAAACAAAACCTGACTCTTAAACAAGACTCCAAAAACAGCCGCTAGTTAAAAAGATGTAAGTGGGCCTGGTTCTATGTGCTAATCCCTGTATGTAGATAGTTTGAGGAGGTGGACACCAAGGGAAGAGGTACTCTTTCCTCTACCAGCTAAGAAACAGATTCCCTGATCCTACATAGGGCTGCCCCAGAGTGTCAAGTTCTGTTGATCAGGCCCATGGTTTCCCCTGATCTTGGACCGGTGGAACTATATTATGCTCCAAAGCATGACATATCCCTACAAGCAGCGCCTTCCTCCTTAATCACCTATCCCTATAGACAGCTGCTTAATCACCATGTAATTAACTAATCTTCACAACAAAGGTCCTCTAAGCACCAAATCATTAAATTTCCCTACTGATTAGCCCAAGTCAAATGCTAAGCATCTTTGCCAAAAACTCAGTCCAGAGTCAAGCTCAGTTCTAGGAATTTGGTGACAAGTAAAGGAGTAGAGTCAAAAGCACTGTATCTTACATCAGCAACCGAAAGCAAGTTAGCATCAGTGACCCCTACCAAGTCACATCATCCTGTTTTCTCCTTAAATCAGGTAACAGGGAACAAACATCACTATGCAAGAGTAAGCTCAGGCTTACTGGGGTCTTATTCACACTTTCTCAACTCTAGCCATTTATTTACACTGAAGTCTTTTGATGATATTAATATTATCAGTGTTCATCAAAAATGTCAGCTTTTGGTGTTTTAGAACAATGGTCTCCAGAGAAGTATGTATATATATCCCAGGCTATGCACAAGATGATCCACTGGAAGGGGAGATATTTGAACTTCTGTTTATATTTACATTTATCTAAAATAATTTAAAAGTCGAGCATTATTAATATTTAATATTGGTAGTAGTAAATTATAGCATTCAGAAATAAAATTATGTGTACTGGGGACACATACTCAGAACATTTTTGCTGGTGTAAATTTTTACTAAAACATTTATCCAAATCATAGACTTAATTGGGAGGGCTAAAACCAAAAGACCTTTGAGGAAAACATGAGAATATCTTTGTGACCTTGAGGTGGGCAAAGATTTCTTTTTTAAAATTTTTTAATTTTTTATTTAAATTCAATTAATTAATATATAATGTATTACTAGTTTCAGAAGTAGAGGTCAGTGATTCATCAGTCTTATAATTGGTGTTAACCAATACCCATCACATTATATGCCCTCCTTAATGTCCAGTTACCCCATCCTCTGACCCCCCTCCCCTCCAGTAACCCCCAGTTTGTTTCCTATGATTAAGAGTCTCTTACGGTTTGTCTCCCTCTCTGATTTTGTCTTGTTTTATTTTTTCTTCTCTTCGCCCATGATCCTCTGTTTTGTTTCTTAAATTCCACACACAAGTGAGATCATATGATAATTGTCTTTTTGTGATTGACTTATTTCACATAGCATAATACCCTCAAGTTCCAACCACATTGCTGCAAATGGCAAGATTTCAGTTTTTGATGGCTGAGTAGTATTCCATTGTGCGTGCATGTGTGTGTGTGTGTATAGACACACACATGTTTTATATATATGTGTATACACACACACTATATTACCACATAGAACCAGGCATATTATATATATATATATATATATATATATATATATATATATACATGTGCCACATCTTCTTTATTCTTTATCCATTCATCTGTCAATGAACATCTGGGCTCTTTCCATAGGTTGGCTATTTGGCTATTGTGGACATTGCTGCTATAAACACTGGGGTGCAGTTGCCCCTTCAGATCACTACATTTTATCTTTGGGGGAAATACCTAGTAGAGCAATTGTTGAGATATAGGGTAGCTCTATTTTCAACTTCTTGAGGAACCTCCACACTGTTTTCCAGAGTGGCTATATCAGCTTGCATTCCCTCCAACGGTGTAAGAGAGGTCCCCTTTCTACGTATCCTTGCAAAATTCTGTCATTTCCTAACTTGTTAATTTTAGCCATTCTGACCAGTGTCAGGTGGTATCTCATTGTGTGGGCAAAAATTTCTCGGACAGGATGCAAAAAAGCAATAACCATAAAAGAAAGAGTTCTATATTGGAGTTCATCAAAATAAAGAATTTATTATATTCATCAAATGTCACTGGAAGTGAAAAGGCAAGTCACAGACTAGGAAAAAAATATTCATTATACATATATCTGACAAAGGATTTGTATTGAGAATATGAAAAGAACTACAAATCAATAAGAAAAACACAACCAATTAACAATTAACAAAAGACTTGAACAGGCACTTCACTACAGATAGCCAAATGCCCAGTAGACACATGAAAAGGTGCTCAATATCATTGTTCATCAGAAAAATGGAATTTAAACTCACAGTAAAATATCAGTACACATCCACTAGAATACCTAAAAAGACTGAAAATACCATGTTACTGGCAGGAACAGATAACATTTGAACTCTACATTGCTGGTGGGAGTATAAAATTGTACAGCTACTATAGAACTCTGCATAGCCTCTGTCAAACCCAGAAATTCCACATTAAGGAGAAAGAAGTGTAGTTGTCCACAAGAAGATGTGATAGGATATTTTTTGGATTTATTTTTTATATTGTTTATATATTTATATTCTTATTTTTTTTATTTTTAGCTTTCTTCATTATAGGCAAAGAAAAAAAATAGGAACAACCCCAATGTCCATCAATACACACAGATTATAAGAGCTTGGGAAGACGGTGGAGTAGGAAGACCCCAAGCTGATCTCATCTCACATTTACAACAAGATATCATATGCATCCAAGTCAATAATCAGGAGAGTGAGCTGAAGACTAGGAGAACAAACTCCACAATGAAATATAGAGAAGCAGCAGCATCTGAAAAATTAGGAAGGTCAGAAAGGCAGAGGAGGCTGTCTGCAGGAAGGAGGGAGCTGTGTGAAAGGAGAAGGAGAGAAATGGGCACCTGCACCAGGGAGCTCACATGGGGAAGACTAATCCCCATAACATTTGGCTTTAAAAACCAGAGGGGCTGAATTCTGTGAGTTTGCAAAACCAGGGGAACTTGGAGCCTGGAGCTTTAATGGTCAACTGACTCAGCACTGGGCTAGCCAGGAGGGCCAATGATAGCTGGGTTGCCAACCTAAAGACACAGCAGCCTATGTGGAAATGCAACAGAAAAACAGCAGTTTACAAAAGTGTTGGGGGCAAATGGGAGACAGATCTCTTCCTATTGATTTTAGGGCATGTTGGGAACTTCTTTGAAAATGGGTAAGTTGGCAGGTGGGATTTTCTTCCCCCACTCCCCAGCCAGATGTAGGAGGGAGGGCTGCACAGATACTTGTAGCCTGGGCTCATGGCAATTTTTTTAAAAGCTGTGCACAAGCCACACCTAGCTGCTGGGTATACAGTGACCACTGCATGCCCTGCCAAGCTCTTGCACCATGCCCAGCCATGTGCCCCCAGCCACTATCACACACTGTACCCTCCTTCAGTCCCCAGGCACAACAGTACTTCAGGGGATCTGGCATAGGACTAGAGGACCAACATAAATTTTACTAAAAAGGCTGCCCCACTCCCGAGTTCCCTGGACCGCATGCTCCCCCCATCAAGAGCTGGCCTGCCTGGATCCCACTAACACCAAGGAGTGCAAGCAAAGCCCACAATAGGCAGAGAGTTAGTGCAACAGATTGCACTGAAATGAAAAATGACTCACACACAAGAGCAGGGTGTAAGCAACATACATAAGATATTCTCCTGAAGTGCCAGGTTCTGGTAGACAAGGGACACTGCAGTGCATGGCACTCCAGGACCCTTCCTCATAAAGTCACCACTTGCAAAAGCAGGAGAGTGGGCTGATGTTCTTAACACAGAGAAAGAGACATAGAGAGGCAGACAAAATGAGAAGACAGAAAAATTTATCCCAAATGAAAGAACAGAAAAGGACAACAGCCAGAGATCTGCACAAAACAAATATAAGTAACATGCCTGCCTGATAGAGACTTTAAAACAACAATCATAAGGATACTCACTGCACTTGAGAAGGGAGTGGAAGATGTGAGAGAAACCCTTAACACAGAGATAAAGAATAATATAGCAGAGATAATCAGCTCAAAAAACAAAATGAGAAACAGGCTTGATAGAAGGAATAGCAAGATGAAAGAAGCAGAAGAAGGAATTGATGACCTAGAATATAGTAATGGGAAAGAAATCAAGTTGAACAAAAGTGAGAAAAAAAGAACTACACAAACTAAGAATAGACTCAGGGAACTCAATGACTCCATCAAACATAATAGCATCCATATTATAGGAGTAGAAGAAAGAAGAAGAATAAGAAGGGGAAGAAGAGAGAAGGCAGCAGATAATTTATTTGAAGAAATAATAGTTGAAAACTTCTGTAATCTGGGGAAGGAAGCAGCTATCCAGACCCAGGAGGCACAGAAAACTCCCTTCAAAATCATCTAAGCAGGGCGCCTGGGTGGCTCAGTGGATTAAGCCGCTGCCTTCGGCTCAGGTCATGATCTCAGTGTCCTGGGATCGAGCCCCGCGTCGGGCTCTTTGCTTAGCGGTGAGCCTGCTTCTCTCTCTCTCTGCCTGACTCTCTGCCTACTTGTGATCTCTCTCTCTGTCAAATAAATAAATAAAATCTTTAAAAAAGAAAAAAACAAAATCATCTAAGCAGAGGATCAACAAGGAAACAAGGTTTTGAATGACACATGGGAACAGATGAACTTAACAGATATATTCAGAACATTTCATCCTAAAGCAGCAGAATACACATTCTTTTTAAGCGTACATGCAATACTCTCCAGAAGAGATGACATATTATCCCATAATCCAGCCTCAACAAATTCAAGAAGACTGAACCTTTTCTGACCACAATGCTATAAAACTAGAAGTCAACCACAAGAAAAAACCTGGAAATACCACAAATACATGGATGTTAAGTAATATGCTACAAAACAATGACTGGGTCAACCAGGAAATCAGAAAAAATTAAAAAGTACATAGAAAATAATGAAAATGAAAACACACAGTCTAAAACCTCTGGGATAAAGCAAAAGCAGTTCTAAAATGGAAGTTTATAGCAATACAGGCTTATCTCAAGAAGCAAGAAAAGTCTCAAACAACAACTTAACCTTACACCTAAAGGATCTAGAAAAAGAACAACAAACAAAACCTAAAACCAGCAGAATGTAGGAAATAACAAAGATTAGAGCAGCAATAAATGGTACAGAATCTAAAAGAACCTCAATAGAGCAGATCAATAAAACCAGGGGCTGATTCTTTGAAAAAAATTGATAAAATTGATAAACCCTTATCCAGACTTACCAAGAAATAAAAAGAAAGACTCAAATAGATAAAATCACAAATGAGAAAGGAGAAATAACAACCCAAACCATGGAAATATAGTTAATCATAAGAGAATGTTATGAAAAACGTATGCCAACAAATTGGACAACCTAGAGAAAATTTATAAATACCAAGAAACATATAAACTACCAAAATGAATCAGGAAGAAATAGAAAATTTGAACAGATTGATAACCAGCAAAGAAATTGAATCAGTAATCAAAAATCTCCCAAAAAACAGAAATCTTGGACCAGATGGCAAATTCTACCAAACATTTAAAGAAGATTTAATACCTATTCTTCTCGAACTATTCAAAAAAATAGAAAAGGAAAGGTAAACTTCCAAATTAATTCTATGAGATCAAGCAGTACCCTGATACCAAAACCAGATAAAGACACCATTACCAAAGAAAACTACAAAGATAAATACAGATGCAAAAAATCCCAACAAAATAGTAGCAAACCAAATTAAACAATATACTACAAAAATCACTCATCAAAATCAAGTGGGTTTTGTTTCTTGGTTGCAAGTGTAGTTCAATATTCACAAATCACTCAACATGATAAATCACACTAAAAAGAGAAATGATGAAGACCCCATATGATTATTTCAATAGACACAGAAAAAGCATTTGACAAAGTACAACATCCATTCATGATAAAAACCCTCAAAAAGAAGTAGATTTAGAGGGAACTTATCTCAACATAATGAAGGTCATATACGAAAACCCCACAGCTAACATTATCCTCAACAGGGAAATACTGAGAGCTTTTCCCTTAATGTCAGGAATAAGGCAAGGATGTCCACTCTAACTACTTTTATTCAACATAGTTCTGGAAGTCCTAGCCACAGCAATCAGACAACAAAAAGAAATAAAAGGAATAAAAATTGGTAAGATTATAGAAACCCCAAAAGATTCCACCAAAAAAACTGCTAGAACTGATAAATTAATTCAGTAAAGTAACAAGATATAAAATGAATATATAGAAATCTATTGTGTTTCTAAACACTACTAGTAAATAAGTAGATAGACAAGAAAGCAATCCCATTGACAACTGTGCCAAAAATAATAAGACACTTAGGAATAAACCTAATCAAAGAAGTGAAACTCTGAAAACTATAAAACACTAATGAAAGAAATTGAAGAAGACACAAAGAAATGGAAAGACATTCCATGTTCACGGATTGGAAGAACAAATATTGTTCGGACGTCTATACTACTGAAAGCAATCTACACATTCAATGTAATTCCAATCAAAATACTAACAGCATTTTTCACAGAACTAGAACAAAGAATCCTAAAATTTGTGTGGAACCACACAGAACCTGAAAAGTCAAAAAACCTTGAAAAAGAAAAGCAAACTTGGAGGCATCACAATTCCAGACTCTAAGTTATATTACAAAGCTGTATTAATTAAAACAGTGTGGTATTGGCACAAAAACAGACACATAGATCAATGGAACAAAATAGCCCAGAAAAGAACCCACAACTACATGGCCAATTAATCTTCAACAAAGCAGGAAATAATATCCAGTGGTAAAAACATTCTTTTCAACAAATGGTCTTAGGAAAACTGGACAGCAATATGCAAAAGAATAAAACTGAAACCCTTTCTTACACCATCCACAAAAATAAATTCAAAATGAATTAAAGACCTTCATGTGAGACCTGAAAACATAAAAATCCTAAAAGAGAACAGAGGCAGTAACTTCTTTCACATTGGCCCCAGAAACTTCTTTTTAGATAGGTCTCCTGAGGCAAGGCAAACAAAAGCAATAATAAACTATTGTGACTCATCAATATAAAAAGCTTCTTCACAGTGAAGGAAACAATCAACAAAACTAAAACACAACCTAGCGAATGGGAGCAGATATTTGCAAATGACATATCTGATAAAGGGTTAGTATCCAAAGTATACAAAGTACTTAATGAAACTCGACACCCAAAAAACAAATAATCCAAATGTAAAATAGGCAGAAGAAATGAACAGGCATTTTTCTAAAGAAGACATACATATGACTAACAGAAACATGTAAAGTTGTTCTTTGTCACTTATCATGAAGGAAACAGAAATCAAAACTACAATGAGATATCACTTTACACCTGTCATAATAGCTAAAATCAATAATGCAAGAAACAACGGGTGTTGGCAAGGATGTGGCAAGAAAAGAATATTCATGCACTGTTGGTTGGAGTGCAAACTGGTGCAGCCACTCTGGAAAGCAGTGTGGAGTTTCCTGAAAACATTAAAATTAGAACTACCTTGTGCTTCAGCAATTGCACTACTGGGCATTTACCCAAAGACTACAAGAACACTAATTCAGAGGGATATGTGCACCCCTACATTTACAGCCATATTATTTATAATAGCCAAGAAATGGAAGTAGCTCCTGTGTCCATAGATGGATGAATGGATAAAGAAGATGTGATACATACATACATATATATATATGTATATATATATACATATATATGAATATTACTCAGCCATGAAAAAGAATGAAATCTTGCACTTGAAATGACATGGTTGGAGCTAGAGAGTATAATGCTACATGAAGTAAATCAGTCAAAGACAAATGCCATGTGATTTCACTCATACATGGAATTTAAGAAACAAAACAAATGAGAAAAGGGAAAAACAGAAGTGATAGAGAGACAAGTCAAGAAACAGACTCTTAATTATAGAAAATAAACTGATGTCACCTGAGGAGAAGAGGGTGGGGTGATGGGTGAAATAGGTGATGGGGATTAAGGACACACTTGTATTAATGAACCCAAGGTGATGTATGGGACTGTTGAATCACTATATTGTACACCTGAAACTAATATAACACTCTATGTTAACTAAATGGAATGAAAATAAAAACTTAAAAAACCCACACATATACAGAATGGCACACTACACAGCAATTAAGAAGAACAAGGTATTCATATATGCAGGAGATTGGATGAATCTCAAAAATATTATGCTGAGTGAAAGAGAGCAGACTACAATACATACTGTGTGATTCCAATTTACATGTAGGTCAAGAAGAGATAAAGCTAATCTATATTGATGAAACTCAACATATTGGTGCTCTCTGGAATGGGTATACTAAATATGAAGGCACATAAATATTATTGTCAGCAGTGCTGGAAATGTTTTACATATTGATCTTGGTGCTGATTACCTGAAACTACACGTATCTAAAAATTCATCGAGATTCGTGCATTTTACTCTGTGTGTGTGTGTGTATGTGTGTGTGTGCATGTGTGTATGTTAGTCCTTAACTTAAGACTTTCAAAGATAAGGACCACTAGATTACAGATTATATTTCTGAGGTACAGACAAACAACCAGGCACTGTTTTCACATACTCATAGCTTTAATCAAGGCAGAGCATTTCACTTCGAAGGGTAATCCTTCACAATAGGGCTATAATTTATGAATGTCCCCATTGTTCCTCTCTGCTTTGAGACACTGTTCATCAAGTGAATGATTTCAATAGGAAATGAAAATGAAGACAAAGATTTCACTCTTTTTATCTGCCAACTGGTTAAGGTGAAGAGTTGTTTTTTTTAAATCACCAACTAATTTCTATCTTGACATATCATAAAAAAGGAACCAATATCTTATCTAATCTTGGAGCCATCTACTTCTGCTCTGCCTGTGTATCCCTGATATGCCTCTTGCTTGTGCTCCTCAGAGTTCCTAATACCCACTCTGAGAAGCAGAACTTCTGATCAGGCTACGGCCACACCAGGTATTTCCTCTTCTGGCATCAATCATCACTGCCTCCTACTGGATTGCCTATGCTTCTTGGCTGTCTACTAAACTATGAATTCCAGTGGCACAAGTGAGCAAAGAACTTTGCAAAGCTGATGTAGTTGAGAGTTTAGGGAGGAGTGGGTGCAAGAAAGTAGAGGAAAGGGTATGGTAGTACATTAAAGATTTTGTTCCTGACTTCTGGAAGCAGTTGCCAGTGATGGGATTCACTGTATACAACCATGATATAAGCTTCCTTGTATAGGGTTAAAACAGTCTAAGACAAACCAGAAAGCCCAGAGGATGCCCCCAGCATTAAGACAGCATGGCGTGCAAATCTAGTGTGTGAGCTTACAGGGCTCGAAAGATCAAGAGTCTTTTTCATACCACCTAATATAAAACTGCTGGAAATAGGATATATGAACTTATTGGCATTTATGAACTGTGCTTGAATGCATGTAAGAAATGCCCCAATTAAAAGAAAAATGGGCATTAAACTCCACAAGATTACTAGAGAGAGATGGAAATAATTCTACTTGGATTAACATAATCTTTATTTCTCCAGCATCAACCATTGTTGATGTTAAAACTATTCAAGTTGATCCAAAGCATCTTTTTCACTTTACAGCTGAATGTGAATAAGTTAGATACAGCCTTTCAGCCCAAGAGGATGTGATTAACTATCTGGAATCTGAACCGTCCCAAAGCCAGGTTCACTCAATAACTCATCGCTGGTTCCCTGAAGCCATTTATTTATAACCCATTATGCAAAAAGCCAAAGACAGTTTCTAAAGAGTGCACATATCCAACATTAGTCATTTCTGACTGGAAAACGACCAAAGGACTAACACCCTTCAGGAATGGGACAAAAGGCTGCCTCTGGAAAATACTCAGCCTGCTCTACTGTCTGGAAACCCCTTGTCCAGCTTACCCGCGTGCCCTCTACCAGATGTGGACAAAGGGAAAAGGAACTTGCTTTCTATTTTTCACTGCCCCTGCATTCTATTCCCAGACATTGTTTGCCTCTGCCCAGGCCTCCTTTCTCCAGCAGTGATTTTAATCTTTGGTCTTCGCTTAGCCTTCTGAACAGTGTTAGATGAAGAAGGGGGAAGTGGGGCATTTAATTTCCTCCCATGCTTCTGCATAACTGCTATTAAAGCAACCTATTCCCACAGAAAGAATCTACCAAGGTATATATGTATGTTGCAAAGGCAATAACAATAATATGCTTTACTGACCCCAGGACAGATCGAATTTTAAATTAAACTGGCACACTTGCTGCTGCTTTCACATAGTGCTGCAAATCTGGGAACAAGTAAGTCATCACACTGTTTTGTTCCAAGCTACTGTCCTGTTCACATGGTGACAGAGAAGTGACACATACCTATCTCTTTTCCATTCAGCAAGATGTGTCAAATAACACAGAGCAAAACCATGTTTCCACCATTGAAAAAAAAAAGGGGGGGAGAGAAAATGCATTCAATTGTTTGTGTGCTCCTGTTGGGTAGAGACTTGCCCATCAGAGTGCATTTCCCTTTGCAACTGCAGGATTAGTTGGAGAAGCAAATGAAGCGGGAAATGGTAGGCATTTGAGTTCAAGATCTGGGAAATCAATAAGGGTAGAGCAGTATAGAAGCCCTTCTCCTGGTAGCAGGCTTGCTTTTCAGGTTGAGGCTGGATGAAAAGAAAGAATCTAAATTTTAAATTATTATTTGAGTACATCTGACATCCACTGTTACATAGTTTTGGGTGTACAACATGGTGTATTTGACAACTCTGTATGGTAAGCCGTGCTCACAAGTGTAGCTATCATCTGTCACCAAACAATGCTATTAAAATAGCACTATGTTCTCTGTGCTGTGCCTTTTATTCCTGTCACTTATTCATTTCATAGCTAGAAGACTATACCTCCCATTCCCCTTCATCCATTTTGCCCAACTCCCCACCCCCTCCTCTCTGGCAGATCTTTGGCTCCTGTCCCTGCTCATTCCCACTTCCAAATCTTAAACACAAGGATAGAGCCCTGCACCTTCTCCTGTAATGGTTGACACCTTCTGACAGCAGACTCCACAAACCTTGGCACTGAGAACTTTCCTCATAGCCAAGGTCATTCTGGTGCCTTCCCTCCTCCCTCCAGACTTCCTGCCTCTCTCCCTAACTGCCTCTCCTGTGTACACACTCTCTTCCATCCACACTTCTTTCTCCTCCAGGCATCTGAACTTATTTTGTCTGTCTTAGCCTCTCCTCCACCCCCATCAGTGCCTCTTCCTGGGTTTCTTATGGGCAAACCTCAAACACCCCTATCATTAACATCTGGCACTTATGTTCACTAATTAAATCAGACAAGGAGACTAAGGAATGATTCTTACAACGTAAATAGCAGAAGATTAGAAGCACTACACAATTTGGCCATGTCTGCCTTTTTGGCCTCATTTCCTACACACTGCAGTAATACTGAACTTTCTGTTCTTCAGAGAGGTCAAACCCATCCTCACCTAGGACCTTTGCCCTTGCTGTTCTCTCTGCTGAGAACATTTTTTGTCTAGGTCCTTATGGAGCTCCTTTCATCATGCAAGTGTCAGCTCAAATGCTACCTCCTCAGAGACACTTTCCCTGAGATAGAGTAGACTCCTCTCTTTCCCCAACCCTGATCCCCATCATTCTCCACCACATTATTTTATTTTCTTCATAGAAGTTATCATTTTGTATTATCACATTTGTTTCTGTATATATTTACTTTCTGTCAGGATGCTTACATTATAGTAGTAAAGACAATCACACTATCTTTTAAAAATATTCTTCTTTTTAAATTATTTTTATGCACATATAATGTATTATTTGCCCCAGGGGTACAGGTCTGTGAATCACCAGGCTTATACACTTCACAGCACTCACCATATCTTTTTATAGCTCTGTTGCTGACACCTTAGAAAATATGTCTGTATTGAACACATAATAGTTGCTCAAGAAATATTTGTTAAAAGGAGAATTAAAAGACTTTTAGGCTATCATCCTACTCATTTGCTGGATGCTGGACAAGGAACATTTTCACTTCACCGATCATACAGCTTTGGTTCATGGATGGTATGTGACTCGCCCAAGATAAAGAATGTATTAGGTTTAAGATATTTTCTTCTGGGACGCCTGGGTGGCTCAGTTGGTTAAGCAGCTGCCTTCGGCTCAGGTCATGATCCCAGCGTCCTGGGATCGAGTCCCACATCGGGCTCCTTGCTCAGCAGGGAGCCTGCTTCTGCCTCTGCCTGTGCCTGCCATTCTGTCTGCCTGTGCTCGCTCGCTCTCTCTCCCTCTCTATCTCTGATAAATAAATAAAATCTTTTAAAAAAAAAGATATTTTCTTCTGTGTGGATGTGACAAAACATTTTTGTTTTCCATGGGTATACTGCTACTCATGAACCTTAAGTAGCAATGCAGAGTTCTGGTTAAAGAGGCACTTTTTTTTTTTTTATGAGAGAAGAGAGAGAAAGAGAAAGCATGAAAGTGCAAGCGAGTTGGGTGGGAGGAGAGGCAGAGGGAGAGGGAGAGAGAGAGAATCTTTTTTTTTTTTCCAATTTATTTATTTTCAGAAAAACATTATTCATTATTTTTTCACCACACCCAGTGCTCCATGCAAGCCGTGCCCTCTATAATACCCACCACCTGGTACCCCTACCTCCCACCCACCCCCCGCCACTTCAAACCCCTCAGACTGTTTTTCAGAGTCCATAGTCTCTCATGGTTCACCTCCCCTTCCAATTTACCCAGATTCCCTACTCGAGAGAGAGAATCTTAAGCAAAATCCACACCTAGCACAGAGCCTGACACAGGGCTTGATCTCACGACCATGAGATCATGACCTGAGCCGAAATCAAAAGTCTGACACTTAATCAACTGAGCCACTCAGGCACCCCAAGTATCCAAGCATTTAAAAAGCATTATTATTATTGGCTCAGAATATTCCAAATTAATTATGCTTTGTGCTAACTATCTCCTGTTTGTGGTGAATGCCCAGAGGTGATTGTTAGACTCTTAATGCAGTGGGAGGAATGAAGCTTTTTAAGTAAACTTAAGTGCATGGTAACAATACGTTGTATCCATCCATATATGATTCTTCTTTTTAACATTCTCAGCCTGAAGACGTTAATTTAAAACACGCACACAAACCCTCACAAACAGACCGTGAACACTGGGAGATTTAACTGCTCCCAGCATCTGGGAATTCAAAGTAACATCTACTCCACCTTCCTGTGTGTACAGACATTACAACAGGCCCTTTCAGTCCACCATCCCCGAAAATTTTAAGAGCAAATCCAGACGATGGGTTTAAACCAGATTCTAATTTGATTTAGTGCTTAGTTAACCAATTCCCTCAGACCCCTAAAAAAGGTGTATGGCGGCAGGGGGTGAGGGGCGCTCAACAACGTCTGAGTGAGAGTTTGCCCTAACCCGACTTCATGTGTCTATAGTTCCTTAAAGGCCATTTGTTCAGTGTAGTTTAGTGTTTATCCCTTTGCAAGGCTTTTCATATAAACAAATTCACAAGTCAGGAAAGAAAAAACCCTTTGTCAAAGCACATTTTTAGATTTGGGGCTTGGAAAATACGGCCACCATGATATGACTAAAAAAAGTTTAAGTAACTGTAGAGTATGCATTTGGCACTAATGGACAATAAGTGATAGGGAAGTTTTGTCAGGTTTGATTCAGATTATGTGTGGCTGCTGTGAATTATATGGAATTACACTGAGTTTAATGGTTCTCTGGCAATTTGCCTTGGCTCATTACCAAGGCAGCTAATGCTTCAATCAAACT
Source organism: Neogale vison (assembly GCF_020171115.1). Taxonomy (NCBI): domain Eukaryota; kingdom Metazoa; phylum Chordata; class Mammalia; order Carnivora; family Mustelidae; genus Neogale; species Neogale vison. Next base: position 87,768,982 of record NC_058105.1, on the reverse strand, counting down.
GCTTTCCCCACCCCCACCCCAAGACAATTTCTGTTCCTGTCTGTGTCTTGAGTGTATTTATGATGAAGCCTTCAATGACATCCTCACACAAATGCCAACTTTTTTTTTCTTCTTCTCTGTCACTTTCTCTTCCTTCTTTATGGCTGGGTACATTAACTGCTCCTGTAGCTTTGCTGAGACAAGCTGCCTGGCTAGACTTTGTGAAGAGCTTTTATGGTTTGATTAAAAAGGAGGAGCCAACAGTAAGAAGATGAGGACAAGACAAATAGGAGTTGGCCCTATCCCTTTCCTCTGCAGTGCCATTAGCTAGATCTATTTCACGCTGATTGGACTGGATCTTAGACCCACCCAGCAGCATGACCTAATATAGCAGCTCTCCCACGCCATGCAAACAGTTCAGGAATACATCCCACCAAAGGCAGGTAACCCACCTGACGAAGAGAATCCCATCACATGGCAAGTGACCTCCTCTCTTTAGGAACCCAAATGGCACCAAGCCTGGGATTCTGCCACAGATCGCTGGCATCCCTTTCACAGAGTTGGTACAGTGGACAAAGGCCAAGTGCGCAAACAAAAACCAGACAAGTCCTCGGCAAACTTGCAAAACTGGCATGTACAACTCCAAGGTGCAATCATCCTGTAGATGGCAAATATTCTGGGTCCAGTTCCTCTCATGGATCCCTGGTCACCCCTGTACCCCGCCCTCTAAAGTTCACCAGGAGCTTTAGCCCTAGCACCTTCTGCTTTTCAGCTAAGGTGATTCCTCGCCTCCATGTCCAGCTGATTCTAAAGTCACATTTACCAGCCTTACTAAGGAGAAAGCTCATTTTAAAGAGACTAGCTGCCATAGAACCAGCAGGAGGGAAGGGCAGAAACCGCAGGATTCCTACTCTGCGCTGATTGTCGCTAACTCATTTCAGCTGCTAAGGGGAGGCCCTGTTGGGGGAGCTGGGAGAGGAAATGGGTTCCATGTACAGTCCACTTTAAATTGTTCACAATTGTGTGCTCAAAAATAGTCTCTACTAAACATCTAGCACGTCCATTAGCACAAGTCATAAAGCTTTAGGCTTTGCTGCACTGTTGGCCCAAACTGCCTAAGTTGCTTCCCTATGGCAAAGATCATTAAATGGTTGGCAAGTCAGATACACGCAGGAAGGAAAAAGGAGCTCCAGGATGGTTAAACCTGGGCCCAGGAAGGATGGTTTAATAGGACTTCTCTGCACATAAAGAACATAGAGGGTAAGGACCAGCTGTTCTTAATTTTGACTGAAAGCAGAGTAAGAGGAAAAGAAACTGAAATTGCAATGTGAGAGACTGATGTTAGCAAGAAGGAAGAACTTCCTGCCAGAGAAGGTAGGTAAATACTAGACTGAGTGGCTGGTCAGTAATAGTTGTGGAATTTCCTTCTTTGGAGTGGCTCTTCTGTCTGGGCTATTTCTGTGTGGTCCTTCCAGAGCATGAGAGTGGGGGTAGGGAGGGGGAGGAAGAAAGAAAGGCAGCCAGAGGTCCAATTCAGTCCTACCCAGCACTTAGACTCTCGTATTTGTAATGTTCAAGGATCTATAGCTGGCATCACTAAGGCTTTAGAAAAAAAAGAAGAAAAGGGACAGGCAGCTTGTTGCTCATCTCAAATGTTTAGATTTACTCCAACTCTCTGGCCCTCTCCAAGAGCCACGCTTTTGCCCTGGTTCCCACAATCTCAAGAAAGAAAGTGAAGACTTGTGTTGGGCTCCCTAGGGCCATGCATATGGGAACAATATTTTCTGAATCCAAATGCAGGACATGGTCTGACAATTCTATTTATGGGGACAAAAGGACAGAATATGTGAAATTAGAGCTGTCCCAGGAAATATGGGATGTATGGTCTCCATAGCTACATATTATCTCTTTCTAAGGGTCCTGACACAGGAGGGAGTTAATTAAAACTGTGTCATGTGGTTTGGGGCCTGGGTTCTTTCCTTGTCTGTGGCAAGATCAGTTAGAACTATGAGAAAACCAGGGTCATAATAAACCCAGCACAAATTCTTGCTGTGCATGCTGGAGAAAAAGGTAGTGTATTTAGCCTCCCTAGTATCCCCCAACTCTAACACTTAGCAGCAGCAGGCACATGTTACACAGGGGTGTCTATTCTCACTCATTCAACTATAAATAATGCCATAGGGTTATAGAGGGGAAGCAATGTGGTCTTGGGCAAGGGATCCTATTCATTCATTCATTTTTTCATTTGTTCAAGCAGTGGTTCTCAAAAGTGTGGTCCCTAAACCAGCAACAGCTCCAGGGAGCTTGTTAGAAATGCAAATTTCCAGGACCCACTCCAGGTCTAATGAGTCACAAATTCTGGGGGTGCGCCCCAGCAATCTGTGTTTTAATCCACTGGGAGTGGTTGTGATAAATTTTATTTTTTTAATATTTATTTATTTATTTATGTGTGAGAGAGAGAGTGAAAGACAGAGATAGCAAGAGAAAGCACAAACAGGGAGGAGAGGAAGAAGCAGACTCCATGCTGAGAAGGGAGACCGATGTGGGGCTCCATCTCAGGACCCTGGGATCATGACCTGAGCCGAAGACATACATTTAACCGACTAAGTCACCCAGGCGCCCCATGATAAACTTTAAATTGCGAAAATCCCCAGATAAGAAGTCCAAGTGGCAATGCTCACACTGCGAACCAGCAGCGGTACCATCAACCAAAAGGACCAAGGCCTTAGGCATTTGGTAGGCCCATCAGTATCTCTGCCAATTCAACCTATAATGCCTCTCACATTACCCAAATCATGGAATAGCCAAATTCTTATTACATAACAAATTACTCAAAACCTGGGTTTCCAGAAGGTAACATAGCTTATCTGGTCCAATACTCCTTTTTCAAATGGGCCGAAGGCCCTTTGGGTTATCCATATCTTACTCAAGCACACACACACTCCTTTGAATGTTCTGTGTATATTTTAGCCCTTAGCCCCAATCTGGGTTTCAGTGAACTGACTGGAGCTCACTTTGAGGACCAAGCTGAAAATATTTTATGTTTAGCAGCAATATTTTTATTTTTAGGCAAACACAGATGAAAGTGTCCCTGCTGAAAAGAGCAGCCATTAATGCTAGCATTTATTCATTTACTGACATTAAATTACAATAAAATAAAACAAATTCATGGTTTCACCTCAGTTTAAACTGATAAAGTTAATTGCTGTAATCAACAGGCAACCCTTCACAAATGTTTGCTTGAAAGGAGAAGAAATGCTTCCAGGTGAAATTGATCAAAGTGAAGGGCCCTACGGACCAGATCTTGTTAAGTGCCACTTGGTTCTCCTCCCCGCCCCCAGAGCATCAGTCTATGAAGGAAAAGCTATCTCAACACAGCTTCCCAGTTAGAATCATTGACATCTAGCTGCCAAAAGAGCTGCTGGTTAAATTAGGGAAGTGGCACAGTGTTTAAGAACAACATACATGGGGCACCTGGGTGGCTCAGTGGGTTAAGCCTCTGCCTTCGGCTCAGGTCATGATCTCGGGGCTCTCGGATCGAGCCCCCCATCGGGCTCTCTGCTCAGCGGCGAGCCTGCTTCCCTCTCTCTCTGCCTCTCTGCCTACTTGTGATCTTTGTCAAGTAAATAAATAAAATCTTAAAAAAAAAAAAGAACAACATACATAAGCGAAATTTCTGGGTTGATGGTCATGTTCTATATATTGATAGAAGCTTCAAATATACAGGTGTGGGGTGTGTCAGAATTCACATTAAGAAATACACTAAAGATCTGTAAAATTCGTTGTATGTACATTTTACCTCAAAAGAAAAGAATCATAAAACACAGTAGTGGTATGCATGCTGGGATATTTATAGGGACCTGTATTGATGTCAGTTTGCTTTGAAATATATTAGAAAACAATAGGGATTGATGGATAGAGAGAGGGAATCATTAAAGGAATAGATAATGTGATAAAGCAAATACAGTAAAGTGTTAATAGTAGAGTCTAAATGATGGGTATATGAGTGTTTAATGTAAAATTCTTTAAATGTTCTTGTATGTTTGAAAACTTTTGTTACAAAATATCAGAAACACAAACAGGCAAGAAAAATGCTACTGGATTTAGCTGTCTGAAAGATCTCTCATTAATTTATTCATTCCATATACAATATACATGAACTGAGACTCTTATGTGCTAGGCACTAGTTCAAATCCTGACTATGCCATTTAGTGGTATTAACCTTGGGCATGTCACTCTGCCACTCTGAAACTTACTTCCTTATCTGTTAAATGGGGAGAATAATAACACCTTCCTCAGAGCGGTGAATTGTTGGAATTACCTTTAAATTGCTGAGCTCTTAATGAGAGCTATATTGAGGAGGGAGCTCTCAATGAAGTGTGTCTTATTCCTCACTCCCTTGGAAATCCTTTCATGGCAACTTCAACTTAATTGCTGAGCACTTTTTTTTTTCTTGGAAATTGTTTGCAGCTTGGGCCAAGACCTTAGATTATGGTGTTTGTATAGGACTCAAATGTTTTTAACTGATTTGCCTGACATTCAACCATGTTTGGGTTTGTAAACTTCCTTTTGCAAACAAATAAACAAAAATGCTGGAAAGCAACTTTTCCCTTTGAAGGGAGTATAAAGCAAAATTTAAGAAAAAAATAGTGAAGTTGGAATGTGGTCTAAGGTAGTTCTTGCCACACCCATTTGAACCCGTGGTCAAAATGCTTGATGGTTAGCTCACTTGCTCATCATCTCCCACAGCTCTGGCTTCTTTTGCAGTCCCTGGATGAGTCCCAAAAGAAAAGGAGCCCTACCATTTTGGAGAATATGCACACCCCTTGTTGGTTTCCATTTATTTTCTGGAAGGATTCTCTCAGCACTCTTCCAATTAATGCATATCACATCATTCACTAATTGGTATGCAAGAGGGGAAGCATTCCATTTTTCAAGGCCAGGACCATGCAAGTGGTTGCCTCTGGCCTTTTTAAGTCCCCTAGCTGGTTTGGGGCAACAGGGAGGATGGCTGTGTCCCCCAGGAAAACACTCTCAAACTTTGGACCCAGGGATGCAACCTGAGAACAGGCAGGTGTTTGGGTACCTCTGGAGGTAATAAAGCCCAGAGTCTGCCAAAGAGCAGAAATCTGGGCCTGAGAAGCTGTCCAGGATGGTGCTTTATGAGGCTGCTGAACAGCAATGCTCTTCACAGCCCAGGAAACCATGCACCAAAGGTGCAGCAGACTTTCTAGTGGTCAAATCCAATCAGACTCTAACTAAGACATTTTAAGAGGCAGCTCTGGGCAGCAACAATCTCCATAGAAGAGTGATCAGAAAGCCCTTTCATTAATTCATTCATTCCACCAACAATATACGTGAGCTGTGACTCCACTACATGCTAGGCACTAGTTCAAATTCTAGATACACCACGTAGTAGCAGTATGACTTTGGGCAAAGCACTGTCACTGGGACTCAATATCTAACCCTGAGGTTTGGTTCAAGGGTCAGATCCTATAGACTTGATGTACCCCATCATCACAGCACCACCAGCAGGGATTACACAGTTCAGGGAACTGATGAGGTCAATGAAAACAGCACTTGAAGAAACTACAAGGTTGCTTTATATTTGAAGTATATTTTGTTGTTTTAAAAATGCATACAAACCCTTTATAAATATAGTTTTAAAGTATGTTCAGATGGCAGGGTATGATGGGGGACTGTAATTTTTAATTGTAGGATATGTGAAACTCTACAGTCCTAAGTAATCTTTTTTTTTAGATTTTATTTATTTATTTGACAGACAGAGATCACAAGTAGGCAGAGAGGCAGGCAGAGAGAGGGGGAAGCAGGTTCCCCACTGAGCAAGGAGCCTATGTGAGGGTTCAATCTCAGGACCCTGAGATCATGACCTGAGCTGAAGGCAGAGGCTTAACCCACTGAGCCACCCAGGTGTCCCATGGTCCTAAGTAATCTTTTCTGCAAAAGTGATAAACATGCCCCAACCAGTTATCAGGAGCTTAATCTTCTGCAGTTGCCAGAGTATGTGCTAAGAAAGATCATGAAGGCCCTAGAAGATACTGTTCTGCTAGCAAGGGTCAATGTTCAGTGACTATTTAAGACCCAATTATGCAAGGAGATGCTCAGATTTCAAACTGTAAATGTGGACTGGAAGCTCTGGGGAGTGTGTGTGGGTTAACCACAACATATGGAGAGGAAGGAGAAAAGAATTCATCACTCCATTGTTTACTCATTGTTTTTTACAGACTCTATTCCATCATTTTTTTCTAAAGTACAAGGTGAGAAGGTTGTTTGGAGGTCCTGTTATCCATGTATCTATGGCATATGGTACACTTCTTGTCTTCTTATTGCTTTATAAGTTCCTGACACTACTGTGTCCCTTCCTAATATAGCCTGGATAGGTAAGTAACTCCTGTGTACTCCCAAAGTACTCTGTACACACCTCTACTGTTCCATGCACTTACCACATTGTATTGAAGCTGTGTGTTCACAGGCCTGTCTCCTGCTCTCCTGGTGGCTCCCTGAGGGCAGAGACTAGGTCTTTTCTCATATCTGTATCTCCGGCACCTATGGGTGCATAATAGATGTTTGTTGAACTGTTCAGTGGAACTTGAGGTTATTTTTAAATTTTCATTCCAGTTAGTTTACAGTGTTATATCAGTTTTAGGTGTACAAGACAGTGATTCAACAATTCCACACATCACTGAGTACTCATCACGACAAGTGTCTTCCTCAATCCCCATCACCTAGCTCACCCATCCCCCCACCCACCTCCCCTCTGATAACCATGAGTGTGTTCTCTACGGTTAAGAGTCCATTTCTTGGTTTGTCCCTCTTTCCCCCCCTCCCTTTGTTCATTTGTTTTGTCTCTTAAATTCTACGTATGAGTGAAATCATCTGTATTTCTTTGACTGACTTATTTCACTTAGCATTTTACTCTCCAGTTCCATCCATATCATTCCAAATGGCAAGATTTCATTCTTTTTAATGACTGAGTAATATTCTAATATATATGTGTTAGATTATCTATATCTATATCTATATCTATAATCTTCCTTATCCATTCTTCCATGGATGGATACTTGAGCTGCTTTCATATGTTCACTGTTGTAAATAACACTACTATAAGCACAGGGGTATGTATGTATCCCTTTGAATTGGTGTTTTTGTATTTTGGGGTACATGTCAATAGTACAATTGCTGGATCATAGGGTTGTTCTGTTTTTAACTTTTTTTTTTAAAGATTTTATTTATTTATTTGACAGAGAGAGATCACAAGTAGGCAGAGAGGCAGGCAGAGAGAAAGAGAGGAGAAAGCAGGCTCCCTGCTGAGCAGAGAGCCCGATGCGGGACTCGATCCCAGGACCCTGAGATCATGACCTGAGCCGAAGGCAGCGGCTTAACCTGCTGAGCCACCAAGGCGCCCCTGTTTTTAACTTTTTGAGGAACCTTCATACTGTTTTCCAGAGTGCCTGCCCTAGTTTGCATTTCCACCCTTATGTAAGAGGAGGAACTTGAGGTCATTAACTAGGTTTGATTTTAACCTCGTAATCTAAGTGCCTTGCATACGGTAGGTGTTCCATGTACATCTTCTCTGATGATAATAATTTTAAAATGTCTCAAAGCTGGATGGCATTTTATACAGCTTATCAAATGCTTTCTCATTGAGTCATATGATCCCCACTGCAAGCCTGTTAGGAAGCAAGTCAGTTACTATAACGATTTTCATTTGACACATGAGAGAACTGACTCAAAGCAGTTAACGGAGTTGTATAAGGCCACACTGTTAATAAGAACTCAGTGGGTACTATGAATCTACCCTATTGTTCTACAGTGCCCATGTTTCTCTATTATCTATAGAGATAGAACTGGGCATATTTGACACCAATGTGGTTTCCTGGACTTACTAGTTATTAGATTCTTCTCCCTCCTGCTAGATGAGAACAAGGTAACTATTTGTCCTGGTATCTGCTGACAGTCATGAGCAGCTGAATCTACCAACCTCTCCCTGGACTGCCTTTCATGTGAGATCATTTCCATTTAGAGTCAGACTTTCATTTACTTGCAGCCTAAGTCATGCCTGATGTATGAGGCCTGCTTCCCAAGGAAGACTGAGTTCTTTGAAGCCAGAGCTTAGCCATTCTTCCAGTCTGGCCTTCTTGACAGAACTCACAACTTGGCTGCCTATTGTTGACTCTTCTCATGGGGATAGGAAAGATGGAAATGTTGTCAGAGAGGTTCCTGAAACAAAAGTTAGCTTGTTGCTCAAGGGACCACCAGTTATGAGCCATGTTAATGAGGCAGAAGCTGGCAACCAAATGAAGAGAGATGTAACGTATATTCCCCACCCCAGCTCCACAAGCCAGTGTCTCTCCTGGCAGTGCTGGAAAAGAAGGGGCAAGAACATTTACATTACTTCCAACAGATAGATAGTCCTCATGTCCCCTTAGACAGACACTAAGCCAACATCTCCCCAGAAGGCACTGTCTACAATTACTCACATTAGGGCAACAGTTTTCACCCCAAATCCCAAAGGGTTTTATAGCACTGTGGGTAAGGAAAAGTTCCAGAGACATGACTTTATGTCTCAGTTCTATTAACCATTCACTGTGTGGTTGAGACACACTCTTGAAATATTTCCATCTCCCCTGTAATATAATGGAAGTAGTACTTTCTCTCTCTTTTAAGGATACTGGAAATGTGACTGGCATTCATGGGGTATGTATGAAGACCAGAAAAGTGCCTTGAACCAACTTCAGGTCTAGACCCTAGAATAGTTTATAAGATTACAAACAGAATGGTCCCATCTACTAGTATTCTCTGTGTTAAGAAACAAACATTGAGATTTTTGTTCACTTACATGTTGGGTCCTGAGCTGGGCTTTGGGACTACAATGAGAAGGGAGCCACATTCTCTGCCCTCAAGGAGTTTCCAGTATAGTGAGAGAGACAGGTGTATAAATTCAGACATGAAATATGAGAATTTCAGTGTTCTTGACATCTATAGGGAGAACTTGTTAAAGATGAGACCAGAATGGTGAGCTGGGATGAGATGAACAATGAATGCAGAGGCAATCCTCAAAATATCTACAAAACCCAAACAGCAGGAGCACTAACCAAGCAGAATGGATGCAGGTCAACCCATGGAATAGTGTCCTCCAGGTTACCTGCTGTGCTGGGCACTATTGTTTTAGTTTCTGGGTCCTGAGGAGATCAAAAAAGGTCTAGAAGTGGGGAACAGGGCAGCAGATGGTATCAAAGCATTCTGCAATTTTAACAAGATGTGTGGCTGCTTCAATGTCATGTGAATGAGCATGAATATTACCCTTGGCGTCCAGGAGCTCAGGAATCCCATGTGTATTGGAAAGAACACGTTAGTAGCAGTGTGGTAGATGGACTGGATGGGAATAGCATGAAGTCAGGGAGATAAGTAGAAAGGCTTTGCAGTACACCAAGGAAGATAGATAATAGGGCTTAATGCAGTGGCAACAGGGCATGTCATTTGTATAAGAGGCCCAAATATGCTTCCACAAATCCCCATCTCTACTTACCACCTTTGTTCCTAATACTCCTCTAGTCTTCTTGCTGTCATGGTTCCACTATCCTAGCCCCATGCAATCTTACACACACACGCACACATACGTGTGTACTTGTGTGACTGATCCTATTTTAAGTATGTACACTGACCTAGTGGCTGGCAGGCTATAATTACGGCAGGCAAGAGTCCTGCCAAGAAAAATTCATTCAAATACTGAGGTCATCCTATTTCCAGCTGCAGGAGAGTGGCTACAGTATAAACACCTGCCTTCAGAATAACAATCTATGTTGTGGATAGTTCTCCCTACTTTTCCAAGCAGTCACACAATTATCTCATTTGTTTTCTTAACAATGGTCCTAGGAGGTGGGTAAGATTGGTATTATTTAGTTACAATGTATAGCTAGGGAAACTGAGGTTCAGAGAGAAGGACTTGCCCAATGTCACTCTCAATTAGTCAGTGGCAGCACTAGAACTAAGATGCTTTCTGCCTCTTAGTCTCGTGTTCCTCTCAGACTTCCATATGGTCTCCTTCAGAATAATTCCAGATCATTCTTATTTCCACCTCCTGCACATGAATACTCATTCAATCCATTCTTTTAAAAGAAGCTTTTAGTTTTAAATGATCTCTACACTTGACGTGGGACTCGAACTCACAACCCTGAGATCAAGAGTTGCATGTCCACCAACTGAGCCAGCCAAGCACCCCTCATTCAATCCATTCTAATGGACATTTCTAAGAAAATACTGCAGATGTCTCCAGTCCTATCCTTCAAAGCCTTGCTCTGGTCTCAGCATCCCCTTCAGGAAATTTACCTTGGGACTCCAGTTCAGTTACCTCAACCACTTCTCCTATAATATTTAGTCTGCATTATTGCCTTAGTGCTTTCTTTATTCTCTCCTGTTGTGTTCTGATTACTCCATCTGTGACTTCTGCTTCCCTGGCTTCTTTTCTTCTTTCTGCCTAGCACAACACTTGGCACACAAGGGAACACTCAGCAAAGTGTTGTTAATGGTCGACTTGATCCAGTAAAGCCTTACTCTGGCATCAGAATGCCTGAAATTCCAAGCTCACAAGAAAGCACCCTCAATGCGTGTTTGTGTTTTTGTGTGTGTGTCCATGTACAACTCATCCAGTGACCCCGAGGGTAAGTAAATCAGTGCTGTCAAAGTGCAGCATCAGCACATAGTTATTTTACATTCCAGTAGGAACTGAAGCAAGGAAACTTTTTCCCTTAATTTTTAAGAAATAAATACTGCTCTGGTTCCAAATAGTGTATTTTTGACATCTTGTGTACATTTCTGAAATAGAGTCCAGATGAGAAACCAGCTCATGTGCATGTCCATCCCAATCTGAGAATGGTAAATTCCTACTCATGGATATTTTCATTTCTGAAATCCCAACTGCAGGAAAAAAAAAAAGACTAGGGAGCCTGTTGTAGGAAAGATCCAGGCCAACTTGAGAGTGACTTACTAGACAATCTCTCTGAGGCCGGGAGCAAGACTAGGGCATGAGGAAGAGAAGAGGTGCTAAAATTTCATCCCACCTCTCTCCTACCTGCCCATACAGATTTCTAAGGAATATGAATGGGAAGGCAGCTGATAGCTGGTCCCAGGAAGGCAGTATACTAGCAGAAGACCCTTTAGACATGGGTGTGGCCAAAGGCAGGGCAAGCCCAAGAACACAAATAGATAAAGCATGTCCCAGAGAACACCACCCACTGGATTGCTAGGTGAGAAAAGACTCCTTAGAGTCCCAACTAGGGATAAAGGAATCATTTTTCTATTTCTTTTACAACATGCAACATGACTTAAGTACCTAACATGTACCAGGCACTGTGCTTGGCACTTATCAATGTGACCTCTTTTGCCCTGTTGCGAATCATATTCCCATTTTACAGATGAGGAAACTGAAGCTCAGAGAGAGATTAAGTCATTTCCCTGTTATCACATAGTCTGGCTGACTCCCTCATCTGGGCTCTTTCCATTGTACCACTCTGCCTTTTGGAGGTATGTTCATAAAGCTCTGGCAATAAGAAGTCAGCAGCCTAAGTCATGAAAACCCTCCCCAGAAAGCCTAAGGTTTCAAAGAAGTACTTGCTCTTAAATGTATCTTACAGGAGAAAAAGAGGAAACATTATACATTACTGGCTGAAGGAATAGCAGATCCAAAGGGGCTGATGCAGACAAGAAAAAAGCAGTTCAAGATTATGGTAAGTAGTTTGGGGGAGGTTACTTTAGGATGAAGACAGGTGATGGAACATGAGGCCAGTTTATATGGGGTCTCATATATCATATTAAGAATTATGGGTTTTCTCCTGAAGAAGATGAGAGACTAGATGGGAGCAGAGATCGGATCTCTGGTTTGGAAAGAGCACTGTGGCAGCCACATGGGCAGACAGTTCAGGAAAGGCACTCCTGGCTGCAGGGAGACCGAGTTAGACAAGTATGGCAATAGTGGAGGCCAGGGTCAGGGTGGTGAAGCAAATGGAGGCCCAGCTCAGGAAATGTTGCCTCCAGAGCAGTCATGGCAAGTCATCCTCAGTTTAACTTCAAAGCTGAGAATGCAGGCTTCACCACATCTACCCCCATAGCCCTTAAACACTGCCTGTGTTGCTCTGGCCTCAAGTCTAGTAACAAGTTTTGCTTTGTTCTTTGGGGTCTTCCCATTTGTCTCCATCTTTTAAGCTATCGGCTTTGTAGCTCCACTAGGCCCAGCCTAGCCCAGCTGGCTAGGGAGGGGGAAGAGAAGTCAGGTAGGCTCCAAGCAGAAAGGACCCTGATATTGTCGCAAATGGCAAGATTTCATTTCTTTTGATGGCTGCATAGTATTCCATTGTGTATATATACCACATCTTCTTTATCCATTCATCTGTTGATGGGCATCTAGGTTCTTTCCATAATTTGGCTATTGTGGACATTGATGCTATAAACATTTGGGTACACGTGCCCCTTTGGATCACTACATTTGTATCTTTAGGGTAAATACCCAGTAGTGCAATTGCTGGGTCATAGGGCAGTTCTATTTTCAACATTTTGAGGAACCTCCATGCTGTTTTCCAGAGTGGTTGCACCAGCTTGCATTCCCACCAACAGTGCAGGAGGGTTCCCCTTTCTCCGCATCCTCGCCAGCATAACTAGAGCGTATCATGCTTAGCGAAATAAGTCAAGCAGAGAAAGACAACTATCATATGATCTCCCTGATATGAGGAAGTGGTGATGCAACATGGGGGCTTAAGTGGGTAGGAGAAGAATCCATGAAACAAGATGGGATAGGGAGGGAGACAAACCATAAGTGACTCTTAATCTCACGAAACAAACTATGGGTGCTGGGGGGAGGGGGGTTGGGAGAAGGGGGGTAGGGTTATGGACATTGGGGAGGGTATGTGCTTTTGGGTAAATTGGAAGGGGAGGTGAACCATGAGAGACTATGGACTCTGAAAAACAATCTGAGGGATTTGAAGTGGCAGGGGGGTGGGAGGTTGGGGTACCACGTGGTGGGTATTATAGAGGGCACAGCTTGCATGGAGCACTGGGTGTGGTGAAAAAATAATGAATACTGTTTTTCTGAAAATAAATAAATTGGAAAAAAAGAAAAAAAAAAAAAGAAAGGACCCTGATTAGCACATGCTTCACATTCCCCACATTGCATGGCAATTCAAAGCCAAATCCTATAGGATTGTTTTCTTAAAGACTGGGGATGGGTTTGGGGCTTCTTCTCTCTTTTTTTTCTTCCTCTTCTTTTTTTCCCCCCTTATTAAGTGTGTTTCTGGACTGCAGCTATTTCCTCTGTCCTTCAGTTAAGCAATAGCAGAGGGGGAGAGAAAATGAAGGTTTACAGCAATGCAGAAAAGATGTTTCTATAATGGGTCAGAGGAGGAAGGGAAATCCAGGGTTGGGGCCCATAGCAGTGTTCCAGTAAGGCCAGGGAATGTGGCTGTTGTGGAGGCAGGGCTACAGCTAGGGCATGTGTATAGAAGTCAGGCAACAGTCTACTTAAATGAAGTGGCCCCTGACACCGTGGCCAGCTCCAGCCCTTGGCTCTACTGCAATCAGCACTCATACTGACTTTGCTCTGGTCATCAGCAGGGGCCATAGTGTCAGCAAAACCCTAAGGTATGGGCTCTCCCCAGTGACTGAGGAAATTAAAGGCCTGAAATATACCAAAAGCACTTCACAGGTAAAGGCAGCCAACAATGCACTCCTGGGAAGCCCAGACTCCCAATGAATAGGAAGGTCTTACAACCACCCCCACCCAGGGTTCCCTCATTATATATCTGTACAATTCTGGAATAGAGCCCAAATGAGAAACCTGGTCATGTATATGTCTATCCCAGTCTGAGAACAGGAGATTCCTACTCACAGTTTCAGCTTTGAAATTCCGATGATAGAAAAAAGACTAGGGGAGCAGGTCTATTTCCTATCTTGCTCCCTTTCCATCATTTCCTATGTACATATACATATAGGTACACACATATAAGTCTTGTGACAATGTGTAGCATTTAGGGAAACATTTATAAAATTCATCAACTTTAAGTGCAATTCCATGGTTCTTGGTGCATTTATAGAATTGTGCAGCCATCACCACATCTAATTTTAGAACATGTCCGTCACTCTCCTAAAACTTTGAGCTCATATACCATCTGTGTTCCCACTCCCAGCCATAGGCAACCACTAATCACTTTCTGTTGGTATAGATTTGCCTTTCTTATAAATGGAATCATAAAACATATGGTCTTTTATGTCTTGTTTCTTTCCCTTGGCATAATGTTTTCAAGGTTTATCCACATTGAGGCATGTATCAGCACTTAAATTTGCTTTATGGACAAATAGTTCACCATTTTATGGATATATCATATTGTTTTTATCCATTCACTAACTGATGGATGTTTGGGACATTTCTGCATTTGTGCTATTAGGAATAATACTGCTATGAACATTCATGTACACGTTTTTGTGTGGACAGTGTTCTCATTTCTTTTTGGGTAGATATCTAACAGGAGAATTGCTGGATCATATGGTAATAAACCATAGATGTAGGGGTTTATTGCTGGACTCTCAGTTCTACTGCATTTATCTATAGATGCCTTTCCTTGTGCCAATACTACATTGTCTTGATTATTGTGCCTTTGTATTAAATTTGAATTTAAGAGGAGTGAGTTCTCCAACTTAGTTCTTTTTCAAGATTGCTTTGGCTAAAGAAAGTACATGTAATTTAGTATGGATTTCAGAATTAACATTAAAGGCATATGAATGAATGAAATGAATTTTTTCATATCTATCTACCCATCTATCATCTATCAATCATCTATTTAAAGGAAGTCATATACCCAGTGTGGGGCTTGAACTCACAACCTTGAGATCAAGAGTCACAGGCTCTATTGAACAAGCCAGCCAGGTGCCCACATTCATTGATATTTGAATGCTAAACCAGCCTTGCATTCCTGTATATTTATATATTAAAACATAATTTTTTAAATGTTGCAAACCCAAGAATTTAGTATTATAATGATTGCTTTGTAATCCATTGTCTTTTGAAGAATCTAAGACAAAGAAGGAGAAAATATATGCAATGATTTCTGTATTAACGTTCTTATTTACCATTTCCATTATTTTTCATCTCTTCCTGTGCATGAAGTTACTCTCTGGTGTCATTTCCTTGCTCTAATCTAACTTCTTTCCCTTTTTCTGCCTTGTGCTGTTATTGTTATACTATAGATATATTATGTTATTGCTTTTTAAAAATATTTTAATTTTTAGAGAAACTTTAGGATCACAGCAAAATTGATATAAAATTATAACTTCCCGTATATTCCTTGCCTGCACATTCATAGCCTCCCCATTATTTGCATCCCCCCAGAGTGGTACATTTGTTACAACTGATGAAACCACACTGATATATCACAATCACCCAAAGTCCATAGTATACATTAGGGTTCAATCTTAGTGTTGAGTTCTATGAGTTGGACAAATGTATAATGGCATTTATCCATCACTATAATATCACAAAGAATATTTTCACTGCCCCCAAATCCTCTATGCTCTGATTATTCATCCCAACCTCACTCACCGCAAGCCCCTGGCAACCACAGATCTTTTTACTGTGTCCGTAGTTTTGCCTTTCATATAGTTGGCCTCATATAGCATGTAGCCTTTTCAGATTGGCTACTTTCACTTATTAATATGCATTTAAAGTTCCTCCATGTCTTTTCATGGATGAATAGCTCCTTTCTTTTTAGTGCTGAATGATAATCCATTATCTAGATATACCACAGTTTATTTATCCATTGACCTACTGAAGGACATCTTGGTTGCTTCCAAGTTTTGGTAATTATGAGTAAGGCTACTATAAAGATCTGTATGCATGCTTTTATGTGGACATAAGTTTTCAGCAACTTTGGGTAGATACCAATGAGTGCAACTGCTGGATCATATGGTTAAGAGTATATTTACTTTTATAAGGAAATGCCAAACTATGTTGCAAAATATCTGTACCATTTTGCATTCCCACAAACAATAAATAAGAGCTCCTGTTGCTCCACATCCTTGACAACATTTGGTGTTGTTAGTGTTCTGGATTTGGATCATTCTAATAGGTGTGCTGTGGTATCTCATTGTTGTTTTGCTTTGCATTTCTCTGATGACATATGATGTAGAGCATCTTTTCATATGTTTCTATGTCATCTGTATATCTTCTTTGGTGAGATGTCAAGATCCTTGGCCCATTTTTAAGCTGAGCTGTTTTCTTATTGTTGAGTTTTAAGACTCTTTGTGTATTTTGGATAGCAGTCCTTTATCAGATATACCCTTGCAAGTATTTTCTCCTAGTCTGTGGCTTGTCTTCTCATTGTCTTGATAATGTCTCACAGAGCAGAAGTTTTTAACTTTAAAGGAGTCCAGCTTGTCAACTATTTCTTTCATGAATCATGCCTTTGGTGCTATATCTAAAAACTCACTGCCTTACCCAAAGTCATCTAGGTTTTCTCCTATGTTATTTCTCAGAAGTTTTATAGCTTTACATCTTACATTTAGGTTTATGATATATTTTGAGTCAATTTTTGCAGAATTTAAATTCTGTTTAAGGTCTAGATTCATTTATTATTATTATTATTATTATTATTATTATTATTATTATTTTGCATGTGGCTGACCAGTTGTTCCAACACCATTTGCTGAAAAGATTATCTTTTTTCCATTGTATTGTCTTTACTCCAGTTTCAAAAATCTATTTCTAGGCTCTCCATTCCTGTTTCATTGATCTAATAGTCCACTCTTGTGCCCTTACCACACTATTTTGATTAGTAGCTTTATAGTAAGTCTTAAAGTTAGATTGTGTCAGACCTCCCAACTTTGTTTTTCCTCAACATTGTATTGGCTATTTCAGGGTCTTTGGCCTCTTCACATAATCTTTTAAATTAGTTTGTCAATATCCACAGGATAATTTCCTGGGATTTTGATTAGGATTGCTCTGAATCTATAAATTAGATAGGAACAAA
The DNA here is from genome assembly GCF_020171115.1 of Neogale vison. Classification (NCBI taxonomy): domain Eukaryota; kingdom Metazoa; phylum Chordata; class Mammalia; order Carnivora; family Mustelidae; genus Neogale; species Neogale vison. Next base: position 87,751,973 of record NC_058105.1, on the reverse strand, counting down.
CTGACATCTTCACAATACTGAGTTTTTCTATGAACCCAGAATATCTATCCATTTATTTAACTCTTTTTTGATTTCTTTCATCAGAGGTTTTGCAGTTTTCCTCTATGGCTCTTACACATATTTTGTTTTGATTTATACCTAAGTATTTCATTTTGAGAGGTGCTAACATAAGTGGTATTGTGTTTTTAATTTCAAGTCCCATTTGTTCATTACTGATATTCAGTAAAGTAATTGACTTTTCTATATTCACGTTGTATCCTGCAACTTTGCTATAATCATTTATTAGTTATAGTTTTGTCAATTCTTTCAAATTTTCTACATAGATCATGTCCTTTACTGACAAAGATGTTTTTTCTTTCTCCCACCCCAAAATGTATACTTTCATTGTCTTAAGGCATCATCAGGACTTCCAGTGAAATTTTGAAAAGAAGTGGTGAAAGGGAACATCCTTGCATTGTTCCTGATCTCAGTGGAAAAGTTTCTACCATTAAATATGTTGTTAGTACTATTGCTTTTTAAATAAACTTTTATTTTAGAAATAGTTTTAGATTTATAGACAAATTGAAAACAGAGTACAGAGATTTCCCATATACTCCCACATAATGTCTTCTATTATTAACATATTACATTAATATGACACAATTAACCAATACTGATGCATTATTATTAAGTAAAGTCTATAACTATTCATATTTCTCTAGTTTTTACTGAACGTCCTTTTTCTGTCCAAGGATGCCATTCAGGATATGACATTACATTTAACTGGTACACACCTTTAAGCTCTTCTTTCCTTTGACACTTTCCCTGTTTTTGATGACTTTGACAGTTTTGAGGAGTACTTTTTAGTCATTTTGTAGAATGTCCCTTTGTGGGTATTTGTCTAATGTTTTTCTCATGATTAGACCAGGGTTATAGATTTTTGAGAGAAAAATCAAGAAGTGAAATTCCCTTTCATCACATCATATCAGGGGACATACTGTCAACATGACTTATCACTGTTGATGTTAACCTTCATCACCTGGCTAAGGTAGTGTGTGTCAACTTTCCTCACTGCAAATTATTATTTTTTCCCCTTTCCAAACTGTATTTTCTCAAAGAAGCCACTATGTACAGACCTTCTTAAAGAGTGGGAGATTATATTCCATGTACCTGAAGGAAGAGTAGCAACATAAATTAATTGGAGTTCTTCTGCATGAAAGAATTGTCTATTCTCCCTGTTTATGTTTATCTCAATCATTTATTTCTACCAGTATAAACTCATGGATATTCATTTTACACCTAGGGATACAGTTCATTACTACTTAATTATTACTGTTTTATGCTTAAGTTATTCTAGCTTTGGCCATTAGGACCTCTTTCATTTGACTACAGTATCCCTTTGACATATTTCCTTCACTGTGAGTGGGGTTTTTTGTTTGTTTTGTTTTTGTTTTTTAGCCAGTGCTTCCTTACTTTCTGGAACTACAAGATTTTCCAGGTTACTCTTACATATTTTTTTGCCATGTTCTAGGATCAGCCATTTCTCCAAGGATTCTCCAGTTCCTTTTATTGGAGAATAGCATAAGCTCTGGGTGATAGGTATGTATACCACTGTTTCAGTATGCTATTGTTTTTAAAAATCAGCGAAGAGGTAAAAGGAATATGTAATTATAATGCCTTTTATAGTTATTATTACTTTAGCAGGACTTTTTTTTTGCATGGATTCAAATTACTGCCCAATGTTGGTTGCTTTTAGCCTGAAGGATTTCTTTTACTTTTTCTTATAAAGCAAGTCTGCAATATACAAATTCTCCCTATCTTGGTTAACAAGTAACATCTTTATTTCTCTTACATTTTTGAAAGTAATTTTTTTTCCAGAGATAGCATTATTGGTTAATTTTTATCAATTTGAATATGTCATCTCCCAGTCTCAGGACATCCATGGTTTCTGATGACATGTCAGTTTTCTTTTTTTTCTTTCCTTTTTTTAAATATAAGGCTTATTTATTGTAAAAACAATTTTCAAACTTACTGGGGTTGCTTTTTATGATGGGTCATTTTTTTCTTGCTGCTTACAAGAATTTCTCTTTGGCTTTACATTCAACATTTTGACTATATCTCTAAGTGTGGATCTGTTTAGTTTATCCTACTTGGAGCTCACTGAACTTCTTGGGTGTTTAGATAAACATATTTTATAATAATTGGGACCGTTTAAGCCATCATTTCTTTGAATAATATTTCTGTCCCTTTCTCTGCTCTTCTTCTGATATTTCCATTACACATATGTTGGTCACCTTAATTGTGTTCCACGTGTGTCTGTTTATTTTTCTTCACTTTTTTTACTTTATCTTCTAGAATGTATACTTCCTATCGATTTGTCTTCCAGTTCAGTAATTCTATCTTCTACCATATCAAGTATATTCTTGACCCTCTCTTATTAATTTTTCATTTAGGTTATTATACTTTTCAAATCTAGAATTTCCATGTGTTTTTTAAAATATGTCCTATCTTTTCATTTGATATTCTTTATCATTGTCATCATACTTTTCTTTAAATCATAAAACATGATTTTCTTTAGTTCTTTGAATATCTATATAATAACTGCTTATAAATCCTTATCTGACAAGTACAACATCTGGGCTCCCTCAAAAATAATTTCTATTGCTTGATTTATTTCTTTTCCATGGTCACACTTTCCTGTTCTTTGTCTTTTTAAGTTTTTTTGTTTGTTTGTTTGTTTGTTTGACAAGGTTCATCATTGTTGCAAACTAGATATTTTAAATATACTGTAGACTCTCTGGATTCTGTTTACCCACCTGGAGGTCCTGTTGCTGTTTGTTCTGCTTTATTTTGCTTCATTTGTTTAGGGACTTTCCTGGACTAATTCTCTCTGAAGTCGTTTCTCTGCAGTGCAGTCTGACATCATGCTCATTTTCCCCCTAGTTCTATTTCTAAGTTTGGCTTTCTAGGAATCACCTCTGGTTCAGCATAGTTAGTGTTTATCCTGTGATTAAACAGGGGTTTTTCTTAAGCTTCTAGGTCTAGTAAGGTTTCTACCCTTTCCCAGTATATCTTAGTATGGCTTGGGGGAATGCCTTCACAGTTAAAGGAGTTTTTGATTCTACCCTGCATTTAAACAGACTTTAGCAGTTCACAAATAACATTTTTAATGCATGTGTATAGCCTCCTCAATCTTCTAGGGATGAATTTGATCTTAGCAGGGCTCCTCTTGATGGTTTCTTTCCCTAGGTCTCTCAGAAATATCTTGCTGGTCTGATCTTTTCTGTCTGCTATTGATATCTAACTACTTCTATGATTTCCACTATAATGATCTCTATGGTTTTCAAAAACACCTTTAGGCATGAGTTCCTTCATACTCTGTTCTATTTAAAAACAAACAAACAAACAAACAAACAAACTCTATAGGCTGTGCCACTATCCTGGAGCTAGATGGGGAGAGAGTGATATGACAACCTGCTTCTTCTGGAGTGGAACCACTGTCCTCTGAACCCTTGAAATCCTTGTCTGACAATTACATCTGCGCCCTGGCCCTGGGAGAGAGAAATTGGGAGTTCCCAGTCTTCTCTAAATACCACTCACCTTTCTAGGATATAGACTTCATCTTAGGAATAGGAGCTTGACAAAGGATGGGAGCCTTCAATCTACTTGGCCACGCCTACCCAGAATAAATCTACAACACAAACTAGAGGGTAGAATAAGAGTCACCAACAGTCTTCCCATCTTGAAGTGGAACTATAGCCCCACAACCTGGAGCTAGTAAAAAGGAGAACCTCTGTTGTTTTGGGGTTTTATGGGGGGGTTGCACCCACCTGAAATAAATCTGCAGTATAAAGCTAGGTGAGGAGTAGGAGCAAGTAATGGCTTAAATGCCACTGATGCCAATTGTTCTTACCAAGACTCCATAAATTTTCATGAATGAGTGAGTTGCAATTTGTTGCATGCTCTTAAACCAATTTCCAGATATTTTAAATGATGGTTTTTGATAACTTTTTTATGGTTATTTAATTGATGAGAGGGTCTGGTAAGCTCCTCTTACAACCATTCCAGAAATCAGTCACAATTATCTATCTTAATTCAACACATATTTAGCAAGCACCTACTGGGTATCAGGTATTATGCGCACTGGGTTTGTTTTAAGTAATACCTTTATTAAAGCACTGTTGGCATACATTAAACTGTGTATAATTAAAGTGTACAATTTGATGAGCTTTGACACATGTATGAACCAATACCATAATCAAGATAGTGTACATATACATGAACCCCCAAAGCTTATTTCTGCCCTTTGTACTGCCACCTACCTTTCCCTCTCTCACTTCCTCAGGCAACCATTGATCATCTTTCTATCACTACAGGTTAGCTTTTGTGCCTATTTTTAATTTACAAAGATAGTTGGTGATAAAGTTTATCCTTCGCTAAGGAAACCATCTCAGTCAGATTGCTCTTTTCTTGTGAACAGAATATTTTAAGGATTTTCTTTTTGTTTCTAGGTCAAGATTCCTCAACAGGAAACAAATATTCCAGCCACCTCCTTCCCCTCAAAAGGGAGCCTTGGTGACTAGCTCACCAGATTCATGAATATATATTTATAGATATCTTAAAAAGGCAGCATCATTTCACTCTTGTTTGCATTGGTAAGTCCAAGTTTTTGAACATAAAAAATTGTGGGCCAGAGCATAAGAGGTACCTGAACTCCCCACGGTTTTAATCTCACTCTCTTTGTCCATATGCAACCAAGGGTTATTAAGCAATCTAGTGTATATTCATTGCCCTTCAGGAAAATGATTATTAACTTCTAGCAGAATCCTAAGGACCCATAGTGATTCAGTTTCTACATGAACCCAGGAATTAAATCCACAAATCAAAGACATGATATTACTTCTTTCACTCTCCAACAGGTAAATGATACTGTAGCTCCAAGTGCTTAGCTACTATTAACTGGAATTGACTATAAGAGCAATGATTTATTGCTTGCCTACCATGTGCCAAGCACTGTGTTAAGTAGTACAGGATTGTTAACCTCATTTATAATACTAACAATAAGTCCTAAGATTGATATGATTGTTTGCCATTTTACATAAAAGAAAGCTGAGGTAATGTGAGGTCAGGGGACTTGTCTTAGATCATACAACTAGGGAACGGCAGAAATGACATCCAAACTTAGATCTAACACCAAAATTACCCTCTGTTAATTCTACTGTAATGCTTGATTGCCAAGCTTCAGGACTTCCAGCCACATCCCAAAATCCTGTCATAGAAGAGAATTCCAGTAACATGGCCTTTTATCAGTGAGGCACTGAGATCCATTTTGGTCTCTGTATTTTTATTGATTTTATGCAAACCTTCATCATCCTTTCAGAGGATTAAAAATATCAATTCAAATAAATTTTCCTCCTCAGAAAAAGAAAAGAAAAGAAAAGAAGAAGACCAGACCAGACCACAGGAATCATATCTAGAAAACCTGTGAACAAATTCAGATTCAGGCTGTGATTTTGACTGTTTTTCATGACAGTGAACAACACATACTGGATTATATCCCAAGCATCCATGATTAGCACCCTGAGATCTTATGATACTAAAAAGTTCTTAACAATAACTATCCATGGGATATGAACCCTAACTCAGCTGTGCTGTCAGAAATTGGCAAAGATACTTACCACAATATTTTCACAAGGTCTACTTTACAAAATTGGAGCCAGTCTGCCAGTTTGTGTAATATCTCACACAACATTGCCATTCTCTAAAGGGCTAAGAAGAAATTAATTGGAACAGAGCTACTTGGCTAAATCCAGAAATTTGAGTTCAAAGCATTTACTGATTCTTCCAGTAGAGGGCAGTGGTGGGCAAGGCAAGGATGGAAGAAAGTGAAGAAAGGGACATTAAATTCTGTTACACACCCACTAAGCGCTCAGGCCCAGGGCTTAATGCCTTATAGACAGTATCTAATGAATCCTGACAATGATCCTATGAAGAAAGGATATGTATCACTATTTTAGTCTCAAAGAGGTTAAATGAATTGAACACAGTTCTGGTGCCCTCCAATTCAACCACACCATGCTGTTTCATGAGAAGTATTTTTTCCAGAGTCACAAAACTTGAGAACCTATACTGATTAACTAAAAGAGCAAGTCCACCCAAGACATAGTAGGTCCCACATATGATGGGATACTAAATATATGGACTGGCTGAAACAATGGGAAGCATTTAACAAAGATAACATGTAACATTATAAACTTTGAAGCCAGTGACAAGATAGAAATTATCTAGAAGTGGTTTAAAGGACTGGAAAACTGATATATGGGAAACTGTTAAGGGACCTGAAGAAGATTAGACCAAGGTGCCTGGCACTAGGAAGGTGCTCATAAATCTAAACAAAAATAAAAACAAAAACAAAAAGAACTACCCTGAATATAAAAAATGCCATTAAGAATCCAAAGGGCACTTCAAACCCCTCAGACTGTTTTTCAGAGTCCATAGTCTCTCATGGTTCACCTCCCCTTCCAATTTACCCAAATTCCCTACTCCTCTCTAACGCCCCTTGTCCTCCATGCTATTTGTTATGCTCCACAAATAAGTGAAACCATATGATAATTGACTCTCTCTGCTTGACTTATTTCACTCAGCATAATCTCTTCCAGTCCCGTCCATGTTGCTACAAAAGTTGGGTATTCATCCTTTCTGATGGAGGCATAATACTCCATAGTGTATATGGACCACATCTTCCTTATCCATTCATCCGTTGAAGGGCATCTTGGTTCTTTCCATAGTTTGGCGACTGTGGCCATTGCTGCTATAAACATTGGGGTACAGATGGCCCTTCTTTTCATGACATCTGTATCTTTGGGGTAAATACCCAGGAGTGCAATTGGAGGTTGGAGTACCAGGTGGTGGTGGGTACTATAGAGGGCACGGCTTGCATGGAGCACTGGGTGTGGTGAAAAAATAATGAATACGGTTTTTCTGAAAATAAATAAATTGGAAAAAAAAAAAGAATCCAAAGGGCAGTTGGCTATTAAGAAGGTACAGGCTATTTTGTATGGATGGCTCCAAAGGCTAGGCTTTGGACCAGTTGGAGGCAGATTTTAGTTCCTTAAAAGCAATAATCTTCTAAAATACAGAAAAAGTTCTCTAGAAGGCAGCAACTCAAAGCTGGCATGAGTCTTTGTGAAATTAGGTTATGAAGATAACCTCCCGGAACGCTTTCAACTCTAGGATGTTCAGATTTTGAGCTGGTCAGGATTCCTAGAATGGCTCTTTGACCCTTGTCAAGTCAAGGCCTTAACATTTCCCCAGAAGGAACTAGTTGGTTCACAGCCCTTAGGAGCCAAAGCATTCAGACTCTTAGAAGAACTCTACTAAGAGAACTTGTCCATGGATCTCCTTAAAAATTAATTACAGGAGAAATTTTGAGACTGCCTCACAAGAGGGAACCAGTGATGTTTCCTTGGAATCTGGGCATTGGACCAATTCACTTTAGCCTACAAATGTGTATTTTTCTCAAAGAAACAAACAAAAAAAGGTCAAAATTTTAATCATTTCAATAAACAAGAGGTCCCCAAAATACATATACAAGGATATGATACCAAATCAAGCCTAATGATGATGCAATCTAGAAAAATGTATCCCCAGATGAATCTAAATAAATAATTCAATTACTCAACTAGAATTTACCTGGTTCAGCCTGCTGTATGCCAGTCTCTGTTCTGGCTAATTGAGATAATAGGGATAAGATATAATTTCCACCTCTGAAAGGGTCACAGCCTAACAGAAACATGTCCTCATAGGTAATTTACTCCCTTGTATGAGCAATGCTATAATAGAGAATTGGAAGGGGAGGTGAACCATGAGAGACTATGGACTCTGAAAAACAGTCTGAGGGGTTTGAAGTGGCGGGGGGGTGGGAGGTTGGGGTACCAGGTGGTGGGTATTATAGAGGGCACAGCTTGCATGGAGCACTGGGTGTGGTGAAAAAATAATGAATACTGTTTTTATGAAAATAAATAAATTGGGAAAAAAATCTTTAAAAAAAAAAGGCTGTGGGACCACAGAAAGGTGGGAATGTGGGAAAGATATACAGATGATATATCATTTGAGCAAGACCTTGAAGAAGGTTAAAGAAGGGATCTTGAGGAATGGACATTCTAACAAAGGGTACAACATATGCAAAGACAAAAAATGGGAAAGATCTTGGCATATTCGAAGAAGATAGGTTTTCAGATATGAACTGTTTAGGTTATGGGATATGTAAGGATGTGGTGAATCAACTTCTCGGTATACTTGCTACCGGGAGATTCTCTCTAAAATTAGCCTTTCAGCCAGCTTACTAATTGCTGATACAATGACCTGCCTTCCATTCCTGATCCCAGACTGGCCCACCAGAAATCTGGTTGTTAGAAGACAGACCTCTATCATCTATCTCTTGAAGGTTATCAAAGCCAGTGCATTAATACTGGACAACAGAGAAACTTCTGGAGAACTCTAAGTTGGTCATAAGTTAACAAAGAAAGGACTTGGCAAGCCATTAAAACATCATTTCATATAATATTCCATATTTAACAGACTCTTTTTTTGAAAATTGAATTTTTTTACTGAAGTATAGTTGACATACAATGTTACATTAGTTTCAGGAAGTATAGTTGACATACAATGTTACATTAGTTTCAGGTGTGTGACATAGTAATTCAACAACTCTATATATTGTGCTATGTTTATCACAAGTGTAGCTGTCTTGCTCCGTAAAAGTGGGATGAAATTTTAAGACCTGTCTTCACTATCTTCACCCAAGTTTTCATAAAAACATACATATAGAAGAATGTATTTTTGGAAGCATGAAAATTAAACATATCTTTATTCATTTCTAACAAGATGGTAGTTTTTAATAAGATTTATGAGGCGATAGTAGAATCCTATCTCTCCATCTGAAATCAAGGACTCCAGGTTATACATAGTTGAGGATACATATGGACCCATGTGGTTCCACCACTCTGATCAGCTGTGAAATTGTTGCTCCTAGGGTGATGTGACAATAGAACAAAAGAATAATGGAGCTTTTATATTCCAGAACTATCAGGCATTGAATCTTCAGTTATAGCTCCTGAGGGAACAACAGAGAACTACTATTTCTCCACCCACCAGCAGAAATCAGACCTAGTCTTACCCAAAGGTTGTCTATCACTATGGCAAAATAATAGCAGCTAAGGAGCTAATCATACTCTGTATATCAAGAAAAGTTGGGATTCATTGTTAGATTCTTATACAGGTTTGTTTCTGCAGTAATTTGAGGGAAAGTTACCATAGTCATTTTCTTTAGCAACACTGGGCTACCTTGTTTATAGCTCCCTATCCACTTTTCCTCCTACCCAAGATATTAACCAACATCATCAGGGAAATATGAAGTCTTCCCTGAATGACCTAAGCACTGTTCCTAATCATGTCAAGTATATGTTGTTTCTACTTCAGTTAGTGGAGTTCATTTATAATTAACATGGTACCTTCTTTCCTCTGATTGTTTCTTGAAAATAGAAGTCATGTCTCACTGGCTAAACAGATTTAAGACAGCATTGCAGGGCAGTGGGAAGAATGGACCTTGGAATAAGGCATATCTGGGTTTGAGTACTGTCCTTACTAGCTATAAATCATATATGTTCTGTGGGTCTTAGTCCCCTCATCTATAAGGTGTAAAATATCCCATCTACCCCACAAGATGGCCTTAAGAGTATGTAAAATGCTTGGCACATCTCTGTAAATGAAAGTTACCTTCTTCTTCCCTCTCTACTATTCCTACATCTGGTAAGATAATACAGAATGCTCAGTAAATCTTGACTAAACACAGAGGATAAACATTTTATTTCATGCTTTTTGTGCCCAATATTACAAGGATTCCTTGTCCTGATCTCCCTCCAGCTTTAAACCCAGGTTTAGTTACTGCTGGCTGCACATGGTTCTTCAAGAAGCAAACTAAACTCTCTGGGAAATGTGGTTTATAAGCACTTCCTATTCTGATAGAGCAGACAGGGCAAGTCTTACTCACACCTAAATCCTAAGGAATGTGCCTTTTTTCTTCTATTTTGATGTGCTGGCTGAGAGCCACATCTTCTCCCTGGGGAAAGCAGACAACAATCTGTGATTGTGTCTGTTTTAGGGCAGCAAGATGGCCACCTGTCTTACTTTTCAGGTGATTAACCCCATTAGCCACAGTGCCTTTACAAGCAGTCTGAGAAAATGCCTAATGTAGCTTAAGGGCTGCTGCAAAGAATCCCTCCTAAAAGGTACTGCTTTCCCATCACTCCTTCCCTTTCTACACCAAAGGTTTAAAAAAAGAAACCTGCTGGGGCACCTGGGTGCCTCAATGGGCTGAGCATCTGATTCTATTCTGGATCAGGTCTTGATCTCATGGTTGTGAGTTCCAGTCTTGTGCTGGGCTCCATGCTGGGCATGGAGCTTTCTTAAAGGAAAAAAGAAAAGAAAAGAAAAAAAAAGAAATTTGCCTTCTCCAAGAGTCCTCTTTAAAAACCCATTTCTAAATCTCTAATCAAGGAAGGCTTAAGAAAACTCTAACAGTCTGTTATATGAGAAAATAGATTTAAAACACTGTCTTTCAAAGAAGAACCCAATTTCGGTTTTAAATCCTCCTTTGTGATAGATAGCCCCTGCAACTAGAGGGAGAGTCCGTCACTGGAAATTGTCAGGTAAGCTCAGGGTCCCAATTCAGGCTCCATTAACTTCTTTCTCCTTAGAGGACACAAACTAGGAAGAATTTTTCTTCCCTTGCTCATTTCTAGATAATACTTTTGGGGCTGTGAACTCATCCATCTATCCGTTACTTAGAAATTTGAGCCATGATAGCACACACATAGCCCCACACACAGTCTACATCCTCAAACAGTCACTGTGTGACTTCTTACTCTCACACATACAGTTACACACCCCTACAGAGGATAGAAGAAAGCCAGGGAGCCCCTGGGGGATGGAATGTCCTGGGAGAAGAGATTCAGCAATGGAAGGGTAAAGAGAAAAAAGAGAGAATTCTCAGGCCAGTAGTTAGTTCTTTGCTGGTCTTTTCCCTTGATCACTCAAAAGACTTGAGGGACAGGTACCTTTCCTTTGATGACCCTGAAGTCCCTACCTTAAATCACTTCCTGCCTCTCAGTTCATGGCCACCTTGCAGATGTCTGTGAATTCCCTGCCTTGGAAAATGTTTGCAGAATCAAAATGATGTTCTGATTTAAGAGAATTACTCTCCCAGAAGCAGTGGAAGAGACTTTGAAGGCACTTAAAAGATAGTTAATGTTACATGGTGTTTTAACCTCCTGATTTGCAGCCCATGTAGGTAATAATTGAAAGAAGAGATTTCTGCAAAATAAATTACCAAACACATTCCAGCTGATGTGCCTTTCCTCATCACTTCACAGAAAGGTCTTAATACATTTCAGTATCCATGAGAGCAAGGCCTAGCACTGAGCTGTCCAGTTGTCCACACACTAGCCAGTGTGACTATTGAACTAGTAACTTAAGTTACTAGTTCAAATTGAGATATGTTTGTAAGTTCAGTATATACACCAGATTTCAAAGACTTACTATGAAAGAAAAGAGGTAAAATATCACATTAGTAATTTTTAAATGATTAAAAAAATGTTAACATTTTTGATATATTGGGTTAAATAAAATATATTATTAAAATTTATCTCACCTGTTTATTTTTACCTTTTTTAAAAATTTATTTTTTTTTCAATTTATTTATTTTTAGAAAAACAGTATTCATTATTTTTTCACCACACCCAGTGCTCCATGCAATCTGTGCCCTCTATAATACCCACCACCTGGTACCCCAACCTCCCACCCCCCCCCCCCGCCACTTCAAACCCCTCAGATTGTTTTTCAGAGTCCATAGTCTCTCATGGTTCACCTCCCCTTCCAATTTACCCCAGCTCCCTTCTCCTAACACCCCTTGTCCTCCATGCTCTTTGTTATGCTCCACAAATAAGTGAAACCATATGATAATTGACTCTCTCTGCTTGACTTATTTCGCTCAGCATAATCTCTTCCAATCCCGTCCATGTTGCTACAAAAGTTGGGTATTCATCCTTTCTGATGGAGGCATAATACTCCATAGTGTACACATAGATGTGGCCATTGCTGCTATAAACATTGGGGTACAGATGGCCCTTCTTTTCACGACATCTGTATCTTTGGAGTAAATTTTTACCTTTTTAATATGATTACGTGAACATTTACAATGGCATATATTGTCATCATATTTCTCATCATATTTCTTTTGGATAGTACTAGCCTAGCACCTTTCCTGCCACATAGTTGACATTCTACAAATGTTTGTGAAGGTACAAAAGAATAATAACAACAATTAAAGGACAAGAACCTTAATGGAGGTATCAAGAATGACTGCCCTGGGTCTTTCTGGGTCTCCAAGTCAAAGATGGAGAATCTGTGCTTCTGGACTCCTTATATGACACCTGAAAGCCCCTTTTACTAGCATTAAGTATATTTGGCATGTTTGAAAGAACATTCTTGAAAGGAAAGGCTGTATTCATGTGGCCTTGACTCACCTGACAGAAGGGAAGCATTTTTGGGGGGGGGTAGCATTTCAAGTACTGAAAGCAAAAAAAAAAAAACCTTTGGTAATAAATTTATAATTTATAATAAATTTATAATAAAAATAAATTTAAAAATAAATAAATAAATTTATAATAAATTTATTAAAAATTTATAATAAAATTTATAAAACCATTGCTTGAGATTCCATTCATCTTCTGGGGCTAAATAAGACACTCTCACCCCAGAGAACTTGCTGGAGCATTTAAGAAGGATGGTTATTTAATGACCCCTGGTAGCTCCAAATCACCATGCAATCATAGTTATGGGGAAGAGGGGAAATGGTGTTAGAAAATAGAAATGTTTTTCAAGGCATTTCAACAAAGCAAGATTCCCCTTTCCCTTAAGAAGATCTAAGTGTCTGGCATACACCTGAGCTTGGGACTTAATAAATGCTCCCTGAAACAATGAATAAGTAGTAACACAGAAAAGGAGACAATGCAGTATAGTGGAACAAGTACAAGATTAATATTTGGGGAAAACTGGGCTTGATTACTGGGTCTTTCTAATACTAGCTGTGCAGCCTTGGGCAACCTACTTAACTCTTCAGGTCTCACTTTCCTCATCTGTGAAAGGGACCAAATTCAATGTCTATTTCATAAGTTCATTATGAGGTTGGGTTAATGAATGTGAAGCACTTTTCTCTCTACCTGGCACACAGTAACCCTCAATAATTGGTAGCTATTCCACTCAAAGACAGTGAAGAGGGCTTCCCAAAGCAATGCTACACATCTCATCACCCAAATGACATCATTTGTCTTTACATAATTGCTAATGGGATCCTTAGCTGGAAAAAATGTGAGAAGCTTCAGTGTTGGTCTCTTAGGGATCTGTGACAAAACTTGGTTTCAAGCAGTAACCAAGTCAGGAAAAGAGCTGCAGGCCTAGAGGCAAATCACCTCTTCATCCATCTATTCATCCATCCAACATATTGAGTGCCAAAGCACTAGTCTAGACAACAGGGATATAGCAATGAACAAAACAAAGATTCCTGCCATTATGGAGTTTTATTCCTAGTAAAAAATAGGCATAGACCTCTCTCTCTTCAGAGACTTGCTTCAATCATTTACACCCCTTGACTTGGTCTGGAAACAAGACTTCCAAGGACAGCACTGACCTCTCAAATGGACAGTTCTAGGTTTTGCTTGAGGCCCAAAAGGAATGTGCTGCTTCAGCAGCTCTTCCACATCCCCAGAAATGTCTGGAATTCCTAGCCATTCAATTCAGTCCCTCCTTAGACTCAAATAAATTAAAGAGTCTAGAAGTTCTCTGCCCAACATCATGCATTTACTGCTTTCCTTGCCTGATGCTCACAGAGAGATTACCTCAACATCCTCTAGCAAGCCCAGTGCACTATCAGTAATGTACTTATACCGAATTCTCAGAAGGTGAACAATTTCCAGAGCACTGCCCTAGGAAATATCATGGTTCAATGAAAGTAGCATCAGATTTGACATCCCAACAATCAGGATTCAAATCCTAGCTCCCGGGAAATGGTTATCTTCCACACGGGTTTATGAAAAAGACTATTTAAAGAGCATGGTGCCTAGCACAGAGTTGTTACTATAAAAGCATTTGTTCTCTTCTTCCTAAAGTCCCTCCAACCAAGGTGGGTTGTATCTCAGGGATAGTATGAAAACTATTCTGAGGGGGATTAGGACTAAACAACTGCCTCTTAGTAAAGGGTTCAAACTGGCTAGCTTCCCAACTCTGCATTCAGAAATATCACATTAGTAACTTGAAACTGGCTATGGTGGGAGTATAGCCACTATGGAAATCACAAATACTACAAATCAGGTTTTATTTATATAATCTTCCATGCAGGGGCAGGGGCCTGCATGCCAGTGCCTTAAACCCAAAGACACAAAGACAACTCAGGGACAAAGAGAAGGCAATTATGCATTTGTCACTTTTTTTTTTTAGACTTATTTATTGGAGAGAGAGAGACTGCACAGGGAGGGATGGGGGAGAGGGAGAGAGAGAGAATCTCAGGCAGATTCCCACTGAATGCAAAGACCAATATGGGGCTTGATCCCAAGACCCTGAGGTCACGACCTGAGCCAAAATCAAGAATCAGACGCTTAAGTGACTGAGCCACCCAGGGACCCCATTTGTCACTTTTAAATAGAAATCTATTAGTTGAGCAAAAATTACCATGAAATATATAGCTATTGTACTGATTTCTATACAGAATATTTTATGTGACACAGTAAAAATTCTTATTGCTCCCCAAGTGTAAGGATCAGCAACATAAGTTACCACAAGTACCACTATGGGGTCAAGTACACAGCAAGTGCTCAGTAAATGTCTCTCAAATGCACAAACCCAAGAGAAAATAATTGCCACATTTACCAAAGAGATAGAACCAGTAGTTTGAGAAAAACACTCGGGATTTGGAAATGAAATAAATCTCAGGAGAAAAAGGTTTTAGGGAAGAAGTGAGAGCTCAAACCAGAATGCTGGGGGACAAAAAAGTTTTTAAAGGGTAAATAGGTTCAAGGCAAGTGAAAAGATGGAGCACAAAATCCAAAGGAAGAAGTCTATGGTAGGGTACAGAAAGAATACATGGGGGAAATTAACAAATAGACAAGATCCTGAAAAGGTAACAGGAATTTGGGAGTTATACTTTATCTGGGAATAGACATTATAATTTAATTTGTTTTTGTGATCTTATTCTTTATTTTTTAAATTTTTTTAAAAGATTTTATTTATTTATTTGACAGAGAGAGACACAGTGAGAGAGGGACCACAAGCAGGAGTAGTGGGAGAGGGAGAAGCAGGCTTCCCATGGAGCAGGGAGCCCGATGCGGGACTCGATCCCAGGATCCTGGGATCATGATCTGACCTAAAGGCACACGCTTAACAACTGAGCCACCCAGGCATGCCAATCTTATACTTTATAAAACCATCCAAATTATTATCTTTACCCACTGCATTTTAACAGCTTTATTGGTATGTAATTTACATATTATAAATTTACCCATTTAAAATGTACAATTTAATGAATGTTAGCACATTTACAGAGTTGTGCACGACTCCAATCTAATTTTAGAACACGTCTATCACCCTAAAAAATCTTTATGGCATTTAGAGTCGGTCTCCATTCCTATACCTAGCCCCAGGCAACCACCATTCACTTTGTCTCTATAGACGTGCTTAAAAAAAAAAAAATACATTTCATAAAAACAGAATCATCCAGCATGTGGCCTTTTGTCTGGTTTCTTTCATTCAGCATAATGTGCTGGATGTTTATTCTCATAGTAACATATAATGGTGCTTCATTTCTTTCCATTGCTGAACAACATTCCATTGTGTAGATATACCACATTTTATATATGTATTCATCATTGGATGGACATTTGGGATATTTGCTTGGGGGCTAGTATGAATAATGATGTATGGTCATTTGTGTACAAGTTTATGATCATTTTGGAGCTAGTATGAGTAATGATATTATGATCATTCATGTACAAGGATATATTTTCATTTCTCTTGGGTGGATAGATACATAGAAGTGGAATTGTTAAGTCACATGGTAATTCCATATTTAACATCTTGTGGAACTGCCAAACTATTTTCCAAAAATTGCACCATTTGTACCCCCCGTATATGAAAGCATTCCAATTTCTCCAAATCCTCACCAACACTTGTTATTGTCTTTTTAAAGATTAATATAGGGACGCCTGGGTGCCTCAGTTGGTTGGACGACTGACTTCGGCTCAGGGCGTGATCCTGGAGTCCCGGGATCGAGTCCCACATCGGGCTCCCAGCTCCATGGGGAGTCTGCTTCGCTCTCTGACCTTCTCCTCGCTCATGCTCTCTCTCACTGTCTCTCTCTCTCAAATAAATAAATAAAAAAAAATCTTAAAAAAAAAAAGATTAATATAGCTATTCTAGTGAGTGAAAAAATGTTATCTCATTGTGGTTTTGATTTTCATTGTCCTAATGACTAATGATGTTGAGTATCCATGTGCTTATTAATCTATCTGTATATATTCTTCAAAAAAATATTTGTTCAAATTCTTATCCTATTTTTTAATGGGTAATTCTTTTTAGTATTGTTTGGGAGAGGTCTTTATATATTCTGAATCCAAATACTTTACATGAAACAGGCAAACACATCAAAAAATGGGCAGAAGATATGAACAGACACTTCTCCAATCAAGACATACAAATGGCTATCAGACACATGAAAAAATGTTCATCATCATTAGCCCTCAGGGAGATTCAAATTAAAACCACATTGAGATATCACCTTACACCAGTTAGAATGGCCAAAATTAACAAAACAGGAAACAACATGTGTTGGAGAGGATGTGGAGAAAGGGGAACCCTCTTACACTGTTGGTGGGAATGCAAGTTGGTACAGCCTCTTTAGAGAACAGTGTGGAGATGCCTCAAGAAATTAAAAATAGAGCTTCCCTATGACCCTGCAATTGCACTCCTAGGTATTTATCCCAAAGATACAGATGTCGTGAAAAGAAGGGCCATCTGTACCCCAATGTTTATAGCAGCAATGGCCACAGTCACCAAACTATGGAAAGAACCAAGATGCCCTTCAACGGATGAATGGATAAGGAAGATGTGGTCCATATACACTATGGAGTATTATGCCTCCATCAAAAAGGATGAATACCCAAATTTGTAGCAACATGGACGGGACTGGAAGAGATTATGCTGAGTGAAATAAGTCAAGCAGAGAGAGTCAATTATAATATGGTTTCACTTATTTGTGGAGCATAACAAATAGCATGGAGGACAAGGGGCGTTAGAGAGGAGTAGGGAATTTGGGTAAGTTGGAAGGGGAGGTGAACCATGAGAGACTATGGACTCTGTAAAACAATCTGAGGGGTTTGAAGTGGTGGGGGGGTGGGATGTTGGGGTACCAGGTGGTGGGTATTATAGAGGGCACGGCTTGCATGGAGCACTGGGTGTGGTGAAAAAATAATGAATAATGTTTTTCTGAAAATAAATAAATTGAAAAAAAAGATAAATGATTTATAGGTATATTCTCCCAGAGTTGGGGTGACATTTCACTTTCAGGGCAGTATCATTTAAAGTAAAAAATTTAATTCTGATTAAATCCAGTTTATCATTTCTTTATCACTTGTGCTTTTGGTATCATGTGTAAAAACCTTTGTGTAACCTAAGATCATGAAAATTTACTCCTATGTTTTCTTCAAAGAGTTTTATAGTTTAAGCTCTTATACTTAGGCCTATTATACTTTTTTTTTCCCAATTTATTTATTTTCAGAAAAACAGTATTCATTATTTTTTCACCACACCCAGTGCTCCATGCAATCCGTGCCCTCTATAATACCCACCACCTGGTACCCCAACCTCCCACCCCCCCGCCACTTCAAACCCCTCAGACTGTTTTTCAGAGTCCATAGTCTCTCATGGTTCACCTCCCCTTCCAATTTACCCAAATTCCCTACTACTCTCTAACGCCCCTTGTCCTCCATGCTATTGGTTATGCTCCACAAATGAGTGAAACCATATGATAATTGACTCTCTCTGCTTGACTGATTTCACTCAGCATAATCTCTTCCAGTCCCGTCCATGTTGCTACAAAAGTTGGATATTCGTCCTTTCTGATGGAGGCATAATACTCCATAGTGTATATGGACCACATCTTCCTTATCCATTCATCCGTTGAAGGGCATCTTGGTTCTTTCCATAGTTTGGCGACTGTGGCCATTGCTGCTATAAACATTGGGGTACAGATGGCCCTTCTTTTCACGACATCTGTATCTTTGGGGTAAATACCCAGGAGTGCAATTGCAGGGTCGTAGGGAAGCTCTATTTTTAATTTCTTGAGGAATCTCCACACTGTTCTCCAAAGAGGCTGCACCAACTTGCATTCCCACCAACAGTGTAAGAGGGTTCCCCTTTCTCCACATCCTCTCCAACACATGTTGTTTCCTGTTTTGTTAATTTTGGCCATTCTAACTGGTGTAAGGTGATATCTCAATGTGGTTTTAATTTGAATCTCCCTGAGGGCTAATGATGATGAGCATTTTTTCATGTGTCTGATAGCCATTTGTATTTCTTGATTGGAGAAGTGTCTGTTCATATCTTCTGCCCATTTTTTGATGTGTTTGTCTGTTTCGTGTGGGTTGAGTTTGAGGAGTTCATTATAGATCCTGGATATCAACCTTTTGTCTGTACTGTCATTTGCAAATATCTTCTCCCATTCCGTGGGTTGCCTCTTTGTTTTTTTGACTGTTTCCTTTGCTGTGCAGAAGCTTTTGATTTTGATGAAGTCCCAGAAGTCTATTTTCGCTTTTGTTTCCTTTGCCTTTGGAGACGTATCTTGAAAGAAGTTGCTGTGGCTGATATCGAAGAGATTACTGCCTATGTTCTCCTCTAAGATTCTGATAGATTCCTGTCTCACGTTGAGGTCTTTTATCCATTTTGAGTTGATCTTTGTGTACGGTGTAAGAGAATGGTCGAGTTTCATTCTTCTACATATAGCTGTCCAGCTTTCCCAGCACCATTTATTGAAGAGACTGTCTTTTTTCCACTGTATATTTTTTCCTGTTTTGTCGAAGATTAATTGACCATAGAGTTGAGGGTCCATATCAGGGCTCTCTACTCTGTTCCACTGGTCTATGTGTCTGTTTTTATGCCAGTACCATGCTGTCTTGGTGATCACAGCTTTGTAATAAAGCTTGAAATCAGGTAAGGTGATGCCGCCAGCTTTATTTTTGTTTTTCAACGTTTCCTTAGCGATTCGGGGTCTCTTCTGATTCCATACAAATTTTTGGATTATTTGCTCCAGCTCTTTGAAGAATGCCGGTGGAATTTTGATCGGAATGGCATTAAAAGTATAGATTGCTCTAGGCAGTATAGACATTTTAACGATGTTTATTCTTCCGATCCAAGAGCATGGAATGGTCTTCCATCTTTTTGTGTCTTCTTCAATTTCTTTCATTAGTGTTCTATAGTTCCTCAAGTATAGATCCTTTACCTCTTTAGTTAGGTTTATTCCCAGGTATCTTATGGTTCTTGGTGCTATAGTAAATGGAATCGATTCTCTAATTTCCCTTTCTGTATTTTCCTTGTTAGTGTATAAGAAAGCCACTGATTTCTGCACATTGACTTTGTATCCTGCCACGCTGCTGAATTGCTGTATGAGTTCTAGTAGTTTGGGGGTGGAGTCTTTTGGGTTTTCCATATAAAGAATCATGTCATCTGCAAAGAGAGAGAGTTTGACTTCTTCATTACCAATTTGGATACCTTTTATTTCTCTCTGTTGTCTGATTGCTGTTGCTAGGACTTCTAATACTATGTTGAACAAGAGTGGTGAAAGTGGGCATCCTTGTCTTGTTCCTGATCTCAACGGGAAGGCTGCAAGCTTTTTCCCATTGAGGATGATATTTGCTGTGGGTCTTTCATAGATAGATTTGATGAGGTTCAGGAATGTTCCCTCTATCCCTATACTTTGAAGCGTTTTAATCAGGAACGGATGTTGGATTTTGTCAAATGCTTTTTCTGCATCAATTGAGAGGACCATGTGGTTCTTCTCTCTTCTCCTATTAATTTGTTGTATCACATTGATTGATTTACGAATGTTGAACCATCCTTGTAGCCCAGGGATGAATCCCACCTGATCATGGTGGATAATCTTTTTAATGTGTTGTTGGATCCTGTTGGCTAGGATCTTGTTGAGAATCTTAGCATCCATATTCATCAGTGATATTGGTCTGAAATTCTCCTTTTTGGTATGGTCCTTGCCTGGTTTGGGGATCAGGGTAATGCTGGCTTCATAGAAAGAGTCTGGAAGTTTTCCTTCTGCTTCAATTTTTTGAAACAGCTTCAGGAGAATAGGTGTTATTTCTTCTTGGAAGGTTTGGTAGAATTCCCCAGGGAATCCGTCAGGTCCTGGGCTCTTGTTTTTTGGGAGATTTTTGATCACTGCTTCAATCTCGTTATTAGATATCGGTCTATTCAGGTTGTCGATTTCTTCCTGGTTCAATTTTGGTAGTTTATATTTTTCCAGGAATGCATCCATTTCATCTAGGTTGCTAAGCTTATTGGCATATAACTGTTCGTGGTAACTTCTGATGATTGTTTCTACTTCCTTGGTGTTAGTTGTGATCTCTCCCCTTTCATTCATAATTTTATGAATTTGGGATTTCTCTCTTTTCTTTTGGATTAGTGTAGCCAGTGGCTTATCGATCTTATTGATTCTTTCAAAAAACCAGCTTCTAGTTTCATTGATACGTTCTACTGTATCTCTGGTTTCTCCCTCATTGATCTCAGCTCTAATCTTGATGATTTCCCTTCTTATGTGTGGAGTTGGTTTGATTTGTTGTTGATCCTCCAGTTCTTTAAGGTGTAGAGACAGCTGGTGTGTTCTGGATTTTTCAATTTTTTTGAGCAAGGCTTGGATGGCTATATATTTTCCCCTTAGGACCGCCTTTGCTGTATCCCATAGGTTTTGGACCGAAGTGTCTTCATTCTCATTGGTTTCCATGAATTGTTTCAGTTCTTCTTTGATCTCCTGGTTGATCCAAGCATTCTTAAGCAAGGTGGTCTTTAGCTTCCAGGTGTTTGAGTTCCTTCGGAACTTTTCCTTGTGATTGAGCTCCAGTTTCAAAGCATTGTGATCTGAGAATATGCAGGGAATAATCTCAGTCTTTTGGTATCGGCTGAGTCCTGATTTGTGACCCAGTATGTGGTCTATTCTGGAGAAGGTTCCGTGTGCACTTGAGAAGAATGAGTATTCTGCTGTTTTAGGGTGGAATGTTCTGTATATATCTATGAGGTCCATCTCGTCCAATGTGTCGTTCAATGCTCTTGTTTCTTTATTGATTTTCTGCTTCGATGATCTGTCTAATTCTGAAAGAGGCGTGTTAAGATCACCTACGATTAGTGTATTCATATCAATATGACTCTTTATCTTGATTAACAGTTTTCTTAAGTAATTGGCTGCTCCCATATTGGGAGCATAGATATTTACAATTGTTAGATCATCTTGGTGGATAGTCCCTTTAAGGATTATGTAGTGTCCTTCTGTATCTCTGACTACAGTCTTTAGTTTGAAGTCTAATTTATCTGATATGAGAATCGCTACCCCAGCCTTCTTTTGAGTCCCATTGGCATGAAAAATGCTTCTCCACCCCTTCACTTTCAGTCTGCGTGTATCTTTAGGTTCAAAATGGGTCTCTTGTAGACAGCATATGGATGGGTCCTGTCGTTTTATCCAATCTGCAACCCTGTGCCGTTTTATGGGTGCATTTAGGCCATTCACATTGAGAGTGATTATTGATAGATACGTTTTTATTGACATCGAGTTACCTTTGAAGTCTTTCTTTCTGTAGACTGTCTCTATATTTCTGTTCAATGCTATTCTTGGGATTTTTCCTCTTTTATAGAACCCCCCTTAATATTTCCTGCAGTATCGGCTTGGTGGTTGCATAGTCTTTTAAGTCTTGCCGGTCTTGGAAACTCTTTATCTCTCCATCCATTTTGAATGTCAGTCTTGCTGGATAAAGTATTCTTGGCTGCATGTTCTTCTCATTTAGTGCCCTGAATATATCTTGCCAGCCTCTTCTGGCTTGCCAGGTCTCTGTGGACAGGTCTGACGTTATTCTGATGGGCTTCCCTCTGTAAGTAAGGAGCCTCTTTGCCCTGGCAGCTTTCAAGAGATTATACCTACAATTATAATTTCTCAATTTGACTATCAGGTGTCGTGATGTTTTTTTGGAGTATATAATCTTGGGTGGAGACCGTTCAGCCTCTAGTACATGAACGCTGGTTTCATTCGCGAGATTCGGAAAGTTTTCATGAAGGACTTGTTCCACGACATCTTCTAGACTTCTTTCTTTCTCCTCCCCTTCAGGAATTCCAATAATTCTGACGTTGGAACGCTTCATGGCATCACTTATTTCCCTAATTCTGCTTTCGTGGGATCTAAGCTGTTTGTTCCAGGCTTCCTCCTGATCCTTTCTCTCTATCTGTTTGTCTTCCAGATCACTAATTCTATCTTCTGTCTCAGTTACCCTAGCTTTGAGAGAGTTTAGATTGGATTGGAACTCATTGAGAGCATTGTGGACCTCCTCCCTGGTAGCTTTAAGCTCCGCCCTAACATTGTGAACATCCTGTCTGGTCGCTTTCAGTTCGGCTCTAATCAATTCTGTTTGGTCATCCATGGCTTTCTCCAACCTAGCTATTGCCTGGATAATTGTTAGCCTGAATTCTCTTTCCGACATATTGTCTATGTTGATAGCCGTTAGCTCTGTTGCGGAAGGTCCATCCTCTGTATTTTTCTTCTGTTGGGCATTCCTCCTCCTAGTCATTTTGGTGGGAGAAGACTGAACAGATGTAGCTGGATGTATCAACTCTGGTGCAATCAAGGTGCACCCTGGAACACTTCCTGATCTCCGTCTCAGAAGCCTCAGTCTGGGTGCAGAAGCTGAATAAATTCCCCCTTGGATGCTGGCAGTGCAGGTTCCAAGTTAAAGACCCTGGGGGCGCAGGATCTTTTGCTCGTCCCCAAAGCCAAGGCAGTGGCGGCTGTCTGGGAGCTCCTGACCACCAGAGAGGTTCCAAGCAGCGATCGCACACTGAGATTTTGCCGCTGGCCGGGGCTGGGATTGCCCGGCTTGCGCGCACCTCTTTTCAGAGGCGGCTGTGGGTCGGGCGCGCGTCTGGGGCACTGAGAACGGGGCGCTGGTCCGTAAGCTGCAGGCTGGGCTTTAGCGCGCCTCTGTCCGGGGAAGAGTTTCGCGGGCGCGCGGCTTAGACTTTGAAACAATGGCCCGGGTCAAGAAGCGCCCCAGGGCCTTAGAAACCCAGGAGAGCTGGAGCGACGTGCACGCGCATCTCAAGCTTTGTGGTAGGGCTAGCGCGCGTTCTGCAGACCGGCTCCCATCCCCTCACAGGAGCCGGAACCCCGCGCTCTGGGGCGCGCTGGCGGCTTAGGGTCCAGGAGCCGGTTTCTCCGCCGCACTCTCTCTGCCTCCGCGCAGGGGAGGCCGTCTGGGACCGGGGACTCAAGCCCCTGTCCCTAGCCGCCCCGATTCCCACAGTTTGCCCCCCGCGATCCTTTGCTCTTTTGGAGTGCTTTCAACCAGTCTCCGAGTTAATGCTGGTCCCCAGACGCAGGGCACTCTCGCTCGTATCGGGGTATTACTTTTGCACCGGTCGCCTCTGGTGGCTCCCTCCCCCTTTTGTTTATCTTCCGATATCAGTCCGCTGTTCCCATTCCGCTTTACCTGCTCACTGGTGTCTTCTGCCCCTGTAGAGATCCAGACGTGTATAATTCTGATCTCAGGCTGATTTCATGGGTGATCAGAGTTCTTTGGTAGGTAATCAGCTCACTTTGGGGTACCAGCTGAAAAGACGCCTCTTCCTAGTACCCCGCCATCTTGTCCCCCGGCCTATTATACATTTTGAATTAATTATTTGTGTATGGTATGTCAAGGACCAAATTTATTATTTTTGCATGTGATATCTTATTAACTAAACACTATTTGGCTCAACACCAATCTTAGTCAATCCTATTGACTAACCCCTGTTATTTAAACCCAATTTCTTTCCCTTTGAACTTTCTTGGTAATTTGGTCAAAAATCAATTTATCATAAATGTAAAGGCTTAATTCTGGCATCTCGGCTGGTCTCCATTTATCTATATGTTTAACATTATGCCAGTACAATGTTGAAAAAAAAACTGGTGACAGCAAATATCCTTGTCTTGTTCCCACTTTAAAGAAAAAAAATCAGTATTTCCCTATTAAATATGATGTTACCTGTAGGTGTTCATAGATTCCCTTTACTTGCTTGAAGAGTTCCTTTCTTTTCCAAATTTGTTAAGATTTTTTTTTTAATTACAAATGGGTGTTGGATTTTGTCAAATGCTTTTCCTGCATCTATTGAGTTGATCGTGCTCTTTTTGTACTTTATTCTACTAACACAATGTTCACATTGATTTTTTATGTTAATTCAGCCTTGTATTTCTAGGGTGATTCCCAGTTGATCGTGATGTGTAATCCTTTTAATGCAGTTAGATTCAGTTTGCAAATATCTTGTCCTGGATTTTTACATCTATGTTCATAAAGAATACTGATCTCTATTTTCTTGTGATAACTTTGGCTTTGGTATCAATGCAAAACTTGTAGAATATACTGAAATTTGTTCCTTCCTCTATTTTCTAGAAGAGTTCATGAAAGGTTGGTACTCTTTTTTAAGTAGAGCTGGTAAATTTTACTGGTAGAATTCACCAGTGAAGCTCTCTAGATTGAGGCTTTTCTTTTTGAAAAGATTTTTAAATACTAATCTAATCTCTTTACTTGTTAAGAATCTCTTCAAATTTTCTATTTCTTTTAAGTTATCTAATTTGTTGGCATACAGCTGTTCATAGTTTTCCCTTCTGATTTTTTAGTCAGTTTTAGTCCGTTCTTTTCTGTAAGTTCAATAGTGATATTGCCTGTAGTGATATTCCCTCAACAGTTTTGATACAAGTAATGTAGGTCTTCTTTTTCTCAATCAGTAAAGGTTTTGTCAATTGTTTCTGGGCTGAATTATGTCCACCCACAATTCATTCATTGGAACTCTAATTCGCAGTACTTCACAATGTGACTGAATTTAGAGGAAAGGTCTTTAAAGAGGTGATTAAGTTAAAATAATGCCATTAGAGTGAACTGGTGAGCAAGCTAATCCAATCTGACTGGTGTCCTTATAAGAGTAGGAAATTTGAACACAAAAAGAGACACTAGATACATACATGTGCACCAAGGAAAGACCATGTGAGGACATAGTAAGAAGGCCATCTGAAAGCCAAAGAGAGAAGTCTCAGTGAAAACCAAACCTGTCAACACCTTGATCTTTGACTTCTAGCCTTCAGAATTGTGACATAATAAATTTCTGTTGTTTGTGCCACCTAGTGTATGGTATTTCATTATGACAGCCCTAGCAAACTAAAATGCCATTTAAAAAAATATTTTCAAAGAACCAACTATTGGTCTTATTGATTCTCCATGTCATTTTCCTGTTTTCTATTTCACTTTATTTCCACCCTAATCTTTATTATTTCTTTCCTTCTGCTTTCTTTGCATTTACTTTGCTCTTAATTTCCTAATTTCTAAAGGTGGAAGGTTAGGTTATTGATTTTTAGCTTTTTCTTCTTTTTAATATAGGTATTTATAACTCTAAATTTCCATCTAAGTATGATTTTAGCCACATCCCATAAGTTTTGATATGCTATCTTTATTTTTATTCATTTCATTGTCTTATCTAATTTCCTCTGTGATTTATTCTATGACCTGTTGGTTATATAAAAGTGTGCTGTTTAATTTACACATATTTTTTAATTTCCCAAATTTCATGTGTTGTTGGTTTCTAAATTGTGGTCTGTGAATGTGCTTTGTATTATTCCTATTAAGTATTTTGAGACTTTTAAGTGTTTTATGACCTAGCATATGATCTACCTTCTGGAAGTGTTCCATATGCACTTGATAAGAATGTACACTCTGCTCTTGTGTGGAGTGGCCTGCAAATATCTGTTAAGTCTAGTTGGTTTGCATAGTTATTCAAGTCCTATATTTATTGATTTCTAAGTATTTCATGCATTATTGAAAGTAAGATTTGGAAGTCCCCTATTATTAACTGGGGGCTATTTTTCTATTTCTGTCTTCAATTCTGTTTTTGCTTCATGTATTTTTGGGCCCTGTCATTAAGTGCATTTGTCTTTTATAGTTGCTATATCTTCCTGATGAATTGACCCTTTAATCATTATAAAATGTCCCTTTTTATCTGTAGTCATTTTTTGTTTAATATGTATTTTGTCTGATATTTAGTATAACAACTCCTGCTGTCTTCTTTTTTTTCTTCTGTCATCTGATTGCAGCTTACATGATTTATATATTTCATCATTTTACTCATAACCTATTTGGATTTTGAATATGGGCAGCATACAGTTAGATTTAAGTTTTTTTTTTTAATCCAGTCTGTGAAATTCTGCCTTTTCATTGGATTTAGTTCATTCATATCTCAGGACCCTTTGATCATGACATGAGCCAAAACCAAGAGTGGGATGCTCAACTGACTGAATCACCCAGGCATCCCAGAAATTATATTATTTTTTTTATTTGAAATTTATTTATTTATTTATTGTTTTGTTTTGTTTTGTTTTGGGGTTTTTTGTGTTTTTTTTCAATTTATTTATTTTCAGAAAAACAAACATTATTGCATGGAGCACTGGGTGTGGTGAATAATGTTTTTCAGAAATTATTTTATAGTTACTACATAATTACCTTTATCAGCACTGTTTTTTTTTCATGTAAATTTGAATTGCTGTGTGGTGACATTTCCTTTCTGCCTGAAGAACGTCCTTTAATATTTTTTGTAAGGCAAGTCTGTTATTAATGAATTATCTTCATCTTTGTTTATCAGAGAATGTCAAATAAAATTTTATCTACACTTTTTCCATTTTATTTTATTTCTTTTCAGTGTTCCAGAATTCATTGTTTAAAGAAAGTTTTGTTGGATATAGGATTCTTATTTGATTTTTTTGCCCCTTAAGCATTTTGAACGTCATCCCTCTACCTCTGGTCTCCATTTTTTTTTTTTCTGATGAGAAGTCAGCTATTGCTCTTATTAGGGTTCACCAGTGAGTCATTTTTTCTCTTGCTGCTCCTATTATTTTCCCTTTGGCTTTCAACATTTTAACTGATACACCTACATGTAGCTCTTGAAGGTTTTTGTAGGTATAGATTAATGTTTTTCATCATGTTTTGGAAGTTCTCACCCATTATATCTTTTTTCCTGCTCCACTGACTTCTTCTGGTACTTTCATCATGTATATGTTGGTGTGCTCATTTTCTTCATTTTTTTCTTCAGTTCTTCAAAGTGTATAATCTCTAATTACTTATCATCAAATTCACTGACTCTTTCTTTTTCCAACCTAATTCTGGTGCTGAGCCCTTCTAGAGAATTTTTCATAAGTTATTATACTTTTAAACTCCAGGATTTTCATTTCATTTCTCCTTAAATATAATTTCTATCCTTTCCCGGATTGTCTCTCTTTGATGACTCTCTGTTACGTCTTCCTTTCATCATTTTTTAAAACTGGCTCCTTTAGTTCTTTAAAAATATTTGTAATAGCTATTTTGAAGTGTTTGTCTGCTAAGTGTATCATGTTCCCCACCAAAAGTAGTCTGTATTGCCTGTTTTTTTCCTATACAATGGTCACATTATTTCATTGCATCTGTTGTAATATTTTGTTGAAAACTGGACATTTTAGATAATATTTTTTAAAGATTTTATTTATTTACTTGACAGAGATCACAAGTAGGTAGAGAGGCAGGCAGAGAGAGTGAGAGGAGGAAGCAGGCTCCCTGCTGAGCAGAGAGCCCCATGTGGGACTCGATCCCAGGACTCTGAGATCATGACCTGAGCCGAAGGCAGAGGCTTAACCCTCTGAGCCACCCAGGAGCCCCTTAGATAATATTTTGTAGCAGCTCTAGACTCTGATTAGTTCCACTACCACCATGGACCTTGTTGTCTGGTGGCCTGCATGAATTAAGTTTCTGAAGACCAATTCCTCTGCCTTGTACCTATGGTGTTACTACTCAGTTTTTCTGTTAACTATGTCAGAGTGGCTCCTAGGTTAGTATAACAATAATATTCAGCTAGTGATTGGTCAGAGATTCTGCTTATGCCCCTTCAGTTGGTAAAGCCTCAAAACTTGATGCTGAATCTCTGTGTGGCTTGGGGAATTCTTTGAAGTGAGCTCTATGTTCAAGCAATGACTAGTAGCTCTGAAATGCCCACTCTGGTTTCTTTTGAGTGAATGCTGTGTAGTACACATTCACAGCCTTCCTGATCTCCAGGTGTAAGTATGATCTTAACAGGGCTCTTTTTATCTCTCTTTCTCTCTCTGATTTTGTTAAGCTTCTGACTGGTCTGCCATTTCATTTGTTGTTCCCAGTTTCATGGAACTATTAGCCTTCTACGAGTTGCTCAACATCAAGATCTCTACTGTTTTTGACAATGCCTTCAGGAATGAGTTCCTCTGTGCTCTGTTCCAAATAAGGTCAGCTCCCTCATCAAAGATGCTGAGCTGCCAATCCTCCCATCTTGCCTAAACTCCTAAGCAGAACCTCTGTACTACTTCACTGGAATGAGGTTGTGGTGGTGGCCTGAATTTCCCTGCATGATACCTTCACTCTATAAGCAAGAACTAGAAGGTGAGAATGGTAGCCCCTATCTTCTTGGTAGGTCTCTCTTGGTATGTAACTTCTACCCTACAAACAGGACCTGGGGGAGGCTGGTAGCCTGGTCTTCCAACTTGTTTCTTCTGGCGTGGAATCTCTCACTTAACACATGGAAACTGGAAGGAAACCCCAGTCTTCTTGTCCATGTCAGCCCAGCCCAAAATAAAGTTACTACAGCCTGAAACTAAGAGTGTGGGAAGAGAGATGCTGATAGACTGTTCCCTCTCCACACCCCATGGGGTGAAACCACAGCACTGTAACTGGGAGCTAGCTATACCTGCCCAGAGTAAAGCATCCATAGCATGGGGCTAGGCAGAAGTGACAACCAGACTCCCATTGTTCTTTCTGAGACTTAGTAGATTTCTTTGAATAAGTGCTTTACAATATACTGAATTCCCCAGGTCAATTTCCAGAGGCTTTAACTGGTTATTTTTGGTACTTATCACAAGTTAAGTAGTTATTTCACTGGGAAGAGGGTCTGTCAAACTCCTTACACAGCCTCTCTGGAAGTCCTGCTCTTAAACTATTAATTTTTTTAAACCTCTGATTAAGATTTTCTTGGCCTCTGAGAGACAATCCATTTTAAAATTTGCAGATGGCGTGTGTCCACTTACCAATGTTTTAATTTCTACACTGTAGTCTTCATGCCCACAACAAGAAAGAAAACATTTCACAAATTCACTAAGTGTATGTTCATGTGAACAAGCTGCATTCAAATTAATTTTGTGTCTCATGCCTCCTGGCCCTTCATTTTTCCAGAAGGTGGGGATGAGCTATTTTCCCATAATTGAATCTTCTTTATAGCTGGATTTTAATTCTTCAACAACTAGAATCATTTTATCCATTGTCATGTATTCACATGAAAATGTCTCCTAAATAACTTAGGCAAAAGGCAGATACTACCAGAAACTACTCCTGACACAGAATGAAAAATTGCAGAAAAAGAACTAGCTGTAATATATGAAAGATATCACAAACCCTGTCAATTATAGAGAGGAATCAGACATACTGGTAGACACTCTAAAGAGTAGACTTGATACTGCCAAGGAACCCAAATATCAAAAATGGTACACACAGTGACCTTACTCACATTTCAGAAAATAGTCTGGCAAACAAATAACAACCTTCCAGATAAATGGACTGACCTAGTAAAACACTCTGATTATGGCACTCTCATATTCCTAAACCTTCTCCGTACCAAACAGAGGAAGAATCAATACCTCCTCTTGACATTTAAGATCTACCCAAAACTGTCCCCACCTTTTCTTTCCTGCTCGTGCTAGTCTGAGAGCTCCCCGAGGTCAGGATTAGGTCTTGTTACTCATTATCCCCAGCACACACGGCAAGGCAGAATAGATATTCAGTAGTTGCTTTTTCTTTTTTTTCCTCTCTCTCTTCTTCATCTACTTCTTCTTTTTGAATGAATGAAATACTACTATCTGAGCCCTTCTTAAAAGTTAACTATCTTGAGGGCCTTTCCTTATCTCAGGTAGAATCTCTCACTCTTTTGAATTATTACACTTCTTCCCCTTTTTTAAAAGATTTTATTTATTTATATATTTGAAAGAGAGCGAGGAGGTGTGTGTGTGCAAGCAGTGAGGAGAAGCAGCGGGAAAGAAAGAAGAGAATCTTAAGCAGACTCTGTGTTGAGTGCAGAGCCTGATAGAGGACTTGATCCCACGACCCTGAGGTCATGATCTGAGCCAAAATCAAGGGTCAGGTGCTTAATCAAGTGAGCCACCCTTCTTACTTTTAAACTCTGTAACAATACCTATCATAGTTTTCCTTGTACTTTTTTTTAAAAGATTTTATTTTTTTATTTGTCAGAGAGAGTGAGCACAGGCAGACAGAGTGGCAGGCAGAAGCAGATGGAGAAGCGGGCTCCCCGCTGAGCAAGGAGCCTGATGTGGGACTCCATCCCAGGATGCTGGGATCATGACCTGAGCTGAAGGCAGATGCTTAACCAATTGAGCCACCCAGGCGTCCCTGTACTTTGTCATAATTATTTAAATATCTTCTTTATTACTACCACTACCACCCTTTCCATCCTCAGGGAAAGAGGAAAAGCAAGAAATAGACACAGGATCATACACTTGGAGAGCATGGGCTTTGCCTCATTAAAACAACAACAACAACAACAACAACAACAACTTTCTTGTGATACTTAGCACAATGTTTAGCACATAGAAGGAGTTCAAAAAATATTTTGCCAAATTGAATTGCTAAAACATTGGGATATCAGTGTGGAGACTGTACTTTAGATCCATACCTCATACCATACACTTCAATAAATTCCAGATGGGTCCAAGAATTAAACACAAAAAAGAAAAACACCCTGGGGGAGTGGAGAGGACAGAATCACATATTTGTCCCAGCTGTGGAGGAGTGGTAAATTTCTGAATATTGAAAAATAAAAGAAACATCACAGACAGGATAGATGGATCTGAATACATAAATGTGAAAAAGAACAATTTTGCATAGTGAAATATAATAAAGCACACATAAAAATGAAAGCAATAAAATTAGAAAAATATGTGACAAATACAGAGGACAAAGTTGGACTATCCAAAGTATAAGGAATGGATAAAAATATAAAAGTTCAATGGATTTTACTTGATAAGTGCTCAAAGTAAGTGAAGAAGGAAATGGAGATTAAATTAGGACATTAAGAAATGTAAAGCCTCATCAAGTAAAATGACTAGTATACTTACATACCCATTAAACTAGCAAAATATTAGAAATGACGACATTTAGTGCTGCAGGACTGTGAGAAAATAGATGTACTGTACAGTTTAATCTTCTGGGAGTACAATCTGGCAACATATAACAACAGTTATAAATCAGCTCATACATTTTGACCTGGTTATCATACTTTTGGTAAAATACCAGAAAGCAATAACCCTAAACAGAATAAAGGCAATTTGTACAGAAACCATTCACCACATCACTTTTTATAAGAGTGAAAATTTTGAAATAACTTTAATCTCCAATAGTAACAGGATGGCTACGCAAAATCTGGCATAATAATACTACAGAAAACCACAGTCTTTTATTTTTGTGTGAAAGGCTATCTACCTATTCCACCCTGCCAGGTCTTTCTTTTTATGGTCTCTCCATCTCAAGTGTATAGTATACAACTGTCACTATGCCTATTTCTAGGGTAAACTACCTCTTTGAAACCCATGCAACTTGCCACTCCCAATTCTAATTTACCACTTGTGTTCTGCTATAACTGAAGGAATACAGGTTTCCTGTTATCTGAAAGTAGACTATTCCTTTGAAACCTTCCATAAGCCAAAATGGTGTAAAGGAAAGAACCACTTATTATTAATTTATAGTTGACCCTTGAACAACATGGGTTTGAACTGCGTGGATCCCCTTATAGGCAGATTTTTTTCAATAAATATAGCATAGTACTGTAAATACACTTTCTCTTCCTTATAATTTTAACATTTCCTTTCCTCTAGTTTACTTTATTACAAGAATACAATACAGAATACATGTAACATGAAAAATACGTGTTGTTTATGTTACCAGTTAGGCTTCCACTCAACAGTGAGCTGTTAAGAAGTTTTCAGGCAGTCCAAGTTATACACATATTTTTAACTGTGTGGGGATTGGCACCCCAACCCCCACATTGTTCAAGGGGCAAATGTATATGGAAAACTGTTTTAGTGTTCCTAGACCCAAAACATAACCTCTTTTAGGCTTTTCTGATACCTTAGGACATGTTTTGCTAATGGATGCACAAAACAAGTTGAGATAAAGCACAGATGCTCAGAGACACAGTTCAACACTGTGAGGCTGATGCTGAAATGCTGAGTGTATGTAGTTCCTGGAAGAGGAGCTGAGTTGGGCCACTGTTGCTGCCTCTGTAATAACTTGCTGCAAAACAAACACTGAACACTATTTTCACTTTTCACCTTTTTTGTAAAAGCAAAAATCCTCTTCAGATTTGACTAGTGAAAATGGGTATTAACATAGATCTTTCATAAAACCATGGTGGCATAGTGTGAGCTTTTGAAAAGTGAGGGAATGCTTACAACAGGCTCCCATTATACTGAGGACCAGTGGATCTCCTTAAAGTCAAGCAAGGAAGGCCTCTTCTCCATACCATGGGCTTTGTGGCAGCGGTTTCAAAATCTTAAAGCCCTAGTTTTTAAACTTATTCCTGGAATCCAGGATGTGTTCTGAGTTTCTGAATAAGTGAAGCATTACTGAAAATGATTTTGCCTTAATTATAGGCCCTTAGTAAAACTACATTTCACGAACATTTTTTTTGAACAAAGCTCTACTAGCTCAAACTAGAAGTATTTTCATATGAAAACACCTCTCATCTGCAAAGATAGCCTTAAACTCTGTAGATTAAAAGTCTTCACCTGTCAGAATGGCTAAGATCAAAAACACAAGAAACAAAAAGTGTTGGAGAGAATGTGCAGAAAAAAGAACCGTCATGCACTGTGGATGGGAATGCAAAGTGGTGCAGCCACTGTGGAAGACAGTATGGAGTTTCCTCAAAAGGTTAAAAACAGAACCACACTGTGAGCCAGTAATTGCACTACTGGGTATTTACCCATAGGATACAAAAACATTAATTCAAAGGGATACATGCACCCCTGTGTTTACTGCAGCATTATTTACAATAACCAATGTATTAAAGCAGTCCCCATGTCCACTGATAGATGAATGGATAAAGAGAATAAAGAGAATGGATAAAGATATATATATATATAGATAGATAGATAGATATAGATAGAAAGATATATATATAAAAGATATATATATATATTCCATTGTGCATGTATATATGTGCAATGGACTATTATTCATCTATAAAAAGAAGAAATGTTGTCATTTGCATTGATATGGTTGGAGCTAGATAGTATAATGCTAAGCAAAATAAGTTAGAGAAAGAAAAATACCATATGATTTCATTCATATGTGGAATTTAAGAAACAAAACAAATGAGGAAAGGAGAAAAACAGAGAGAAAAAGACAAACCAAGAAACCGGCTCTTAACGATAGAGAACAAACTGCTAGTTATCAGAGGGGAAGGGGACAAGGGAGATGGGTCAAACAGGTGATAGGGATTAAGGAATGCACTTGTCATGATGAGTAATGGGTGATGTATGGAAGTGCTGAATCACTATATTGCACACCTGAAACTAACATAATGCTATGTTAACTATACTGGAATGAAAATAAAAAAGTAAGTCTTGGGTGCCTGGGTGGCTCAGTGGGTTAAGCCACTGCCTTCGGCTCAGGTCATGATCTCGGGGTCCTGGGATCGAGTCCCACATCGGGCTCTCTGCTCAGCAGGGAGCCTGCTTCCCTCTATCTCCCTCTCTGCCTGCCTCTCCATCTGCTTGTGATCTCTCTCTGTCAAATAAATAAATAAAATCTTTAAAAAAAAAAAGTAAGTCTTAAGAATATATATGGTCATGCTATGATTAAAGAGAAACTTGGGGACTAGTAATAGCAAATTCAATCATTAGAGTCATGCACATATGTCCAATATCAACTAAAATACATTTATTTAAGCTTAGGCTTCTTTGGTTTATTATAGCTTACTACTACCTTGAAATAATAGAAATGAATTTCACAAATATGTAAAACTTAGGGGTGCTTTTCAAGCACCTAATCTCAAATATTTCTCATCAAGGACCCAATCACAAATTTATTTTTTTTAAATGTCACTACTCTGTAAGTTACAGGTTTTTGTTAAAGTCATACATGATTAGCCTTCAAATCTGAAATCAAGGCATGGCCCAAATACAGACCCTAACATGAACATATTAGAGCCTTTTTGTGAAAGATGTGGATGCCAGCTTTATCAAAGAACTCAGTAGACACATTAAAAGCAATTCTACATAAACAGAAATAAGAATACTTTTGAGTGGGAAAAGGGATTGCTGGCAATGTTAAAAGAGAATGACTTCTTTGTTTTGAGCAGCATAACCAATAAAACAAGACACTTAGAAGAAATTCAAGGTATGAAAACCTGGCTGTGATGATATGAAGATTTAAAAAGATGAAGTATTTCCCACCTTGGGTCTGTTCCCTGGGTGGGACTAGAGATGTTAATTCTATTTGTATAACGTTGGAAACAGTAATCCTATTAGTTCTGAGAGGAATCCCTGAATGAGCCATTCTTTGATCTCCATCATTCCACAGATTGCTTTATTTCTGTGAAAACAGGGTTAGTGAATCTGTAAATCTTTTTCTCTACCTAGGAACATGAACTGCTTAGTACTTTGGTCAGCTGCAAATGCTGTGTACACTCTTAATTCAGCTTTAATGGTGTCCAAAGAGTCCCATGTGTTGAGCATCTGAAATAAAAACTGTAATTCAGGTTGATGGACAGGAAAGGAAGGAAGAGCTCAAAGAACCACAATCTCAAAGCCCACTTTCAGAATCCAAATCTATTGATGTCTATCACCAACACTCTGATGCACATTCAGGTGACTTAGGTTGGCAGGTTGATAGATTTCATTACGAAAGTTCAATTTCTTGAACTCTTAGGACACTGGAAGAGAGTATGTGGACAGCAATCATAATGGTAGTAGGCCAGGAAGGTGAGACCTGCAGGAGATATTGGCTGAGCCTTTTCCTAAGTGTATCAGAAGGGATGATTTCAATTATCATCACACAATGAGCCGAATGATCTGTCTTACCCAGGCCTCACTATGCTCCCCCTTCCAAGACAAAGAGGAAGGAAGGAAAGAAGTGAGAGAGGAAAGCAGGGAGGCATAGTGAGGAACATTACAATGAAGTCAAAACGAGGATTAACAATTGTAAGAAATAAAGGTTACTTTTGCATAACATGAAAATATAAAAGGTCAGTGTTCAGGAAATGTTAACACACTAAGCTCAGTTACTCTCAGTTCATAGGCCTGAGTCATTAGGCTGAAGCAGGCCCAGGGACTAGCACCATAGCTTTGTCGCTTGCACTTTTATGAGGCATATCTGCGCTGGTGGCAGCTAGCAGACTGGCAGGGCTGCAAACTGGCATGCCCTCAGATCATAAACTAATTATGGCACAATTATTCACTTGTTCTAGCCATTCTGCCAATTACTTCATGAGTGCAGAGGGCGGGACCCTTGTCTAAGGCCAGCTCTGGAAACAAGACCTCCCGGGCTTAAGCCTTCCTTCCTAGGGAGTTCTGTGGGACTCTGTAGGGCCATCAATAGACAGTCTCACTAAGCCTAGTAGTCTATCCTTCTGCCTTAATAGTCCATTCACTGTTTGTTAGGCATCTGTGTTGTATGAGATCCCGAGAGGAAATGCAAAAATATGAAAGAATGTACCTTCAAAGAGCTTAGAGTCTAGAGAGGATGGGGAACATCAGAAGCATTCAAAATCTTCGTTGTCTTAAGCCTACCTGCCCATCTCAAACCCCACATTTTCCTGAACAGAAGAGGTTTTTGGAATCTAGACCCTCCACTTGTCATTTGGGTCCACTCCATATACTCTAGGGGAAAAATAAAAGAAGATAGTTTCTTCCAGAATCGGTGTAATCTTCCAACTTCTCCCCAACAATGGGGAATAAGCTTCTCTGTTCTCTAGCCCTGCAATTCAGTTAAGGGCTCACAAGGTCTGCTCATCTAAAGAAGGCCAGTAACTCCCGTCCAGTACAATACCTCTCTTGCATACCCATAAATGCATGTGAACACATGAAAAGGTATTGTACATAGGTCCGCTTACTGAGTCTGAAGAGAAAGTAAACAGATTAGGGAGGGGTAGTGAAAGTTCACAGCTCAGTGAGCTGGAGACCTGGGGTGAAAGGAAGAGGATGGAGTCCAAAATGCCCACAGGATCAGCTTTTTCAAAAAAGCAGCATCCACAGAGCCAGCAGGGACAAGCGATTAGCTGGGATCGGAGAGCACGGATTTGCCAAAGAGAACTCAGGAAACGGTTTGAGGATCAATAGGCCCCATCAGTATGCCAGTGATTTAATAGCGCTATAGTCAAGGCCCCAGAATAAATCATTTCCATCCTCATTACTGTAGCTCATGGCAAACATCAACCCAAATCAGACTTAGACATACAAAGAACCCAAGCTCTTTGAAAGGTATCATGGAAAACATTCCTATGAGGAGCACCCTTTATAAGATGGAGCCTGGCCATGCAAATAGGTGTCTGCTCCCCTCCATGGTCACATATTCTCCTGCTGCCTTTCACCCTGGTACCAGCCCCCACAGTCTGTGTGCATTCCCACACCTGGCCCTACCTTCTAGCAGGGGCCAAAAGCCTCATTCCTGAACGAGTGCCTAGCCTTTGAAGTCAGAGAGAATTCAGGCTGTTGGATGAGGAGATCCAGATTCAAGACTTCTCAACACACACTTCCCCTACTCAACAATGCTTATAATAAAGTTACACTCAAGAGGTACTCTGGCTGCTTAGAAAAACAGGATGCCACAGGAGTGGGTGGGTAAGTTGGGCTCTCTAGGCTGGTCTGAGCTCTGTGGAATGTCAGGCTTGCTGAACGGTTGAGGTGTGACCAAAGTACCCTTAGGCTGGGTACTGACATACCAGTTTTGCCATAGAAAAGTATTTCTCAAAAAAAAAAAAGTATTTCTCCTCAACACCTGCCCCCCCAACACCCACACATACACACGAAGTAGCTAGGCCCTCAGGCTTGGTTCTCAAGAGCATAGCATAACAACTCAGGGCAGAAGCAGCTTCAGAGAACTTATGCTTCTCTAATCAAGTGTTTTCCTAGAATTTGAGTCTGGCTAAGAATAGGTCTTAATATATGGCTGGAAGCATTTAAAAGCAATGGTTTCTCTTCAAGATGACAAGAGCCCTTCTTCATTTTGCCAGTTTGGGGAGGGAGTGAAGCCATAGCTCCTTTAGAATAGACAGCAACTACCCACTTATGGGTGCATGTTGATACAGGTATATTTCATGTTCATAGAGGTATATTTCATGAGGAGAAATCAAGCCTTCTCCCTTCTTCTAGTCCTTAAGTCGGCCATGCCTCTAACAATTAACAACCACAGTGCAATAACTCATACTTACACAGCACTTGACAGTGGCAAAGCTTCTTCCCATTCAATAAAGGTTAATTCAGTGCGTGCTATAATTAATGAGTGGCATGATTTTAAAGTGTATTCCCTCAAGGTGCCTGGGAGGCTCAGTGAAACGAATGACTCTTGGTTTCAGCTCAGGTCCTGATCACCGTGTCATGAGATCAAGCCCCACATCAGACTGTGCTTAGCACAGAGGGACTCTCTCTCCTTCTCAGTCTGCCCCTTCCTCCTGCTCTCTAATAAACAAATCTTTTAAAAAATTAAAAAATAAAGTATAATTCCCTTTGACCTAGTAATTCTTTTATAAATAGCTCTTAATAAAATTAGACAAGTGTGTGAAGATGTATGTATATAAATGGCTACTGTAGCACTGTTTATAATAGCAAATCTTTAGACGCAAATTAAATTAATATGGTACTAGTTAAAATATTTATAGTATTCATATAGTCAAAGTGTGATACTATGAGGACATTAAAATGGTTATGTAGATCTGAAAAGATTTCTACCTTGTATTGCTAGGTATAAAAAAGTGGACTATGAAACAATACATATCATAAGACCGTATTTTTTTTAATTTTTAAAAGGGGCGCCTGGGTGGCTCAGTGGGTTAAGCCGCTGCCTTCAGCTCAGGTCATGATCTCAGGGTCCTGGGATCGAGTCCCGTGTCGGGCTCTCTGCTCAGCAGGGAGCCTGCTTCCTCCTCTCTCTCTCTCTCTCTGCCTGCCTCTCTGCCTACTTGTGATCGCTCTCTGTCAAATAAATAAATAATAAAAAAATCTTTAAAAAAATTTATTTTTATGAATGTGAGTGAGTATGAACGGGGGGAGGAGCAGAAGGCACAGCAGATCCCCACTGAGCAGGGAGTCCAATGCAGAACTCGAACCCAGGACACTGGATTCATGGCCTGAGCCAAAGGCAGATGCTTAACCAACTGAGCCACACAGGCACCCTCATATGACCTCATTTTTTAAAAGATTTTATTTATTTATTTATTTGACAGACAGAGATCACAAGCAGGCAGAGAGGCAGGCAGAGAGAGAGGGGGAAGCAGGCTCCCCGCTGAGCAGAGAGCCCGATGTGGGGCTGGATCCCAGGACCCTGGGATCATGACCTGAGCCAAAGGCAGAGGCTTTAACCCACTGAGCCACCCAGGCGCCCCATATGACCTCATTTCTAATATGTGGGTATAAACATGGGAAAATAAAGTGTGAGATATGCATGCATCTAATTATTAATGCTGGTTATCTCTAGGTAGTAGGCATCAGGAAGTTATCATTTCCTTCTCTAAACTTTTAGGTATCGTCTAAGTTGAAATTAAAACAACAAACAGTATTGCTTTTGAGGACATAAAAAGCAGTAAAACTATGTTCATTTTGAAAAGGAAAGGAGATATGGGATATAACAACAACAGTAACTAACATTTATTGAGCAATTATTATATACCATGGCTTTAAGCACACTTATCGTATTTTAGCCCTCATAACAACACC
This sequence comes from Neogale vison, assembly GCF_020171115.1. Taxonomy (NCBI): domain Eukaryota; kingdom Metazoa; phylum Chordata; class Mammalia; order Carnivora; family Mustelidae; genus Neogale; species Neogale vison. Next base: position 87,712,618 of record NC_058105.1, on the reverse strand, counting down.
AAGAGGTATTGTCCCCCATCTTATAGATGAGAGGAGACTGAGGCTCAGAGAGTTTAAGGGACTTCCCAAAGACACATAGCTAGGAGTGACAAAACTAGGGTTTGAACTAAGGCTTCTCTTGACTAAATCTCATGCTCTTATTTGCTGCCCTATCACCTTCCTTCTCAAGGGTCATTCTTCCTTGAAGTGCTCAATGTACCAAAGCCAGCTGTTATACTTCTGAGTACTCATGCCAGAGAGACCCCATTAAGAGTACAACCGTTTCCAACTCAGAGCAAAATTTCAAAGGATATGCAGAACCATCAAAACCTAATACCAGTTTTCCCAGCACCATTTATTGAAGAGACTGTCTTTTTTCCACTGTATATTTTTTCCTGTTTTGTCGAAGATTAATTGACCATAGAGTTGAGGGAACATATCAGGGCTCTCTACTCTGTTCCACTGGTCTATGTGTCTGTTTTTATGCCAGTACCATGCTGTCTTGGTGATCACAGCTTTGTAATAAAGCTTGAAATCAGGTAAGGTGATGCCGCCAGCTTTATTTTTGTTTTTCAACATTTCCTTAGCGATTCGGGGTCTCTTCTGATTCCATACAAATTTTAGGATTATTTGCTCCAGCTATATGTAGAAGAATGAAACTCGACCATTCTCTTACACCGTACACAAAGATCAACTCAAAATGGATAAAAGACCTCAACGTGAGACAGGAATCTATCAGAATCTTAGAGGAGAACATAGGCAGTAATCTCTTTGATATCAGCCACAGCAACTTCTTTCAAGATACGTCTCCAAAGGCAAAGGAAACAAAAGCGAAAATAAACTTCTGGGACTTCATCAAAATCAAAAGCTTCTGCACAGCAAAGGAAACAGTCAAAAAAACAAAGAGGCAACCCACGGAATGGGAGAAGATATTTGCAAATGACAGTACAGACAAAAGGTTGATATCCAGGATCTATAATGAACTCCTCAAACTCAACCCACACGAAACAGACAAACACATCAAAAAATGGGCAGAAGATATGAACAGACACTTCTCCAATCAAGAAATACAAATGGCTATCAGACACATGAAAAAATGCTCATCATCATTAGCCCTCAGGGAGATTCAAATTAAAACCACATTGAGATATCACCTTACACCAGTTAGAATGGCCAAAATTAATAAAACAGGAAACAACATGTGTTGGAGAGGATGTGGAGAAAGGGGAACCCTCTTCCACTGTTGGTGGGAATGCAAGTTGGTGCATCCTCTTTGGAGAACAGTGTGGAGATTCCTCAAGAAATTAAAAATAGAGCTTCCCTACGACCCTGCAATTGCACTCCTGGGTATTTACCCCAAAGATACAGATGTCGTGAAAAGAAGGGCCATCTGTACCCCAATGTTTATAGCAGCAATGGCCACAGTCGCCAAACTATGGAAAGAACCAAGATGCCCTTCAACGGATGAATGGATAAGGAAGATGTGGTCCATATACACTATGGAGTATTATGCCTCCATCAGAAAGGATGAATATCCAACTTTTGTAGCAACATGGACGGGACTGGAAGAGATTATGCGGAGTGAAATAAGTCAAGCAGAGAGAGTCAATTATCATATGGTTTCACTCATTTGTGGAGCATAACCAATAGCATGGAGGACAAGGGGTGTTAGAGAGGAGTAGGGAATTTGGGTAAATTGGAAGGGGAGGTGAACCATGAGAGACTATGGACTCTGAAAAACAGTCTGAGGGGTTTGAAGTGGCGGGGGGGGTGGGAGGTTGGGGTACCAGATGGTGGGTATTATAGAGGGCACAGATTGCATGGAGCACTGGGTGTGGTGAAAAAATAATGAATACTGTTTTTCTGAAAATAAATAAATTGGGGGAAAAAAAAGAAAACCTAATACCAAAAGCCCAGGGCAAACAGCAATAGCCCAAACTGGAGCCTGGTCCCTAAAATTTCACAAAGGAGAAGAGTCCTTGTTTGATGACAGCCCTTGCTGCCTCCATCCATGTATTCCTTCGCAGAGTACCTATCATTTTCCAGGAACTGTTGGGGTACCATGATGAATAAGGCAGACTCCCAGCCTTCAGAATTACTTGAGGACAAGTTCCAGGTTGAAATGCGACCAGTGACCAAGGGGCCACAGCAGGAAACTTAGAAAGACAGGAAGCAGGTGGCCAAATCTTTCTTTACTACACTTTGAAAGAATAGTATGTATATGGATTCAATTATCCAAACCCAGCAAGTGTTATTGAGCAATGACTACGTACCAGGTCCTGTGTTAGGTGTTGTCAAATTTCTTATTAGCAGTACTATTATTACTACTAGAAAAATAGCAGCTAACATTTTATTAAGTCCCTACTGGTAAGTGGCAGGAACTGGGCTAAGTGCTTTATTTACAATACAAACTTTCACAGCCATGATTCTATTAACTTGGATTAAGGTAGAAGTTTATATGAAAACAAAATGGAATGAATCCAACAAACAAAGCTTCTAGAATTCTCCACAGATCTTTTATTCATCACTAGAAATTTGTTGGTCGTCTTAGAGTGCTATGAATATCCAGACAACTGAACAAAACACTTTCCATTTATTCCTTTCTTATTTTTAATTTTGGCTGGACACAACACATATTTATCATCTCTCAGTTTCTGTGGGTCAAGAATCCAGATATGGCTTAGCTGGAATCTTTGCAAGGCTGAAATCAAGGTTTTAGTCAGGGCTGGAGTCTCATCTCACGCTCAACTGGAGAAGGAGCTGCTTCCAAGCTCACAAGACTGCTGACATTTTTACTTACTCATGTTAAGAAACTAACATCTGACTTGGGGAGAAGTAAAAGGAGATATATTGGTAGCAGCCAAAGTCTCTTCAAGGTGCAAGAAATGAGGAGAGTGCTCTAGTCCAGGCTAGGAGAGGCAGTGGAGGATGTGGTATTGCAAAGGCCAGGCAGAAATTCCAGTCAGAAAACAAAGGCACTATAAAGCACTTAATTTGCACTTAACCATGGGCCCAATACAATCATATTGGCTTTATTATTTAAAGCTTCTTACAACAGCCCTGAGACCTAAATATGATGGTCATTTAACAAAGGAGGGAATGGAGACACAGGGAATTTTTTCACAGGAATTGCTCGGGGGCACCTGGCTAGGAGAGAAATCTTCCAGTCTTTGAATCCAGATGTCCACAGCTCCACAACTTGTAGTCTTTCAACTCAGACTGCTGCTGACCAGGGCCAGCCCCATACAGCTAAAGGACCAAGCCCGCAAGATCAGTGATGGGAGGAGAGAGAGGCAGCAGCAACTTTCCCTTGGAAGCCTAGTATCAGAAAGAAAATCTTCTTTTCTGAAGTAGGGCCAATAAAAATTGAATTCCCAGGCTTCTTTAAAGTCCTACCTATTCTGTTGTTTCTAAACAACTATAAATAACATATGTGTGTCTGTGTATGTAACCATGTGTGTAACATATGGTTATCTTTAGAAACAGAATAGGGTAGGGGTGCCTGGGTGGCTCAGTGGGTTAAGCCGCTGCCTTTGGCTCGGGTCATGATCTCAGGGTCCTGGGATCGAGCCCCGCATTGGGCTCTCTGCTCAGCCGGGAGCCTGCTTCCTCCTCTCTCTCTGCCTGCCTCTCTGCCTGCCTCTCTGCCTGCTTGTCATCTCTCTCTGTCAAATAAATAAATAAAATCTTTTAAAAAAAAAGAAACAGAATAGGGTAAAGGTATAGAAAGATAATATATATACATACATATTTAGTTACATGTGTTTATTTTCACATTTTATTTAAATAATGTTCAATAATATTAATAATAATAATAGGTAATACTTATTACCTAGTAATAAGCATTACTGTGTGCCAGGCACAGGATTAAGCACTTAGTGGCTTAGATCATTTCTTTGCATCAGAAAATCTACATATAAATATTGTCATTGATTCACAGGTGAAAAATTAGGCTCAGATACAGTAACTTGCCTGAAGTCACACAAGAAATGAAGGACAGAATTTCAGTTCATCTCTGCCTCTGAATTTATACTGCATTGCCTTTCTACTTCTTCTCCATAGATACCACAGAAAATATAGATTGGCAAAAAGAGTGGGGTGGAATCACTCACAAATCAGTAACATATCTTCCTTCTCTACAGACTTTTTAAAATATTTTATTTATTTATTTGAGAGAGAGTGAGAGAGAGCATGAGAGGGGAAGAGGTCAGAGGGAGAAGCAGACTCCCCATGGGGCTGGGAGCCTGATGCGGGACCCGATCCCTGAACTCCAGGATCGTGACCTGAGCCGAGGGCAGTCGCTTAACCAACTGAGCCACCCAGGCACCCCTCTACAGACATTCCAGCTACATAAGGGGCTGTTTTGATTCACTCGGTTCAAATTCCATGTGTGTCTGGCCTCTCTTCCCAAAGAGTTGATAAGGCCCTTGCAGGCAGGAAGTTGGCCTTCTCTTTTGTTCTCCCCACCGTCTCACCCCAACTTCCATCCAGAGCCCAATGGATAGTTATACCTGTTGCTGATGAAAGCATGAGGAGACCCAAGATCAAGGATGATAACAGAATGCTGCAGAATTTTCCAAAACATGACTTCCTGAACCTGGGGGCCCAGCAAGAGTTCACTGTGTAATCTAAGACAATTAGAGATACTTGGGTAGGGGCGCCTGGGTGGCTCAGTGGGTTAAGCCGCTGCCTTCGGCTCAGGTCATGATCTCAGGGTCCTGGGATCGAGTCCCGCATCGGGCTCTCTGCTCAGCAGGGATCCTGCTTCCCTCTCTCTCTCTCTCTCTCTGTCTACTTGTGATCTCTCTCTGTCGAAATAAATAAATAAAATCTTTAAAAAAAAAAAAAAAGAGATACTTGGGTAACATCTTCAAACCCCAGACCAACCTAATCTTTTATCAAGCATTCAATCAACAGGTTGTAAATTTGTAAGCAGATTTCTAAAAGAGATGATACATCTTTAGGTAAATTATCAGTTGCCTGGACAAAGATGTATGTACAAAGATGCTTTCTACAATGTAATTTACAATAGCAAAAACCTGAAAACCTAAATGGTCAGTTACATGAAAGTAGTAAATTAAATTGCCATGCATCCATGTGGGGGCTATTATTATATGGTAATTTAAAATGAACTTTTCAAAACATATCTAATGACAAGGACAAAGAAACATAATAAGTGAAAGAATCTGAGGGAAGGATACAGACAATATGGCCATGTAGTAGGATTTCAAATATGTATTACTTGTATAATCAAAATATATTACTCTGTTAATGAGAAAAAAAATCAATTTATAAAAACAAGATAATTGCAACCCTTTTCACAGTGCCTTTTCTCTTGCAATTAGCTTTGCCTTTTCTCAGACATGGTTTAAGCTGCTGCCACATTATCTGTTTCATTTGTAAAGTGGGAGTGAAAGTAACTACTAATCTCCCAAAGTTGCTGTGTTGATAAAATGAGTTAATGGATATGGAAGTGATTTTTTTTCAAACATTAGAGTACTATTAACTTCTGAGCTGTTATTGAGGAGATCCTAAGTGTGTTGAATTTTTGGTGATTTTCAGAAACCAATCTCTTTTGGAGACAGGCCTTCCTGTCCATTTCCACTGGCATAATCACACTCCAGGCATTTACCACCTCATTGCCTGAATTTCCACACCAGTCTCAGAGCTGGACCTCCTCCAGTCTCTGCCCCGCTCTGCCCACTCTCCACAAGGCAATAGGAACCACCTTTTTGAACACATCAATCCTTTCCTCAGGCTCCCACAGAGATCCCCAAGTACTCTTCACCTATTACAGTTGTCTTTAAACCAATTCTTCTAGGCCATTCTCCAACTATTATCCCAGTCCCCATACAGTCAGTCAGCTTTAAAGTCTTCAATATGTCTTTGGTTAACTAGCAAGCACTGTATTACATGGTAGACCTTCAAAGGGCCATACCCTTCTACTCAAAGTGTGGACTCTCGACCAGAATCATCAGCCTTTCCTGGGATTTTGTTAGACAGGCAGAACCTCTGGCTCCAGCCAGACCTATTTAATTAAAGTCTGCATTGATTAAAGATATCAAGAGTATTCCCAGGTGATTTGTATCCACAGTAATGTTTAAGAAACCCTGGTCTCAATGGCGTTAAATCTATCAAGGTAAATCAACGTGTTGACAGCTGTAACTGACAGATTTATTTACTTTTTCTAAGCTGTTCTTATGCCTCTCTAATTTCTTTGTCCATCTCCTCCCCCAGATGGTAAGAGCACTAAAAAGTTGTAACTTACATTTTTCTCTTCCTTTGCCTCAACTTCTACCATCCAGAAGTCCCCCAGTAAGTGTTCACCAACTAAAAATAGTTTTAAAAGCCATACTTTGAAGTCACCATGATCAAATTTATTTCATGTAACAGAGGGGTTAAGAATATGGACAGCCTGCGATTACAAACCAGGATTTGCCACTTCCTAGCTGAGTAACCTTGGCCACTTTTCTTAACCTCTATATGCCTCAAATTCCTCATCTGTGAAATGGAGATACCAATAGATATTTAAAAGTTTTTTACAGGGCACCTGGGTGGCTCAGTAGGTTGAGCATCTGACTTGATTTCAGCTCAGGTCATGATCTCAGGGTTGTGAGATCGAGCCCCGCCTTGGGCGCCATGCTGAGCATGGAGCCTACTTAAGATTCTCTCTCTGCACTCATTGGACAGTAGCGCAACCCCAAGAAAAGGAGAGCTGTGAATTGTGTAAGACTGATGAATCACAGACCTGTACCCCTGAAGCAAATAATACATTATATGTTAGTAAAATAAAAATTCTCTCTCTGCCTCCCCCACCTCTCTCCCTCTCTCTGAAAAATTAAATAAAGTAAAAGGTTTTGACAATAATTAAACGAGCAACGTGATAGGAAGCTTTAAACAACATCTGGCACAGTTACCCCTATATAAATTTTAGATATTATATATATATTTCCTTAGAAGATCATCATGGTAACTATTTCAAAATTTAGGCCTTTAATAATCATGACTAGTGAATTATTTCCCTGAGGGACTATGTGCTGGGAATTTAACAGGCATGGTCTTACTGACTTTTCACAAGACTTCAGTGAGATTGATAGTAGTCTTATTTTAGAGAAGGCAAAGCTTGCAGCTACACTTGAACTCAGGTCCAAAGGATTTCACAGCTCATGTTCTCCAGTGTCTATAAGCAGGAGGCTTTATAGGCAATAGAGAAAAGAAACAGTTGATGGTTTAAAAAAAAACAATACAGAATGAGATTAAAGTTGGTGGATTGACTATTTTGGTTACGCTGATTTTGGAAAAGGAGGATCTAGCTTTGTAAGAGTTCATAAGCTCACTGATCCAAACAATTAGTGTTGTAGATATTGCATTCAGTGACCTAAACATGAAGCACAGTTTTGTGGAAGATAAGCCAAAGGTAATAATCTGGGCCTCTGGGATGTTTCCTTCGGTATTCCAGGCCAAGAAATGGTTTAATGGCAACTTCTCTGCATGGCCAGCTACCTAAACCGACCCTGGACAGGAATTTGGTACAGACATTTCTATGCTGGAATCAGGGAGTCTGGAACACACAGGAAGAAGAGAGGCCCACAATATACTCCCAGCACTACTCTCCTGCACGTTGCTACCCCTGGTTCTTCTTTCTTGCTCTAGGGATTCCCCCAGTCATCATCATCATCACCACTGACAATACCACCCATTAAAGCAAACCAAACACTGCTCTTAAGAGATGTCATAGGGAGGGGCGCCTGGGGGACTTAGTCAGTTAAACATCTGCCTTTGGCTCAGCTCAGGATCCCAGGGTCCTGGGACCAAGCCCCACATCATTGGGCTCCCTGCTCAGCAGGTAATCTGCTTCTCCCTCTCCTGTGCCCCCCACCAGCTCCTGCTTTTTGTCTCTTATTCAAATAAATAAATAAAATCTTTAAATAAAAAGAGAGAGACATCCCAGGGAGATAATGTCTGGGATTGGGGGCAGAGCTAGGAAAGGAATATAATGTTCCCTCCCTGCTGAGAAGACTGAAAAGGAGATGGGGTGAATGGTGGCCTTTGGGAATCTTCCAAACTCATAGCAAGCAGTAGCAGCAACACCCTGTGAAGAGAAAAGGCCCTGGAGCCGGAGGCATAGCTCTGGGGCTCCCGGTATGGTGTCCCAGCACATGGGGGAGGACCTCTTTGCATGGCTGTTACATAATAAATCCCTTGGATAAGAAAGTATACAAAAGAGTCCTGAGGCAACCCCATGTATAGCAAAGGCAGGAAAACAGACACTGAATTCTGTACATGGAGATGAGAGACTACTTGGCCATCTAAATGAATAAGACAATTTTAAAAAGCCAACCAGAAAGTAGTCAGAGACCCAGAATCAATCATATGGTATACCAAACAAAGGGTAAGACAGGAAGAAGAAACAATGATTGAATTGCAACCTTAAAGAATGCTGCAGTTGAAAATGAGTCTGTGACGGCAGTGATAAGATCCAATTGGAAAACTCAAAGATAAAGAGTCAGAAAAACAAACAAAATTGAGTTCTCTCTGTAAAGGACATTATGAAAAGAGCTATTAATGAAATCACATAATATCTAAGCACTGCATAAGATCCCCACTCTGAGGGGAAGAGGGAAGAAATGGGAACCTGGGCTCTACTTACCAAGCCTGGTGCCTCGCTGCAGGGCTGGATGCACGCGAAGAAAGGAGAGTCTCTTTGTTAATGGCATAAAGCACCATCTGGGCTAGCGGAAGCTCAGAAGTCTGTGTCCGTGGGGGCTTTCTTATTGATAAATATCATGATTATACAGACATATTAATATGTTAACTCCAAATAGATCCAGCAATTTCACTCTAACTCTCTGATGTCTTTAAAAACATAAAGCTAACAAATGAGCATAGGGGGAAAAAAGAGAGAGGAAAACCGAGAAACAGACTCCTAACCACAGAGAACAAATTGCTGGTTACCAGAGGGAAGGTGGTGGAGGTGGAGTGGAGGTGGGGAGGAATGGACAAAACAGGTGATGGGGATTAGGAGTGCACTTGTCCTGATGAGCACGGGTGTGTATGGAGGTGTTGAATCACTATATTGTGCACACGAAATTAATATCAAACTGTGTTAACTAAGTGAAATTTAGGTAAAAACTTTAAAAAATAAAAATCAACAAAAACATAAAGCTGGATAAGAGTTTTACTTAATTGCCTGAAAAGCAAAAATCCTGACACAGTTAGGATTCATATAGGTAGTTAAAATTATTTTTTAATCTAAAAGGAAACCACCAGGGGCACCTGGGTGGCTCAGTGGGTTGAGCCGCTGCCTTTGGCTCAGGTCATGATCTCAGGGTCCTGGGATCGAGTCCCGCATCAGGCTCTCTGCTCAGCAGGGAGCCTGCTTCCTCCTCTCTCTCTGCCTGCCTCTCTGCCTAATTGTGACCTCTCTCTGTCAAATAAATAAATAAAATCTTTAAAAAAAATAAATAAAAGGAAACCACCACCGTCACAACTTAAAAATATTTTGTCATGCCCCCTATTGTACTCTCAGAAGAAAAAGAAAGGTCCGGATCAGAATTTTGAAGACTGAAAGTGGTCCTTAATGTTCTTAGTGTCTTCACTTTACAGACAGTGGAAATGAGACCCAGAGAATGATAGCAAATTGTCCAAATTAACAGAGCCTGGAAGGAATAATCTCAACTGAACACTGTAGAGAATCTTGTTTTACATGACCTAAAAATCTGGTGAGGGTGGGGTGGGACGGGATAAAGTTTCCTGAAGTCCTGGCCATGCATGTTCTCCGTTTCCAGTTCTCTACTTGAGATTAATTGAATAAACCTCTCAAATAGTCACTTTGCCAAACCAAGCAGCCCCCAAACAAATAAACAAACGGGCTGAGAAGGAAATAACCTAGATTTCAAAAATGGAAGCCTTACACATAACAGCTGGCAAACCATGTTTAGTGAATGCATATGTAGTTTGGGGAAAAGTTAGGAGACAGTCAGGGCTTACCCGTGTAGGTGAAAAGCACTGGGGGCAATTTAAATAGCCAGGCTACTTGGATTCCCCTTGTCTCTGCACAGTAAATTCTCAAATCAAATCAAACTTGTGCCTGGACACATTCCTCCTTCCCTCATTTCCACACCCACCCTACCCCCTCCAACTATCGAGTTAATTTGAAATGACCTATGTACGCTTCTACTCTGGCACAAGAGTTATCAAACTATACCAAGTTAAGCAGCAAAGATTTCCTTCATTTTACATCTTTAGATTCTAAATCAGACCAGGATTATAAGAGAAGGCAAACTTGAAAAGACAGTTTGGTATAGGTGTCTTATCTTCATTTTCCCAAACCAAAATCCTTATTTTGCTCCACCCCTGGCCATGTAAATAGAGCTGAAGCCCCCTGCAGGTTGGGGGTAAGCAGGGAATACTGGCAGGCACCTCTATAAATATGCATATATTTCCAGTGAGTGCTCTTGGTTAGAAGAGCAGAGATGGGAGTGCAACGGGGGATGGGGAGTTTGGACACTCTCAGGAAGGCTTTTGTCTGACACTGGCTACACATACTTGCATGCCAGGAGACCAAGAGACCTCCCAGCTACTCCAGATACAGACTCAACAAGGACAAGATAATTTTTTTTTCTTTAGTATCAGGTTCAGCCTCGGGAATGTGCATGCCAAGTTATCATCTTTGAACAAGGAAAGGGAACTGGAAATCACTGTAGACTGTCTCCTAAAGACACCAGTTTAGTTTGCAGTTTTAGTGAAAATAATAATTGATGTAGGTCTGTCAGGAGCAGAATAAAAAAGAAGATGCTCCCTTTCCTCACTCCCTCACCTCACCTCATCTTGTCCCCAACTCATTCTTCTTTGTTTGCCTTCGCGTGGAATACTGTGTGCGGGTCTGGTCACTACATCTCAGGGACAATAGCATCAAGCTAGAGTAGGTCCAGAAAAATGCTTAACAATGGTAAATTTAAAACAAATAAAATAAGGTCTTATTCATACATCATACAATTCAAACTTCATACAATTAATATACCGATAAAACACATTGCTGCTCAAAGTTTAGAACAGCTGACAATATAAATGTGGTCTTTTTTTTAGGTTTGGATCAATTCATTGATGACAGATATTAAGAAGGAAATTAATATTTGGAGGGTGTCCCTTACTATGGATGTTGACTTTGTGAAATAGGAGGAGGACCTAAAAGATGAGCACTTAGGGGCCATATAAACTATCAAGTCCTATACTAGTAACGTTATTTACATTACCTTACTGAGTCCTCACAATAACCCTATGAGCATGTACTCTTGTGGTCCCCTAATCTATTAGTGATGAGGAAATGCAGGTTTAAGAGAAGTTACATAACACATCTGAACCTACACACTGCTGGTTAAAACCAGGTTTGGATACGAATTGGAAAGGAAGTGAAGTCATCTTTATTCATAGACTGTATGATCAGCTAGGTGAAAAATTCTAAGGAAGCTACATAGAGGCTACTAGAACTACTAAGTGAGATTAGTATGGTTGCAAGACCCAAAAACCAATAGACATAAATCAATCATATTTTATATACTAGCGATCAACAATCAGAAAGTGAAATTTTAAAATATAAACCACTTATGAAAGCATCAAAAATATGAAATGCTTAGGGATAAAGTTGACCAGAGATGACTAAGAAGCTGCAGAGTAAAAGTACAAAACATGGCTGAGATAAACTAAAGAAGATCTAAATAGAGATATATACCTTCTTCCTAAATAAGAGTCAGTACTGTTAAGGTGTTAACGCTCCCCAAATTGACCTACAGACACAGCATAACCTCAATCAAAATCCCAGCAGGCTTTTTAAATAGAAATTGGCAAGTTGATTCTAGACTTTATATGAAAATTCAGACAACTAAGAATAGCCAAAACGCTTTAGAAAAAGAACAAAGTTTGAGGCCTCACACGACTTGATCTCAAGACATTATAAAGATACAGTAATCACAACAATGAGCTTTTGGCATAAAGATCAACATATGGGTCAATGATACATAACAGAGTGTTCAAAAATAGACCCATGTGTATAGGGTCAATTGAATTTTGACAAAGGTGTCAAAGCAATTAAATGAAAACAGGATAGTCTTTTCAACAAACAGTGCTGGGACAATTGAACGTTCATATGCAAAAGAGACAAATAAGAAAAAAAATAAAGGTAAACAAACAAACAAAAAAACCCTTGGCCCTTACCTCACACAACATACAAAAATTGACCCAAAATGGATCCTAGACCCAAATGCAAGGGTTAAAACTATATAACTTCCAGAAGAAAAAATAGGTGAAAAATCACAGGCAAAGAAAAGGACCCCAAAAGATGAAACTACGAAATCAAAGAAATCATTACATTGGGTTTCATAAAAACTAAAAGGTTTTACTTTTCAAAAGAGATTGCTAAGAAATGGAAAGACAAGCCCAGACTGGGAGAAAATATTTGCAAATCACATATCCAACGAGGGACTTATATCTAGAATACACAAAGAACTCTTATACCTCAATATTAAAAGAGAAAAACAAGTAAAAATGGACAAAATATTTAAGTATACACTTCACTAAAGATAATATGTATGGCAAATAAGCACATGAAAAGGTACTCTACATCACTAGCCATTAGAAAAATATAAACTAAATAGCACAAAAATTACCAATACAGACCTACTAGAATGGCTGAAATTTTTAAAAAACTGACCATACTAAGTATTGGTGAGGATGGGGAGGAAAGAAATCTGTTATACTGCTGGTGTAAGATATTTACAACCACTTCAGAAAATAATCTGGCAGCTTTTAAAAATGATCAAGATATACCTACCATAGGACCCAGTCATTTCACTTGTAGATTTAACCAAGAAAAACGAAAGTATATGTTCATGCACAGACTTATACATGAATGTTTATAGCAGTTTTATTCATAATAGCCAAGACTGTTCATAATAACCAGAAACAATCCAAATGTTAAACAATAACTGAATAGATAAGCAAACTTGGTACATCCATGCAATGGAATATCATTCAACAATAAAAAAGAACAAACTGTTGGTACATGAAGAGCATGAACAAATGTAAAAATATATATGTTGAATGAAAGGTATAATGATACTATATTGTTATATATGTAATATCATGTTATTCTGTTGTTATAAAATTCTAGAAAATGCAAACTAATCTATAGCAATAGAAAAGCAGATATACCAGTGGTTTACCTGGGGATTGTAGGGGTGAATTATAAAGAGGTACAAAGAAGCTTTTGGGAGTGATGGATATATTTATTATCTTTATTGTGATGATGGTTTCACAGGCATCATCAAAACTCATCAAATTGCATTTGCAGCTATATGTGTATAATTTGTGTATAATTTATTATATACATCAATTATACTTCAGTAAAGCTATAAAATATCAAATTAATTCAACTTTGCCTCAACACCATAGTGAATATGCCTGTAAAACAGGGATTGATTTCCCAAGCAAATAAAAATCAGTATTCCTATTTTGTAGTCAAACTTTACACCATATGCACAGTTCATTCTGGAAAAAGAGACTAAGTAATGACTCCCAGACCCTTCTAATCCAAAATATTGTTAGTAAAAACAATAAGGGTTCATGAAGGCTGCATACTAATGTATATTGCAGTAACTGGTATCCCCCTCCTGTAGAACAGATTTCAGGTGTTAGCTGAAAGAAAAAAGAGGGGCTATTAACTCTGCCTTTATGAGATGATGAAATTAAGGCAGGGCTACTTGGTAATAAGATTTTCAATAGTTAAAAACTAGCCTACTAGGCTTGGTTTTTTAAAAATTCATTTAAGAAGACATAACCATTATTCAAGAACATAGAAGAAAAAAAAATAGGACGTGTGGTTCCCATATGGTTCAGTAATAATCACAACCAGTCTATAATTCCCTTAGAGTCTGATGAAATATATGAAGGAAGAAAAAAGGGGGCCCAGTGAAAGGTGTATGGGATGGAGGGGGGGTTGACAAAGATATTATGGGGCCAGAGAGAGATCAAGAGCACATTTTAACTCCACAAAACCAACTTAGAGACCCTTGGGTAGGTGGCTTATCCTCATGTAAAATACCAGCCAATCCATCAACAGATCTTTTTCAAGTACCCACTAGTGATTTATAGTTAATGCTTAGTGAACTGGAACACTACAACTGGAACTACTTAAATTTTTCTGACTTCTGAAATGTAATTAAATTGGTACACACAGGGAATTAGCAACAGTATCATGATCCTTTGGAGAACAATGTGTTACCCATTGAATTAGTCTGTCTGGGTAGTAAATCATGTTCTTGTCTAACATGCTAAGATAAGCATATCTCACTCAACCAGAGAGCTTGGAAACTTCAGATGGAAATCATTTACAAAATACAAATGGGAAACCACAGTCACTACCAAAAGAAGGAGGAAATAGAGGAGAGAAAGGAAGGGGGAACATTTCTGTAGGGTGTAGCATTTTAAAAGGTCTTTCTTAGCACAGAAGACTAGGAATACTTCTACTCCAAAAGAACCACCCCCAACCACCCAAGCACCACCACCACCACCGGTGTCTCTCTCTCTCTCTCTCTCTCTCTCACATACACACACACACACACACACACACACACACACAAGCACACACACACATTCACAATCTCTAGGTCAAGTGGTGAGGTATTTATCCATCTATCTATGTAAGTAAGCAAAATTCATATTCATAAAAACTATAAATATTAAGGACAAGGGTGAGGCAAAATGAGAAGTAATAAGCATTAAGCTAAAAGCTTTTCCTGTAAGATCAGGAACATAATGAGGAAGCCTACTCTTGAGAATTTTATTCAACATACCATTGGAACTCCTAGCCAGAGTTAGTGAACAAGAAAAAGAAATAAAAGGCATCCAAATTGGAAATGAAGTAAAATTGTCTCTATTGTACATGACATGGTCATATATATATATATATATATATATATATATATGATCATATATGGTCATATATGAAATCATACATATATATATATGTGGAGAGAGAGAGCTATCACAGATATAATATGTGATATATATACCACACAGATTTTATACGTACACACACACAGGAATATTATTAAGCCATAAAAAGAAGGAAATCTTGCCATTTGTGACAACATGGATGACCCTGGAGGACATGTTATGTTAAATGAAATAAGCCAGACACAGAAAGACAAATACTGTGTGGTATTAATTATATGTGAAATCTAAAAAAATAAAAAAAGGAAAGAAAGTTGAATTCATAAAAACAAAGAATAGAATGATGGTCATTGATGGAGCAGGGAAAATGGGGAGATGGTGGTCAAAGGTTCAAATTTTTCAGTCACACGATGACTAAATTCTGAGGAACTAATATACAGCATAGTGACTATAGTTAATAATACTATATTATACATTTGAAATTTGCCAAGTAGATCTTAAGTTTTCTCACCAGAAAAGTATACATATATCGAATCAACACACTGTACCAGGTAAATATGCACAATTTTACTTGCCAATCATATCTCAATAAAGCTGGGGGAAAGCATAAAAAGGTTTTTCTTAGCATAGAAGATGAGGAATCTTTCCATTCGCAAAGAACCACCTAGCTCCAAACCTCCAATCACCCCCGCAACCACTACCACCAACTTCCCCCACCATCACACACATCCTCACACACACAATCTTTAAATTAAATGGTGAAACATCTATCCATCCATCCATCCATTGATATAAGAAAACAAAATTTATACCAGTTTTTAGAGAGCATAGCAATACATGATAAGGGCAAGAGAAAGGGAAGATGAGAAGTAATAAATATTAAGGCAGTCAGACTGGGAATAGAGGCTCTAATAAAATTTCTCCTTCATTTTTTTGTTGTTTCTCATTTGCTCCTGATTTAAGTATATACATATATTTGTATATTCAAAAATATATTTATACATGCATAAATATTATTTATTATAGATATAATTACACTTAAATATATAACTATACATAATTATAATATCATAAATATAAAAGTAATAAGTATATAATGCTTATATAATGTATACAATATATAAATTATATTGTATGGACAGCAGTGGTTGAACTGTTTGGTTTTTGTCCCTGTCAACTGATGGTACCCAGATACACAAGGAAAAACCACAGGGCAATGGTAGATACTAATTTTAGAGCCTAGGAGAGAAGTCAGATTCAGAAAGAAAAGATTCATGCAAACTCAAAATATGAAAAGAAATCTACTTTGTGAAGAGGTCTAAAAACAAGTTCACAGTAGTCATTAGAAAGAACATGACAAGCTCTAGAGGAGAGGTGGAGAAAGCTGTCAGGATTCTATAAAGTAAGGGGAAAAAGGAAGGACAGAAGACAGGGTAGGATGGAAGCAGAAAGAAGTACAATTTGTGATGGGCCTCAATGAATAGGCAGGATTTAGTCAGGTAGATAGGACTACAAGGTGTTAAGGGAAGATGATAAAGCTAGGAAACTGAATTGTCACATTTGGGGCTGATAGTATATGGCAGGGATCATGGACATAGGCCCTTGAGACATCTTTTCTGGATTAAAATCCTAGCACTACACTGTACCAGCTATAAGACTTTGGGTAAATCATTTGGATTTCCATATGCGTCATTTTTTTCCTCTGTAAAATGGGGAAGAACAATAGAAACTTATATGGTTCCTGTGTGGATTAAATAAGGGAATACCAATGTCCACAATAGCCAAACTATGGAAAGAGCCTAGATGTCCATCAACAGATGAATGGATAAAGAATATGTAATACACACACACACACACACACACACGCACGCGTGCGTGAATACAATGCAGCCATCAAAAGGATGAAATAGTGCTATTAACAACAACATGGATGGAACTAGAGGGTATTATACTAAGCGAAATAAGTCTATCAGGGAAAGACAATTATCATATGATCTCTCCGATATGAAGAATTTGAGAGGCAGGGAGGAAGTTCATGTGTGGAAGGGAGGGAAAAAATGAAACAAAATTAAACTAGAGAGGGAAACAAACCATAAGAGACTCTTAATCTCAGGAAAGAAACTAAGGGTTGCTGGGGGGTGGGTGGGAGGGATAGAGAGGCTAGGTAATGGATGTTGGAGAAGGTATGTGCTATGGTGGGTGCTGTGAATTGTGTAAGACTGATGATTCACAGACCTGTACCCCTGAAACAAATAATACATTATATGTTAATAAAAATAAATAAATTTTAAAAATAAGGGAATGCCATATAAAATGCCTTAGAACAGTGTCTGACAGCCAGTAAGTGCTCAATAAATGTTAGACACTTTTTATTTGGACAACATGCAAAGAAAATATCCAGGATTTAAGGCTGGAAGAGAAAGTAGGAACCATATTAGGAACTTGAGGGGTTGGTACTTAAATCGACATGAAGGAAGTTTTGAATAACAGAGTGTCACAAAGGCAGACGAATTGGCGTTAGTTTCTGGGAGATTTATAACAACTCTAGCTACCTGGCAAGGCAAAGGGCTGGCTTGTGAGAGAGTTACTACTATTGATGGAAGGGTCCAAGCACAGCTTGTTCAACCAAATTCAAGGGTGTCATAAATGGCAGTCAGGCAGTAGGTCAGTGTTGACCAAACTTAATGGCCTCTGAGATTCCTTTCAACTATAAGTTGATTTAGGAGAAAGGAACTAGGGAAGACTTGTGAAAGGCACTACTAGGAGCATGGAGCCATAGCAACTATTCAAATAAGGGAGGGCAGTGCAGAGGTGGCAATGGCAGGAGGCGGGAAAACACTATTTAGGAAGATTGCTGGTCTAGAATGTCAGAGCTGGAAAGGACTGTAGAAATCAACTAGTTGGTCCAGCTTCCTCATTGTACAGACAGGGAAACTGAAATTCTCAGAGTGGGGAAATGACTTATAGGGTAAATTTTAAAGGGGTTAGCCCGGAGGCAGGGAAGCTAGCCAGGAATCCAAAATTACAGAAATAAAGTAATATGAGATTTGAGAATGGTGGAAGTAGCAGGAATTGAAAGGAAGGGGGTGGACACGAGAGCTATTCTGAAGAAATGCTACAGGGGTGGTAATTGATTGGATATAGGGGATGAATAAGCAGTGACTCCAAGATTTCAATGCTAGTTTAGTGGGAGGCAGAAGGCTAAGAGCAGAGCCTGTTTGTCAGAGGGAAGATAACAAGTTCCATTTTAGATATATTGGGGTTTGAGATTTAAAAGTAAGGAAAAATAATTCAAGTAGATACTGTCCATCAGACGGTTGAAGAGCCTAGAGCTCTGATGGAAAGGTTAAGGCAATAGATTTGGCAGTGATGAGATCTCATCAGTGCTCTTTTTTGAGGGAAACAGAAGAGAGAGGCAGAGAGAGGGAGACTGGAGAAAGGCAAAGAGAGCAAACAGGGGGCTGTCCTCTGAGCCTTGAGGGATACCCAGTAGATGGGGATGGGAGAGGCAGTTGAGTCACAAAGAAGAACAGAGAAACAGTGACAGAGGGTAGAGAAACAAGAGAGTTCAGCACCACAGAAGACATGCTGGCCACAGGGCTTGGAGAACACCAGAATGGTACCTTGGAAAAAATGCTGATGACTAGCAATACTGAAGACTGGTTAAATAAATCAACAATATCACTGTTAAAAAATGAAGCAGCCTTGTACATACTGACAAAGAAAGATCTCCAGTATATGTAAGCAAAAAAAAAAGTGACGAGCAGAAGATTGTTTTAATATGTGCCAAAACCAAGATAAAGAAACCATATCAGATTTATTTGTGTGTATTAGAGATACTCTGTAAAGATACATTTAAAAAATAATCTAAGCACAGTAGGGGGTGGTGAATCCTGGGCCTATGAAGGACAATGAAGAGCAGGACACTGTTCTCCACCTTTTCACACTAACTGGCTTTTGAATCATAGGACTAGGGTATCTATTTAACATACAATGTGAAATATAGAACAACTGTGTAAAGAAGACAAGGAGGATGACAACAATGAAGAGGCCAGTAAATGTGGCCCTCATGAAGACCTCAGTGGAAGCCAGATTGGAGAGGATCAAGGAATACACAGCCCGTGAGGAAACAGAAACACTGAGTGTACGTGTATACAAGCATATGCTACACACTTCTATATATAATGCATGAGCTAACCTTGGGAGGGTAAACAAGGAGTTGGTATTGGTGGTTGCCCCCAGGGGAGAGAAATTAGGGATTAAAAAACACTTGCCCACCTATGTAATTTTAATTTTGTTCCATGAACATTTATCACCTATCCCCCAAAATAACAATTTAAACAAATAAACTGTGTTAGGAAGAGGGAAGGGGGGAAGGGAGGAGGGAAGAAGGAAGGAAAGAAAGAAGAAAGGCCCGCCACTCCTCACTTCACAAAATTTAGTGACAATGAGGGCAGGTTAAGACAGATAGGTTTGTAGGGGCCAAGAGGATCAAGTTGGATTTTTTGTTTATCACTTCCCCCCATTCCAGTCTAAGATTCAACAGGGGACATTGGGAAGAACAAGCACTCTAAAATGTGATAAACTAGGGGTGCCTGGGTGGCTCAGTTGATTTAGCGTCTGCCTTCAGCTCAGATCATGATCCCAGGGTCCTGGGATTGAGCCCTACAGGGGTCCTTGCTCAGCAGAGAGCCTGCTTCACCCTCTCCCTGGTGTGCTCTCTCTGTCAAATAAATAAAATCTTCAAAAAATAATAAAATGGATAAACTGAATTTTGAATACCAGCTCTACTACCTACTGGTCCCATGAATTTTAGAAAGTTATTGAACCCTCAGCCTTGATTTCTGCATCTTAGAATAGGAACACTACTAAGTACAGATCATACATTAAATTATGTAATCCTGAGTCTAATCCAATGTGAGGGTTAAGGGCACTCAACCCCTGTACAATCAAAAATCTATGTATAACTTTTGACACCCTCAAAACTACTAACAGCCTACTGTTGACTGGAAGCCTTCCAATAACATAAACAGAAAATGAACGTATATTTTATATATTATATATATTATATATTGTATTCTTACAATAAAGTAAGCTAGAGAAAAGAATATGTCATTAAGAAAATCATAAGTAAGAGAAAAATACATTTACAGTACTATATATATATTTATTGGAAAAAAATCCTCATATAAGTTGTCCCACACAGTTCAAGCCCATTTTGTTCAAGGGTCAGCTATATTAACAAGCTTCCTAGGAAAGCTTGGGAATGAGTGGGATTTTCTCTAACGCTCTGGCACAAAGAACATGGTCACAGGAACAGTCAATATTGGTATAAAAAAGAGAACATGAGAGGTGCCTGGGTGGCTCAGTCAGTTGAACATCTGACTCTTGGTTTTAGCTCAGGTCATTATCTCAGGGTGGTGAGATCAAACCCTGTGTTGGGCTCTGTGCTCAGCCCCGAGTCTGCTTGAGATTCTCTCTTTCTCCCTCTCCTTCTGCCCCTCTCTCCCTGTGCTCTCTGCTCGCTCTCTCTCTCTCAAAAATAGTAAATAAGACTATGGACTCTGAAAAACAATCTGAGGGTTTTGAAGGGGCAGGGGGTGGGAGGTTGGGGGATCCAGGTGGTGGGTATTGGAGAGGGCACGGATTGCATGGAGCACTGGGTGTGGTGCAAAAATAATGAAGACTGTTATGCTGAAAAAATAAAATTTTTTTTTAAAAAGTAAGTTTTTAAAAGAAAAAAGAAAGAAACATGAGGCACAGAAAGAGGATTTTGAAATAAAATTCCAAAGTATAATGAGACAAGCTTGGGATCTGGGGTCATATAGAACTGGCTTCAAATCACAGCTCTACCATTTATTAGCTCTGTTACTTTGAGAATGTCTTTTGGCCCTTCAGAGACTCTTTTTTTTTAGTCTCCTGTAAAATAGGAATACTATCACATTAGTAATGAAAAGATTAGAGATTATGCAGAACATAATTGGCACTTAGTTATGGTGACTTTGATGGTCCCCAGTCCAGAGTTGAGTCTCCCAAGCACACAAAAACAGCAATGCCAATTTCCTACTGTGCACTTCCATTCCCTTGTCCCTTCCAACCAGCACTCAAAAAAATAAAAGCACTTCAGTTATCCCTTTGATTTTTCAAGTACCTATGAGGTCCCCCAAAGAATTCCCTCCTGCCCTTTGAACTTTTAATTCATTCTCAAATGATTTACTGGCTGCCTGGCCTCCAAATGACCATACTAGCAGTCATGTCCTTCCTCTCTGAAGCTCTGTCCCCTTGATAACAAGAGTGCCCCTGATGGGGTTTACTATTCCCACACTCTAGGAGCATGCTTCCAAAACAAAACTTTCAGCTTTGGAAGGAGCTTAACGGAAAGAGCAGTAAGGAGCGAGCTAACATTCTCTGCTTCTTCCACCAATGCCTGTGAAGGCTGAATCATCGCCTCTAAGACTTTCTCAGACTGTGTGTATTCCCTTCAGGCTTACTACATTCCTGATAAGGACAAACACTTCCTGGGATCCCCTTGAGCACTGTTCCTCGAGTTGGTTCCAGTGATTCAAACTCTGCAGCAGTAGTCTGGGCTGGAACGAACTAAGAGAAGGCCCCATAGTGTGTATTTTAAACTGTCACAGTATTGCCACTATGAGTTTCAGTCTGTTCCCTTTAGTGCCCTGACATGACCTAATTGACTTCCACAGAGACAGTCAGCCACCAATTAGATTAGACCCCATTAAGAAGGAGAACAGAGATGGTTCTTCTGGGCCCTTTTCAGCATTCTCAGCTTTGAATAAGATAGTGAGAAAAGGAATGTCATGGTCAAATAATGAGGACACTTAAGGCACTGGGTATAAATACCAGACGATGACTCACATCCAAGGCCAGTCAGACAGAACACGTTAGGGCTTGCTTAAGCAAAAGTGGAAAGACGCACACACACACACACACACACACACACACACACAGAGTATGTTCACATAAAGCTACCTCCTTTGGGATGAAGCAGTGAAACATCTGAGACAGACAGAAGACTTACACTCTGCTTTCCCCAAACGCATAGCAACAGGAGGGGTGGCTGCTGTTCTCAGAGTTTCAAAACAACACTTCCCAACAACAAGGGGAATGCTGTGATCATCAGTCAGCAGGCCTCTATCACATGCAAGCCTCAGGAACATAGCTCACACGCAAGACCTGCAGCAGCAAGAAATCCAACTGCTGCAAACCAAACTCTAAGTAGCTCAGAGACCAGCAGGTAACCACCCCCAACCCCCACTGTCATCAGCATCCCTCACATCCAATGCTGTATCAGGGATCTCTCTCAACTCCCACCTGTACTACCACTTCCTTCTGTGTGTTCCTTCTATCCCTAACTCACATACAATGTGTGTGTGTCATTCAAGTCTCACTCTGTTTAGTAGGTGTTACCAAAGTCATCTCCTCTTTTGAATTTGGAATTGGAAGGGGAAAGGTGAAAATGACCAATTATTGAATACAAAATTCTTGCTTGGCTCTTCCAGCAAAACCACTAAGGAAAGACTATTTTGTGCTTTGTGCTGAAGATGATGATGAAGATATAGAAGAACCTTTGTCCTCTAGAAGATTTTGGTCCAGCAAGCCAGACACAGGGCAGCCAAAGTACCATAGATTTCTACTGGAAAATCAGAACTCCAGCATTCCAAAGAGGGAGAGATGACTTCCACCAGGAGCAGACTGAGATGATGCCCTTGCAGTTGAGAGCTAGGGCTTGAAGGTTAAGCCCAACTGGAAGGGGCAGAGATGAGGAGAGAAAAGCCAAGGCACTCAAAAAACATCAGGATGGGGAATTTGGAAGCCAGAGTTTCCCCAGTGTGTTGGGGGACAGAGAGGAAACTATCCTGCCTGAAAACCTGGGTCCTAGAAGGAATGCTGCAAGTAAGACTAAAGCCAAATGGAGAATGGTCCATACACGAAGCTAAATCAGTTCAGGCTCTATTTTACAGGTAGCAGGGAACCATTAAATAACTTTAAGAGGGGGAGGGGAATGATCAAAGGGAGGGAAACCACTAGGGAGGTCACTACAGTAGTATAGTTGTTCCAGAAGGAGGATTCGTCCTGCCTGTCCCAGCTCTTGCAAGATCCTCCTTCAAAGCTGCCCTCTGTTTGAGCTCAGTGTTTCAGAGCTCATTACTATGCATCTCTTTCAAGCTGGGTGAGAAATGAATGACATTTCTTATTCTGAATAAGATTCCTAATGTTGTACTGAAGTTGGGTCAGGGATTGGAGTAGAAGTAAAAAGTCGAAGCTTCATTCACCCAGATCTTCCAGTTTAGAAGGAAGGCACTATGATACATCATTTCTATTCCTGTAATAGCATTGGGTGGCTTGGCCCCTGTGGTCACTGGTGTCTTGTAAGATCCCAACAGCAAAGTGGGGGCAGAGAGAGAGGGAGAGGGAGACAGAGAGAGAGGCAGGAAAGAACTGCCAACATAGGGCAAAACCTGATTGTCAAGTGCTTTTCTGGGGCCTGTTCCAGATCACTGTCACTTACAGGCTTAGACTAGAGCTCAGCCCTAAATTAGGACTCTAGCCTAGAAGCCAAGATGGGAGGTGGAAGGGCCCCACCTGGGTCTTAGCAGTGGGAATTAACTCTCCCTGATCCTTAATTCTTTTGGCTTTTATTAGTGGCTGGAAGGGGAGAGGGATGTAACCTGAACCCTAATGCAGCTGAGAAGGGCTAAGAGCCAAAAAAACCCTCCTTAAGCAGATACAGTATGTGCAGGGCCTGGGCAGGTTTCAGAACACTGCACATTTCTCCAGCCAAAGGCACAGGAAAATATGAAAAAATTACATATTTAACCCTTTACATCCAGAGGGGGAGAGTATCATCTTCTTACTAGGACTCATGCCGCAGAAAGAAGTTAGCAAGCTGGCTCTTGTAAAAGCCAGAGCACTCAGATAGCCTTTTTCAGAAAAATACCTCCAACAGCTAGATACTCAAGTCAACTTCAAATATAAATTATAAGCTATTTCACCTAGACAGAAGAGTTAGGTAAAGGAACCCAGGTGCCCATTGGCCCTTAGCCGGAAGTGAGTTCCTTCTACAAGGAAGGAGGGAGGGAGGGAGTGAACAGATCAGGTTCCGCAGCACAGGCATCTTTACAACATTCTGACTTTTAGTTCTTCACCATGCAGAAAAGCGGGTAACACTACACAAAAGTAATGGATCTAGAAAGAACATCTCAGAAATATGGGGGCAGAAGACAGATGGGTAGGCCCACCTGCACACAAAATTAACTTTTCCTGATAACTTCATTGAAGTATAACATGGCATCAGCGCTAAGGTTTGGGTCAGATAATCACTCCAAATTTGCAGAAGTCTCTTAATAATAAAGTGGCATTTTCTAGCCAGATTTGCAGTAAATGAGTTTTTGAAGCAACACTCCATTTCCTCCTTATTTTTTAAAAGATTTTATTTATTTATTTGTCAGAGAGAGAGAGAGCCAGCAAACACATAATCAGTGGGAGCGGCAGGCAGAGGGAGAAGCAGACTCCCTGCAGAGCAGGGATCCCGATGAGGGACTCAATCTGAGGACCTTGGGATCATGACCTGAGCCAAAGGCAGACCCTTAACCAACTGAGCCACTCGGGTATCCCTGTCTTCCTTATTTTAACATAAGAATCAGGATGAAATATGGTAAGGATGCCACTGAAGGCAGTCTAATCATATTTGCAAGCCTAACAATGCTTGTTCAAAGGTCACATTTAAAGATCAATACACTGTAGAAATATTAAGAATGATAATATTCATAGGTAAATAATACTACTCTATGCAGAATATAAAACTGCTGACAACAAAAATGCAATCCAGACTTGAAACTCCAGCGGTCTGAGGTTTGCTTTACTCTGCCTCCATGTTCTGTTTTTCATATAGAGAAAACAATCCTTAAACATCTTGGCAAAAGTCAACTGATGTTTTTTAACTGCCTCAAACCTTTTAACATTTCAAGCTTCATGTCTGAAGTTTGGCATTTTGACAGTTTCATCTATTTTTTGTCTGTTTGATTTGTGGACATTCCCATCACTTGAAAAGTCCCAAGTTAGACGGAACTTCGGCCAGTAACACCCCAGGTGACCAAGCATCCCGGCAGATTGGAGGAGATAAGACAAAGCCACCACCAGAAAAGCCCATTAAATAACAATGCAGGCCTGTTCCAATGTCTGTTGGAGAAGGGGCTTGTCTGGCAATTAATTAATTTCCAGAACAATCAGCAGATTGGTAAATTGTCTATGTTAACCATCATGTTCCTAAAATAATGATTTGCTGTTTCAAATGATCAGGGGCCTTAAATAAACAAATCCTTTTTTTTTTTCTCCAAACAGTCCATGGAACTTCTTAACTGGCCAGGCCTATTGATGACTGAGTCTCAGAAGACCCCAAAATGAATGAAAACTGGTTGGCCTTCCTAATCCCCATCACCACTTTGAAACTTTTAGCTTAGTTATACTGGATTCATCTCTGACCCCACCTCTCTTTCATTTCTTCAGATCCAAGTGGTGTGTATTACCACTAACCTCTGGCAACTTGCTAGTGTATAACAACAGCACATTACTAAGATGGCTGATGGCCTTGAAATGCCCCTCTGTATGGTTCAGTTTTGATTTCTTCAAGTGAGTGCTTGGGTGGCTGGTCCTCTGCCAGGTACTTTACCTTTAAGACATTAACTCTGATCCTCCAAAAACAAAAACAACAAAAAAAAATCTATTCTATAACCCAGTTTTCTGGGTTCTTCAGAAGAGTTGGCTCAAGTCCATTCATCTTTACATTCCACCAATCTGCAACAGTCAAGCAGATCCCCACTGACTCATTTATCTCACCACACAAACAGTATGACATTGGGCAAGTTAACTAACCTGACTATGCCTCGTTTTTCTCATCTCTAGAATGGTATTGATAAGAGTTCCTAAGTGTTAAATTGGAAAGCCACTGTCTGGCCCGGGGTATGCACCATGGAAGTATTTGTTAGAAAACAAATAAAAATGACCTTTATGGAGCTCTGTGCTGGTTTCATAGGCTGCAGGAAGACTAGTTTAGTTCCTAGAACAAACAGTCAATAAATTTAATGAATGAATGAATAGGCAAATAAATGACCAAACACACACCCTGTACTTGGGTAGCTAATGCTATTAGTTCACCGTGGGGTGAGAAAACTGACCTCAGTCTCCTGTGTCTTTAGGACATGCAGCAGTGTCTTTAGCATACTAACTTGGATGAATGCCTTTCTTTCTTCCTAACCTACCTAAATTCTACCTATCTCTCAAGGCCTAGCCCCAATTCTTCTTCCTTCTTCCGTAAAGCTCCCTGACCACATCAGTTCCCAGTGAAATCTCTTTCCACTAAATAAATTTTGTTCTTAGATCCTATCCCATTCACCACTTAAAGGTTTTTGTTTCCTGAGCTTGCAATAATGGTTCTCCTCAACAAAACTGTCACTTCCAGGGAACAGGTCTTCTGTGGTGGCTATCTCTTGTATTCTCTAGTTTAGAGTTAGACACTTTACAAAGTACTAACAAATATGTGTTGATTGGTTAGCTGATTGATTGATTGATTGATTGGAGGCTTAGCTGAGAGCTCTTAGGTAGGAGCCAAACAAGGTTTAGCATAGACTTTCAAATTGTTGGCTGTTTAGACATTAGCCAGAAATCAGGTCTGGTCTTCCATCTTCTGGCAGCAGAAGACATCCCATTAAAGGTGTCCTGCCACTTTGCATCTTCCCAAAGATTCCACAGCTGCATACAATTCTTTTTTTAAGTTCAAAATTCTCTTAAGAGAATTTTTGTTTAATATGAGACACCTGTGGAATGCTTTTTCTTAAATCACATACGCATCTAGTGTTTATATGAGATAAAGGATAAAATCCATCTCCCTCCCTCTTGGAAAGAAAAAGTGTGCGTATTATCATTTTCATTTTGCAAAAGAGGAAATTGAGACGCAGGAGGAAATGACTCACCCAAGAACACAACAAGTGAGTGACAAAGCGAAGGCTGAACTCCAGGGCTTCTGAATACAAGACTGTACCCCTTACCCTGATTTGAGATTTAAAACAAAACAAAACAGAATCCTTCCTTTCAGACTTATCCCTGAGGGGCATGTACTGGTAATGTTGGTTTTGGTACAAAATTATATTTCTCTCATTTCTTTCTCCCTCTCTTTCTGTCTACCTCTCTCCTCCACCCCCACTCATTTTTCTCTTTCTTTTCTATTTAATTTCTCTATTTCATTTCTTTTCCCAACCCCCAGCCTCATATTCTTATCCAGTTCTTTTTTTTCTTTCTCTTTCATTCATTCATCTATGTAAACACGGTATTATGGAAAGAATCTGGGATTTGGAGTCAGACAGATATAAATCTCAATGCCAGATTTCTACTTCTGGTATGTCTTAGACTCTATTATTTCACTTCCCCGAGCCTCAGTCCCCTCATCTGCACAGTAAAGACATCAGTATCTACCCCAAAGAGTTACTGCAGAAATTAAATGGGAAAACATGTAAAACACCTAGAAGCAGCAGGATTTGTGACACAGCGCATCTATTACCTCTCCCAGTACTCCATTTCTAGGCCTCGACTTCCCTTTGAGTTCAAGAGGTTGCTGAGATCCTACCAAACTACAGGGCCTTCACCCTGTGAGGCACATGTATACCAGTGGAGTTTCCAGGGTCTCCCCTTGTCCACTTTGCAGCCTCTTGTCTTGATACTCCTTGGCTGCAAACTCAAACTCATGCAGAGCTCCAAACTCTCAGTCAAGCCCTCCAAAGAACATGAAAATCAAGACCTTGTTACTCACCCCTGAGGCTCCAACATGTCATCACTCATCCTCTCAGTCAGAGAAGATGCCATCAAATGCTGCCTACCTGCAGTAGTTTTCATGGGAGCTTTTACTTAACATCAAACACAAGAAAAAAGAAATGGAAAACAGCAAGGCATCTCAACAAAGACAAGGCTTTAGCTTGTCATCTTCTCATAAGCAAAGATGGGGCTGCAGCCATGAGATTCTAACCCCTTTCCAGAATAACTAGTTGAACCAGCTTTACTCCCAGGTCTACCTTGTATCACCCCCAACCCCCAACCCCAAAAGAAAAAAAAAAATCCATTTCTGATGGACCGTGAAAGGCAGTATAGAAGAACCATTCAAAAGATACCTGCCAGAGGCTCAGGAAGAGAGCCGAGCATACAGCTGGGATTCTGCTGAGTAGCACGAGGGTGGGGGCCAGAAGACACCACAAAGGGTCTGTCCATCACTGGGCTTAACCCTTGATCTTGTCAAATGAGTCCCACTTCTCACATTCCTCACAGATGTAACATTAAAATCTTGAGTGAAAGTTAACAGACCATGCCTCATGCCATCCCTAAAAACATACCAGGAAACAGCCACTTCTGGGAAGATAGGAAGTAGTAGTGTGGAGAAATGCCATGCACTGTAACGATTGCCTGCTGTCGGTTGCCATGCACACTTCCACAGCCCAGACCAGGCAAGGATCCTGGAGCCCTTCACAACCCTTCAACAAAACAGACGCTTGCCCCACAGAGAGTCTGAGAAGAAACAGGAGGGTACAGAGAGGTGAAACAGCATAGCAAGATTACTCTGCAAGTGGATGAAAAAGTATCAGGAAGGCAGCAAAGGGCCCGTCCTCTTCTGCAACAGGATAGAGAGAGACACAGGGTGAGAATCTATCCCTCTGATCCAGCTATCAATTTGCTAAGTGTCTTCAAACTTTATCAACCTTAACTCTATGAGCTTCTCTTACCCCCATTCATCCCCCACCAGAAGCATGGCTGAGCCAAGATGGAAAAAGTTGGTGTAGCAGACTAGAAGGGCCCTCTGTGACCAAAGGAGAAAAAAGGTTGGGTTTTGGAGAGAGGGCAGAGAAGCCAATGAATGAACAAAGAGGCAATGGCACTTGAATGAGCCAGTCCAAAATGTAGGCCTCAAGCAACTGGTGCTGATGGGCGGGGACTGGGAAGCAAAGACTGGACAGGAAAGAAGGGCAGCCTGGATGCCCGGAAAATGTGTCTGCTGCTACTAGGCAGTGCTCATTCTGTGACCCAGTACAGTCATAGACCTGTGCTGAATGAGGAGGGAGTGGAGGTGAAGTCAAAGGGGAGGGGCTAGTCACTTTGAGAAACCAAGTCATCTTGATCTTTGTAAGTTTGGTGCCCAACCAGTATGGCTATGAGCCCAAGTAAACATGCCAATGTGATGTGAGGAAGAACGGATCATCCCTTGCAAAATTAATGCCTAAGACAATCTTTCCACTTGGCCTGTTTACACTGGATGTGGCAAAGGGGTGTAAGGAGATGAAACTCTACCCCATCCCAGTCACTGGAATATAATCTTTAGCCAGGAAAAGGAAAGATCTCAACTTATTCATTAGTGACTTAGTTGAAGTCTGTCTGAAGAGAATTTTTCAGGAGAGCACCAGGAGACAAAAATCTGGCTGCATGGAAATTGAGTGAAAGTGATCTAGGTATCAACATAAGCAATCACTGTTTGAAAGGTAACTGGTAAGCCTGGGGCTCAATTTTGGAGAAAAATTGAACCATATATACACTGTGCACACACACCGCATCTGAGCATCAGGAATAGGAACACACTGATAGGAGTAGAAACCCACAGCCCACCCAGGTCTGTGTAACAGAGATTGTGGAGCACTTGCCCCTAACTTATGAATAAATTGTTCTCCAAGAAAACCCTTTTTGTGAATAAACAGCTTGGAGCTTTGGATAGTTTCCTATAGGCAGAATATTGGAATAGAGCTTAATCCTCATTATTATGGAAGGTTGAGAGGCCTGGAGAAGAGAAAGTGGAAGGCTAGGAAACGTGCCTTTCTGACACAGTGTTTTTGACAGTGGCTAAATTCACAGCAGTTCTGGAGAGGCCAATTTAAAGATTTTATTTATTTATTTGTCAGAGGACAGAGAGAGAGAAGGGAGAAGCAAGGGTAATGGCAGGCAGAGGGGAATGCAGGCTCCCCTCTGAGCAAGAAGCCCAATGCGGGGCTCGATCCCAGGACCCTGGGATCATGACCTGAGCTGAAGGCAGAGGCTTAACCCACTGAGCCACCCAGGTGCCCCTGGAGAGGCTTGTTTAATGCATGGGTATGACTGATGAAATTATATTGATAATAAAGTCCCAGATCAGGGCTTTAGGAGCAAGAAAAAAATATTTGCCCAACTTAGGTGTCAAACTGGTAGATGTGAGGGGCCTGCAGAGACAAGGCTGTGGGTGCAAGGCCTCCAGCAGCAGTGACTCTTACAGGTATTCCAGGTATAGACAGAAGATCTCAGAACCCAGGGCTGGCAGCAACAGCAGGAGTTTTGCACTCCATGCCAGTGGTGATGTGCAGGGAGATGAATATCTATCAAGGGGTTGGGACATAGACCACTGTATCTAAATTCCTCCATAAGGGCTCTGTAAGTTGGAGACTATGTCACACAGTCAGCATCTTCAATCTTGGAGACACCGATTTTTCTCAGAAGGAGAAAATTCAGGGCAGAGAGGTTACTCCTACAAATTCCAAGCCAAAAGCTGATAAAAAATAAAATAAATCTGATCTTCTAAAGTTCTGATTTTGACACTCTTCATTAAACTCTACTTCTTCTATGATACAACTTCCTTCTCTGTAACTTTTTATATAAACATGTATGTTCCTTGAGGTCAGAGCTTGTATCTTCTCTCATCTTGCTTAGAACACTTCTCTCAACACTATCCTGGGCTAGGCATGGGGCTGGGGCAACTCTAAAGAAACAATAAGAGATGAAATATGTCCCTCCCAAATCTGTTACATGGCTGTCTCAGATGTCTAGGTAAAGGTCTTTGGCAGGTAAGGCTTAGCAGCAACAAAGTACTCCCACTAAAAGGTTCTGCTTGACACAGGATCTTTGTATGGCATGGATATACCAGAAAGAGCCACAGTGATCTTCAGCTTTATTGTTTTGTTTGTTTGTTTGTTTTTTTAAGGATCCAACTCGACCTTGGTCAGACTCTTCTAACTTACTGTATTCAGCTGCAGGCTCCATAACTAAAGAAGAACAGGGACAGGCTGGAGTGCATCCAGAGTGGGAGGAGGAAAGGGGAGAGGAGGCTGGATCTCAGATGCCAGTAAGGAATAGCTGAAATTGCTAGGGCTCTTCAGCCTAAAAAGGTGAGACAAACGGACATAGTCTTGTGTCTTTGGACCCGAGACAAAGAGAAAGCATTCTTGTTTTGTGTGGTCCCAGAAGGTAGGACTAGGACCCCCTGGTAGAAGGTAGAGGGATGATGATTGCCACTCAGCATATGAAAAATTATCTACAGTCAACTGGCTAAGAAGAGAGTGAACTCCCCACATGAGCATAAGACAACAAACTCAGAGCTACTAGACTGAAGGCTAATGGACTGGTTAAGATTAAGTCCTGGAAACCCCCCAAAGGCCCTCTTGACTCTGAGAATCTGTGATTCTAGACCTCCTCCAAGAATAGCATCGGATTAGCAGCCCTGAGTCAAGGCTGTCCTTTGGTACTTGATGGGGGTGGGAAAATTATTCACTTTCCTCAGATGGGTTAGCATCTTTTCCACCGTAGTTATGAAGAAGCCTAACTATAAAAACTGTGATGGTCCTTCTAGATAAACCACTCCACAAACTCCAGTCTCAAGCCTGAGTCTCTTTTTTCTCTTAAAAAAGAAATTCCTGGGAGGGGTTTGGGGAGAGCAAAAGGGGAAATCATTTAAAAAAATTTTTTCAAGGGACAACGCTCAAATGTCTTCCAGCTGGAGTTGAATTATTTTCTTTGTCTGAGGTTTTGGAATGGGAAAATCCTCTAACAGGCTTGGCCTTTTTCACTTTAGGGAGCACATGTGTGGATCTCAATAGGGTACCAGGTGTATTATGACAGCCAGCAGGCCCCGAAATAGTGTGCCCCCAAAGCTCAGCCAAGGGTTACCAGATATACCACCTGTCCTTCTTGCTCTACCTCCCTCCAAACTTCTTTGTATCTTCCTGGAGGGATTCCTCCTCCAGGTCTCCAAATGCCTGCTACTCTCTGGGACAGTTGAGGTAATGAGACCCTAGATACCTTTGCTGATTCTAGAGGCAGATGAGGGGGGCACTAATGTAAGTACCTAGGCTGGACTAAGCTCCCAAGAAGCACACCCCATGAAGGTCCCTTTGTGAATGTCAAGCTCTGGTCTGGGGTGGGCCTTGCCTGTAACACAACTATGAAGGCTTCATAGGAACTACTGGTTCTCATATACCATTACCTCTGCAGCCAGCAAGAACTCTAACTTGCAAATTTACTGCCAGCCACAAGATGGCCTCAATCTGACTTAACCCAGGTCCTCTTGAAATTTCAACTGCCCCTTAGTGTGCTTCTTCTAGAAATAAGGTCATGGTGGGGATGGGGAGGAGGATGGGAGGGAACTAAAAACAATGTAAAGAGCGTGTCCTGCCATCTTCCTAGGCTAAAGATGGCAAACAGTATGAGAGTTTTCCCAATTCATTCTCACGTCATCTTTAATAATAAAGATGGGACAGGTATGCCCACACCCACTTAGCAAATAGGCATTTAGGTCTAGAGAGGGTAAAATGACATAGCAACAGCAATGCACAGCAAGTGGAGGAGGTGAAGTTTCCTTCTCCTCCAAGCTACTCTCTCATCCCACTCTACTTTGTTCTGGAGCAGTCCGGAACAAAGCCCCCACTTGCTTCACTGTGCCTACTTCACTTTTTTTTTTCCCCACTGAAAAATGGGCCAGGAATAAGGCAAATATGTAGGATAAGCCTGTCTTCTCCTCCCCAATTTTTCTCCTTCTCCTGGATCCCCACTGATCTCCACCCTCATTTTCACCCCACCCTCAGCCAACCTCAGACACATTTCCAAGGACTCACAATGAGTATAGAAACTTCATGCTATGGTCAGTAACTCTCTCTGTCTCTGTCCATCTGTCCATCTGTCTCTCTTTCTCTCTACCTCTCTCTCTCTCTCTCTCTCTCTCTCACACACACACACACACATCACAGAAGGATAAAATTTGAATATCCGAGTCCTCTGAGAAGCTCTATTTGATGCAGAATCATTGCTGCCAGAACCTTGGAAAGGTCACCCATCCCCATAGAATATCTTTTCCAGTACAGGGAGCCAACTTCATGGATGACTGTCTACACTGTAGAGGGGGACGCCTAGCTAACAAACCAGATAAATATGATTAGAAGAGAATCTCTACTTTATCCAAATATGATTCCTGGGCCAATGAGGTAGTATAAGATGCTAACCTAAGGAATTAATAACACCAAGTTCATGGGCCCAAGTCCCTTGTGGGTTATGTTTCTTTGGAAACATCACAATGTACAGGGAAATCATAAGCCATCCCTTAACACTTGGGATAATCAATAGCAGGTTTTTAAAAAAAAAAAATTCCTCTTTCTTTCTCACTGAATTGTGAGAAGACTACACCAGTCTCCTAAAACTTGGGCAGCTGAATTTCCTACATTTGAGGAACTCACAGGAGCCAGTAGGAATCAACCATTTCCCAACCTGATCATTTCCTGGTCCAAAGGTTCTCCCATGACAAATACGAGGTAGCCTTTTACATTCTCTGTAATCTTTCTCACTAATCACCCTTTCTCAAATCCATCCACTCCTGAGAGTGGCAAGCTATCTCTAAGCATGTACTCCACACCAGACCCCAACTGTTTTTTTTCATGACACCAAAGGAGGTCCTCCAGCATTTCCCACCATGATTCTTGCACCTTACCTCTTTCTCTGCCTGACCTGAGATCCTCACAGTGATTTGGAAGCACTAAAATAGTCCTTTCCTCCTCCTTGACTTCAGCAAGGAGTGTCTGTAATCCAGTTCCTCATCTACTGTGGAACCACAGGCTGGTGTGGACAGAGTCACTGGGAGAGCTGTCAAGACTAGATACACCCCTGAATGGTACTACCCCATGGCCCTTCACAAACTACAGTACTACCAGAAGAATCAAGAAACTCTCCAAGTGGTAGAAAATATGACGGACTTGGACCCTAGCCCTGATTCACTGTCACTCAGGGCATCACGGCCTCAATTTTTCCATCCATTTCTCCACAACCTTCCCTGACTGTCTCCCAGGGTGACTGGAAGAGGCTTATGAAATAAAGGATATGGAAACACCATATAAATAGTAACACTGTATGCAAATGGAACAAAGCCTCATCTTCATTCCACAACCCTTCTGAGAAGAAAAGGGCCAGAGCTAGCATCAAAGATTGCCAGCTGGGCTGTCAGTCTTATTTAAAGACCACCCACTTGAACCTTGTAATAGACATGAGGACACCTAAGCCCACAAAGGGCAAGTGATGCACTCAGGATCTCAAAGCTAATGAGTGGCAGAGCAGGGGCTAGAACCCAAGGTTCCAACCTGCCAATACAATTCTCTTTCTACGGCCTTCCATCCCATCTGCATGTGTGTGCAGACTGATGTTATTTTCGAGAAGAAAACTGTATTGTTCTGAAGCAAGAGGAAACAAAACTAAGTCAGAAAAATGAAAAAGGGACTAATAAACTATGCCACACA
Organism: Neogale vison; assembly: GCF_020171115.1. NCBI lineage: Eukaryota > Metazoa > Chordata > Mammalia > Carnivora > Mustelidae > Neogale > Neogale vison. Next base: position 87,678,122 of record NC_058105.1, on the reverse strand, counting down.
GTGTCTTAGCAAGAAAAAAATACAGGCAATCACTGCACTTAAAAAAAAATAGTATGGCCCCTTTACACAATGTTGGGGCTAACTAGGTTATATACAACTGGCTTTTAGTGCAAGGTGCCAGGCTGTTTGGGAGGAATAGGATAAATGATTTTACCCCCTGCATACCTAAATGTGTGTAATAATGAGTTTTCATATAATAGGGGTCAACTGTATGTTCAGCGGAAAGGGAATCATTAAAAGGCACCCTGCCTCTCAACACACGAGTCTCCTCCTCAACAGCTTGGCCAAGGAAACCCTCGTCTACCCTCAAATAATCCCCAGCCAGACCACAAATTGCTGGCTGCCCCATACTTAGTAACACCCCCTGCTATGCTCAGCTCGGGCTCACAAAACAATCCAGGGCCATAGCAGTAAGCACTCTCTGGGGCGCTTCTCAGCATGGCTCAGCCCCAGAGAGAGGTGAAAAATGACCTCTCCAAGATAGGCTGTCCAAGCAGACTGGAAATTCTGTGGATGGTGTAAGGAGAAAAAGAAAGGGAGGAACTGCCAGACCATGGACGAGTGCATAGCCCATTCTGACCTTGGTGGAAAGAGGGGAGAGAGGAGACTGATTAGAAGAAATTCCTGAAGGTCAGGATTCTCGCCTCCCCAAAATGGTTGTTTGAGAGTGTTGCTGTTTTCTTTGCCTTTTTTTTTTTTTTGAAAAAAAAAAAAAAGCTTATTAACTCCCTCCAGAGAATATTGAAGGGAGAGTGCCTTAAGAGGGGACGTGACAATGGGTGACAAAGGCATCTCAGGGTGCTTCCAAATACATGACCACTGTGGGGAAGGGAGAGCCGGATGAAGATAGGGGTTGGTTATTGGTGTTTCGGGAGGCCAAAGACCCCAGGTTTCCCCAACAGCTCCTCAAAGTTTTCCCTCAGGTACCTGAGACTGCTCAAGCTGACTGGTACACCCCGTGGCAATACTCCAGGGTTCCTAAGAGTGTGGGCCCCAAGGCCTGAAGGACCTCTCGATTACAAGTTAACTAGCACGTCCAGTACAAGGGGAGATGGCAGCACAGGTTACTGGGGCGTGTGGTAGGGCACTGGCCACCCCCTGATGAGATGTGACCTCCCTTACAAAGCCCAAAAAATAGTGACATTTGTTCCCTGCTGAGAAGCCACATATTTCTATCTCCAGCCCAAACCCACGTCTACAACCTCAACTGCAATTTGAGTGGGTTGGAAGGGGAAGAGTTTTTCAGATTTGAGCACTTAAGAGAAACAAAAACAAAACACACACAAAAAAACCGGGATGAAGTTCGACGAGTTCCTTCCCTTGGCAATCTGGCGTCTCAAGGTGAATGGCCCTACAAATCTCTCTTCCCGGTAACAGCCCCCGAGGCCCCCACAGCCCCACACCTCTACCGGGGATGGCTCCTTCGCGGGGAGGTGAGGGGGGGGTTCCTGGAGCACTCAGGAGAGCTCCTCTCCCCTGTCCTCCGCTGCAACTTGGCTTCCAGCAGATCACAACCTCCTAAAACAAACAAACCCTGGCGGCGGCGGCGGCGGCGGCGGCTCCAGCACAGCTGCGCTCCATGGCGCAAAAGTTTCCTCCACACTTCTCAATGTGCAGGAAATCTCGCCGGCGCTGAGGCAGGACTCCGGAGGGAGGGAAAGGCCGAGCCGAACCGGCAGGAGCAACGTCCGGCTGCTGAATGGATGTGCGCGCGTCCGGCCGTGGGAAGTGAGGCTGACGAAAGCCACCAGTGCCTCATCTCCGTTCCCACACCAGACCCTCGCCCTGCAACCTGCCCGGTTGGGACGACCCGCTGGTTGGCGGAGGGGCCAACGCTGCTAAGAGAGCTGCCAAGTGCCGCTGCCCGTCCCCCAGGGGCGCGGGAACTTCCAAGGAGAAACCCCCACCAGCCACCACTTCCTCCAGCTCAAACTGAGGGGAGCAACCGCCCCGACGTGGAGGAGCAAAAAACTGCCCCCAGAGCCTCCCGAGTGTGTGCGCACAGGGCTCTTAGCCCCGGGCCAGCAATGCTCCCACCCGTGCTCCCGCCACCCGTCAGGGGTGTCTGCGCCTGGGCTGGCGGCAAGACCCCTCTGTTCCGCTAATGCTCCACAGGAGGGCTTTCACTCCCAGCCCCACCGAGTTTCGAAGTTGATTTGAGGGCCGCGTACCGCGGCAGCCTGCGCACCCGCTAGTCCATTCAAAGTTGGGCACCGCTGGAATAGAGGCGCCAGTTCTTACCTTAGACACCGTGAGCGGTTCGCAGTGTTCCAGACCCCCCTTAAGGGTGAAGCCCCAGGGCGCCCCCCCTTGCAGCTGCACAGGGACGTACTGGAAGGACCCAGGCCGGTTCTCCATCCTCGGCTCGACTCAGGCGCTGCGGGGCTCCTTTTCCGCGGGGGCTACGTTGCCTCCGCCCCCAGCAGCTCCGCCACCATCGCCCTCCAGCGCTACGCCACCCCGCACCGCCCTGCTCCGCCTACTCTGCCGGCTGGAGACGCTCGGGCAGCGGGCGAGCGCGAGGAGGAAATGACACGGAGCTGGAGAAAGGGGGAGAGAGGGAGGGGGGAAAGGAGAAGGAAAAAAAAAGAAAAGAAAAGAAAGAAGGAGAGGCGGAGGGATAGCGCGTAATGGACAAGAAAACGGAGCAATGGGGAGGAGCAGTCAGTGGGACCTCGCCTATAGGATCGCTGGGGAGCGGGCGCGAGGCAAGGCCTCACATCAATTGTTACATTGTTTCATTCAAGCTGCTCCCCCCCACTTTGGTCCTCCTCCTTACGGCTGGGTTCTCCGCCCCTCCAGCCAGCGGAGGAGGGAGGTGAAAGTCGTTAGTGTGGATAGCCCGCGTGGCCAAGTGGGCTGAAACGCTGGCTTCCCGATTAGCGCGTTCATGTTTCTCTGAGTGCCTTTTTCTTCTGAAGGTCCCCAAACCGGGTCGTGGGAGGGTTATAAGGCTGCTAATTTGTGGACTTTGCCTAGAGGGATGGAAAGTGGAGTAAGCAGGCCAGCGAACACAGTGGGGCTGTGTGTTTAGGCTGCTCAGTGTGTATGCACTAGGTGTGTGGGGTCATTATGAAACATAGCCCCGAGCATAGTTTAAATAAAGAAACACTTTGAGGATGCCCCCTGCCCGGGCTTAGCCACACCCTGGCTCAGCGCTGGCGTCTGTGGGTAGCACTGTGCTTGTATATGTTCCAATCTGGAGTTTCTGGCACGGCCTTGCACTTGCCCCACTGAGATGACCAAGCCAGAAATCAGCAAACTGCTAGCAGACTAGTAGTATTGTTTCCACTTCTAAACAAACCTATAGGAAAGAGCCTCCATTGATAAGCTGGCCAATTAACAGTGTTGTGCCTTTTGGAAGAATCAGCTTTTAGACAGGATCCAGACATCTCTGCTCATCTGTTCATGCTCCAGGCTGTAGTTTTTGAGCTACAAAATTAGCTACATTTAGAACAGACCAAACGCGCGCGCACACACACACACACACACACACACACACAGTAATTGTCTCAAAAAGTGAACCTGTTATTAAATCTTATGCTGATTTCTAAGTCTTGACCCAGACAAGTTCCCTACTCTCCCTGAGGTATTGTCTCTAGAGCCACGTGCAGGCAGTACATTTTTCAAAGGGCCTCACTCTAGCAGGGAAAGTTTTGACAACTCCGTTGTGACTCAAGGGGCTCTTCCACTGCCTCTTGCCTGTTCTATCTCTTGCGCTCTTCCTGGAGAGCTTGTTCCTCATCACCAAAGGACACACTGTGGCTCCCTGCCTTCTACAGTCGGCTTTCTGTGGACAAGGTTCCCACTCTTTACTACTCTTCCCTCACCTGTCAGACTCTTCCCCTTGCCTGCTGTGTACCCTGGCAGGCCGATGAAACTTCTCTCATGGGCCTCCTTCCCTCCCTCCCCCAATCTTTCCTTCTCAGCCTTCTAAACTGTCTGCATGATATGATGCTGACCTAACTTTTCTTTAATAAAACTGCAATTTGGATGTTTATGGCCTCCCTTTTTAAAGTCCTTAGAGATGATTCACAGAGGAAACCACCTTCAATATTTTAGACTTCTAGCCTACAAAAACCATTTCGATCATGGTCACTGTTTTGCATTTCCTCTCCTAGAAAGCAGAAAACTTGAGAAAATGGCATCTCAATTTCTTGACTCTTAGTTTTTTGTCAAACTATGACATTCATTTACTCGATCCCATCTTGAAACTGATTTTTTTTTCCTTTTTGTGATAAGACTGTAATCTTCATGATTATTGCTTGGTGGAACTCAGCATGTTTCAGTCTTAACATATTGAAATCTGCAAATCTCAGTTCACAGAATAGGTAGTCATCACTCAAGGTCTACTTAGAATTATGTGTCTAGACTAGAGGAAGAAGTGTGGAAGAAGGAGACACATATATGAGTCCTGGCCTTGTCACTAACTAGATGGGTGACCTTGGGCAAATCACTGAACTATTTTTAGTTTCATTTTCTTCTTTTATAAACTTCAGCTAGTAAACCCTAAATTATCCACCTCCCGGGCCTGTTGAAGGCTAAAATGAAATAATACATATGAAAACACTATGTCTTCTTGCACACTTCATTTTATCCTTTTTACTAATTACTGAATAAATTACCTGGCCCCTGGTGCAAAGAGCACATAAATAGACATTCTGAACATCAGATGACTAGACAGTGTTGCTTCTTTACTGATAAAAATCACTGCTAGTAGCAGGGATGTTATTCTTCCTTCCAGTTAGTGGGAACATAATTATGTGGTAGAAAGGGTACTGGGTAGAATTTGAGATGCCTAGTTTCTAAGCTGGTTCTGCTGTTAAATTGCTGTGTGAAAGTAAAAGGATCACACCCCATCTCTGTAAATTGAAGGGATTGAGCTACTTGGTTTCTTAAGTTTCTCTGCAGTTGACAAATTCTGTGACTATGTCCCAGCAAAGGGTTAAAAAGAGCATATGTGCAAACAAAGACTTGATGGTGGAGATGAAACAAGTGAAAATAAGTCGATGGAGAAGAATCCAGAGATGTTTTTCTGTGTGTGGCTGTGTGTGCGCACATGGTGTGTCCAACTAACAGATAATGAATGCACTCTAACGTATGTTAAATTGCCTGTGGAAAAAAAGGTGGAAAGTCCAGTAGGCAGGCAAAAATAGGAAACTGCATTATAAGAGAAGGGTGGTGATTGATAATACACATTTGGGTTATAGCTGAAGCCATTTGGAGTGGATAATCTCACCCAGGGGTAGCACAGTGATAAGAAAAGGGGGATTTCGATGGAATCTTGGATTATGCTAATATTTAAAAGTCAAGAAGGATCACAAAGGATCTATAAAGGAGCAGACAGAAGAGGTGGGCAAAAGGCCAATCATCAGAAACAGGGAGAGAAATTAAAAACAAGTTGTTTACTTCCTCCTTATTAAAAAAAATCCTCACAAGTCTTTTCTTCATTAGAAATCTATTGACCAGTTTATCTTTTTGGAAGGAAAAAGACTAAAATAGCAGTCCTTCCCTGAACTTTTTTTTTTAACTTCCTTAGCTCCATCTTTTGTAAACTCAAATTTGAATACAATTTCCCTCATAAGAAGTGCCTCTAAATCCTTTCTGAACTAAGGATTCTTTTGAGCTTCTGGTGAAATCTATGCATTCCCTCCCTTAAAGAGCTACACATCATCATGCAATGTTATATTCAGTTTGGGCTGAGACTTATAGACCATAGCTTCAGAAACCTTGCTCTAATAAAATATAAATTTTTTTATTGTGGTAAAAAAAAAAAAACCACATTACATGAAATCTACCCTCTTAACAAATTTTATTTATTTATTTATTTTCTCTTAACAAATTTGTTAAGTGTTCAGTATGGTATTGCTAAGTAAACTGCACATGTTGTACAGTGAATCTCTAGAACATTTCCATCTTGCATGACTGAAACTTTATACCCACTGATCAGCAACACCCATTTCCACCTCTCCCCAAGCCCCTGGCAACCACCATTCCACTTTCTTTTTCTTTCTTTTTTTTTCTTTTTTTTTTTTTTACTTTTACAAACTGTTTATTTTCCATCAACTTTATTCCCATTTTGTTTGCCTTTGTGGAAGAGCAGCTTAAGACCACTCAGTGGTTGTTCCAACCCATTCAGTGGCTCGAGCAGTGGGGGCTGCAAACCAGTCTTCAGTGGCTGGCTTGGCGCTCCAGCCTTCAGAGGGAACTGCTGAGCAGACACAGAGGGCACCTGCGGGACTTCAGACCAGTCTGCAACTGCAGGTTGAGTAGCCGTGAACTGAGGAGCTGAAGCCATCCATTCACCCTGGAGTTCTTCCTTGGTCACTGCCTTTTCAGCACCGGCCTGCTCTTCCTTTTCAGTCTCTTCAGGATCTCTGTAGAAATAGAGATCAGGCATGACCTCCCACATGGTGTCACGCAGGCGCAGAACTTCCCTGGCCAGCATCCACCACAACAGACCCACAAAGCGAGCTCCCTTGTTGTTGCAAGGGATGACAATGTCCACATAGCGCAGAGGAGAGTCTGTGTTACACAGAGCAATGGTCGGCAGGTTAACATAAGACGCCTCTGTGAGAGGTTGGTGGTCAGCCGTGGGATCAGTAACCACCAGAAGTCTGGGCTCTCAGAAGGATGCATGGATCTGGTTAGAGAATGAATGGAGTGAAGCAGCCGGCAACTGGAGCGGCTCCAGTAGCAGCAGCAAATTTCAGCACAGCTCACCGGCCAGTATTCCTGGGCAATATGACACTAACATAAGCTGGGTTTTTCAATGGCAACAATGGCACGCGCTGCCAGCAGAAGCTTCTCCCAGGTTCTCCTCAGATTTATGGTGTAGATACCATCACTTTTCCTTCTGTAGATATCCTCTTCCATCTGGAAGTCAAGGTTGGTGCCACCTAAATGGGTTCATGCTGCAAGGAATTTGAGGACATCCTCTTCCTTCATTTGCAGGACATCAAGTGCTCCGGACATTGTGAAAGTTTCCTGTTAAGTTACGATGGGAATGCAAAACAACGCTGTATGGACCCTTCCCTAGGTAGCGTGGAAAGCCCATTCTACTTTCTACTTCTATGAATTTGACTACTTTAGATACCTCATATAAATGGAATCTTGCAGTATTTGTCCTTTTTTGATTAGCTTATTTCACTTAGCCTAATGTCCTCAAGGTTCCTCCATATTGTAGCTTATGACAGTATCTCCTTTCCTTTAAAAGGTTGAATAATATTCTATTATATGTAGAAACCACATTTTCTTTAGGCATTTATCAGTCAGTGGGCATTTAGGTTGTTTCCACCTTTTGCCTATTCTGACTAATGATTCAGTGAACACAGTAGTGCAAATATCTCAACATCCTCTCTTAAATTCTTTTGAATAAATACCCACATGTGGGATTGCTGGCTCATTTGGTAGTTCTGTTATTAATTTTTTCAAGACTGTTTTCCATAGTGGCTACCCATTTTTACATTCTCACCAGCCGTACACAAAGATTACAATTTCGTCACTTCTTTACCAACATTCATTGATAGAGATTTCTTTTTTTCAATAGTGTCCATCATAACAGGTGTGATGTGATATGCATTTCATTTCCCTGATGATTAGTGATATTGAACTTCTTTTCATATACTTGTTAGATATTTGTATGTGTTCTTTGGATAACCATCTATTCAAATCCTTTGCCCAATTTTTAGTCAAGTTTTGTTGTTGTTGTTGTTTTCTCTTGAGTTGCAGAAGTTCTTTATATATTTGGGATATTAAGCCCTTATAAGACATATGCATTGCAAATATTTTCTCTCATTCTGTAGGATACTTATTGTTTTGTTCTTTTTATTTGTTTATTTTGTAGTGCAGAAGCTTTTTATTTGATGTAATCTTCAATTGTTTACTTTTGCTTTCCTTTCCTATGTTTTTGGTGTCATATCCAAGAAATCATTACCAAGACCAATGTCATGAAGATTTTCTCCATGTTTTCTTCTAGGAATGTTTTGGTTTCAAGTCATACATTTAAGTCTTTCATTCATTTTGAGGTGATTTTTGTGGGTGGTATAAGATAGGGGTCCAAGTTTCATCCTTTTGCATATGGATATCCAATTTTCCCAACAGCATTTATTACAGAGACTATCTTTTCCACATTGTGCATTCTTGGTGCCCTTGTTAAAGATTAGTTGACCACATATGCTTGGATTTATTTTCTGGGGTTTCTATTCTATTCTGTTGATTTGTGTATCTATTTTTATGCCAGTATTACACTGTTTTGATTACTATAGCTTTGTAATACAGTTTGAAATTAGGAAATGTAATGCCTCCAGCTTTGCTCTTCTTTCTTAAGATTGTGTGAGCTATTCAAGGTCTTTTGTAGTTCCATACAAATTTTAGGGTTTTTTTCTCTTTCTGTGAAAAAATGTCATTGGAATTTTGATAGAGATTGTATTGAATCTATAGATTGGGTTATATAGACATGACATGTATTTATTTAAAGAGCTCACATATATAATTGAAATAATGTTTCAACAGAAAATGTAACAATATTCAGTCAGTGAGTTTAATTTGCCCTAGATTGGGAGAACAACTGCTAAATGGTAGGCATTCTACAAGGCACTTTCCATACAGTATTGGCAATGATTACAAAGACCCTGCAAAGTAGGTATTTTTAACTGTTTTCCAAATGAGAGTTGAGTGAGTTTCCAGCTAAGCCAGGAAGTGGTAAAACCAGGATTACAAGGCAAGGAGGCCAAAGAAGCATCCTGTGATAAGTTGATTAATCATGTCTCTGTTGTATTTTCCTCTTTTGCAAAGGAGGCAAGTGATTGAAGTCCTCCATTCTGCTCTCTTCATGTTCCTACTTGGGAGTACTTCGGCTGGAATAACTTATTTGGTCTGTTTCTTCACCCCTGGGGGAGTTAGAAATTCTGTCTAGCCAAGTGAGAAGAGTATGAAGAAGTTTATTATTACTGCCTATATATTCACTGTCCACCAATCCAGCTTTTAACAGTAAAAAACAGATATTTTTCATCTGTGCCTCTCTGTTTCCTGTGTTTCTGTTTTTTCTGAACTTGTTCTGAGTAGATGAAATAGGTGTTACTTCTACATAGTTTGTGTGTACTCTGTCCACTTATATATTCCATACTGTCTCTTGAATATCTATATGGGCCTATTTCTGTCTTTTAAAATCATTTATTTATTTATTTTTAATATTAATTTATTTATTTTCAGCATAACAGTATTCATTATTTTTTCACCACACCCAGTGCTCCATGCAATCCATGCTCTCTATAATACCCACCACCTGGTACCCCAACCCCCCACCCCCCGCCACTTCAAACCCCTCAGATTGTTTTTCAGAGTCCATAGTCTCTCATGATTCACCTCCCCTTCCAATTTACCCCAACTCCCTTCTCCTCTCTAACTCCCCATGTCTTCCATGCTATTTTTTATGCTCCACAAATAAGTGAAACCATATGATAATTGACTTTCTCTGCTTGACTTATTTGTGGAGCATAACAAATAGCATGGAAGAATTTATTTATTTATTTATTTAGATGGAGCACGAACAGGGGAAGGGGCAAAAGGAGAGGGACAAGCAGACTCCCCACTGAGTGGGGTTCCCTGCTGACATGAGGCTCAATCCCAGGAACCGAAGATCATGACCTGAGGTGGAATCAAATGCTTAACCAACTATGCCGCACAGGTACCCCTATATGGACCTACTAACACAGCACTGATTGAATAGGAATCTCTCTGTGTGCACATCTGTCTCCAAAGAAGACATCCAGCTGGTCAACAGACAGATAAAAAGTCATTTGACATCACTCATCATCAGAGAAATGCAAATTTAAACCACAATGAAATAACACCTCACACTTGTCAGATTGGCTAAAATAAAAAACTCAAGAAACAAGTGTTTGCAAGGTTGTTGAGAAAAAGGAACTCTCCTCATAGTTGGTGGGAATGCAAACTGGTGCAGCCACTGTGTAAAACAGTATGGAGTTTTCTCAAGAAGTTAAAAATAGAGCTACCTTATGTTCCAGTAATTCCACTACTGGATTTTAACTCAAAAAATATATGCATTCCCACGTTTATTGCAGCATTATTTACAACAGCTAACTTATGGAAGCAGTCCTAGTGGTGTCCACTGATAGATGAATGGATAAAGAAGATGTGATGCATAGACACACACAGACTGGAATATTACTCAGCCATAAAAAGAATGAAATCTTGCCATTTGTAACAACATGAATGGAGCTAAAGAGTATAATGTTAAGTGAAATAAGTCAGAGAAAGATAACTACCACATGATTTCAATCAGATGTGGAATTTAAGGGGGAAAATAAACAAAAGAAAAAAAGAGAGAGAGAAAGCAAGAAACAGGTTCTTAACTCTAGAGAATAAACAGATGGTTAGCAGAGGGGAGGTGGGTGAGGGGGATGGGTAAAAGAGGTGATGGGCATTAAGGAGTGCACTGGCCATGATGAGCACTGGATAATGTATAGAAGTTTTGAAGCACTATCTTGTACACCTGAAACTAATATAACATTGTATGTTAACTAAATGGAATTAAAATAAGAAAAATAAAATAAAATAAAACAAGGTGGGAAAATTTTTTTAAAGGAAGTATGTGTGGGTATTAGGCCCACGCTTTGTATGATCCTGAAGGGAGTTTGACCTGAGCTTCTTTAGGAAAGAGAGGGAGAGAGAATGAAGAACACTGCTTGAATTTGGCTTTGAGGCCATCTTCCCATAGTTACACAATGAGTGTTGCCCTTCTCCCCTTGAAGCAGGTTCTACCTGGAAAGGCTGCTATAATCCCATTTCTTTACATTTTCTTCCATCTGGAGCCACAGACTTCCCTCTTCCTGTATGTATACTAGAAGTCGCCATTTAAGAAACCATTTTTGTTCTGGCTCAAGATTGTTTACAGATTATTTACTGACTAGGGAAGTTCTCATTTGTCATAGGCAAATTATCACATTGGAGAAATCTAACGTGTGTTTTGTAATTGTTACCTAGTGTTTCATGACATGTACTCAATCAGTTTTTATCAAGTCATCTTCTTTATTTCATCACAGCTTTGGGAAGAATAAGGTAAGAGAATAAAAGTCATCATTTTATAGGTGAAACCAAAGACAAAATAGATTCATTGCTTTACTAATCATTCATCCATGCTTCCCTAGAAAATCAAATGTTGGTGGGCCCTGGACCAGGTGACCCACAGGCAGAAGGGGACCCAGAGCATTTTTTTTAATGAAACAGATTTTGTCATAAATAATATCAAGAGTTGTCCATTTTTCACCTCATCAATTACATCTGCTAGACTATTCTTGGCTTTCTATGGCTCCTCTCCCTTTCTTCCTCCATTTATCTCCACTCTAAACAACAATTACCCGGCTTTTCTGAATGTTTCTCACAGAGGAGAGATCTGGGGCAATGATAATTATCAGTGGAGAGGCAAAGAAAGTCTAACGTTTCAGGTATTATTCATATACAGATTACATGAAAACAACAGCAATCTCCTCCCTCCAGTTTAGCTATATATATATATATGTTGTGGGAGTACAACAAAGGATGATTTCAAGTAGACTATCTTACTAAAGAGTCTGATTCCTGCAGAATTTTGCCTAGGGCTAGGGAAAGACTTTATGGCTAAGGCCTGCTTCTTTTGTGTTAAAGCCACTATAGCATTCATATACAAAATGCTATAGCTGTAAACTATTTTAGTTAAATAAATCCTTCTAAGTACATGATACTAAAGAAATATGGGATTTTAGTTTCTCCTTGGGTAGCTTTATAAAGATTCCTCCTTATTGCCAAGGCATCCCAATTGGATCATGCTATGCTTTTATCCACTAAGAAAAATTATCAGATGTCTCATGGAATCTCAGAATCCTGGCTTGGTCTTTTGTTTGAGAATATAGAGTAGAACCTCTTCATCCTCAAGCTGACAAATCTGGACAGCTTCTGTGTGTGTGTGTGTGTTTGTGTGTGTGTGTGTGTGTGTGTGTGTGTGCGCGCACACAAAACAGGCTGCCATCTGTGGTGGTTGGTGCTCTCTGGGAAGACTTGCTGGAGCAGGAGTTGGTTTGTTTGTGTTCTAAGTTCACATTAATGTCAGCCTAATTGGAAAACCTCAATTTGCCATTGGCAAAATCAGTCATGTGGTACAGGTTCAGCTGGGCTGTAATGAATGTTTGCCATTGCTCTAGAGGAGTTTCAGCTAGGGACTGATTCCTTCATATCAAAAATGTGAAAATCAGGTGAACTACTGAGACCTAATATGTGGGTTTGAATGTGGCCCTTTCTTGGGACCCAACTTGGACAGGAGCCACTCCTTGCTTTGAGTTGTGAGTTAGCCAATCTGTTCTACTTCTCGAATGCTGTTTTCTATGAGCCACATTGCTCCTTGGTCTTTAATAAAATAATATTTTTGGTACATATTAAGCTCTTACCTCACTCCTCCATCTGTGGAAGGAAGAAAATCATATGCCAGCCCTTTTGCTTTCAGAAAATTTCCATCATTTTGCTCTCCTATAGTGGCAGAGGCAGTACATCAATTCAGTGTGCATTTGAGCAAAACAAAGGTCTCACTACACTTTTGATTAAGCTCTGGAGAAGTACACAGCAGACAGTGAAAATACAGATTTAGATATGTTTATTTTCTTTCTTTAATATTTTATTTTTATTTCATAATAAGTAGCAATGAGCCCCATTTATGAAATATTAGCTAAAGAGGAAGCCATCTTGCTTTGGCTTAAATGTAAAATGATCTATCCCAAAGAGGAAAGAACCACCTTTGTCCAGGAGTATCAGATGGGCTTTGGAAAAGGATTCATTTCTACAGCTACGTTGTTTGGGGGAGATAGTCTCAGGTAGGTATACAGGTGCCTACATGTGTACACACACAGCCCTCCACTCATATAGATACATGAACAAAGCCACAAAAAAGAACCAATGTTCAAATTTGGGAATGCTCAGCTCCTTTCTCTGAGGGTCTGGAAGCTCAGATTGCTGAAGAAAGAGTATTCTGGAACAACTATTAGGAACCTGACAGTTACTTGATGTTCTAATGCATAGGGCACTTACAGTGTTTTGTCTTTCACTGGTTTAGATTAAACTCTGGAAACCTAGGCATCAAACTTAACTCCCTCTTTCTTCTCACATCACTGACATCCACTCAGTCATGAAAACCTGTCATTTCTAGTCCTAAAATAGCTCTCTAATCCATCCACTCTCTCCATGTTTACTGCCACTCCACCATCATCCCACACCTAGACCACTAGAGCAGCTTCGTAACTGCACTCTCTGTTGCCTGCCATTCTGCCCAGATGCCTCCAATTCATTCTCTGCTTTGCAGCACTTTGCAGCCAGGGCACTCTTTCTAAAGCCCAAACTCAATGTCACTCCTCTAATTTAATTTTTGTCAATAGTTTACTGAATAAAATCTAAGTCCCTTGACTAAGATCCTTATGTGGCTCTGGCCTACATAGCTGGCTCTCTTCTCCTATGCCACCCCAACCCTGTCCTAACCTCCCCCATAACACACACTTACATCTCTAGAGATACCAAATCGTGGACAGTTATTCCAAGTGAAATCTATTCTCTTGTACTTCTATGCTTTTCCATAAACTTTTCTTCCTACCTGGAAGACCCTCCATTTCATCCCTGTCCATTTGGCAAATCCCTGTTTCTTATTCAAGTCAGTTCAAAAGTTTTACTTATAGAAGAAATGTTCCTTGATACCCCAAGCTATTATTTCTTGATGTTCCCACAGCCCCTTTTACATCATACCATTGTGGCCCTGATCATATGTGATCATGATTATCTCCTCTCCTGGGCTAGATGTTCCTTGAAGGCATAAACCATGTCTAATTCTTCAATTTTCTCCCCAGTGTTTAGCATGGGGCATGGACAAAGTTGATGTTCAGTCATCACTGACATATGATCGTGGGCCTGAAGGACCAAAGACATTTTTGGTCCTATGAGAAGGAATTTTCTGGTTGGTCCCTTGATATCTCTCCTTTTAAATTGAGGCATAACTGACATGTAACATTGTATTCATTTCAGGTATACAATATAATGATTGAGACTCAGTGAGAAATGATTGCCACAATAAGTCTAGTTACCATCCACCACCATACATAGTTACAGAATTTTTTTTCTTATAGTAAGAACTTTAAGGATTTTACTCTTAGTATATACTCAATACAGTATTAACAGCTATAGTCACCATGCTGTACATTACATCCTCGTGACTTATTTATTTTATAACTAGAGATTTGTATCTTTGATTTCTTCCACCCATTTCATTCAACCCACCTCACCTCTTCTCTGAAAAGCACCTGGATATATCTTTCAGTCATGGAATGGATGATAAGGATTGCCTTCCCTAGAACAGCCAGCAAATAGGACACCATGAAGAGGCTCCTTGAGTAATTCAGATCCAAAAGGAACACTAAGATTGACCAAATTCCAAGCCCAGAAAGCTTGACATTGATGCTGTTTATTGGTACATGTTACTGAAGAACTAATAACAAGAAGAGGAAAAAAATGTAAAAATGTGGCTGCACTATAGAAAAGGAATATATGGAATACCAATTGCTATCTTCTTAACATAGTATTCCAGACGTGCCAAAACTGACCCCTGTCCTGCTCTCCAACTTTGCTTCTCCCCACTCTACCCTCTGGCCATACCAAACCTTATCTCCACAACCCTCATTTTGTGGTATATCCCACTTCCTCCATAATTTTACTCATACCATCTCTCTACCTAGCTTATATTTGCCTTTGCTTTAGGCAATTTCTACCAACACTTTAAGACTTAGCTGAGGACTGACTTCTTGAGGAAGCCTTCCTCAACTAACCAACATTCACTTACACAACACACACACACACACACACACACACACACACACATCTAGATATATCTCTGTACAAATCAGGACTCTTGCTCGCAAGTTAACAGAAATACAACACAAATAAACTTAAGCCAAAAAAAGGTTACTGATACTAATTGAAAAGCACAGCAGTAATTTTAGGCATAGCTAGATCAGGTGCTCAAATAATGTCATCAGCAATCTGTTTATGTCTCTTAGCTCTGATCTTCTTTATGTTGACTTGGTTCTCCAGCAGGCTTTCCCTACACAGTGGCCAAGATAGCCGTAAAGAGCTACAGATTTGCATTTTGCCACTTAGCAACTCCAGTGGAAACACAGACCCACTTTCTCAATAGTCCCAGCAAAACCTAGAGGATTAAGTCCACTTCTGAATGAGTAACAATGACCAGAGAAAGAGAATTTTCCAGTTAGCCAGGTGTATTAGGGTTCCCCAGAGAAACAGAGAGGTGAGAAGTCCCATGTTCTATCTGCTGCCTGCAAGCTGGAGAACCAGGAAACTGGTAGTATAATTCAGTCTAAGCCAGTGCTCCTGAGAACCAGGAGCACTGATGTCTAAAGACAGGAGTAAATAGTGATATCCCAGCTCAAGTCAAAAGCAAATTTGCCCTTCCTCTGCCTTTTTTTTTATTCATACCCTCAACAGGTTGGTTGATAACCACAGGCACTGGTGAGGGTGATCTTTTTTATTCAGTCTATTGATAAAAATGCTAATCTCTCCCAGAGACACCCTCACAGACACACACAGATATAATGTTTTACCAGGTATTTGGGCATCAAGTTGATATGTAAAATGTGTGATGTACTCATCTATGTGGGATAAGATCTGTTACCTGAAGAAGACATTTGGGGCAGTAAAAGCACTGTATGTTCACACTTAGTTTTCCTCTTATGTTCTTCCATGTTTCTCTCCCTTTCAATACTTCTGGTCAGATAGTATCATTTGTATTTGTTTATATGTATCTCTTCTTCTAGCCTATGAGTTCTCATGTCTATCTCTGTATTGCTAAAGATTTCATGGGGGCTTAATTTCTAGGAAGTATTCTCAATCAATGAAGGATAAATGAATGGCCTTGTTGTGCATTTTGAAAAGATTACATGGAGCTATACTGAAGGCTAACCCAGGCAAATAGTTTAATTTGATAATTAGACAAAATAATAACAAAAGTCTAATTTATTTGATTAAATGCACAATTATTACTGGGTTGTGGTAAAGAGGCATAGTGAACAGTTCATTCACACTTCCAAAATTATATAATAAATGCTTTTCTAAGGCACTGTGCTAGAGGCTAAGATTAGCCTCTCCCTATTAATTAGCCCTTAACATTAATGAGAGTCAGTAGTGTGTAGTGATTATATATGTGGGCTCTGGGGCCCTGAATTAAATAAAATCCTAGTGCTTGCATTTACTAGTTAAGTGCTCTTAGCTAGTTATTTAACCATTGTGCCTAGTTTCTTCTATCAAATAGGAATAGAACCTACCATAGAGGGTTATTGTGAAGATTAAATGTAGAAATAAATGTAAAGAGTTGAAAAGAGTACCTAGAATGTTTTTAAGTGCTTAATAAGTGTTAGTTCATAACTAGGTATTAACAGAATCTTCTCTCCACCTAAATATTGCTTTACTCATTATGCTTGACCTGAGGTAAGACTCTAGGTTAGGGATTTAAAATTGAGCCTAAATACAACTTCTGGGCTTCAAGAAAGGAAAATAGGACAGAGTAGAAGCTTCTCTCAGCCCTGGCAGAATTATATTTGGACATAGAAAAGAGGACGTTGGCTTTCTTAGTGTGAAATTACTATTTCCCAGTGAGCCACTATCCCAAGCTTAACGGATATAGAGAAGGAAGAAGTGGTCTTTTTTGTTGGGGAAAAGGTGGTGTTCCACCAGGTGGTTCCTGGTGTACCACAAGGGCTGGGAGATAAGTCTTAAATCCCAACATTGCCACTGTATGTGGCTCACAAGGAGAAATCAGAGTAGAAGCAAACAGTTTGGGTGGCTCAACAGGGTTTGCTAGCAACATACACAAGTTTAAGTGGGCTCTTTGACTTAATGAAGAGAGAATGTTTTGTGGCCAGCAAACCTGGGTTAAAAATCCAAGTTCTAAATAAATTGGAAAAAAAAAATCCAAGTTCTCCTCTTTATTGACTATGGCATGTTGGGAAATAATAATGACCACACCTCAGACCTTTGAGTGCTCACTATGTGTCAGAAACTATGCAAAGCACCTTGTATATATTGTTTTCTTCAATCCTTGCAAACAACATTATGAGGTAGATTCTTCTATTACTTTCTTCTTCTTTTTGACTATTTTGGAAATACTTATTTTTTAAAATAATAATAGAAAATCCTTGTAAAAGAAATATAAACTGTACAGAAATCTTTATATTCCAACACAACCCCACCCCAAAGTAAATGTGAAAACTTTTTGTTCTTTATCACTTCCAGACCTGTTTCTATGAATACATATATATATATATATATACTTAGATATAGATACATATATATCTACCTAGGTATAGATACATATATATATATAGATGTATATACATCTATATCGATATAGATAGATATATATGTATCTATATCTAGGTATATATATATATATATAGAGAGAGAGAGAGAGAGAGAGATATAGATATCTATCTTGAGAAAAAAAAGAAACAGTCCATAAATACTCTTCTACAATTTGCTTTTTTGATTTTGTGATATATCATGGACATCTTCTCATGTCAGTACATTTGGATCTATCTTATACTTTTTTTTAAATTTATTTTCAGCATAACAGTATTCATTGTTTTTGCACCACACCCAGTGCTCCATGCAATCCGTGCCCTCTCTAATTATCTTATACTTTTTAATAGGTATGGAGTATTCCATTATGTGGTTGTACAATAATTTAATAACTATCCCAATATTGATGGACAGTTAGGTTTCCAATTATTTATACTGCAAACTATGCTGCAACACTTTTAAACTTACATTTTAGGATAATTTTATGCATATTACTTTAAGATAGGATAAATTTATAAAGATATATAATGCTGGGTCACAGATGCACACACTTAATATTTTGATCAAGGTTGTCAAATTGCTTTCCAAAAGTCCATCACTCTTTTTATGTTTTTGAGTAACATTTAGTTAAAATATAATGAAATGCTGAAGAGCTATTTAAATATGACAACTTTCCTATGTTGTTCAGGATAGCTACCTAGTTTTCCAGTGGACCTTAAATAATTATTAATAAAGTAACATTACTATCACCTTGATTAAGCTTTCAAAGGAATGAATGGAGAAGTAAAGTTTTGAATTTTTAAGGTTATTTTATTTTTATTTTTAATGATTCAACAATTCTTTATGTTACTCATAGTTCATCATGATAAGGATACTATTAATCCCCTTTATATATTTTACCTGTTCCCCCTACTGATCTGCCCTCTCTCTGGTAACCAGTACTATTTCTTGATTTTAATTAATCTGACTACAAATTAGTTTCTTTATGAGGGAGGTACCACCGGGTTAACTACAGAATAAAGGAAACTCTGGTGCCAATGGTCTTTTCAGTTCATCCTCAAAGTGTGATTCTGTCTTCTATGTCCTTATTACATGTGCCAAGTGCCAGGTCTCCCAACACTGCTGATGTTTTTCCCCACTCTCCATTTTATCTTCCCAACTGGACCTGCCAGGCTGGCCATATTTCCACTTATCGTCTCATTATGGAAAAATGGATCTGAAATGAATTGAAAAGCCAGCCTGTTGGGAAACCTTCATGTACACGAATACCCCTAAAGAGATTTTATTTTATTTTTTGTTATTGTAAGTACTATTTTTTTTGAGGTTCAGTTGACATACAACGTTATATTAGTTTCAGATGTACAACATTGTGATTTGACATTCATATACATTGTGAAATGATCATTGCAATAAATCTAGTTATTATCTGTCAACATAAAAAGTTAATACAATATTATTGAGTGTATTCCCCATGTTGTACATTACATCCCAGTGACATTTATTTTGTAACTGGAAGTTTGTATTTCTTGATTCCTTTCACTCAACCCCTCTCCTCTCTGGCAACCACCAACCTGTTCTCTGTATTTGTGAGTCTGGATTTTGTTTTGTTTTGTTTGTTTGTTTCATTTTCTGGATTTCAGGTATAAGTGAAATCACATGGTATTTGTCTTTCGTTGTCTGACATTTCACTTAGCATAATGCTGTCAAGGTCCATCCATGTTGCTGCAAATGACAACATTTTATTCTTTTTTGGACATGTAGTATTCCACTGTGTATGTGTGTGTATATATATATCTTTATTGTGTGTGTGTGTATTTATATATATATATATATATATATATATATATAATTTCTTTAATCATTTATCCACTGATGGACACTGAGGTTGCTTCCATATCTTGACTATTGTAAATAATGGCACAATGAACACAGGGGAGCATATATCTTTCAAATTAGTGTTTTCCTTTTCTTCAGATAGATATTGAGTAGTGGAGTCAGTGGATCATATGGTAGTTCTATTTTTTTCATTTTTTAGATTGAAGTATAATTGACATAAAATGTTATATTAGTTTCAGGTGTATAGCATATTGATTTGACAATTCTATATGCTATTTTTAAAAGATTATATTTATTTGAGAGAGAGAGTGCACATACAAGTTGGGGGGAAGGGTAGAGGGAGAGGGAGAATCAGACTCCCCACTGAGCAGGGACTCCCCAGGCTCAATCCCAAGACCCTAGAAATATGACCTGAGCTGAAGAAAGATGTTTAACTGACTGAGCGACCCAGGCACTCCTATAAATTATTTTTAAATTTTTTAAAATTTTTTATTTTTTATAAACATATAATATATTTTAACCCCTGGGGTACAGGTATGTGAATCACCAGGTTTACACACTTCACAACACTCACCATAGCACATACCCTCCCCAATGTCCATAACCCCACCCGCCTTCTCCCAACCCCCCTCCCCCCAGAAACCCTCAGTTTGTTTTGTGAGATTAAGAGTCACTCATGGTTTGTCTCACTCCCAATCCTATCTTGTTTCATTTATTCTTCTCCTACCCCCTTAACCCCCCATGTTGCATCTCCACTTCCTCATATCAAGGAGATCATATGATAGTTGTCTTCCTCTGCTTTGCTTATTTCGCTAAGCATGATACCCTCTAGTTCCATCCACATCATCGCAAATGGCAAGATTTCATTTCTTTTGATGGCTGCATAGTATTCCACTGTGTATATATACCACTTCTTCTTTATCCATTCATCTGTTGATGGACATCTAGGTTCTTTCCATCTTTTGGCTATTGTGGACATTGCTGCTATAAACATTTGGGTGCACGTGCCCCTTCGGATCACTATGTTTGTATCTTTAGGGTAAATACCTAGTAGTGCAATTGCTGGGTCATAGGGTAGTTCTATTTTCAACATTTTGAGGAACCTCCATGCTGTTTTCCAGAGTGGTTGCACCAGCTTGCATTCCCACCAACAGTGTAGGAGGGTTCCCCTTTCTCCGCATCCTCACCAGCATCTGTCATTTCCTGACTTGTTAATTTTAGCCATTCTGACTGGTGTGAGGTGATATCTCATTGTGGTTTTGATTTGTATTTCCCTGATGCTGAGTGATATGGAGCACTTTTTCATGTGTCTGTTGGCCATCTGGATGTCTTCTTTGCAGAAATATCTGTTCATGTCCTCTGCCCATTTCTTGATTGGATTATTTGTTCTTTGGGTGTTGAGTTTGCTAAGTTCTTTATAGATTTTGGATACTAGCCCTTTATCTGATACATCGTTTGCAAATATCTTCTCCCATTCTCTCAGTTGTCTTTTGGTTTTGTTAACTGTTTCCTTTGCTGTGCAAAAGCTTTTGATCTTGATGAAATCCCAATAGTTCATTTTTGCCCTTGCTTCCCTTGCCTTTGGCGATGTTCCTAGGAAGATGTTGCTGCGGCTGAGGTCAAAGAGGTTGCTGCCTGTGTTCTCCCCAAGGATTTGGATGGATTCCTTTCTCATATTGAGGTCCTTCATCCATTTTGAGTCTATTTTCGTGTGTGGTGTAAGGAAATGGTCTAATTTCATTTTTTTTTTGCATGTGGCTGTCCAATTTTCCCAACACCATTTATTGAAGAGGTTGTCTTTTTTCCATTGGACATTCTTTCCTGCTTTGTCAAAGATTAGTTGACCATAGAGTTGAGGGTCTATTTCTGGTCTCTCTATTCTCTTCCATTGATCTATGTGTCTGTTTTTGTGCCAGTACCATGCTGTCTTCATGATGACAGCTTTGTAATAGAGCTTGAAGTCCAGAATTGTGATGCCACCAACTTTGGCTTTCTTTTTCAATATTCCTTTGGCTATTCGAGGTCTTTTCTGGTTCCATATAAATATTAAAATTATTTGTTCCATTTCCTTGAAAAATATGGATGGTACTTTGATAGGAATTGCATTAAATGTGTAGATTGCTTTAGGTAGCATAGACATTTTCACAGTATTTATACTTCCAATCCAGGAGCATGGGAATATTTTTCCATTTCTTTATGTCTTCCTTAATTTCTTTCATGAGTACTTTATAGTTTTCTGAGTATAGATTTTTTGCCTCTTTGGTTAGATTTATTCCTAGATATCTTATGGTTTGGGGTGCAATTGTAAATGGGATTGACTCCTTAATTTCTCTTTCTTCTGTCTTGTTGTTGGTGTAGAGAAATGCAACTGATTTCTGTGCATCGATTTTATATCCTGACACTACTTAATTCCTATACAAGTTCTATCAGTTTTGGAGTGGAGTCTTTTGGGTTTTCCACATATAGTATCATATCATCTGCGAAGAGTGATAGTTTGACTTCTTCTTTGCTGATTTGAATGCCTTTAATTTCCTTTTGTTGTCTGATTGCTGAGGCTAGGACTCCTAGTACTATGTTGAATAGCAGTGGTGATAATGGACATCCCTGCCGTGTTCCTGACCTTAGAGGAAAAGCTCTCAGTTTTTCTCCATTGAGAATGATATTTGTGGTGGGTTTTTCATAGATGGCTTTGATAATATTGAGGTATATGCCCTCTATCCCTACACTTTGAAGAGTTTTGATCAGGAAGGGATGCTGGACTTTGTCAAATGCCTTTTCAGCATCTATTGAGAGTATCATATGGTTCTTGTTCTTTCTTTTATTGATGTGTTGTATCACATTAATTGATTTGCAGATGTTGAACCAACCTTGCAGCCCTGGAATAAATCCCACTTAGTCGTGGTGAATAATCCTTTTATTGTACTGTTGCATCCTATTGTCTAGTATTTTGGTGAGAATTTTCGCATCTGTGTTCATCAAGAATATTGGTCTGTAGTTCTCTTTTTTGATGGGATCCTTGTCTGGTTTTGGGACCAAGGTGATGCTGGCCTCATAAAATGAGTTTGGACATTTTCCTTTCATTTCTAGTTTTTGGAACAGTTTCAGAAGAATAGGAATTAGTTCTTCTTTAAATGTTTGGTAGAATTCCCCCGGGGAGCCGTCTGGCCCTGGGCTTTTGTTTATTTGGAGATTTTTGATGACTGTTTCAATCTCCTTACTGGTTATGGGCCTGTTCAGGCTTTCTATTTCTTCCTGGTTCAGTTGGGGTAGTTTATATGTCTCTAGGAATCATCCATTTCTTCCAGATTGCCAAATTTGTTGGTGTAGAGTTGCTCATAGTATATTCTTATAATTGTTTGTATTTCTTTGGTTTTGGTTGTGATTTCTCCTCTTTCGTTCATGATTTTATTTATTTGGGTCCTTTCTCTTTTCTTTTCTTTTTTTAAAAAAAAATTTAAAAAGATTTTATTTATTTATTTGACAGACAGAGATCACAAGTAGGCAGAGAGGCAGGCAGAGGGAGAGAAAGGAGGAATCAGGCTCCCCACTGAGCAGAGAGCCCGATGTGGGGCTTGATCCCAGGACCCTGGGATCAGACCTGAGCCGAAGGCAGAGGCTTTAACCCACTGAGCCACCCAGGTGCCCCTCTCTTTTCTTTTTGATAAGTCTGGCTAGGGGTTTATCAATGTTATTAATTCTTTCAAAGAACCAGCTCCTAGTTTTGTTGATTTGTTCTATTGTTTTTTTGGTTTCTATTTCATTGATTCCTGCTCTGATCTTTATGATTTCTCTTCTCCTGCTGGGTTTAGGGTTTCTTTCTTGTTCTTTCTCAAGTGCCTTATGTGTAGCGTTAGGTTGTGTACCTGAGACCTTTCTTGTTTCTTGAGAAAGGCTTGTACTGCCATATATTTTCCTCTCAGGACTGCCTTTGTTGTGTCCCACAGATTTATAACTGTTGTGTTTTCATTATCATTTGCTTCCATGAATTTTTTCAATTCTTCTTTAATTTCCCGGTTGACCCATTCATTCTTTAGAAGGATGCTGTTTAGTCTCCATGTATTTGGGTTCTTTCTAAATTTCCTCTTGTGATTGAGTTCTAGCTTCAGAGCATTGTGGTCTGAAAATATGCAGGGAATGATCTTAATCTTTTGATACCGGTTGAGACCTGATTTAGGACCGAGGATGTGATCTATTCTGGAGAATGTTCCATGTGCACTAGAGAAGAATGTGTATTCTGTTGCTTTGGGATGAAATGTTCTGAATATATCTGTGATGTCCATCTGGTCCAGTGTGTCATTTAGGCCTTTATTTCCTTGTTTATCTTTTGCTTGGATGATCTGTCCATTTCAGTGAGGGGAGTGTTAAAGTCCCCTACTATTATTATATTATTGTTGATGTGTTTCTTTTATTTTGTTATTAATTGGTTTATATAGTTGGCTGCTCCCACGTTGGGGGCATAGCTATTTAAAATTGTTAGATCTTCTTGTTGGACAGATCCTTTGAGTATGATATAGTGTCCTTCCTCATCTCTTATTATAGTCTTTGGCTTAAAATCTAATTGATCTGATATAAGGATTGCCACTCCTACTTTCTTCTGATGTCCATTAGCATGGTAAATTCTTTTCCACCCCCTCACTTTAAATCTGGAGGTGTCTTCGGGTGTAAAATGAGTTTCTTGTAGGCAACATATGGTTTTGCTTTTTTATCCATTCTGATATCCTGTGTCTTTTGATTGGGGCATTTAGCCCATTAACATTCAGGGTAACTATTGAGAGATATGAATTTAGTGCCATTGTATTTCCTGTAAGGTGACTGTTACTGTATATTGTCTCTGTTCCTTTCTGATCTACTAATTTTATACTCTCTCTTTGCTTGAGGACCCCTTTCAACATTTCCTGTAGAGCTGTTTTGATGTTTGCAAATTCTTTCAGTTTTTGTTTGTCCTGAAAGCTTTTAATCTCTCCTATTTTCAATGATAGCCTAGCTGGATATAGTATTCTTGGCTGCATGTTTTTCTTGTTTAGTGCTCTGAATATATCATGCCAGCTCTTTCTGGCCTGCCAGGTCTCTGTGGATAAGTCTGCTGCCAGTCTAATATTTTTACCATTGTATGTTACAGACTTCTTTTCCCGGGCTGCTTTCAGGATTTTCTCTTTGTCACTAAGACTTGCAAATTTTACTACTAGGTGATGGGGTGTGGACCTATTCTTATTGATTTTGAGGGGGGTTCTCTGCACCTCCTGGATTTTGATGCTCATTTCCTTTGCCATATTGGGGAAATTCTCTCCAATAATTCTCTCCAGTATACCTTCTGCTTCCCTCTCTCTTTCTTCTTCTTCTGGAATCCCAATTATTCTAATGTTGTTTCGTCTTATGGTGTCACTTATCTATTGAATTCTCCCCTCGTTGTCCAGTAACTGTTTGTCCCTCTTTTTCTCAGCTTCTTTATACTCTGTCATTTGGACTTCTATATTGCTAATTCTTTCTTCTGCCTCATTTATCCTAACAGTGAGAGCCTCCATTTTTGATTGCACCTTATTAAAAGCTTTTTTAATTTCAACTTGGTTAGATTTTAGTTCTTTTATTTCTCCAGAAAGGGCTTTTATATCTCCCAAGAGTGTTTCTCTAATATCTTCCATGCCTTTTTCGAGCCCAGCTATAACTTTGAGAATCGTCCTTCTGAACTCTAGATCTGACATATTACCAATGTCTGTATTGATTAGGTCCCTAGCCTTTGGTACTGTCTCTTGTTCTCTTTTTTGTGGTGAATTTTTCCACTTTGTCATTTTGTCCAGATAAGAGTATATGAAGGTGCAAGTAAAATACTAAATGGGTGGCAACAACCCCAGGAAAATATGCTTTAACCAAATCAGAAGAGATCCCAAATCGTGATGGGGGAGAAAAGGGATAAAAAGAGGTTCAGAAAGAAAAAAAAAAAGCAAGGAAAAGAAACAATTTAAAAAAGAAAATAAATAAAGATAAAGTATTAAAAAGAAATATATATTAGATAAACTAGTTAAAAAAACTTTTAAAGAGAAAAGCGTAAAAGTTAAAAAAAATTAGAAGAAGAGAAAAAACAATTGAAAAAAAAATTAAATTATGTGCAAGACTAAGGAATCATGGGGAGAAAGCCATGGGTTCCATGCTTTGCTTTCTCCTCCTCTGGAATTCTATTGCTCTCCTTGGTATTGAAACTGCACTCCTTAGTAGGTGAACTTGGTCCTGGAAGGATTTCTAGTTGATCTTCTGGGGGAGGGGCCTGTTGTAGTGATTCGCAAGTGTCTTTGCCTCAGGTGGAATTGCACTGCCCTTACCGGGCCAGGCTGAGTAATCCGCTGAGGTTTGCTTTCGGAAGATTTTGTTCCCTGAGCGCTTTCCGTAGAGTTCCAGAGGACGGGGATGAAAATGGCAGCCTCCCGGTCTCTGGCCCGGAGGAGCCGAGAGCCCGGGGCCCCCCTCCTCAGTGCACCCTCAGAGAACCGCGTCCAATTACTCCCATCTTTCTGGCCTCCAGCCATGCTCCGAGGTCACTGAGCCTGTGACCGATTCAAGGTAACCCCGAGTTGTGAGCTCACTCCTCGGCTCTTTCTCTGTAGCTGGCTTCCCCGTTCTAATACCTGTAAACTCTGCGACACTCAGACACTCCCGATCCTTCTGTGACCCTGCAGGACCTGAGGCCACGCTGACCCCGTGTGGGCTTCACCCCAGTTTAGCCTCTGGAGCGATGTCCCTCAGTGGAACAGACTTTTAAAAGTCCTGATTTTGTGCTCGGTTGCTCCGCCGCTTGCCGGGAGCTGGCCCCTCCCCCTGGGGTCTATCTTTCCATCGCTTTGGATTCACTCCTCCACCAGTCCTACCTTTCAGAAAATGGTCGATTTTCTGTTTCTAGAATTGCTGTTCTTCTTCTCTTCAATCTGCCATTTGATTTGTAGGTGTTTGCAATCTTTAGATAAGCTATCTAGCTGATCTCCTGCTAGCTGAAGTAGTCTCAGCCTGCTACTTCTCTGCCATCTTGACTCCTCCCCCTATATTTAATTTTTTGAAGAACTTCCATACTTTTAACTATTTTATTTATAAATATAAATATATTCACCAATTTACATTCCCACAAACAGTGTTCATGAAGATTCCTTTTTCCTCACATCCTCACCCAACATTTGTTATTTCTTGTGTTTTTATTTTAGCCATTCTGCAGGTGTAAAGTGATGCCTCATTGTGGTTTTAACCTACATTTCTCTGATGATGAGTGATGTTGAGCATCTTTTCATATACTTGCTGGCCATCTGTTTCTCTTCTTTGGAAAAATGTCTATTAAGATCCTCTGCCCACTTTTTAATCAAATAGTTTTTTTAATTTTTTCTATTGTTATTGAGTTACATGAGATATTTGTATATTTTGGATACTAAGCCCTGAAAGGGATTTTAAACTGTGGCCAGTAATTTCGTTCCTTTTTGTAACTTTTATTTTACTGCCATCTTCACAAAATCTTGAGTATGTATCTAATCAGAGAAAAATAAAGATTAAGACTAAATTTAAAACATGGAAAGAAAAATAACAACTAAAAAATTCTGTCTGCTAGTGATGAGCTTGCACTCTTACAACTGCAATGCAAATAGGTCTGATCCCTTGAGAAAACAGTTTGGTAATTTGCATCAAGAGCCATAATTATGTTCCTGCCCTTTGACACTACAATGCCTCTCCAGGAATTCTATCCTAAAGACAGACTTCAGCAGAAGGAAAACAAAAGTCTATAGACACAGAGATTGTCAGTTCAGTATTACTTTAACTAATGAGAAACTGGAAATAATTTTAATGCTGAACAACTTGATGTATGCTAGGGTCCACCAATAAATGAAACAGGAATGATAAAAGGTTCAATTCATCATGTTAAATGAGCAAAGCAAAATACAAAGTAGTTAAAAACAGGTAAAATTGTCTTAATATGAACACAACCTAAAAAGAACTATAGAAAATGAAAATTCTTGTATTAGGATAGTAGGCCATATTATAGTTTCTTCCTTCCCACTTCAATGTGATTATTGATTTTAGAAGTTTTAACATGTGTTTGGTCTGGGGGTGAGAAGTGGGAAGGAGTTGAGTAAGCATCTTACTTTAACTTGTCCAGAGCTTGGTTTGTTCATTTGAATAATGGGGCTAAGAATGATATTTAAATTTTCAGATGGTATGAGAATTAAATAAATTAAGGTATACGAAGTGTTAACACAATACCTGGTATGATGTAAATGCTCAATAAACACTAGCTTCTGGCAACAAAATTGGGACAATACTCGCACCTACCTCATAAGGTTTATAGCGATGAAATGGAAAGATAAATCTCAAGCCCCTTGCCTAACAGATGCTAAATGTCATCATCAAAAATTGTTGCACTGGGCAGTCTCATCCAGTAACGAATTACTAGATGATAGAGAGGGTATTTAATGCTCATTGTGATCCCAAGTAGACTTTTCCCTGGAGAGAAATACCTGTTAAAATTCCTTCTAAACAAGCAGTATGCATTTTGGTAATCTGAAGGTCAAGGGGAGCCTGAGATGGTGACTCAGCAGGAAAATATGAGCAGAATAAAGATGAAGCTTTTTTCAAAACCATGAAGAAACCAGAAAGTAAACAGGATGGTTAATGCAGATTGTACAAATTCATGGAGCAGTTCTCAAAGTATGCCAAGAGATCAGAAATGAGTCAGATAGAAAACCTTAAAAGCAAACTTCGGGGAGTTGAGTAGAAGTGGAGGGTGTGATATGAGCTGAGATAAAAGGCTAATAATAATAGCTAATCTATACTTAGAATATACAGTGTTAGGGATTGTGCTAAGCAATTCATGTGCATTAGATTATTTTTATCTTACTTATCATCTTATGAGATAAATTTTTATTATTACCTCCATGTTATAGTCTGGACCCAGGTATGCCCGATTAAAAACTTTTAAGTATACCAAACCTCAAAAAAGTATCTTCTGGAAGTAAGCCACCGAATCATGTTTAGAGTGTCCAAAATTTAATTCATGATCTTTTTCCAGGGAATCCATTCTTTGTTCTATACTTCTCATTATAGCACTACCATTAACCCAAGACAGAAACTTGGAGGCTACTCTTGAGTTTTCATTCTTGACTGAATTAGCCATTAAGGCCTTCCAGTTTTACTTTTTAAATACTTTGTTTTGTTTTGTTTGTTTGTTTGTTTGTTTTTACTTCCTAAACACTTTTAAATCCATCTTTTCCTTTCTACTTCCTATAATCCATGCTTTCATCTACTCTCCTACATGGACTTTTCTAGTATTGTCCTATCTGGATTCCCTGCATCTAGGTTTGACTTCCTTGTAATCAATCCTACAAACTGCAGCCAACATGATCTCTTTTCTTTTACTTTCTCTTTTGTACAAAGTAATCCTTCAAAAAATGCAAATCAGACCATGTAATTTCCCTACCCCAAACTTCCAGTTGTTCCATTGTCTGCCTCAGTTGTCCTCTGAGTGATATTTATGACCTGACTCTTCATGTCCTCCTTAATCATGCCTACTTCCCTGGCTTCCTCTCCTGCCACTCTATACCCACTGAACTTCATATAGTTCCTTCTTTTTTTTTAAGATTTTATTTATAATTTATTTGACAGAGAGAGATAACAAGTAGGCAGAGAGGCAGGCAGAGAGAGAGAGAGAGAGGAGGAAGCAGGCTCCCTGCTAAGCAGAGAGCCCGATGCAGGACTCGATCCCAGGACCCTGAGATCATGACCTGAGCCGAAGGCAGCAGCTTAACCCACTGAGCCACCCAGGCGCCCCATATAGTTCCTTCTTAATTCACCTCACTAGACAATGGCCTCATGACTTTGCTTCGATAATTCCTTCTGCCAAGTTTACCCTTTTCAACTCCTTTCCTCTGAGACTTTGAATCTCAGGTTAGGCATCAGTACCTTCATAAAGGCTTTTCTGACCATTAACTGTACTAAGTCTTGTCTACCCTCTGCCCTGCTCACCCTATGTCTGACCACTTACTACAAATATTGAAATACCAGTTAATAAGTGAATCTCTGACAATTTAAACTAAATAGAAAGACTATATACTCTCTCCCCGGTAAAGACTATATATTCCCACTTTCTACAAATAAAGTCAGTTTTGCAACATAAATAGCTAATTTTATATCTGCTGTTCTAAAAGAATCTGGGGGCTTGTGAGGACTTCCAGAGGAAAATTATGAGTCAAGGCCATTAAAACAATGGCACAATTTTTGCAGACAAGCCACTAAGGACTTGCAGAGAAAAGTTTGTGGTACGGAGAATTAGGATGCCTGCTATATGACCTGGGTTCTGACACCCTGTGATCTTTTGTTCCCCTGTGCCACACTTTTCTCACCTATGAGATGTAGGACACTAATGGTATCTATTTCATAGGCTGGTTGTGAAGATTAAATCCATCAACACACAAAAGTGCTTAGAACAATGCTTGGCACATAGGAAGTAGGCAAAAAAATTATTATAACAAGACAGGAAACAATGTGTGTTGGAGAGAATGTGGAGAAAGGGGAACCCTCTTACACTGTTGGTGGGAATGCGAGTTGGTACAACCACTTTGGAAAACAGTGTGGAGATTCCTTAAGAAATTAAAAATAGAGCCACCCTATGACCCTGCAATTGCACTACTGGGTATTTACCCCAAAGATACAGATGTAGTGAAAAGAAGGTCCATCTCTATCCCAATGTTCAAACATTGTTTGAACATTGTTCTAAAACAAACAAACAAATCAAGTAGTCACCAAAGTGTAGAAAGAGCCAAGATGCCCTTCAACAGATGAATGGATAAAGAAGATATGGTCCATATATGCAATGGAGTATTATGCCTCCCTCAGAAAGGATGAATACCCAACTTTTGTATCAACATGGACAAGACTGGAAGAGATTATGCTGAGTGAAATAAATTAAGCAGAGAGGGTCAATTATCATACAGTTTCACTTACTTGTGGAGCATAAGGAATAACACAGAGGACATTGGGAGATGGAGAGAAGTGAGTTGGAGGAAATTGGCGGGGGAGAAAAACCATGAGAGACTGTGGACTCTGAGAAACAAACTGAGGGTTTTGGAGGGGAGTGGGGTAGGAGGATGGGTGAGCCTGGTAGTGGGTATTAATGAGGGCACATATTGCATGGAGCACTGGGTGAGGTGCATAAGCAATGAATTTTGGAACACCGAAAAAAATTAAATTAAAAAAAAAAAGGGGTGGGGGGAGATAAGAACCAAGCACTTTGCAAAAGGTCTTGCAAGGCTACCTCTAGCCAGGGTCTGAGATTTAACCATTGTGTCAGAAATTGCCCAGATATCAATACAGACGACATACCTCTAGAATTT
Source organism: Neogale vison (assembly GCF_020171115.1). Lineage (NCBI taxonomy): Eukaryota > Metazoa > Chordata > Mammalia > Carnivora > Mustelidae > Neogale > Neogale vison. Next base: position 87,647,532 of record NC_058105.1, on the reverse strand, counting down.
TTCAATTCTACCTCAAATTTTGGTTTCTGTAGTCCAAGCTTAAGCTTCAGCTCCCTCCAGCCCGTTGAAGACTTACTTTCAAGTTTCTTACCTATTTTTAGTCTAGATAAATTAGGAAGAGAGAAAAACACATTTAGGACAGGCAGCATTGTTCCTGTGTATTCTTGAAACTCTTTTTATTGCCTCAGAGCGGAAGAATTTCCTGAAGTTTACCAAGAGATGATCTAAAAGTAAGATTTTTGTGTCAGCCCTCCTCAGAAGAAAAATGCCTGACACTAGTAACACACTTTATACCTTATTGAGTGATATTCACTTATACTAGGGCATTTTAACTATTAAAATCATCTTATACGAGGAAATGGTGGCTCAGCAAAGACATGTAGACAGTTGAAGGTCACACAGGTATAAAATGGTAGAATTTGCTTTGTGAGTCTTAAATAATAGCAAATCCCAACCTTCCACATCCTATGTTCTTTTAAAAATCTTTTTAGTTTTTAAATTATTTTAAAGATTTCTATTTATTTCTTTGGGGCAGGACAGGGGGATAGTGGAAACAGATTCCCTGCTGAGTGCAGAGCCCCACGTGGTACTCAATCTCACAACCCTAAAATCATGAGCTGAGCAAATACCAAGAGTCAGAAGCTTAACTAACTGAGTCACGCAGGCATCCATACATCCTATCTTTTATTAGACATCTCCACTTGGATGTCCTACAGGCTCTTCAAATTCACCATGGTGAAAACTCAACCCATCATTTCCATCCCCTACCATCTAAATCTTGCTCTTTATTCATTCCTTATCTCAGAGGCTGGAGCCTTTATCCATTCTGGTGTTTACTTCAGGCATCTCAGAGTTAACCTCAACTTCTACTCCCATGATGACTCTTGAATATGTTCCCTCCTCAATAACACTCTGCCTCACTACCCTATCCCAGATTCTAATCTCTCATCTGAACTGATGCAATGAACTCTTCATTGGTTTTCTCACCTCTATTCTTACCCTGCTTCATTCTCCAAGCCAGAAAGACCTTTCTAAAACAAACAAACAAATCAAGTCATTAAAACTTCCTAATAACTTCCCATTACCTTTAGGTTAAAGTATGAATTCCTTAGCTTGGCATCACATCCTCTCTCCTTTCTCCCTACATTCCTTGAGATAAACCCTGTATTCTATTGACAGAAACTTTTAATTTCCTGAAAGGTGTATGGACTGGGCTCATATTTATTTGACATCAATTATGTGTCAGGTCATAGCTAGCCTAAACGTACCATCTCTTATAATTTAATCATCAGTAACTAAACTATGTGGTAGATAATGTCATCATTCCCATGTAACAGATGAGGAAACTGATACAGGGAGAGGCTAATGAACTTACACAAGGTCATGCAATTAATAAGTGGCAGATTTGAGATTTGAGCCTATGAAGTCTGGTTCCAGAGTCTGTTCTTGACTATTATCTCACCTCTTTTATTTCTTTCTGTCTGCCAAGAATATCCTTACCCCCTTCTTATTGTCCATCAGGCTAACCACTTTAAGGCTTAACTCAAGATTCTTCCCTTGGAAATGTTCCCTGACCTCTCCACATTCCTTTGCTACCTCTTATCCCCACTCCTGGCTGAATAAGATACGTCTCTTCTGGCTTCTCCTAGAACCTGTGCATTTCCATAATTATAGCATTTTGCACATACTTTACATGTCTATTCATTAACTTTTTGAGGGCAAGAGCTTGCTTTTTTTTTTTTAAGAGCTTGCTTTAGTCACCTTTTATTACCTTTTATACATCCCAGCATGTATGTAACACAGTGCTTGGCACACAGTAAATATTTGTTGAGAAATTATTCTCCTCTTGGAAGATCTCCCACAAATAATTTGGATGAGTTCACATTTGCCAAAACGTGCAAACCCACGGGTGACATCCTTCACTATTCTGAAGCCCTGAGAACCTCCACAAAACTAAGCAAAGAAGGCTTCTTAAGGATGGGATGGATCATAAGCTATATTTTAATTTTATTTTTTTTCAGTGTTCTAAAATTCATTGTTTATGCACTACACCCAGTGCTCCATGAAATACATGCTCTCCTTAACACCCACCACCAGGCTCACCTAACCCCCACCCGCCTCCCCTCCCAAACCCTCAAGTTTGTTTCTCAGAGTCCACAGTCTCTCACAGTTTGTCTCCACCTCCAATTTCCCCCAACTCACTTCTCCTCTCCATCTCCCAATGTCCTCCATGTTATTCCTTATGTTATATTTTAAAAAAATGTTTTATTTGGATATATTTTTGAAATTATAGAAAAGTTGTAAGAATAAGAACAGTACAAAGAATACTCATTTACCCTTTACTCAGATTCATCTATTGCTGTTTTTACCATTTGCTCTATCATTTGCTTACTCGTTCATTCTATCTATATGTATTATGTATGTGTATTTCTGTTTATCTACCATCTATTTAACTATCTATACAGTTGACCTTTGAACAACCTGGGTTTGAACTGCATGGGTCCACTTACATATGGATTTTTTAAGGTAAATACAGTACAGTACTGTAAATGTAGTTTCTCTGCCTTACTATTTTCTTAATAAAGTTTTCTTCTCACTAGCTTACTGTATTGTAATAAAGGAATTCATTATGTAATATGTATAACATATTAAATAGGAATTAATTGACTATGTTATTGGTGAGACTTCCAGTCAACTGTAGGCTACTAGTAATCATAGCTTTGGGGGAGTCAAAAGTTGTACTCGGACTTTCGACTGTGTGGGGGGTTGGGGGTTGATGCTCCTAGCCCTGTGTTGTTGAAATGTCAACGTACATATATCATAGTTGACTTTCCTGAACCATTTGAGAATATGCATATATCATGGTCCCTTTCCTCATAAATACTTCAGTATTCTCTTACATATCCACAGTACAGTTATCAACATCATTAAATGTAACATATCCTCTACTTTCCATATTTTATATATGGAACATTCCATATTTCAACTATGACAATTGACCATCCTTTTTAGCATGTTTGTTTGTTTCTGCCAGTAGAGAATCCAGTCCAGGATCAGGTATTATATATCAATTATATCAATTATATGTACAATTATATCAATTATATGTATCAATTACAGTTGATATGTATTTTTATTTTCTTTTGATCTAGAACATTTCCACGGCATTTCAAAAAATTTTTTGACATTGGCATTTTTGAAGAATACAGTCTTCTCTTCTCCATTTTATGCTTTAAAAAAAGTATAATGTCTCTTCCTGTATTTGCCTGATTTTCCCCCATGGATATTCAGAATATATATATTCCAGGCTAGAACACCACAGAGATGATACTATGTCCTTCTTAGGGAATCACATAGGAAGGCAGATAATACCCATCTTCCCCTTCATTGGTCATACCAATTTTAATCACCCAGTTAAGATGTTGACCAATATTTTCACTGTACAGTTACTATTTTATCTCTTGAAATCTGTGGAAAGACACACTAAAAGCCTGCAAATAACCTGCTTTTCTTTTTTTTTCAATTTATTTATTTTCAGAAAAACAGTATTCATTATTTTTTCACCACACTCAGTGCTCCATGCAATCTGTGCCCTCTATAATACCCACCACCTGGTACCCCTGCTTTTCATTAAAAATGTCTGTAGATTTAGTATCCATTGATCCCTGACTGAACCAATCTTTACCATGATAATTGCAAAATGATGATTTTTCCAACTCTAGTACATTGTCCACATATACCAGTCAGTCCTCAGTATTCTACTATAAACATGAGCTCTCCCTTCTCCTCCTTTATTTATATATCTGTTATTACTATTAGCTCATGGATTCCTATTTTTAATATATTTTTTATTTAAATTAATTAACATGTAACATATTATTGATTTCAGAGGTACAGGTCAGTGATTCATCAGCCTTATATAATACCCAGTGTTCATTACATCCCATGCTCTCCTAAATGTCAATCACCCAGTTATCCCACCCTGGTAACTCTCTTCCCTTCCAGCAACCTTCGATTTGTTTCCTATGATTGCAGTCTCTTATGGTTTGTCTTCCTCTCTGGTTTCATCTTGTTTTATTTTTCCCTCTCTTGTCCTATAATCCTGTTTTGTTTCTTAAAATCCCCATATCAGTGAGATCATATGATACTGTTCTTTCTCTGAGTTATTTTGCTTAGCATAATACCCTCTATTTCCATTCATGTTGTTATGAATGGCAAGATTTCATTTTCTGTGGCTGTGTTTCTCTCTCTCTCTCTCTCTCTCTCTCTCTCTGTGTGTGTGTGTGTGTCTATTTCTTTATCTTCTTTATCAATTCTTCTTTCCATAGTTTGGCTGTTGTGGACGTTGGGTTCTTTCCATAGTTTGGCTGTTGTGGACGTTGATGCTATAAACATTGGGATGCAGGTGCCCCTTCAGATCACTACATTTGTATCTTTGGGGTAAATGCCTAGTAATATAATTGCTGGGTCATAGCATAGGTCTATTTTCAACTTTTAGAGGAACCTCCATACTGTTTTCCAGAGTGGCTGCATTGCATTGCCACCAACAGTGTAGGAGGGGTCCCCTTTCTCCACACCCTCACCAACATCTGTAATTTTCTGACTTGTTAATTTTAGCCATTCTGACCAGTGTGAGGTGGTATCTCATTGTGGTTTTGATTTGTATTTCCTTGATGCCGAGTTATGCTGAGCATTTTTTCATGTGTCTATTGGTCATTTGGATGTCTTCCTTGGAGAAATGTCTGTTCATGTTATTTGCCCATTTCTTGACTGGATTATTTGTTCTTTGAGTGTTGAGTTTGATAGATTTTTTTTATAGATTTTGGATACTAGCCCTTTGTTATGTAATTTGCAAGTATCCTCTCCCATTCTGTCAGTTTGTCTTTTGGTCTTGTTGACTGTTTCCTTTGCTGTGTAGAAGCTTTTGATCTTGATGAAGTCCCAATATTTCATTTTTTGCCTTTTTTTCTCTTGCCTTTGGAGATGTTTCTAGGGAGAAGTTGTTATGGTTGAGGTTGAAGAGGTTGCTGCCTGTGCTCTTCTCTAGGATTTTGGTGGATTCCTGTACAACATTTAGGTCTTTCATCCATGTTAAGTTTATCTTTCTGTATGGTGTAAGGAAATGGTTCAATTTCATCGTTCTACATGTGGCTGTCCAATTTTTTCAACAATATTTGTTGAAAAAAACTGTCCTTTTTACATTAGATATTCTTTCCTTCTTTTTCAAAGATTAGTTGACCATAGAGTTGAGGTCCATTTCTGGGTTGTCTGTTTTTGTGCCAGTTACATACTGTCTTGGTGACTATAGCTTTGTTTTTGTGGGTTTTTAAAATTTTTTTTTCTGTGTTCCAAAATTCATTGTTTGCAATGACTATAGCTTTGTAATAGAGCTTGAAGTCTGGAATTGCGATGTCTCCAGTTTTGGTTTTCTTTTTCAACATTCCTTTGGCTATTTGGGGTCTTTCTTGGTTCCATAAAAATTTTAAGATTATTTGTTCCAGCTCTGTGAAAAAAATGTTGATGGTATTTTGATAGGTGTTACATTAAATGTGTAGATTGCTCTAGGTAGCCTAGACATTTTAACAATTATTTTTTTTTCAAATCTGTGAGCGTGGAATGTCTTTATATTTCTTTGTGTCTTCCTCATTTTCTCACATAAGTGTTTGATATTTTTTTGAATACATATCTTTGCCTCTTTGGTTAGATTTACTCCTAGGTATCTTATGGTTTGGGGTGCAATTGTAAATGGGACCAATCCCTTAATGTCTCTTTCTACTGTCTCATTGTTAATGTATAGAAATGCAACTGTTTTTTTGTGCATTGCTTTTATATCCTGTGACTCTTGAATTCTTGTGTATGAGTTCTAGAATTGTGGGGTGGAGTCTTTTGGGTTTTTCACATTGAGTATCATGTCATCTGCAAAGAGTGAGAGTTTGACTTCTTTGCTGATTTGGAGGCCTTTTGTTTTCTGGCAATGTTACAGACCTTAGGGGAAAAGCTCTCAGCTTTTCTCCATTGAGCATGATATTCACTGTTGGCTTTTCATATATGACTTTTATGATATTGAGGTATGTTCCCTCTATCCCTACACTGTGAAGAGTTTTAATCAAGAAAGAATGCTGTACTTTATCAAATGCTTTTTCTGCATCTAATTAGAGGATCATATGGTTCTTGTCCATTCTTTTATTTATGTAGTATACCACATTGATTGATTTGTGGATGTTGAACAACCCTAACAGTCCAGGAATATATCCCACTTGGTCATGGTGAATAATCCTTTTAATGTACTGTTGGATCCTGTTAGCTAGTATTTCAGTGAGAATTTGTGCATCTGTGTTCCTCAGGGATATTGGCCTATAATTCTCCTTTTTGGTGGGGTGTTTGGATTTGCAATCAAGGTAATGCTGGCCTCATAAAAAGAGTTTGGAAGTTTTCCCCTTCATTTCAATTTTTGGAAACAGCTTCAGAAGAATAGATATTAGTTCTTCTTTAAATGTTTGGTAGAATTCCCCTGGGAAGCCATCTGGCCATGGGCTCTTGTATGTTGGGAGATTTTTGATTACTGTTTCAATTTCCTTGCTGGTTATGGTTCTGTTCAGGTTTTCTATTTCTTCCTGGTTCAGTTCGGTAGTTTATAAGTCTCTAGGAATGCATCTACTTCTTCCAGATTGCCTAATTTGTTGGCACACTGCTGCTTATAATATGTTTTTGATTTTTTCAATGTTGGTTGTGATCTCTCCTCTTTCATTCATGATTTTATTTATTTAGGTCCTTTCTCTTTTCTTTTTGATAAGTATGGCCATGGTTTTATCAACTTATTAATTATTTCAAAGAACCAATTCCTAGTTTTGTTAATTCTTTCTACTGTTCTTTTGGTTTCTATGTCATTGATTTCTGCTCTAATCTTTATTATTTTTCTTCTCCCCATGGGTTTAGGCTTTATTTGCCATTCTTTCTCCAGCTCCTTTAAGTAAGGTTAAGTTGTTTATTTGAGAACTTTCTTGTTTCTTGAGAAAGGCTTGTATTGCTATATACTTCCCTCTTGGACCACCTTTGCTGCATCCTATAGATTTTGAACAGTTGTATTTTCATTTGTTTCCATGAGCTTTTTAAATTCTTCTTTAATTTCCTGTTTGACTTTAATGAATGTAAATGGGTTAAATGCTCCAATCAAAAGACACATGGTATCAGATTGGATAAAAAGCAAGACACATTGATATGCTGTCTGCAAGAGATTCATTTTAGACCCAAAGACACCTCCAGACTTAAAGTGAGGGGTGGAGACCCATTTACCATGTTAATGGACATCAAAAGAAAGCTGGGAGGGCAATTATTGTAAAAGACAAATTAGATTTTAAACCAAAGACTGTAAAAAGAGATGAGGAAGGACATTTTAAGTCCGGAGGTGTCTTTGGGTCTAAAATGAATCTCTTGCAGACAGCATATCAATGTGTCTTGCTTTTTATCCATTCTGATACTGTGTATCTTTTGAGTGGAGCATTTAATCCATTTATATCCACTTCTTCTGGGATCCCAATTATTCTAATATTGTTCTACTTTATGGTATCACTTATTTCTCAAAATCTCCCCTCATGATCCAGTAGTTGTTTATCTCTCTTTTTCTCAGCTTTTTTATACTCCATCATTTGGTCCTCTCCATCACTAATTCTCTCTTCTGCCTCATTTATCTTTTTTTTTTTTTACTTTATTTATTTATTTTCAGAAAAACATTATTCATTATTTTTTCACCACACCCAGTGCTCCATGCAAGCCGTGCCCTCTATAATACCCACCACCTGGTACCCCAACCTCCCACCCCCCCCCCCGCCACTTCAAACCCCTCAGACTGTTTTTCAGAGTCCATAGTCTCTCATGGTTCACCTCCCCTTCCAATTTACCCATTTATCTTAGCAAATAGGGCCTCCATTTTTTATTGCATCTCATTAAGTCACCTTTTTGAGTTTGACTTGGTTAGATTTTAGTTCTTTTATTTCTCCAGAAAAGGATTCCCTAGCATCTTCTATGCTTTTTTAAAGTGCAGCTAATATAATCGTTATTCTGAACTCTGGTTCTGACATCTTATTGATTAGGTCCATGGCCATCAGTACTGCCTCTTGTTCTTTTTTGAGGTGGGTTTTTTTTGTATTTTCTGTCCATAAAAGAATATATGAATATGAGAACAAAATACTAAAATGGCAACAATGACACCAGAGAAATATACCTTAAGTAAATCAGAAGAGACCTGAAACCAGGGGAAAAAAAGAAGAGAATATAATCAAACAGGTGAGTAGAATAGAGCAATACACTGGATTCTGTGTGTATTTTGGTCTGCTTTTTAGAGAACTAGATCCCAAAATGGTAAAGAAAGAAAAACTTATATATATATATAAATGAAATTAAATGGAAGGGGAGATGAACCATGAGAGACTATAGACTCTGAAAAGTAACCTGAGGGTTTTGAAGGGGAGGGAGGTGGGAATTTGGGGGAGCCAGGTGGTGGGTATTATGGAGGGCACGTATTGCATGGAGTACTGGGTGTGGTGCATAAACAATGAATTCTGTTACGCTGAAAATAAATAAATAAATAAATAAGAAAAATGAATAAATAAATAAGATTTAAATTAAATTAAATGCAATGAAAGGGTAGAATATAGCTGTAAAAATAGAAATTAAAAGACAAGAAAAAAACAAAAAAGAAAAGGAAAAAAACCAACATCAACAATAAAAAAAGGAAAAGATAGAAACAGACGGGTGAACAGAATAGAGCAATACACTCTCTCCTGAGTGTATTTTGGTCTGTTTGTTAAAAGAAAATACATCTGAAATTTGCAATGAAAGAAATACTTATATATACAAAAATAAAAGTAAATACATTGAAAGGATAGAATGGAACTGTAGAGATGAAAATTTTAAAAGCTTTTAACAAAACAAACAAACAAAACAATAAAAGGAAGAAGAGGAAAAAAAACCCAAACCAACAAAAACGAGAATATGATCAGACAGGTGAATAGGACATAGCCATACACTGGATTTTAGGTGTATTTTGGTCTGTTAGAAGAAACTGCATCTCAAAATTGTAAGGAAAGAAAACATATATATACAAAGATAAGATTAAATACAATGAAGGGATAGAATGTAACTGTGAAAATGAAAATGAAAAAAGATTGAAAAAGAGTTGATAAAATAAGAAATTGACAGGACCCCTGGGTGGCTCAGTGGGTTAAGCCTCTGCCTTCAGAGCAGGTCATGATCTCGGGGTCCTGGGATTGAGCTGCATATCAGGATCTCTGCTCAGCAGGCAGCCTGCTTTCCCCTCTCTGCCTGCCTCTCTGCCTGCTTATGATTTCTCTCTCTCTGCCAAATAAATAAAATATTTTAAGAAGATAAGAAATGGGCTGAAATAAAAGAAAGAAAAATTTTAAAAAATCTCAGGTCTCTGGCCTGAGCCAAAAGCTCAGGGCCCCATTCCTCAGTGAGCCCTTAGAGAGAAACAGTCAATCACTCCTGTCTCCCTGGTCTCAGCTGCACTCTATGCTCACCCAGCCTGTGACCTAGCATTTCTAGTGACACATGACCCCTTTCGAGTCACCAAACCTTGCAGACTCCTGTGATGCTTTCCCACACCATTCCTCCCAGGGGAGGAAGGGGCAAGTGTCTCGTGTTTCTTGCTTTTGGGCCCCTGCTAGGAGAGCAGTTGCCTGCCTGTAGTGTATTACAACCCTAAGATGAGAACCCACTTCTGGGTTCACTTTTTTCAGCCAGCTTCCCTGCTCCAATCCCTGGGACCTCTGTCACACTGAAGCACTCCCAGTCTTCCTGTGACCCCAAGGATCCCGAGACCACACTGTCCCAGCTAGGGTTCTGCTCCTGATTAGCCATCTGTGTGATGTCCCTTACCAGAGCAGACTTTTAAAAGTTCTGATTTTGTGCTTCACTGCTATATCACTTGCTGGTAGCTGGCTTATGGAGACTCCCTCTCCCTGAGGTTTATCTTCCCACATATCACCTTGTCATATTCATTCACCATTCCCATATGTCACCTATATCATATTCACTTCTCCACACCTCATACCTTGCAGAAAGTGGTTGCTTTTCTGTTTCTTTTTTTTTTCTATAAGATTTTATTTTTATTTATTTGACACAGAGCTAGAGAAAGAGAGAAAGCATACATAAACAGGAAGAGTGGCAGGCAGAGGGAGAGGGAGAACAGACACTCCGCTGAGCTGGGAGCCTGATGTGAGGCTCAATCCCAGGACCCTGGGATCATGACCTGAACTGAAGGCAGAAGATTAACCAACTGAGTCAGCCAAGTACCCTAGTGGCTGCTTCTATTTATAGAGTTGCAGCTCTTCTTTTCTTAGATCTCTGGTTGAGTTCACAGGTGTTCAGAATGATTTGATAGTTATCTAGCTGAATTCCTGGAATCAGATCTTGGACTTCAAAACCCTCATGGATTCCTATTTTTCATCAATGGTTTATAATTCATTACTGTCCTTAATTATATAGATGCTTAAATTGTTTTATATTTGGACAATGGGACCCCCCCCCAATCTAGTTCCTGTGTTCCTGTGATATATTCTATCATTTTTTTTTAGCATTTCCTTACTTTCTGGAATAATAAGATGTTTCAGGCTCATCTTGTACTTATATTCTTCTATCTGTATAATTGTCCATTTCCCCCAAAGAGCTCTGACTCCTTTTAGTGGGAAATGATATTAGAGATGAAGTTTTGGGCAAGCACTAGGTTGAGTTGAATGAAACTGTTGAAAGAACCATGGATGCTGGCCACATGGACAAGGGCTTTCTTAGCCACGAGGAAAAGAGGATAACAGGGGTTAGAAAATGTTCTCAAGCATATGTTAGGCTACCATGGCAAACATTGTAGGTTGCTCACATGACAGCCCCATATGCTCACCCTTTATGTTAAAGAAAAAATTAGAGTTGTTCTTTGCCTGACCTTGGGAGATGAATCTTTCTTGGTTTAAGCTAATCATGGCAGTCCCATTCTCATTTGCCTAGTGAGGTTAATCGGTGAGTATGTGACCAGTTCTGGTTAATGAGACCTTAGGGAAAATCTGTTATGGTATTTCTGAAAAAGATCACACATAAAAGCTGCAGGCCTGGGGAGCAAACAGCCTCTTTGTCCCATTCCTCTTTTTTGCTGCCTAGAATGTCATTGTTTGAAGATGTGATGTTTAGTGCAGTAGCAGTCATTAGTTCAATAAATATTTATGGAGTGCATTCTATGTGCCAGGCAATGTCCTAGTATTGGGGATACAAGAGTAAACAAAACAGATTAAAGTTTCTGCCTTCATGGAGTTTACATTCTGATGAGGGAGAGAGGAAACAAAGTATATCATATGCCAGATGGTGATAAATGATAGGGAAAAAATGAAGTAGAGAAAGAAGAGAGGGAATGTCAGAGGTGAGTTTGTAATTTTTAACAGGGTTATCAGGGACAGTCCAATTAAAAAAGAGCTATTTGAGAAAAATGGCATGCTTCATGAATTCAATTATTTTTATACAAGGGCAATGGTAATTTTCTCTATTTTGTTTCAGTTTTAAGGAATATGTGCTGTTGAAGAAAAGAGAGACATTACTAAACACCTAGGATGAGAGAGTATAAAGATGGAGAGAGCTCGGGTCTTTGATGACATCATTGAACTGTTGAATTAAGCAACTTTGGAACTGACTTGCTTCCATACTTATTATTTGAGATCATGAAATCTCTTTATTGTCTAAGTGACAATTAATGAAACTTCTGTAGTCACAGCCTAAAGCACTAACCAATGCAGTGGTCATTAAGTAAGTTTGCTTGACTGGCTCAGAAAGCAGATAAAGGGCAAGTTTTGTGATTTCAGGTGTGCAAGATTTGGAAGATGGCAGTACTAGAGTTGTAAAAAAATAATCATTTTGCAACCATCATGGTTAAGATTTATTCAGAGAGAGATCAATGGACACAAATCTGGGGGACATTTTTTTTCCAATTTATTTATTTTCAGAAAAACAGTATTCATTATTTTTTCACCACACCCAGTGCTCCATGCAAGCCGTGCCCTCTATAATACCCACCACCTGGTACCCCAACCTCCCACCCCCCCGCCACTTCAAACCCCTCAGACTGTTTTTCAGAGTCCATAGTCTCTCATGGTTCACCTCCCCTTCCAATTTACCCAAATTCCCTACTCCTCTCTAACGCCCCTTGACATTTTAATGGAAAAGGTTATAGATTGGCTAGAAGGTCAATGTTAAAGACTGAATGTTACCAGGAGTCCCAGGATGGGACTTACTGATCTGGAAAGTTGAAGATGACCATAAGAACATAAAATTGGGAAGAATAATGGTACTAGAAGAAGGAAAATTATTTGGGAGGCGGGGAAAGCACATTAAGCAAGAAAGAACAGCCTTTGGCATAAAAGTCTGGGTTGCAGCTCTAGTTCTGATGGTTGTTGACTGGGGGACCTATAATGAGTGGCTTCATCTCTGAGCTTCAGTCCGCTTGTCTATAAAATGTGGGTGATGATGCCTGCCTTAAGGTAAATGTTGGAGGATTAAATCAGGTAATTTATATGAAAGTTTCCTGGCATATATCAGGTTTTTAATAAGTATTAGGGCTTGGTAAACCATATCAGTATAGCATAGTGGGTATGCATGTGGGCTTTGAAGTTGGTCTGCCTCAGTTCAAAACTGTGTTCAGCCACTTCCCAGCCAGGTGGCTTGGACAAGTTGAAGAATTCCTGGGTTTCAGTTTCTTCAACATTAAATAGTGATCATAGTGATGTCTGACTTAGTAGTTACATTAAATTAGATTCTACACCTAAATGTGAGACCTGAAACTATAAAACAGAAGTAGAAAACATAGATAATTTCTTTGACATCAGTTGTAGAAACATTTTTATAGATATCCCCTCAAGAAAGAGAAACTAAACCAAAATTAAACTATTGGGTCTACACCAAAATAAAAAGTTTTTAGGGGCACCAGAGTGGCTCAGTGGGTTAAAGCCTCTGCCTTCGGCTTAGGCCCTGATCTCAGAGTCCTGGGATCGAGCTCCACATTGGGCTCTCTGCTCAGTGGGGAGCCTGTGTCCTTCTCTCTCTTTGCCTGCCTCTCTGCTTACTTGTGATCTCTCTCTGTCAAATAAATAAATAAAATCTTAAAAAAAAAAGGTTTAAATAAAAAAGAAATTAAAAAAAAAAAAGGTTTTACACACCAAAGGAAAACATCAACAAAAGAAAAAGGCAGCCTACTTTCAGGAAGAAGATATATACAAATGATAGATCCAACAAGAGATTAATATCCCAAATATATTTATATAAATTTATATTTATATATATAATTTATATTTATATTTGTATAATATATTAAGTTACTTATGTAACTCAACACCAAAACAAAAACAAGAACAAAACAATAAATAGTCCAATTATAAAATGAGCAGAAAACCTGAATAGACATTTTTCCAAAGAGGACATGCAGATGGCCAACAGACACATGAAAAGATGCTCAACATCACTAATCATCAGGGAAATGCAAATTAAAACCACAATGAGATATCACTTTACACCTGCAAAGCAGCTGAAATCAGAAACACAAGGCGTAACATGTGCTGGTGACAATGTAGAGAAAAAGGAACACTTATGCATTGTTGGTGGGAATTCAAGCTGGTACAGCTACTATGGAAAATAGTATGGTGATTCCTCAAAAAAATTAAAAATAGAATTACCATATAGTCCAATAATTCCACTACTGAACATTTATCCAAAAAAAACATTAATTTGAAAAAAATATATATATATCCTTATGTTATTTGCAATAACCAAGATGGGGAAGCAACCTAAGTGTCCATCCACAGATGAATAAATAATGAAGATGTGAAATATATATACAATGAAATTTTATTCAGCCATAAAAAGAATGAGATCTTGCCATTTGCAACAACATGGATGGACCTAAAGGGTATAGTGCTAAGAGAAATAAGTCAGTCAGAAAAGGAAAAATACCTCATAATTTCAAATATATGTGGAATTTAAGAAACAAACAAACAGTGGGAGGTGGGGAAGACAAACAAACAAAAAAAGACCATTAAATACAGAGAACAAAATGGTGGTTGCCAGAAGGTAGTTCAGTGGAGTAATGAGTGAAATAGATAAAGGGGATTAGGATTGCACTTATCTTGATAAGCACTGAGAAGTGTATAGAATTGTTGAATTGTATACCTGAAACTAATGTAACACTGTATTTTTATATTTTATATATTTATATTTTATATATTTTGGATAAAATATATTTCTTTTAATTTTAAAATAAATAAATACTTCCAGTACTACATTGAATAAAAATGATGACTGGACACCCTTGTCTTGTTCCTGACCTTAAGGGAAAAGCTCTCAATTTGCAAATGACATATCCAATAAAGGGTTATTTTTCAAAATATACAAAGAAATTATTAAAACTCAACACCCCAAAAACAAATAATCCAATTAAAAATGGGCAGAAGTTATGAATAGACATTTCTCCAAAGAAGACATCCAGATGGCCAACAGACACATGAAAAGATGCTCATCATCACTTATCATCAGGGAAATGCAAATCAAAAGTATAATGGGATATCACCTCACACCTGTCAGAATGGCTAAAATCAACATCACAAGAAACAACATGTGTTGGCAAGGATGTGAAGGAGGAGGAACCCTCTCACACTGTGGGTGGGAATGCAAACTGGTGCAAACTCCACTTTGGAAACAATATAGAATTTCCTCAGAAGTTAAAAATAGAAATACCCTAAGATCCAGTAATCACCCTCTGAGTATTTACTCAAAGAATACGGGAACACTAATTCAAAGGAGCACTTTTACTCCTATGTTTATAGTAGCATTGTTTATGATAGCTAAAATATGGAAGCAGCTCAAGCAGCCATCCATTGATGAATAGATAAAGAAAAGTGATATATAAATGGAATACTAAGCACCCATGAAAAACGAAATATTGCCATTTGCAACGACGTGGATGGAACTAGAGGGTATTATGTTAAGCAAAATAAATGAACCAGAGAAAGACAATTATCATATGGTCTCTCTGATATGAGGAATTTGAGGTGCAGGGTGGGGGGTTGTGGGGGGAAGGGAGGGAAAAATGAAATAAGATGGGACTGGTGAGGGAGAAAAACCATAAGAGACTCTTAATCTCAGGAAACAAGCTGAGGGATTCTGGGGATGGGAAGGAGTGATAGGTTTAGCAGGGTTATAGACATTGGGAAGGGTATGTGCTATGGTGAGTGCTGTGAATTGTGTAAAACTGATGATTCACAGAGCTATACCCCTGAAGCAAATAATACATTATATATTAATAAAAAATAAAAAGAAAAGTGGCATATACACAATGGAATATTATTCAACCATAAAAAGAATGAAATCTTCCCATTTGCATTGACATGGATAGAGCCAGAGTATAATGTTAAGTGAAATAAGTCAGGCAGAGAAAGAGAAACACCATATGATTTCACTCATATGTGGAATTTAAGAAAAAAACTAAATGAGCAAAGGAATGAGAGAGAGAGATCAAGAAATAAACTTTTGGGGCACCTGGGTGGCTCAGTCATTAAGTGTCTGCCTAAGGCTCAGGTCATGATCCCAGAGTCCTGGCATTGAGCCCTGCATCATTCTCTCTGCTCAGCAGGAAGCCTGCTTCTCCTTCTCCCACTTCCCCTGCTTATGTTCCCTCTTTTGCTGTCTCTCTCTCTCTGTCAAATAAATAAATAATATATTTTTTAAAAAAGATTAGAAAAAAAGAAATAGACCCTTAATAATAGAGAACAAACTGATGGTTACCAGAGGGGAGGTAGGTAGGGGTGATATAGGTGATGGGGATTAAGGAGGGCACTTGTGATGAGCACTGGGTGTTGTATGGAAGTGTTGAATCAATATATTGTACACCTACAAGTAATATAACACTGTATGTTAACTAATTGAAATTAAAATAAAAAAGAAAAATTAAAATAAGTAAGATAAATAAGACTACATGTAAAGTGCTTAGAATAGTGTCAGGTTGAGTAAATGCTCAGAAAATGTTAACTGGTATTATTAAATGTGACAGATATTTCAAGGAGGATTACTGCTTTATGAAAAAAGGTGTAATCTACTGTACTAAGAACTGTCAGAGGAACAATAACAGTAATTAAAGAATCCCAATTTATATATTTTTAAAAAGTCTTTTCTGTCCTTCATCAGGAGCTCTTAGAATATATTATTAGTCTTTATGACACTAAATCCACTTTGTTACAAAAAACTTAAGTGTCTACCTCAGGTTATGATGTTGAGAATTAGAACCAGCCCTTAACCGACTCTTCTTCCTAATCTAAAATTCTCTGTATTTCTTCTTTACATATAGAGCACTAAAATTCTTCCAAATACGGCTTCTCACCATTTAAGTGCTTTACCACAGGTCTCATTTCCCCTCACTCAAACAAAAGACTTGAGATTTAATTAAGGGTAATATTAAAAAATATTTAACCATCTTTTGTCTCAGCAGGAAGTGGGTCTGGAATATTCCTTGCATGCCAGACATTTCCCTGTAGTTGCTGGATCTTAAGGAGGTGTGGCAGGAGTCTTGCGGAGAGGGAGGTTGGAGTGGCCAGGACCAAAGCTTACTTGAGACGCTTTGGGGAAGTGGCTATTTACAAACCAGTACAAAGGTATGTTAGTATTTTAACTGCAAAATTGTAATCATAAGTGCATACCAGCTGTATATCAGTTCTGGGCTTAGAAGAGCTCTTAGCCAACTACGTGGTATTTACCCCTACACTGCCATAGAGAATTCTTAAATTCCTTGAGATCTTCCTGTCAGCTGTAATTAGGCCTAGAGCCAATACTATAGCATTGCAAAGAGGTGATTTAAGTAAGTCTTTAAAATCTTCCACCATCAACCTTGAAGATGTGTGCTGATAAGACCAGCAATATTGGAATCTTTACCAACTTGCAAATAAGGTGATACCTGTCTTGTTGGTTTTGTCCTGAGACATGCTCTTCCTTTGCTACTGTATTTTTTATGTTTTTTTTTCAATTTATTTATTTTCAGAAAAACATTATTCATTATTTTTTCACCACACCCAGTGCTCCATGCAAGCCGTGCCCTCTATAATACCCACCACCTGGTACCCCAACCTCCCACCCCCCCGCCACTTCAAACCCCTCAGATTGTTTTTCAGAGTCCATAGTCTCATGGTTCACCGCCCCTTCCAATTTACCCAAATTCCCTACTGTATTTATACTTAAAACCAAGATGGGATTTAGTGGAAAAAGGATTACAACTTAACTAGTGTGGTGGTGTTAAGCTAGAGGCTCTTCAACTATATTTTTCAAATGGTATGTACCCTGTAGTTTGAGAATGGCCAAGGAGTAAGGTGAATCCTCTCAGCTGCTCACATTTCTCCAGTGTTGGCTGCCAAGGGCAGACAGTGCCGAGTCCCCCCTGTTCTTCTTTCTCTTTAAAGGTTACACTTTAGATTCAGGGAGCTTGGCAGGGAACCCAGTGTGAACTTGGGATCTTGACTACTGCAGGAGAAACAGCCCATGTGTCCTTGGGAAGCAGAGGTTCCAGTCCCCATCCTGAATTTCTAAGGTTCCCCTTTGCCACCCAGGAAACAGGTGGAGCTAAAGCTCAGCTGCCCAAGGTGCCTGGAGTCCACCTGTCCTACTTCACTAGCCTTTCTCCAGCCAGGCTCTCACCAGACTCAGGCTAGGAAAGCTTTCAGATCACTTGCTCCCACCTTCTCTACCTGGTGCAAGACTCCCCTCCTCAGCCTTCCTGCCAAGGGCTCCTCACCCAACCTCCCAGTGAACTGGGAGAGACCTGGAAACTCTCTGCCTCAGCAGGCTCAGGATTCCACTTGGCAACATGTTCTTCCTGCTGGTGAGCCAGACCTGTTCCTCTGTAACTTCCTCCTGCACACCCACGTTCTGCCCTCAGGACAACCAGCCAGACAGAACTCCTCCTTATTTTTGGGAATGTCCTGCACATATTTGAACACAGCTATCTCTGCCATTCTGGCTAGAAGCCTAGGCTGTCTTCTCTTTCCCAAGATACCCTCATTTATTTCAGTCTTCACCAATGCCAAGGAGACCATACACACACGCACGCCTGTGTGTGGGCGTGCGTGTGTGTATGTATGTATATAGTTTCTACTTGTTTTTTTTTTTTTTATTTCAATTCTCTCTCTCTCACCCAGAGCCCAGTTACGATGAAGTCCTTCCCCTCAGTCTGCCACACTAAAAGCTAGAAGTGGCAATTCAAACTGTAAAGGTTTTTGTTTGTTTGCTTGCTTTTTAATGCTTATCTTGGTGCCTGAGTGAGGCAGCTAATTATCTAGCTTCGGCAACTTGGATGTGATTTACACTTTGTAAAATTTTGGCCAAATCACTGTGCCTCTCTAAGTCTCAGTTTCCCCATGTGTATAATGGTTTTCTTTCTGGTACTGAATATTTTACATTCTATGCCAGAGCTTGTAGAACATAATGACAGAATTAAACCTTACTAATCGTGATTTTTTTCTGCTAATGTAGCAGCAGGAATTAGTAAAGAGTACTTAAAATGATGAATACTTGAACACTGACTTTTATTGTGTGGGTATCATAGCCTGCTATGAAACTTTATCCAATGATGCTACCATAGCTTTCATGTCAATTTATTGGAAAACACAGCCCCTCCAGCAACCAGTCAGATGTGTTCATAAAAAGCAGAAAATAATGTTTTCCAATACTAAATCGATGAGTATTATTACTATTAAGAGATAGGAAACCCAAACCACAATGGCATTAACAAAATTGCATGTATTCTAACATATGCACCACTTCTGACACTATTTTTAAAAACTTATAATGCTAACCACAAAGTTAATGGTGACTGTTATATTCATAAAACTTTAGAATGAATGTTTGGCGCTATTCCTTTATCCCTATCATATGTTCATTGTATCATTGGATTGCACAGTGGAAGAACATATTCTAATATGTGAACATGCTGTGGGATATTTTCATTGGCATTACTGATAAGTATATTCAAGAAAACTGCTAGTGAAATTGTTTCTTATCACTGAGAAACCATTCTTCAAGAAATGATAATATTCATTTACTTAAAGATCAGTTTCTGATGTGTGATAAAGACTGAAAAGAATAAGGCTAAAATTAGTGTTAACAAAGCAGAAGCTATGCATGCAACAAGAAAGGATGCTGCAACCACATGAATGAAAGAAGCTGTACCTGAATGTCAAGATATATTAAAAGGAACATTAGTGGTAAAAATTTGCCTCTTGATTTTGATTCAGTGTTGAAGAGTTAAGCTTGGGAGTATGATAACATATCTTCCATTGAGTGTTCATCTTTTCATGATGTTAAAGAAATGGGCAGTAAGTGCAAGCCTATTTTTCCATACTGGTTTATGAAGCCTCTCAACAGGAAATATATTTTCCCAAGTTTTTTGAGGGATGAAGTATAAAGCATCTTTTCATGACTGTGGTAACAGCAAAGACTGTTTGAATTATTTCAACTGAATTGTTCAAGTGGTATATCTCAGCAATGTATTTCATATTTTGAAAAGGCTGAACATATCAATTCAGGGCTTAAATATTACCATTTTATGATATCAGGATTTTTTATATGACTTAAATGTGATACAAATGGTTCAGTCACTGAGTTTGATGTAGTGGTTTTCTTCACTCATCGGAGAAAAACACCTGGCATATTTTAAAACCACATCCAAATGCTGTAATGAAATGTGAAAAAATACCTTTCAGAACTGAAAGCAACCAAAGAAAGAATTTGATCCATTTGCTAGTATCTTCCAAGTTGAAATAGTCACACTTTCAGCTTGCAAGTGTGAAATGCTTATCATCTTCATCCATCATGTCTGATGGATGAAGTTTAATGTAGTTTTTAGTGATTTCATGATTTTTAGGTTAGTATTTATTCTAATATGAATATTCAAAACTATCTGCTAGAACCACCAAATACTTGCTGTCATTCCCAACAAATTTAATTTGTGAATCAGATTTTTTTCTTTTGGTAAAAATAGAAGCATAAAAAGAAACCAAAGGGATATCAGACCTGACCTACAAATCCAGCATTATTTAGCTAGATATAAGTGTCTTGGTGAAATATTGCAAATAAATTTTTGTTGTTCTTACTATAATGAAATGATTATTACTGATTTTTGAGATCTGGTTTCCCTGTTTTAAAGTTTGTAATGGATGTGTATGTGTGTGTGTGTGTGTGTGTGTGTGTGTGTGTATAAAACACTAACCTATGTGAATTGGAACCTGAGAAAATTTTCCAACCTAAACATCTCTCCTATGAATGAATTTCTATCATCAGAGTTTTCGTTTTTTCATCAAGTGAAAAATCCCATTGACAGCTAGCACATTAAGCATCTATCAGTTATCAGTGCCTATGGCAGATAAATATAGTAGATCTTTTCCATGTAATTTATAGATGAGAACAAATTTTTATAGATAAAAACGTGGTGGGGAGGACAGACACCTGAGAATAGAATTAGAACCATCATCTAAGAAGCTGTGAAAAAATACTAATACTTAGACAATCGATTGGGGAAAAAAAAAACCTCCCCACATAATTCCATCATTCAACCAGGGTTGAGAACCCCTGGTTTATAAACCTCTGGCCAATTTTTTAAAATTGGTGGTTGTGGCGGGGGGAGCTGATCCTGGGCTCCTGACAAGGTTGTAAAGGGAAGGGACACTGGGCAGCAGAGAAGGGAGGATGCTGGAAAAAGATGGCACTACAAATAGAGAACAGGTGGTGGGTATTATAGAGGGCACGGCTTGCATGGAGCACTGGGTGTAGTGAAAAAATAATGAATAATGTTTTTCTGAAAATAAATAAATTGGAAAAAAAATAAAATAAAAAAATAAATAAAAAAAAAGAGAGAATAGGAAAAGACTCCACTCCAAATCTGCTAGAACTTGCACAGGAATTCAGTAAAGTGTCAGGATATAAAGTCAATGCACATACATCAGTTACATTTCTATACACCAACAACAAGACAGAAGAAAGAGAAATTAAGGAGTTGATTCCATTTACAATTGCACCCCAAACCATAAGATACCTAGGAATAAACCCAACCAAAGGGGCAAAGAATCTGTACTCAGAAAACTATAAAGGACTCATGAAAGAAATTGAGGAAGACACAAAGAAATGGAAAAAATGTTCCATGCTTATGGATTGGAAGAACAAATACTGTGAAAATGTCTATGCTACCTAAAGCAATCTACACATTTAATGCAATCCCTATCAAAATCCCATCCATTTTTTTTCAAAGAAATGGAACAAATAATCCTAAAATTTGTATGGAACCAGAAAAGACCTCAAACAGACAGAGGAATGTTGAAAAAGAAAGCCAAAGTTGGTGGCATCACAATTCCAGACTTCAAGCTCTATTACAAAGATGTCATCATCAAGACAGTATGGTACTGGCACAAAAACAGACACATAGATCAATGGAACAGAATGGAGAGCCTCAACTCTATGGTCAGCTTCTTTGACAAAGCAGGACAGAATGTCCAATGGAAAAAAGACAGTCTCTTCAACAAATGGTGTTGGGAAAATTGGACAGCCAGATGCAGAAAAATGAAACCTGACCATTTCCTTACACCACACACAAAAATAGACTCAAAATGGATGAAGGACCTCAATGTGAGAAAGGAATCCATCAAAATCCTTGGGGAGAACACATTCAGCAACCTCTTCGACCTCAGCCATAGCAACTTCTTCCTAGAAAGATCACCAAAGGCAAGGGAAGCAAGGGCAAAAATGAACTATTGAGACTTCATCAAGATCAAATGCTTTTGCACAGCAAAGGAATCAGTCAACAAAACCAAAAAACAACTGACAGAATGGGAGAAGATATTTGCAAACGACATATCAGATAAAGGGGCTAGTATCCAAAATCTATAAAGATCTTACCAAACTCAACCCCCAAAGAACAAATAATCCAATCAAGAAATAGGCAGAGGTTATTGAAATAAGTCAAGCAGAGAGAGTCAATTATCATATGGTTTCACTTATTTGTGGAGCATAACAAATAGCATGGAAGACATGGGGAGATAGAGAGGAGAAGGGAGTTGGGGTAAATTGGAAGGGGAGGTGAACCATGAGTGACTATGGACTCTGAAAAACAATCTGAGGGTTTTGAAGGGGCGGGGGGTGGGAGGTCGGGGTACCAGGTGTTGGGTATTATAGAGGGCACGGATTGCATGGAGCACTGGGTGTGGTACAAAAATAATGAATACTGTTATGCTGAAAATAAAAAATAAATTAAAAAAAATAAAAAATAAAGAAATAGGCAGAGGACATGAACAGACATTTCTGCAAAGAAGACATCCAGATGGCCAACAGACACATGAAAAAGTGTTCCATGTCACTCGGCATCAGGGAAATACAAATCAAAACCACAATGAGATATCACCTCACACCAGTCAGAATGGCTAAAATTCACAAGTCAGGAAATGACAGATGCTGGCAAGGATGCGGAGAAAGGGGAACCCTCCTACACTGTTGGTGGGAATGCAAGCTGGTGCAACCACTCTGGAAAACAGCATGGAGGTTCCTCAAAAAGTTGAAAATAGAACTACCCTACGACCCAGCAATCGCAATACTGCATATTTACCCTAAAGATACAAATGTAGTGATCCGAAGGGGCACGTGCACCCGAATGTTTATAGCAGCAATGTCTACAATAGCCAAACTATGGACAGAACCTAGATGTCCATCAACAGATGAATGGATAACGAAGTGGTATATATATACAATGGAATACTATGCAGCCATCAAAAGAAATGAAATCTTGCCATTTGCGATGATGTGGTTGGAACTAGAGGATATTATGCTTAGCGAAATAAGTCAATTGGAGAAAGACAACTATCATATGATCTCCCTGATATGAGGAAGTTTAGAGGCAACATGGGGGATTTGGGGAGTAGGAAAAGAATAAATGAAACAAGATGGGATCGGGAAGGAGACAAACCATAAGAGACTCTTTTTTTTAATTTTTTAATTTTTCAGTGTAACAGTATTCATTATTTTTGCACCACACCCAGTGCTCCATGCAATCCGTGCCCTCTCCAATACCCACCACCTGGATCCCCCAACCTCCCACCCCCCGCCCCTTCAAAACCCTCAGATTGTTTTTCAGAGTCCATAGTCTCTCATGGTTCACTTCCCCTTCCAATTTCCCTCAACTCCCTTCTCCTCTCCATCTCTGTAAGAGACTCTTAATCTCACAAAACAAACTGAGGGTTGCGGGGGTGAGGGGGAGGGTGGTTGGGTTATGGACATTGGGGAGGGTATGTGCTATGGTGAGTGCTGTGAAGTGTGTAAACCTCATGATTCACAGACCTGTACCCCTGGGGCTAATAATACTTTATATGTTAATAAAAAATTTTAAAAAGAGAGAATAAGAAAGGCCTTTTATATAACTAATTTAATTATCAGTTCAAATTTTATTCAGATTAGTTAAGATGGAACACATATGGTCTCTTTCCATTTTCTGGAGCATTTTGTATGTTTGTCCATTGTTAAGGGGTTTCTAGGAGGAACTAGCTAAGAATTTTAGTACTAACCTTAGCAATGTATGTAAGCAACTCTTCTAGAGGCACTCCTGTGGAAGGGTTGAATGCAGGATGAATTCTAATAAGGAAGAAGGGAAAAATGACAAACCAGAAAAAACTGCTCAGGCAAAATAGCTATAAAACTGTATAACTGGGCTAAGCCTAGCAAGTGGGGGCATTTGATCTTGCTCAAGGAATGGAAGAAAGAAGAAATGTTAGGGGACAGAGATCACCACTAGTCTTTCTCCTGCCCCCTTGCCTCCACTTAACCTGTTTTTTCAGGCTGAGAGAGGGACAGATGAAATAGGAAGACAAGTTGACCTGACTGGTGAAATGAAGGCTGAAAAGACTTTGATCTTGAATAAGAGGTACAGGCCAAACTGCCAGGAAAAGCTTTCTGTTCCAAAGTATCGTAAGAAAAAGGAATTAAGAACAAGAGAAAGGGGAGCATCAGGGTGGCTCAGTTGGTTAAAAGGCTGTCTTTGGCTCAGGTCATGATCCCAGTGTCCTGTGATCCAGGGTCTTGGGATGGAGCCCTGCATTGAGCTCCCTGCCTTGGTGGGGAGCCTGCCTCTCCCTCTCCTGCTCCTCCTGCTTGTGCACTCTCTCCCCCTCTCTCTTTCTCTCCCTCAAATATATAAATAAAATCTCTCAAAAAAAAAAAACCCAGAAGAGAAAGGGAACATATATGTCTAATTTTATCTAATAATTTTGTTTAAAAACAGCCCTAAATCATTAGCTCTTAAAAGGAAATATCTATTTGAAGTTCTTTTAAGATTGGCCATATGTTTGATATAAGGTGGTGGGGGTGGGGTAGTTAATTGTGCTTTGAAATCTTAAGAACCTGAGTTCAAAACCCTGTGGAAGACACATGCCTTTCTACTTATCCTTTGATAGTGTATATAGACCACCCTCTCTCCCAGACTAGCCTCTCCAGGTGGAGAGACAGTTTTTAAATCAGCATGGTGCAGCAGAAAGCCTATGAGATATGGGCATCACACATGCCTGGCTTCAAACTCCAGGTCTACTATTGTGATCTTGGACAAGGAACTTTGCTTTTTATTGATTCACAATTTCCTCATTTGTAAAATGGGAAAATAACCATTTGTCAGGTTTTTTGGGAGGATAACATGAAATGATTTATGTTGTATGTTAAGCATATTGTAGATGCACATATAATTACAATACCAGGTTGAGCTGTATTGCCTCTTTTTTTTTTTAAGATTGCATTTATTTCTGTCAGAGAGAGAAAGCACAATCAAGGAGAGCGGCAGTCAGAGCAGACAGAGGAGGCAGAACAGGCAGAGGGAGAAACAGTCTCCCTGCTGAGCAAGGAGTCCAATGTGGAACTCAATTCCAGGACCCTGAGATTATGACCTGAGCTGAAGGTAGACACCCAACCGATTTAGCCACCCAGGTGTCCCTGCATTGCTTCTTTGTTCTCAGTACTGAAAATGACCTGTGAAGGTGGAACCCAAGATTAAGGAAGACCAAAAATATTATGTTAAAATGGGGAACCACAAATATGTTCAATTCACTGCAGAAGACAACTTGAGTTTGCAAAGGTGAAACTTCCTTGGCAGACTATAATTGATACCACTCTTTTCTTGCATGCATAAAATCTGAATCAGTGGCTAGGCACTACAAATACATTTTCCATATTTGAGTGAAAGGAGAGTCTTTATGGACGGAAACTTTACAAAGAAGGCCAAACTGTTGATAGACCAAATTTCTGAGAGCCCAAATTTCTCAGCATGGTTCTATAATTATTACCTCAGTCCAGAGATAGCCAGTGGATGGTCTCAACGGAATGAGGTGTTTTGCTCATAGGCTCAATGTCAATTATAAAGACAATTTTTGTGGCTGAATAATACATATATATATATATATATATATATATATATACACACACATAGATAGATATAGATAGATAGATCACATCTGCTCACATCTTCTTTATTATTCAGCCTAAAAAAGAGTCAAACCTTGCCATTTGCAATGTGGTTGGAACTATATAATGCTAAGTGAAATAAGTCAGTCTGAGAAAGACAAATACCATATGATTTCATTCATGTGGAATTTAAGAAATAAAGCAAATAAGCAGAGGAAAAAAATGAGACAGAGAGAGACAAAGCAAGAAAGCCTTTTAATTATAGAGAATAATCTGTTAATTACCAGAAGGGCTGTGGGGTAGGGGTGAAGAGTGAAATGGGTGATAGGAATTAAGCAGTGCACTTGTGATAAGCACCAGGTGTTGTATGGAAGTGTTGAATCACTATAGTGTACACCTGAAACTAATATAACACTGTACATCAACTAACTAGAATTTAAATAAAAAATAAAGTAATTTTCAGCAAGAAGCATATTTATGCAATTAATTGGAGATATTCTGTTTTGAAGCTATCCAGGTGTAGGGGCACCTGGGTGGCTCAGTCAGTTAAACATCTGCCTTCAGCTCAGGTCATGATCCCAAGGGTCTGGGATCCAGTCTTACATCAGGCTCCTTTCTCATTGGAGACCCTGCTTCTCCCTCTGCCTCTGCCTGCCACTCCCCCTGCTTGTGTGTGCTAACTCTTGGTTTCCCTCTCTGATAAATAATAAAATCTTAAATAAAATAAAACTACCAAGTATAGTTTCTTCTCTAGGTACCCCAGGAAACCACAGTGTTTATTTACTGTCCTAGTGTCCGGCACTCATCCTTTTAGACCTAAAAGACTAGATTCTCTTGTTCACACTATGACAGTTGGCCAACATTCCTCATCTCACTTTGGCTTGTCTCTGGCTATTCAGGTTTCTCTGAGTCCTCAAGCAGCTCAGGGTTACCTACAGTGGTGTGCTACTGACTGGTAGCTGCCCATGAGAGCTGATAGTTAAATTTTCAAGAAGTTTTCAAGGAATTTGTTAAACACAACTGTCATTAAAAATTAAATACTTATTTGTGGAGCATAACAAATAGCATGGAGGACAAGGGGCATTAGAGAGGAGTAGGGAATTTGGGTAAATTGGAAGGGGAGGTGAACCATGAGAGACTATGGACTCTAAAAAACAATCTGAGGGGTTTGAAGTGGCGGGCGGGTGGGAGGTTGGGGTACCAGGTGGTGGGTATTATAGAGGGCACGGCTTGCATGGAGCACTGGGTGTGGTGAAAAAATAATGAATAATGTTTTTCTGAAAATAAATAAATTGAAAAAAATATTTTTAAAAATTAAAAAAAATAAATATATAAACCTACATTTAAATAAAGGCAATAGATACTCATCACTTATTATTTTATTATATTTCGCTATTATTTGTGATTTTGATGTTAATTATATCTGTTGTATCTATGTAATGAAAATACTATATAATGGTGTGCTATAGAGCATTTTTGTCTCAACTCTGCATTCAATGATACCACACTGATAGCTTGAAATTGGCCATGATAGGAGAATTTACAAGAAGGAAATTGGCAAATGTCACAAATTAAGATCTCCCACCACCCAGAGAGCAAGTTATTAGATACTTAGCTGCATACCATTGGACTTATCTTCCTTAAGTATCTAGGGAATCTAATGGTCATCGTCTTAAGTGGAATGCCAAGACCTCTCAATATCTCTGAGCCCTAAACAGTATTTCCTTGTACAGGCTTGTAATTGCCTATTACTCCTCACCACCCTCTTCTTATTCACATTCATTCATTCATTCATTTTCTCCCCTCTCCTCACCTTTTTCTCTCTCTCTCCTTATTGGGAGCAAATACTGGATAAATCTCTCCCTTTTAAGTCCTTAAAGGCTTGAGCTATAAACCCTTTTAAATGAAAAAAGGAAAAGGCTTTTGTTTCCACTCTAACCAAGGAGATCTATGCTGGTACTTTTATGCATTCACTTATTCATACACTCAGGAAGCTTTTATCAAGCATGTACACTGTGCCAGGTGTCTAGGTGCTGAGAATCCCGAGATAAAATAAGATGTGGCTCTGCCCTCAAAAGCCTCACAATCTAGAAGGGAGACAGACAAGTAAACACAAAAGAATGAGACAGGATAGTAAGTGCTGAAACAGAGGTATGTATGAAGTGTTTAAGGGAAACGGGGGGAGTAAGCAAATCAAGTTTTCTAGAGGGAGTGGGGACTGGAGAAGTTTTCACAGAAGTAGCATTTGGATTGGATATTAAAGGATGAGTAGACATACTTTTTAAAAAAATTTAATTTAAATTCAATTTAGTTAACATGTAGTGTATTATTAGTTTCAGTGGAAGAATTTAGTGATTCATCAATTACATAGAACACCCAGTGCTAGTTACATCAAGTGCCCTCCCTAATGCCCATCACCCAATTACCCCATCCACCTCCCCTCCAGCAACCCTCAGTTTGTTTCCCAAGGTTAAGAATCTCTTATGGTTTGTCTCCCTCTCTGATTTCATCTTTTTCTATTTTTTCTCTGGCTGCAGCTGGTTCTTCTACATTCTGGTTTCTGCTAAGGGGCCTTCCCTCAAATTGTTAAAACTTCTACCTGGAAACATCTACAATAAACAAGGCACCTGGGCCATAGGAATACTACTTCTTTCCGGTATTCTTGCAGTCCTAGGGATTGTAGGCAGGTTTCTACTATTTCTAATCTTTAGGTTGCCTCACTTTCTTCTGTTTGGTCTCTCAGCTCTCCTAATTTGCTACCCCTATCACATTTCATCTATTAGACACTTAATGCAAACTCTGCTTTCCTGACTAGATTCTAGCTGATGGATTCCCTACTCCTTTTGCTAGGGTAAAACAAACAAAAATCAACACAGGGAGCTGCTGGGCTCAGAAGAACCCACATATCAAAGCTGCAAATAGAGCTATTTTACTCACATACCTGGACTTTAATCTTTGAATCACTAGTGCTGAGCAAGATTGGCAAAGGAAGCTGAAAAACCACAGCAGTGTATCAAGGGCAAAGAAATAGCTATAAACTGTAACCAAACATTCACTAAGCTGTTGTTTTGTCCTAAACCTCCATGGGGGGTATTTAAAAAATGAGTTTTCCATTGACTTAGTTAATTATTATAGGCTTTTTCTTGTGACCTTGTCCCTTTTGTGGAAATAAATGCTTTGCTGTTGTTGTTTTAGAGTAGAATCATGCTGTGTCTCGGATCATAGCATGTGTGTGGGGTGTGGTATGTGGACTCTTAGGGGAACACGTGAGTGCAGGGGACACGGTGTGCATGCCTTTAAGTCTGGTGACCAGTTTAGCATTTTTATCTCTAATCTTATGTAGAAGGACCCTGACCCTGGACAGTCAAGCTGGAGATTTCTGCTATATCACCTGACTGGTCTTTTCCTCTACTCTTTCAAGTCCATTTCTGCAGATGATTAGTCATTACTTGTCAGGAGAACTTAGGGCCATCCAGGGGAGAGACACATGGCTTGGCAACAAGACAAAGGTAGAACTTTAGACTCCTTATAACCTCCACTAGTCACTCCTAAAACCCCCAGAAAAATATACAGTCTAATTCAAAATAGTATGCAAATGTAGTTTCAAAACAAATTCCCTAGTTTGCCCTCACTATGATCATTTACAAACAGAACAATTATTCAAGCTTCTCCTTCACTGAAATTTAGAAAGCCTCCACTGCCCCCACAGCATCAATTATTTGAGATTCACTTGGCTTTCCTTCAGTCTCTGGATTTGCAGTATATGATTTTTTGTATGGCTATTAAGGACATGGGGAGTTAGAGAGGAGAAGGGAGTTGGGGGAAATTGGAAGGGGAGGTGAATAATGAGAGACTATGGACTCTGAAAAACAATCTGAGGGGTTTGAGGTGGCGGGGCAGGTGGGAAGTTGGGGTACCAGGTGGTGGGTATTATAGAGGGCACGGCTTGCATGGAGCACTGGGTGTGGTGAAAAAATAATGAATACTGTTTTTCTGAAAATAAATAAATTGGAAAAAAAAGAACAATAGTAACCCTGCTTCTGTAGAGTGGAATTAAGCCAAGATCAAGTCCTCGATCTCATGTGTCCAGTCATAGCTGGTCCGGTTTTACTTAGACTTTGATTCACCTAGATAAAACTCACTAGTATAAGGGCTATAGAGCTAATGTTGAACGGCCATGACTGTTTGCCTTGTTTAGGAGCAGTAGGAAAGGGAGACTTGAGTACAACTCACCACTGGACTCCCATTCTGGATTTCTCAAAGAATTCTGACATAGAGATGACAGAGACTGTCACAAGCCTCCAGTTTTGCCCCCATGAAATTAAGTCACAATTTGACAATAAATTGTCAAATTTGAGTTTGCATCAGAATCACCTACAAGGTTTGTAGGAGCTCTGTGCTCCCACAAAAGCATCAAAAAGCAGGGGGAAAAAGTCAGAACCAACTTTGCCAGAACTGTGGAAAATAGTCAATGATTTATAGCAACCAACTGAATGCTTCATCAAGAAAAATGCAGCTTCAAAATGGCAGGAAATCCTTGTGGCACTTTAACTTGCTTTTCTCAGATCTCCTTCCCAGAGCAGAAATAAACAGTTTTAGCCCATATTCCCAGTGTGGGATGCTGGTCCCTGGTTCCAGAGGAAGAGGAGACCTTATTTATACATTATTTGCTATGTCTATTCTAACCTGTCTGGGGCAACCTGAAGGACTGACACACGATTCTCATTTCTGTTTCACCTAACTTGGAACTCAGGCTGGAAAAGCATTAGGCATTGCTTGAAAACACTGCAAGCTGAACTAACAACCCGCAGATGCCTGGGGCAAAACATTACTTTCAAAATATACAATAGTCTGTTCTAAAGTCTGGGAACTTAAGCTGGGAAGAGTTTCTTTGGGAAATTAGGACATTCAAAAGCACCACGCATACAGGAGAATTTAGACGACCACATGCATGCCTAGGGCAAAACATGCTAAGAAAATACTTGAGAGAACCCTAAGTTTTCACCTCAGGCTGATCTCAAGGCTCTGTGCAAGCTTGGCTAAGAGACAATATGAGCAGACTGAAAGAGGTGTTTGTTTGTTTTAAGCTTTGGGCATTTGAGAAAATGTGCCAAAATACTAGCTGAACACAAGCTAAGGAACAGGTATTTCAGTGAACACACACAATATACCAAAACTTTTGGAATACAACAAAGGCAGTGCTTAGTGGGAAATGTATAGGTATAAATGCCTATATTTGAAAAAGAAGAGGAGCTCTGGCTAGCTTAGTCAGTAGAGCATGTGATTCTTGATTTGGGGGTTGTGAGTTTGAGCCCTACATTGGATATAGAGATTATTTTAAAATAATACCTTTAAAAATAATAAAATAAATTTTAAAAAGAACTGTTTTAAATCAATACCCCAGCCTTACAACTTGAGGAACTAGAAAAAAAAAAGAGCAAACTAAGCACAAAACTAACAGAATGAAGGAACTAATAAAGACGAGAGTAGAGAAAAATAAAACAGATAACAGAAGAACAATAGAATCTACAAAACCAAAAGTTGGTTCTTTAAAAAGATCAGCAAAAGTAACAAATCTTTAGCTATTATGTCAATGAAAAAAAGAGAAATCACTAAAATAAAAACTGAAAGTGGGGATATTACTACCAAAACTACAGAAATTAAAAAGAACCATAAAAGAATACTATGTATAATTGTATGCCAGAATATTTGATAACCTAAATGAAATAAGAAATTCCTCAAAATACACAAACTATGTAAATTGACTCAAGAAGTGGAAAATCTCAACAGACCTCTAAAAAGTAAAGAGATTGAATCAGTAATCAAAAACCTCCCAAGAAAGAAAAGTCCAGGAACAGATGGCTTCAATTGTGAATTCTAGCAAATATTTAAAGGAGAATAAACATCAATCTTTCTCAAACTTTTCATAAATAAAAGAGGAGGAAATACTTTCTAACTCATTCTATGAGGCCAGTATTACTCTGATACCAAAGTCAGAGAAGACATCACGAGAAAATAAAAGATAAATATCCCTTATGAATATAGACACAAAATTCTCAGCAAATTTTAACAAACTAACTCCAACAGTATAGTGAAAAGACTATGCAGTATGACTAGGTCAGAATACAAGAGTGGTTCAACATAAGAAAATCAATCAATGTAATATGCTATATAAATAGATGGAAAGAAAAATCCAAATGACTATCTCCATTGATGCAGAAAAGGCATTTTTCAAAAATCCAACACCATTTCATGATAAAATGACTCAGAAAACCAGCAGTAGAAGAAAACGTCCTCAATATGATTCAGGGCATTTATGAAAAACCCACAACAAATACCATACTCAATGGTGAAAAACTGAAAGCTTTCCCCTTCAGATCAGGGACAAGACAAGGATGTCCACTCTTATCACTGCTATCCAACATTGTACTGAGTTTTCATCAGAGAAATTAGATAAGAAAAAAGCTAAAAGTCACCAAATTTAAAAGTCAAACTGTCTCAACTTACAGATGACATAATCCTGCACATACATCATGCCAAAGAATCCACAAAAAAAGCTACTAGAACTAATAAAAGAATTCAGTAAGTTTTTTGGGTACAAGAGCAACACAAAAATAAGTTGTGTTTCTATATAACTGCAATAAACATTTGAAAAAGAAATTAAGAAAACAATCCCATTTACAATAGCATCTAAAAGAATAAAATACTTAGAAGTGCATTTAATAAGGAAATGAAAGACATGTACTCTGAAAACTACAAAACATAGCTGAAGGAAATTAAAGAAGACCTACATAAATAGAAAGTAATCCTATATTCATGGGCTGGAAGACAACATTGTTAAGGTGTGAGTATTACTCAAAATGATCTATAAATTTAACACAATGCCTATCAAAATTCCAAAAGCCTTTTTTTCTTTCAGAAATGGAAAAGCAGATCATTAAATTCATATGGAATTTCCAGGGACCCAAATAGCTAAAACAATCTTTAAAAAGAAGAGAATATAGTTGGAGGACTTGCACTTACAGATTTCAATCTTACTAGAGGCTACAGTAATCAAAACAGTGTGGTAGTGGCATAGGGATAGACATACAGACCAATGGAATAGAACTGAAAGTTCACAAATAAACCCATAATCAGTGCCTAACTAATTTTTGACAGCAGTGCCAGGCCCATTCAGTTGTGAAAGAATAATCTCTTCAATAAATAATGCTAGGACAACTGGATTTCTACACGTAAAATAATGAATTTGAACCCCTACCTCATACCATACACAAACATTAACGCTAAATTCATCAATGACTGGGGTACCTGGATGTCTCAGTCAGTTAAGCATCTGAGTCTTGAATGGCTCAGGTCATGATCTCAGAGTCATAAGATCAAGCCCCACATCAGGCTCTGTGCTGGGTGCAGAGCCTGCTTAAGATTCTCTCTCTCCTTCTACTCAGGCCCTGTTCTTGCTCTCTCTCTGAAAAAAAAATCATCAATATAAAAGTTATATATATGTACATAGGGGTACATCTTCATGACCTTGAATTTGGAAATAGATTCTTAGATGTGACACCAAAAGTATAAGTAATAATGGAAAAATTGCTAAATTGGACTTTACAAAAATTTAATTTTTGTGCATTAAAGGATATCACTTAAAAATTAGAGAATCTACAGAATGGGAGAAAATATTTAAAAATCTTATACACAATAAGGGTTTAATATCTCGAATATATTAAAAACTCTTACAACTCAACAACATATAAAGACAAAAAGACCCAACTGAAAAATTTGGAAAGGATTTGTGTAGACGTTTCTTCAAAGAAGATATAAAAATGACAATCAACACATGAACTAACACTCAACATCATTAGTTGTTAGGGAAATATTAAAGCAAACAATGAGATACCTCTTCATACTTACTATGATAAGTATAACTTTTAAAAGTAAAAAAAATCAAGCGTTGACAAAGATATGGTGAAATTGGAGCCCACATACTTTGCTGGTGGGAATGTAAAAACAGTTTAGATGCTATGAAAAACAGTTTGGCGGTTCCTTAAAAAGTTAAGCATTAAATTATTATATGATTCAGTAATTCTATTCCTAGATATATAACCAAAAAATTTGAAACATGTTTCAACAGATACTTGTATGCCAATGTTTATTGCAGCATTATTCACAATGATTACAATGTGGAAGCAAGTGTGGAGATTCCTCAAGAAATTAAAAATAGAGCTTCCCTATGACCCTGCCATTGCACTACTGGGTATTTACCCCAAAGATACAGATGTAGTGAAAAGAAGGGCCATTTGTACCCCAATGTTTATAGCAGCAATGGCCACGGTCGCCAAACTGTGGAAAGAACCAAGATGCCCTTCAACGGATGAATGGATAAGGAAGATGTGGTCCATATACACTATGGAGTATTATGCCTCCATCAGAAAGGACGAATACCCAACTTTTGTTGCAACATGGACGGGACTGGAAGAGATTATACTGAGTGAAATCAGTCAAGCAGAGAGAGTCAATTATCATATGGTTTCACTTATTTGTGGAGCATAACAAATAGCATGGAGGACATGGGGAGTTAGAGAGGAGAAGGGAGTTGGGGTAAATTGGAAGGGGAGGTGAATCATGAGAGACTATGGACTCTGTAAAACAATCTGAGGGGTTTGAAGTGGCGGGGAGGGGTGGGAGGTTGGGGTATTAGGTGGTGGGTATTATAGAGGGCACGGATTGCATGGAGCACTGGGTGTGGTGAAAAAATAATGAATACTGTTATGCTGAAAAAAAAAAAAGGTGGAAGCAAGGGGCACCTGAGTGGCTCAGTGGGTTAAGCCTCTGCCTTCGGCTCAGGTCATGATCTCAGGGACATGGGATCGAGCCCCACATCGGGCTCGCTGCTCAGCGGGGAGCCTGATTTCCCCTCCCTCTCTGCCTGCCTACCTCTCTGCCTACTTGTGATCTCTCTGTCAAATAAACAAATAAAAATCTTAAAAAAAAAGGTGGAAGCTACCCTAATGTCCATCAATAGGCTAAGGTATAAACTAAATTAGTGTATCCATCCAACAGAATACTATTTGGCTGTGGAAAGAGATGAAGTTCTGATGCATGCTACAACATGGATACACATTGAAAACATTATGCTAAATGAAATAAGCCAGACACAAAGGACAAATATTTTATGATTCCACTTATGCGAAATATCTAGAACAGGCAAATTAATAGGGACAGAAAATAGATTGGCAGTTATCAGAGTCTGGGGAGAAGAGGAAGTGTGGGTTATTGCTCAATGTTTATAGAATCTCTGTTTGGACTGATGAAAAATGTTGGAAATAGATGGTAATGATGGTTGTATAACATTATGAATATAATTAATGCCACTGAATTTTACACTTAGCTATGATAAAAATGGCAATTTTATGTTATATGTATATTCTACTACAATAATAAAGAGGGGAGAAGAGATGAGAAAAAATGTCAACTGTAAACATAACTTTGCAGTTGCAAAAAATTAAAAAAAATTGAAAATGCAAACCAATCTCTTGTGTCAGAAATCAGGTCATTGATCATCTGGGGAGAAAAGAGATTACAAAGGGACAGGAGGAAATTTCGGAGGTGGTAAATATAAGTATTATATTAATTGCTTCATGATGGCTTCATGATATATACATACATCAGGATTCATCAATTTTACATTTTTAATATGTTCAGGTTATCATATGCCATGCATATCTCAACAAAGTAGTTTTTAAAAAAAATGAACACTTGTTAAGTAAGCAATTGTGTTAAAGACAGTGTCTGCATTATTGACAAGACACATCTAGCCCCTGCTCCATGGAATTTACACCCTAGTTAGGGGAATAGGCTTTAATAAAATAGGCCCAGAAACCATTGCTTAGTTCAAAACAGGTATATGTTCTAGGAAGGAATATTATGGGGAGTCCTAAAGGCATTTTTTTTCATTTTCTTTTATTTTAATTCCAGTATAGTTAATGTATGGTGTTATACTGGTTTCAGATGTAAAATAAAGTGATTCAACACTTCCATACAACACCCAGTCCTCATCACAAAAAGTACACTCCTTAACCCCCATCATCTGTTTAACCATCTTCCCACCCACTTCTCCTCCGGTAACCATCAGTTTGTTCTCCATAGCTGAATCTGTTTCTTGGTTTTCCTTGCTCCTCCTGCCCCATTCATTTGTTTTGTTTCTTAAATTCCACATATGAACAAAATCATATGGTATTTGTCTTTCTCTAACTAGCTTAATTCACTTAGCATAACACTCTCTAGCTCCATCTACATCATGGCAAATGGCAAGATTTTATCCTTTTTTATGGCTGAATGATATTCCAGTGTGTGTGTGTGTGTGTGTGTGTGTGTCGCATTTTTAAAAATCCATTCATCTATCAGGGAACACTTGGGCTACTTCTATAATTTGT
Organism: Neogale vison; assembly: GCF_020171115.1. Lineage (NCBI taxonomy): Eukaryota > Metazoa > Chordata > Mammalia > Carnivora > Mustelidae > Neogale > Neogale vison. Next base: position 87,611,596 of record NC_058105.1, on the reverse strand, counting down.
CTATTGTAAATAATGCTGCTATAAGCATAGCATTTAAATGTGGGGTCTATTCTAGTCAGGGAATGATTAGGTAAAGAATTCCAAAGCAAATAAACTTAGAGTCGAGGGTTATGGATGAAGAAGCATTATTTATGCATGTTTTAATGAAGATGTAAGGATGGGAAGGAGGCAGATTTTTGGTATTGGGAAAAGCTTATGCAAAGGCCCTGATGTATAAAGCATCTTGGCATGTTTGAAGAAATAAAAGAAGGCCAGTATGCCTAAGGCATGGTGACTAGGGAGAGAGTGTTAGGGAAAAACCTGAAAAGATAGAGTCAAATCATGTAGCATGTTATAAGCCACATTAAGGATTTGGATCTTTATCTTAAGAAAAGTGTAAAACCATTGAATGATTTTAAATAGAAGCATAACATGGTCAGATGTGAATTTTGAAAGGAACGCTCTGGCTACTATGTGAGAAATGAACTGTAGGAGGACAAGAGTAGAATCAGGAAACCAATCAGGTATTTCTTATAATGAATGGTTCAGGCAAGAAATGATAGTGCTTTGGCCCAGGGTGAAGGTAGCAGAGTTGGCAAGAAGCAAACAGATTTTAGATATTTTTATGAACTGGATAAGAGTTCATGGGTTTTGAGGAAAAAGGTTTGCTCTACAATAATTTTTATTGAAATACAGCTTTCAGGTCAAATCCGGCCCGCTGCCTGTGTTTGTAAATAAAGTTTTATTGGAACACAGCCATGGCTTATGTATTGTTTATGACTGTTTTTATATTCAATGACAGAGTTGAATAGCTGTTACAGATCTATATTAGGCACTCAAATCCTAAAATATTCATTATCTTTTTCTTTATAGAAAAAGTTTGCTGATTCATGATCTAGTATGATGAGTTTTAGGTATCTGCTTGTGTGACTAGATGGATGGATGGTCAGTGCAGGTAGAGGGACAGGAAGGCGGAGAGGAAGGAAGGAAAGATAGAAGAAGCAACATCCTCGAGATGGAAGCTTGTGGTAAGATGGGGAATAGAGGATGTGGGGTGTGGTCCAGAATGGTGCGGCAGGGTGGGGTGAGGGACCACAGTAATTATAGTATGTATACATGTACATACCAGAAGTGTCCACATAGATCAGAGAATGAAATGGGAGGCTGGTAGGAAGGGAAGAGGAGATTCTTTTTTTTTTTCTTTTTTTTGGTGCCATCATCATTTTTTCAGTGGCTTAATTAGGAACATTTACATAAGACACAAAGCAGGAAAGACAATGCCTAATTGGATAATGTGTCAGAATCCAAATCTTAACATTTATTGAGTTATTAGTACCTGCTAAGCTCCGTGCAAGTGCTCACCAATAAGCAAGTGACCTACGATGTGATTCCTCACAATAACTCTATGATGCAGATTCTCTTATTATAATCTTTCTACAGATGAGGAACCTGAATCAGAGAGGGGTGAGGTTAACAGTAAGTGGTCAGTAAGTGGTCAGGCTAGAATTTGAGACCAGATGAAATGGAGGAGACAGCTGGCCTTGCCTTCTGGAGAAATGATCCAATCTACATTTGGGGTTTCATTCCAAAACACACCCTTGCCTTGCTAGACAGTTTGGGGTTTTCATTAGTAAATAATCATAACGTAATATTCAAGAGAGATTTGGTAAGTAGGTATCAGTAGCATTAACTCTAAGGTCTGTACAGGGCACCTTATGGTCTCTTGAATAACAGTTCCCCACCCCACAGTACTCAGCCACCAAGGCTGAGCAAGCAGTGAAGCTGGAATTCTATCCTCTCCTTCCCTCTTCTAAGCTGCCTTTACTGCCTTCTGAGGAGATATGTTTTTCTTTTTCTTTTTCTTTTTCCTCCAGGAGGATGCCAGCTGTCCTCCTCAGCACATCAGTAGCCTACCTTGAAAAAGCCTATGCCTTCCTCATTAGGTAGGTTGCCCTCATCACCATATTGGCTCCTCAGATTACCTGCTCTCAGCCCAGATAGAGCCTTGTGTCAGCTGCTTGCACTGGCTGCCCTCCTCCCCACCCCTTTCAGCATGAATGAGAAGCCAGTCAGACAAACAGCAAAAAGCCCAACTTTCCAAATAACAATTCTTGTTAGTCTGAGTCTTGAGGAATGTTCTAGATACCACCCTCACCCCATTTACCCATCCTGTCCCCCACTACCTCACACGCTGAGGACCAGAAACTCATTTGCTGTCTTCATTCCAGGGTAATATTTCTATTCATCTTCCCCTTCTCAGATTTCCTGGAGTGTCTCTAACTTGGCCTGAGATTTTTTTCTCCCTGCACTTCTGAAGCTTCCTTCCTGGCTGCTCTTCCTAGATCAGCCTTCACCTGGAGAACTGCCTGGAAGTAGAAGTGGTCTGGCTTTGCTACATCTCTGTTCAGATTGAAGGTTTGTCCCCTTTTAAAGTCTATCTCCTTCTTTTTCTTGAGGCCATCTCATTTTCTCTCAATGTGTAGTCTATTCTAATTTCGCGATTGAGGGGAAGGCTGAATAGAGCCCCTTCCAATTCTGAGGAGCCAAAGAATAAATATGGGGTCTAGGTGTCATTGTTGCCATTGCCAAACTTGCCTCCTAGGTAGTCTCAAAGCCCTTTTAGAAAGTCTGGTATGAAGCACACATCCTAATTCAAGGAACTTAACAATTAACATGAATCACCTTTGTAAATGTAGGATTGTAAACATAGGTCTAGGTCCCTAACACGACCTGGTGCAGCTTATTAAGAGAGGATGGAGCTGAACAGCAGTAAATAGAAAAGGCTTAATTGTTCATTCTCAGTTCTCAGTGCAGTGTTGTGTGGTTACCAAAACCACTGAAAATATAGTCTGCATAACCAGAAATGTGTTGTCTATATCAAGGAAGATTATATTCCTTCTTGGGCCCAACCTCTAGCCAGTATAAAATGATATAGAGTGGTTATTAAAATATTGAAATTCTTTTATGTTTAAGTTTTTATTTTAATTCCAGTCAATTAATATACAATATTATATGGTTTCAGGTGTGCAATATAGTGTTTCAAGAATTTCATACACATCCCTGTGCTCATCACAAGTGCCCTCCTTAATCCCCATCACATATTTCACCCATCCCCTCACCCCTCTCCCTTCTGGTAACTATCAGTTTGTTCTCTATAGTTAAGAGTCTGTTTATTTTTGCCTATGTTTTTAAGTTTTTATTTTAATTCCAGTTAGTTAACATGCAATGATATATTAGCTTCATGTGTATGATATAGTAATTCAACAATTCCATACATCGCTGGTTCTCATCATAAAGAAGTGCCTTGCTTAATCCCCATCACTTATTTAACCCACCCCCGCCTTTGCCCCCTTCTGGTAACCATCATTTTGTTCTTTATAGTTAAGAATCTGTTTCCTGGTTTGTCTCTTTCTTCTTTTTCCCCTTTCCCCATTTGTTTTGTTTCTTAAATTCCACATATGAATGAAATCATATGGTATTTCTATTTCTCTGTCTTATTTTGCTTACATTACACTCCCTAGCTCCATCCATGTCATTACAATGGCAAGATTTCTTTCATTCTTTTTTAAATTTTATAATTTTTTATTAACATATAATGTATTATTAGCCCCAGGGGTACAGGTCTGTGAATTGCCAAGTTTACACAGTTCACAGCACTCACTATAGCACATACCCTCCCCAATGTCCATAACCCAACCACCCTCTCCTGACTCCCCTCCCCCCAGCAACCCTCAGTTTGTTTTGTGAGATTAAGAGTCACTTATGGTTTGTCTCACTCCCAATCCCATCTTGTTTCATTTATTCTTCTCCTACCCCCTTAAGCCCCCCCATGTTGCATCTCCACTTCCTCATATAAGGGAGATCATATGACAGTTGTCTTTCTCTGATTGACTTATTTTGCTAAGCATGATACCCTCTAGTTCCATCCATGTCATTGGAAAAGGCAAGATTTCATTTCTTTTCAGCTGCATAGTATTCCATTGTATGTATATATACACCACATCTTCTGTATCCATTTATCTGTTGATAGATATCTAGGTTCTTTCCATTGTTTGGCTATTGTGGGCATTGCTGCTATAAACATTTGGGTGCACATGCCCCTTCGGATCACTACATTTGTATCTTTAGGGTAAATATGCAGTATTGCGATTGCTGGGTCGTAGGGTAGTTCTATTTTCAACTTTTTGAGGAACTTCCATGCTGTTTTCCAGAGTGGTTACACCAGCTTGCATTCCCACCAACAGTGTAGGAGGGTTCCCCTTTCTCCGCATCCTTGCCAGCATCTGTCATTTCATGACTTGTGAATTTTAGCCATTCTGACTGGTGTGAGGTAGTATCTCATTGTGGTTTTGATTTGTATTTCCCTGATGCCGAGTGATGTGGAGCACTTTTTCATGTGTCTGTTGATTTTATTCTTTCTTATAGCTGAATGATATTCCATTGTATATATATACACACCATATCTTCTGTACCCATTCATCAGTCAATGGACACTTGGGCTGCTTCCATAAATAGACTATTATAAATAATGCTGCTATAAAAATAAAGGTGCATATATTTCTTTGAATTAGTGTTTTTGCATTCTTTGGGTAAATACCTAAGAGTGTGATTGCTGGATCCTAGCTAGGATACTTCTACTTTTAACTTTTTAAGGAAACTCCACACTGTTTTCCCCAGTGGCTGCATCAATTTGCATTCCCACCAACAGTGCATGGGAGTTCCTTTTTCTCCACATCCTTGCCAACACCTCTTGTTTTTTTGTGTTGCTTTTAACCATTCTGACAGGTGTGAGGTGATAACTCAATTGTACTTTTGATATGCACTTCCCTAATGATGAGTGATGATGAGCATCTTTTCATGCATCTGTTGGCCATTTATAATGGCATCTGTTGGGTTTTATAAGTTGTTTATATATTTTGGATACTAACCCCTTATTGGATATGTCATTTGCAAATATCTTCTCCCATTCAGGAAATTGCCTTTTAGTTTTGTTGATTGTTTCCTTTGCTATGTGGAAGACTTTTATTTTGATGTCGTCCCAATAATTTCTTTTTGCTTTTGTTTCCCAAGCCTCAGGAGACATATTTAGAAACAAAAGTTGCTATAGACAGTGTCAGAGAGGTTACTGTCTGTGTTCTCTTCTAGGAATTTTATCTTTTCAGTCTCACATTTAGGTCTTTTGTCCATTTTGAATTTATTTTTGTGTATGGCCTAAGAAAGTGGTCCAGTTTCTTTCTTTTACATAATGCTGTTCAATTTTCACAACTTTTGTTGAAGACACTGTCCTTTTCCAGTTGGATATACTTTCTTGCTTTGTTGAAGATTAATATACGATAAATTTGTGTGTTTGATTGTGTATTTTTATTCTGTTCTGTTTATCTATGTATCTGTTTTTGTGTCAGTACCATACTGTTTTGATCTCTATACCTTTGTAATATAACTTGAAGTCTGGAATCATGATGGCTCCAGTTTTCTTTTCTTTTTCAAGATTGCTTTGGATATTCAGGGTCTTTTGTGGTTCCACCCACATTTTGAAATGGTTTGCTCTAGTTCCATGAAAAATGTTGTTGGTATTTTGATAAGGATTGCATTAAATATGTACATTGATTTGGGTAGTATAGACATTTCAACATTATTTTTTCTTCCAATCCATGAGCATGAAATGTCTTTCCATTTCTTCGTGTCATTATCAATTTCTTTCTTCAGTGTTTTATAGTTTTCAGAGTACAGGTCTTTCACCTCTCAGATTAGGTTTATAACTAGGTATATTATTGCTTTTAGTTCAATTGTAAATAGGATTATTTTTCTTAATTTCTCTTTCTTCTGCATCATTATTGGTGTATAGAAATGCAACACATTTCTCTACATTGATTTTGTATCCAGAGACTTTACTGAATTTGGTTATCTGTTCTAGCAGTTTTGGGTGGAGTTTTTTAGGTTTTCTACATATAGCATCATGTCATCTGCAAATAGTGAAAGTTTTACTTCTTCCTTACAGATTTGGATTCTTTTAATTTCTTTTTGTTGTCTGATTGCTACCTACCCAGGACTTCTAGTACTATGTTGAATAAAAGTCGTAAGAGAGGACATACCTGTTTTGTTACTGACCTTCGGGGAAAAGCTCTTAGTTTTCCCCCCATTAAGGATGATGTTACCTATGGGTTTTTCATATAGGGCTTTTATGTTGAGGTATGCTCCCCCTTAACTTTGTTTGAGGGTTTTTTTTAAAAATCATGAATTGGTGTTGAACTTTGTTCAAATGCTTTTTCTGCATCTATTGAAATGATCATATGGTCCTTATCCTTTCTCTTACTGAGGTGATGTATCATGATGTGTCACACTGACTGATTTGCTAATATCAAACCACCCTTGCAAAGTGGGAATAAATCCTACTTGATCATGGTGAATGATTTTTTAATGTATTGTTGAATTCAATTGGCTATTATTTTATTAAGGATATTTGCATCTATGTTCATTAGGTATATTGGCCTGTAGTTATCCTGTTAGTGGAGTCTTTTTAAAAATTTTTTCAATTTATTTATTTTCAGAAAAACAGTATTCATTATTTTTTTTATTCAGCTTCACTTTTTTTAAAATAATTTTTTTATTTTTTATAAACATATATTTTTATCCCCAGGGGTACAGATCTGTGAATCGCCAGATTTACACACTTCACAGCACTCACCAAATCACATACCCTACCCAATGTCCATAACCCTACCCCCCTTCTCCCAACCCCCCTTCCCCAGCAACCTTCAGTTTGTTTTGTGAGATTAAGAGTCACTTATGGTTTGTCTCCCTCCCAATCCCATCTTGTTTCATTTATTCTTCTCCTACCCACTTAAGCCCCCATGTTGCATCACCACTTTCTCATATCAGGGAGATCATATGATAGTTGTCTTTCTCTGCTTGACTTATTTCACTAAGCATGATATGCTCTAGTTCCATCCATGTTGTCCCAAAGGGCAAGACTTCATTTCTTTTGATGGCTGCATAGTATTCCATTGTGTATATATACCACCTCTTCTTTATCCATTCATCTGTTGAAGGACATCTAGGTTCTTTCCATAGTTTGGCTATTGTGGACATTGCTGCTATAAACATTCGGGTGCACGTGCCCCTTTGGATCACTACGTTTGTATCTTTATGGTAAATACCCAGTAGTGCAATTGCTGGGTCATAGGGAAGTTCATTTTCAACATTTTGAGGAACCTCCATGCTGTTTTCCAGAGTGGTTGCACCAGCTTGCATTCCCACCAACAGTGTAGGAGGGTTCCCCTTTCTCTGCATCCTCGCCAGCATCTGTCATTTCCTGACTTGTTGATTTTAGCCATTCTGACTGGTGTGAGGTGATATCTCATTGTGGTTTTGATTTGTATTTCCCTGATGCCGAGTGATATGGAGCACTTTTTCATGTGTCTGTTGGCCATCTGGATGTCTTCTTTGCAGAAAGGTCTGTTCATGTCCTCTGCCCATTTCTTGATTGGATTGTTTGTTCTTTGGGTGTTGAGTTTGCTAAGTTCTTTATAGATTTTTGACACTAGTCCTTTATCTGATATGTCGTTTGCAAATATCTTCTCCCATTCTGTCAGTTGTCTTTTGATTTTGTTAACTGTTTCCTTTGCTGTGCAAAAGCTTTTGATCTTGATGAAATCCGAATAGTTCATTTTTGCCCTTGCTTCCCTTGCCTTTGGCGATGTTCCTAGGAAGATGTTGCTGCGGCTGAGGTCCAAGAGGTTGCTGCCTGTGTTCTCCTCAAGGATTTGGATGGATTCCTTTCTCACATTGAGGTCCTTCATCCATTTTGAGTCTATTTTTGTGTGTGGTGTAAGGAAATGGTCCAATTTCATTTTTCTGCATGTGGCTGTCCAATTTTCCCAACACCATTTATTGAAGAGGCTGTCTTTTTTCCACTGGACATTCTTTCCTGCTTTGTCGAAGATTAGTTGACCATAGAGTTGAGGGTCTATTTCTGGGCTCTCTATTCTCTTCCATTGATATATGTGTCTGTTTTTGTGCCAATACCATGCTGTCTTGATGATGACAGCTTTGTAATAGAGCTTGAAGTCCAGAATTCTGATGCCACCAACTTTGGCTTTCTTTCTCAATATTCCTTTGGTGATTCCAAAGGTCTTTGCTGGTTCCATATAAATTTTAGGATTATTTGTTCCATTTCTTTGAAAAAGATGGATGGTACTTTGATAGGAATTGCATTAAATGTGTAGATTGCTTTAGGTAGCATAGACATTTTCACAATATTTATTCTTCCAATCCAGGAGCATGGAACATTTTTCCATTACTTTGTTTCTTCCTCAATTTCTTTCATGAGTACTTTATAGTTTTCTGAGTATAGATTCTGTGCCTCTTTGGTTAGGTTTATTTCTAGGTATCTTATGGTTTGGGGTACAATTGTAAATGGGATTGACTCCTTAATTTCTCTTTCTTCTGTCTTGTTCTTGGTGTAGAGAAATGTAACTGATTTCTGTGCATTGATTTTATATCCTGACACTTTACTGAATTCCTGTACAAGTTCTAGCAGTTTTAGAGTGGAGTCTTTTGAGTTTTCCATATATAGTATCATATCATCTGAGAAGAGTGATAGTTTGACTTCTTCTTTGCCAATTTGGATGCCTTTAATTTCCTTTTGTTGTCTGATTGCTGAGGCTAGGACTTCTAGTACTATGTTGAATAGCAGTGGTGATAATGGACATCCCTGCCGTGTTCCTGGCCTTAGCAGAAAAGCTTTCAGTTTTTCTCCATTGAGAATGATATTTGCGTTGGGTTTTTCATAGATGGCTTTGATGATATTGAGGTATGTGCCCTCTATCCCTACACTTTGAAGGGTTTTGATCAGGAAGGGATGCTGTACTTTGTCAAATGCTTTTTCAGCATCTATTGAGAGTATCATATGGTTCTTGTTCTTTCTTTTATTGATGTGTTGTATCACATTGACTGATTTGCGGATGTTGAACCAACCTTGCAGCCCTGGGATAAATCCCACTTGGTCATGGTGAATAATCCTTTTAATGTACTGTTGAATCCTATTGGCTAGTATTTTGGTGAGAATTTTTGCATCTGTGTTCATCAAGGATATTGGTCTATAGCTCTCTTTTTTGATGGGATCCTTGTCTGGTTTTGGAATCAAGGTGATGCTGGCCTCATAAAATGAGTTTGGGAGTTTTCCTTCCATTTCTATTTTTTGGAACAGTTTCAGGAGAATAGGAATTAGTTCTTCTTTAAATGTTTGGTAGAATTCCCCCGGGAAGCCGTCTGGCCCTGGGCTTTTGTTTGTTTGGAGATTTTTAATGACTGTTTCAATCTCCTTACTGGTTATGGGTCTGTTCAGGTTTTCTATTTCTTCCTGGTTCAATTTTGGTAGTTTATATGTTTCTAGGAATGCATCCATTTCTTCCAGATTGTCCAATTTGTTGGCGTAGAGCTTCTCATAGTATGTTCTTATAATAGTTTTTATTTCTTTGGTGGTAGTTGTGATCTCTCCTCTTTCATTCATGATTTTATTTATTTGGGTCTTTTCTCTTTTCTTTTTGATAAGTCTGGCTAGGGGTTTATCAATTTTATTAATTTTTTCAAAGAACCAGCTCCTAGTTTAGTTGATTTGTTCTATTGTTTTTTTGGTTTCTATTTCATTGATTTCTGCTCTGATCTTTATGATTTCTCTTCTCCTGCTGGGCTTAGGGTTTCTTTCTTGTTCTTTCTCCAGCTCCTTTAGGTGTAGGGTTAGGTTATGAACCTGAGACCTTTCTTGTTTCTTGAGAAAGGCTTGTACAGCTATATATTTTCCTCTCAGGACTGCCTTTGTTGTGTCCCACAGATTTTGAACCATTGTGTTTCCATTATCACTTGTTTCCATGATTTTTTTCAATTCTTCTTTAATTTCCCGGTTGACCCATTCATTCTTTAGAAGGATGCTGTTTAGTCTCCATGTATTTGGGTTCTTTCCAAACTTCCTCTTGTGGTTGAGTTCTAGCTTCAGAGCATTGTGGTCTGAAAATATGCAGGGAATAATCCCAATCTTTTGATACCGGTTGAGTCCTGATTTAGGACCGAGGATGTGATCTATTCTGTAGAATGTTCCATGTGCACTAGAGAAGAATGTGTATTCTGTTGCTTTGGGATGAAATGTTCTGAATATATCTGTGATGTCCATCTGGTCCTGTGTGTCCTTTAAGGCCTTTATTTCCTTGTTGAACTTTTGCTTGGATGATCTGTCCATTTCAGTGAGGGGAGTGTTAAAGTCCCCTACTATTATTGTATTATTGTTGATGTGTTTCTTTGATTTTGTTATTAATTGGTTTATATAGTTGGCTGCTCCCACGTTGGGGGCATAGACATTTAAAATTGTTAGATCTTCTTGTTGGACAGACCCTTTGAGTATGATATAGTGTCCTTCCTCATCTCTTATTATAGTCTTTGGCTTAAAATCTAATTGATCTGATATAAGGATTGCCACTCCTGCTTTCTTCTGATGTCCATTAGCATGGTAAATTCTTTTCCACCCCCTCACTTTAAATCTGGAGGTGTCTTTGGGCTTAAAATGAGTTTCTTGGAGGCAACATATAGATGGGTTTTGTTTTTTTATCCATTCTGATACCCTGTGTCTTTTGATTGGGGCATTTAGCCCATTAACATTCAGGGTAACTATTGAGAGATATGAATTTAGTGCCATTGTATTGTCTGTAAGGTGACTGTTACTGTATATTGTCTATTTTCCTTTCTGATCTACCACTTGTAGGCTCTCTCTTTGCTTAGAGGACCCCTTTCAATATTTCCTGTAGAGCTGGTTTGGTGTTTGCAAATTCTTTCAGTTTTTGTTTGTCCTGGAAGCTTTTAATCTCTCCTTCTATTTTCAATGAAAACCTAGCTGGATATAGTATTCTTGGCTGCATGTTTTTCTCATTTAGTGCTCTGAAAATATCATGCCAGCTCTTTCTGGCCTGCCAGGTCTCTGTGGATAAGTCAGCTGCCAATCTAATATTTTTACCATTGTATGTTACAGACTTTTTTTCCCAGGCTGCTTTCAGGATTTTCTCTTTGTCACTGAGACTTGTAAATTTTACTATTAGGTGATGGGGTGTGGGCCTATTCTTTTTGATTTTCAGGGGCGTTCTCTGAACCTCCTGAATTTTGAAGCTTGTTCCCTTTACCATATTGAAGAAATTCTCCCCAATAATTCTCTCCAGTATACCTTCTGCTTCCCTCTCTCTTTCTTCTTCTTCTGGAATCCCAATTATTCTAATGTTGTTTCATCTTATGGTGTCACTTATCTCTTGAATTCTCCCCTCGTGGTCCAGTAGCTGTTTGTCCCTCTTTTGCTCAGCTTCTTTATTCTCTGTCATTTGGTCTTCTGTATCGCTAATTCTTTCTTCTGCCTCATTTATCCTAGCAGTGAGAGCCTCCATTTTTGATTGCACCTCATTAATAGCTTTTTTGATTTCAACATGGTTAGATTTTAGTTCTTTTATTTCTCCAGAAAGGGCTTTTATATCTCCCGAGAGGGTTTCTCTAATATCTTCCATGCCTTTTTCGAGCCCGGCTAGAACCTTGAGAATTGTCATTCTGAACTCTAGATCTGACATATTACCAATGTCTGTATTGATTAGGTCCCTAGCCTTCTGTACTGCCTCTTGTTTGTTTTTTTGTTTTTTTGTGGTGAATTTTTCCGCCTTGTCATTTTGTCCAGATAAGAGTATATTATAGAGGGCACGGCTTGCATGGAGCACTGGGTGTGGTGAAAAAATAATGAATACTGTTTTTCTGAAAATAAATTAATTGGAAAAAAAAAGTATATGAAGGAGCAAGTAAAATACTAAAAGGGTGGCAACAACCCCAGGAAAATATGCTTTAACCAAATCAGAAGAGATCCCAAATCGTGAGGGGGGAGAAAGGGGATAAAAAGAGGTTCAAAAAGAAAGAAAGGAAAAAAAAAGAAAGAAAAGAATTTAAAAAAGAAAACAAATAAAGAAAAGTATTAAAAAAGAATATATATATATATATATATATATGATAAACTAGTTAAAAAACGTTAAAAAAGAAAAGGTTAAAAGTTAAAAAAAATTTAGCAAAAGAAGAGAAAAAAATTGAAAAAGAAAAAAATTACTTTAACTGCAAGACTAAAAAATCACAGGGAGAAAGCCATCAGTTCTGTGCTTTGCTTTCTCCTCCTCTGGAATTCTGCTGCTCTCCTTGGTATTGAAACTGCACTCCTTGGTAGGTGAACTTGGTCTTGGCTGGATTTTTTGTTGATCTTCTGGGGGAGGGGCCTGGTGTAGTGATTTTCAAGTGTCTTTGTCCCAGGCGGAATTGCACCGCCCTTACCAGGGGCCCGGGTGAGTAATCCGCTCGGGTTTGCTTTCAGGAGCTTTTGTTCCCTGAGCGCTTTCCATAGAGTTCCTGAGGACAGGAATACAAATGGCGGCCTCCTGGCCTCTGGCCCGGAGGAGCCGAGAGCCCAGGGCCCCACTCCTCAGTGCGCCCTCAGAGAACAGCGCCCAGTAACTACCGTCTGCCTGACCTCCGGCCGCGCTCCGAGCTCACCGAGCCTGCGACAGGTTCAAGGTAACCCCAAGCTGCGAGCTTACTGTCGGCTCTGTCTCTGCAGCCGGCTTTCCCGTTCCAATACCCGCAAGCTCTGCAACACTCAGACACCCCCCGATCCTTCTGTGACCCTGCGGGACCTGAGGCCACATTGACCCCACGTGGGCTTCGCCCCGGTTTAGCCTATGGAGCGATGTCCCTCAGCGGAACAGACTTTCAAAAGTTCCGATTTTGTGCTCGGTTGCTCCCCCCTGGGCCCTTTTGAGCCGGCCCCTCCCCCCTGGGTCTATCTTCCTGTCGCTTTGGATTCACTTCTCCGCCAGTCCTACCTTTCAGAAAGTGGTTGTTTTTCTGTTTCTAGAATTGCTGTTCTTCTTCTCTTCGATCTGACGATGGATTTGCAGGTCTTTGCAATCTTTAGATAGGCTATCTAGCTGATCTCCTGCTAGCTGAAGTAGTCTCAGCCTGCTACTTCTCCGCCATCTTGACTCCTCCCCCAGTACTCATTATTTTTTCACCACACCCAGTGCTCCAGGTAATCTGTGCCCTCTATAATACCCACCACCTGGTATCCCAACCTCCCACAGCACTGCCACTTCAAACCCTTCAGATTGTTTTAGAGTCCATAGTATCTCATGATTCACCTCTCCTTCCAATTTACCCCAACTCCCTTCACCTCTCTAACACCCCTTCTCCTCCATGATATTTGTTATGCTCCACTAATAAGTGAAACCTTATGATAACTGACTCTCTCTGCTTGACTTATTTCACTCAGCATAATCTCTTCCAGTCCCGTCCATGTTGCTACAAAAGTAGGGTATTCATCTTTTCTGATGGAGGCATAATACTCCATAGTGTATATGGACCACATCTTCCTTATCCATTCGTCCATTGAAGGGCATCTTGGATAAAAGACCTCAACATGAGCCCTAAGCCACCAGCGCGCCCCAGAGTGCGTGGGTTCCAGCTCCTTTGAGGGGATGGGAGCTGCGCCGGTCTGCAGAACGCGCGCTAGCCCTACCACAAAGCTTGAGATGCGTGCGCATGCCCATCGAGCTCTCCTGGGTTACTAAGGCCCGGGGGCACTTCTTGGCCCGCGCCATTGTTTCAAAGTCTAAGCCGCGGGCGCATGAAACTCTTCCCCGGACAGAGGCGCGCAAAAGCCCAGCCTGCGGCTTACGGACCAGCACCCCATTCTCAGTGCCCCAGACGCGCTCCCGATCCACAGCCGCCTCTGAAAAGAGGTGCGCGCAAGCCGGGCACTCCCAGCCCGGGCCGGCGGCAAAATCTCAGGGTGCGATCGCTGCTTGGAACCTCTCTGGCAGTCGGGAGCACCCAGACAGCCGCCACTGCCTTGGCTTTGGGGACGAGCAAAAGATACTGCGCCCCCAGGGTCTGCAACTTGGAACCTGTGCTGCCAGTGTCCAAGGGGGAATTTATTCAGCTTCTGCACCCAGACTGAGGCTTCTCTCTGAGACGGAGATCAGGGTGTGGTTTGATTTCTTTTAATACTACAAAAACCATCAAAGGCGGTCAAGAAGTGTTCCAGAGTGCACCTTGACTGCAACAGAGTTGATACATCCAGCTACATCTGTTCAGTCTTCTCCCACCAAAATGACTAGGAGGAGGAATGCCCAACAGAAGAAAAATACAAAGGATGGACCTTCTGAAACAGAGCTAATGGCTATCAACATAGACAATATGTCGGAAAGAGAATTCAGGCTAACAATTTTCCAGGCAATAGCTAGGTTGGAGAAAGCCATGGATGACCAAACAGAATTGATTAGGGCTGAACTGAAAGCGACCAGACAGGATGTTCACAATGTTAGGGCGGAGCTTAAAGCTACCAGGGAGGAGGTCCACAATGCTCTCAATGAGTTCCAATCTAATCTAAACTCTCTCAGAGCTAGGGTAACTGAGACAGAAGATAGAATTAGTGATCTGGAAGACAAACATATAGAGAGAAAGGATCAGGAGGAAGCCTGGAACAAACAGCTTAGATCCCACGAAAGCAGAATCAGGGAAATAAATGATGCCATGAAGCGTTCCAACGTCAGAATTATTGGAATTCCTGAAGGGGAGGAGAAAGAAAGAAGTCTAGAAGATATCGTGGAACAAGTCCTTCATGAAAATTTTCCGAATCTCGCGAATGAAACCAGCGTTCATGAAGAAGAGGCTGAACGGTCTCCACCAAAGATTATACACTCCAAAAAAAATCACGACACCTGATAGTCAAATTGAGAAATTATAATTGTAGGTAAAATCTCTTGAAAGACGCCAGGGCAAAGAGGCTCCTTACTTACAGAGGGAAGCCCATCAGAATAACGTCAGAGCTGTCCACAGAGACCTGGCAAGCCAGAGGAGGCTGGCAAGATATATTCAGGGCACTAAATGAGAAGAACATGCAGCCAAGAATACTTTATCCAGCAAGACTGACATTCAAAATGGATGGAGAGATAAAGAGTTTCCAAGACCGGCAAGGCTTAAAAGACTATGCAACCACCAAGCCGATACTGCAGGAAATATTAAGGGGGGTTCTATAAAAGAGGAAAAATCCCAAGAATAGCATTGAACAGAAATATAGAGACAGTCTACAGAAAGAAATACTTCAAAGGTAACTCGATGTCAATAAAAACGTATCTATCAATAATCACTCTCAATGTGAATGGCCTAAATGCACCCATAAAACGGCACAGGGTTGCAGATTGGATAAAACAACAGGACCCATCCATATGCTGTCTACAAGAGACCCATTTTGAACCTAAAGATACACACAGACTGAAAGTGAAGGGGTGGAGAAGCATCTTTCATGCTAATGGGACTCAAAAGAAGGCTGGGGTAGCGATTCTCATATCAGATAAATTAGACTTCAAACTAAAGACTGTAGTCAGAGATACAGAAGGACACTACATAATCCTTACAGGGACTATCCACCAAGATGATCTAACAATTGTAAATATCTATGCTCCCAATATGGGAGCATCCAATTACTTAAGAAAACTGTTAATCAAGATAAAGAGTCATATTGATATGAATACACTAATCGTAGGGATCTTAACACGCCTCTTTCAGAATTAGACAGATCATCGAAGCAGAAAATCAATAAAGAAACAAGAGCATTGAATGACACATTGAACCAGATGGACCTCATAGATATATACAGAACATTCCACCCTAAAACAGCAGAATACTCATTCTTCTCAAGTGCACACGGAACCTTCTCCAGAATAGACCACATACTGGGTCACAAATCAGGACTCAGCCGATACCAAAAGACTGAGATTATTCCCTGCATATTCTCAGATCACAATGCTTTGAAACTGGAGCTCAATCACAAGGAAAAGTTCCGAAGGAACTCAAACACCTGGAAGCTAAAGACCACCTTGCTTAAGAATGCTTGGATCAACCAGGAGATCAAAGAAGAACTGAAACAATTCATGGAAACCAATGAGAATGAAGACACTTCGGTCCAAAACCTATGGGATACAGCAAAGGCGGTCCTAAGGGGAAAATATATAGCCATCCAAGCCTCGCTCAAAAAAATTGAAAAATCCAGAACACACCAGCTGTCTCTACACCTTAAAGAACTGGAGGATCAACAACAAATCAAACCAACTCCACACATAAGAAGGGAAATCATCAAGATTAGAGCTGAGATCAATGAGGGAGAAACCAGAGATACAGTAGAACGTATCAATGAAACTAGAAGCTGGTTTTTTGAAAGAATCAATAAGATCGATAAGCCACTGGCTACACTAATCCGAAAGAAAAGAGAGAAATCCCAAATTCATAAAATTATGAATGAAAAGGGAGAGATCACAACTAACGCCAAGGAAGTAGAAACAATCATCAGAAGTTATTACGAACAGTTATATGCCAATAAGCTTAGCAACCTAGATGAAATGGATGCATTCCTGGAAAAATATAAACTACCAAAATTGAACCAGGAAGAAATCGATAACCTGAATAGACCGATATCTAATAACAAGATTGAAGCAGTAAACCTCCCAAAAAACACAGCCCAGGACCTGACGGATTCCCTGGGGAATTCTACCAAACCTTCAAAGAAGAAATAACACCTATTCTCCTGAAGCTGTTTCAAAAAATTGAAGCAGAAGGAAAACTTCCAGACTCTTTCTATGAAGCCAGCATTACCCTGATCCCCAAACCAGGCAAGGACCCTACCAAAAAGGAGAATTTCAGACCAATATCACTGATGAATATGGATGCTAAGATTCTCAACAAGATCCTAGCCAACAGGATCCAACAGCACATTAAAAAGATTATCCACCATGATCAGGTGGGATTCATCCCTGGGCTACAAGGATGGTTCGACATTCGCAAATCAATCAATGTGATACAACAAATTAATAGGAGAAGAGAGAAGAACCACATGGTCCTCTCAATTGATGCAGAAAAAGCATTTGACAAAATCCAACATCCGTTCCTGATTAAAACGCTTCAAAGTATAGGGATAGAGGGAACATTCCTGAACCTCATCAAATCTATCTATGAAAGACCCACAGCAAATATCATCCTCAATGGGAAAAAGCTTGCAGCCTTCCCATTGAGATCAGGAACAAGACAAGGATGCCCACTTTCACCACTCTTGTTCAACATAGTATTAGAAGTCCTAGCAACAGCAATCAGACAACAGAGAGAAATAAAAGGTATCCAAATTGATAATGAAGAAGTCAAACTCTCTCTCTTCGCAGATGACATGATTCTTTATATGGAAAACCCAAAAGACTCCACCCCCAAACTACTAGAACTCATACAGCAATTCAGCAACATGGCAGGATACAAAGTCAATGTGCAGAAATCAGTGGCTTTCTTATACACTAACAATGAAAATACAGAAAGGGAAATTAGAGAATCGATTCCATTTACTATAGCACCAAGAACCATAAGATACCTTGGAATAAACCTAACTAAAGAGGTAAAGGATCTGTACTTGAGATGTACAGTACTTAAAATGTCTATAATGCCTAGAGCAATCTATACTTTTAATGCCATTCCGATCAAAATTCCACCGGCATTCTTCAAAGAGCTGGAGCAAAGAATCCTAAAATTTGTATGGAATCAGAAGAGACCCCGAATCGCTAAGGAAATGTTGAAAAACAAAAATAAAGCTGGCGGCATCACCTTACCTGATTTCAAGCTTTATTACAAAGCTGTGATCACCAAGACAGCATGGTACTGGCATAAAAACAGACACATAGACCAGTGGAACAGAGTAGAGAGCCCTGATATGGACCTCAACTCTATGGTCAATTAATCTTTGACAAAACAGGAAAAAATATACAGTGGAAAAAAGAGAGTTTCTTCAATAAATGGTGCTAGGAAAACTGGACAGCTATATGTAGAAGAATGAAACTCCTCCATTCTCTTACACCGTACACAAAGATCAACTCAAAATGGATAAAAGAACTCAATGTGAGACAGGAATCCATCAGAATCTTAGAGGAGAACATAGGCAGTAATCTCTTTGATATCAGCCACAGCAACTTCTTTCAAGATACGTCTCCAAAGGCAAAGGAAACAAAAGCGAAAATAAACATCTGGGACTTCATCAAAATCAAAAGCTTCTGCACAGCCAAGGAAACAGTCAAGAAAACAAAGAGGCAACCCAGGGAATGGGAGAAGATATTTGCAAATGACAGTACAGACAAAAGGCTGATATCCAGGATCTATAATGAACTCCTCAAACTCAACCCACACGAAACAGACAAACACATCAAAAAATGGGCAGAAGATATGAACAGACACTTCTCCAATCAAGACATACTAATGGCTATCAGACACATGAAAAAATGCTCATCATCACTAGCCCTCAGGGAGATTCAAATTAAAACCACATTGAGATATCACCTTACACCAGTTAGAATGGCCAAAATTAACAAAACAGGAAACAACATGTGTTGGAGAGGATGTGGAGAAAGAGGAACCCTCTTACCCTGTTGGTGGGAATACAAGCTGGTGCAGCCTCTTTGGAGAACAGTGTGGAGATTCCTCAAGAAATTAAAAATATAGCTTCCCTATGACCCTGCAATTGCAGTCTTGGGTATTTACCCCAAAGATACAGATGTCGTGAAAAGAAGGGCCATCTGTACCCCAATGTTTCATGCACACAAGCAGGGGAGCAGCAGGCACAGGGAGAAGCAGGCTCCCTGCTGAGCAAGGAGCCTGATGTGGAACTCGATCCCAGGCCCCTAGGATTATGACCTGAGCCAAAGGCAGACACTGAACCAAATGAGCCACCCAGACGTCCCTTTAGTGGGGTCTTCATCTGGTTTTGGTATCAGGATAATGCTGGGCCCCTTGACTGAATTTGGAAGTTTTCCTTCCTTTCCTATTTCTCCAAATAGTCTGAGAAGAATAAGTACTAACTCTTCTTTTAATGTTTGGTGGACTTCACCTGTGAAGCCACCTGATCCTAGACTTTTGTTTTTTTGGAGTTATTTGATTACCAATTCAATTTCTTTGCAGGTTATCAGTCTGTTCAAATGTTCTATTTCTTCTTAATTTAGTTTTGGTAGCTTATATGTTCTAAGAATTTATATATTTCTTTTAGGTTGTCTAAGTTTTTGGCATATAGGTTTTCATAATATTCTCTTATAGTTGTTTGTATTTCTGTGTCATTGATTGTATTTTCCTTCTCTTGTTTGTGATTTTATTTATTTGAGTCCTTTCTCTTTCTTTCTTGATTAGTCTGGTTAGAGGTTTATCAAATTTAATTTTTTGAAAGACTGTCTCCTGGTTTCATTGATCAGTTCTGTTTTATTTTTTTAAGAATTTATTTATTTATTTGAAAGACAGAGATCACAAGCAGGCAGAGAGAGAGAGGAGGGGAAGTAGGATCCCCGCTGAGCAGAGAGCTCGACTCAGGACTTGATCCCAGGACTCCGAGATCATGACCTGAGCTGAAGGCATAGGCTTAATCCACTGAGCCACCCAGGCGCCCTCAGATGAAATAGACTTTAAAACAAAGACTGGAACAAGAGACAATGAAGGGATGAATACCCAACTTTTGTAGCAACATGGACAGGACTGGAAGAGATTATGCTGAGTGAAATAAGTCAAGCAGAGAGAGTCAATTATCATATGGTTTCACTTATTTGTGGAGCATAACAAATAGCATGGAGGACAAGGGGCGTTAGAGAGGAGTAGGGAATTTGGGTAAATTGGAAGGGGAGGTGAACCATGAGAGACTATGGCCTCTGAAAAACAATCTGAGGGGTTTGAAGTGGCGGGGGTGGTGTGAGGTTGGGGTACCAGGTGGTGGGTATTATAGAGGGCACGGCTTGCATGGAGCACTGGGTGTGGTGAAAAAATAATGAACAATGTTTTTCTGAAAATAAATAAATTGGAAAAAAAATAAATGGGAAAAAAAAGAGAGACAATGAAGGGAACTATATAATAATAAGGAGGACAATCAAAAAGGAGGTATGACAATTTGAAATTTAAATGCACCCAATATAGGAGCACCCAAATACATAAAACAGTTAATAACAAACATAAATGAACTAACTGATAATAATACAATAATAGTAGGGGATTTTATCACCCCACTTACATCAATAGAGACATCATCCAAACAGAAAATCAACAAGGAAACAATGGCTTTGAATAACACACTGGACCAGATGGACTTAACATATATTCAGAACATTCCATCCTAAAACAGCAGAATACATATTCTATTCAAGTACACATGAGACATTCTCCAGAACAGATCACATATTAGGTCACAAATCAGACCTAAACAATTAAAAAAAAAATGAGATCATACCATACATCTTTTCTGACCACAATACTATGAAACTAGAAGTCAACTACAAGAAAAAATCTGGAAAGACCTCAAATATATGGAGGTTAAATAACATGCTACTAAACAATAAAAGGGTCTACCAGAAAATGAAAGAAGAAATAAAAACAGTACATGGAAGCAAATGAAAATGAAAATACAATAGTCCAAAATCTTTGGGATGCGGTAAAAGCCACTCTAAGAGGGAAGTCTATAGCAAAACAGGCCTACCTCAATAAGCAAGAAAAATATCAAAGAAAAAACCTAGCCTTACACCTAAAGGATCTAAGAAAGAACAACAAACAAAACCTAAAACCAGCAGGAGATAGGAAATAACAAAGAGTAGAGCAGAAATAAATGACATAGAAACTTAAAACACAATAGAAATAGGTGCCTGGGTGGCTCAGTGGGTTGAAGCCTCTGCCTTCAGCTTGGGTCATGATTCCAGAGTGATTCCTGCCTCTCTGCCTACTTGTGATTCCTTTCTCTGTGTGTCAGATAAATAAAAATTTAAATAAATAAAAATTTAAAAAAATAAAGTCTATTTTGTCTGATAGAAATATTGCTACTCCAGCTTTTCTTTGACATCCATTTTCATGAGACATTTCTTCTTTATCCCCTCACTTTCAATCTGTAAGTGTCTTTAGGTCTAAAATGAGTCTCTTATAGGCAGTGTATAGATGGTTTTTGTTTTTATATCCATTCTGTCACCCAATGTCTTTTGATTTGAGTGTTTAGTCCATTTACATCCAAAGTAATTATTGATATATATGTACTTATTGTCATTTTATTATTGTTTTGTGTTTGTTTCTTAAGATTTTCTGTGATGTTATCTTGTCTTTCTCTTTCATGGTTTTCTGATTTTCTTTATTGATATATTTGGGTTTGTTTCTCTTCATTCTTTACATATTTATTAGAGGTTTTTCATCTATGGCTACCATTAGGTTTGTATATAACTAGAAATTTTGCATACTGATTAATAAATATCAGCAGGCCAGGAGCCAGCAAGTGCCTCTACTAGTACACCAATGAAAACCTGAACGCTTGTCCTCTCCACTTCAGAAATTAATGAGTTAGTGTCCAGTCCAACAGAGAGCCTATAGGACTTGCTTCTTTGCTGAGGCCATTCTGATAGGTCATGTCTATGCTCTAACAGGCTGCTAAATTTGTTGACACTCATCTAATACATTATCACCCTAGATCCTTCTCTGTTCCATTCCAATGAGAACACATCAGTTGAAGATGAGCACAATAATCTGGAAATTCACTTTGTAAAAAGCAACAATAAAAGAAAATCCTCTACTAAATGTTTTATAATGTATTGGCTCATGTAAGCATCATTTTACTTTATGAAGTAAAAACCAGTATTACTTTTTTTTAATGCCAGGGACACCTCGTCATAGAGAGGTCAAGTGACTTAGCCAAAGTTCCACAGAGTGTGAATTAAGCCCATGTTGCTAATCTCATTTATTTGAAATTTCCAGAATAGACAAATCAATAGAAATATGTAGTAGATAAGTGGCTATCTAAGGCCTAAGGTGCTGGGGAGGAGTTAGTTGATAGCAGGTATAAGATTTCTTTTTGAGGTGATGATAATCTTCTTGATTGTGGTGATGGCTGCCCAACTCTGTGAATAAACTAAAACATTGAATTGTACACTTTAAATGGATGAATAATTTTATGGTATGTGAATTATATAACAATAACAATGAGGGGTAGGAAGTGGCTGTTAGGGAGCCAGAATGGTAGAGATAGCTGTGTTCAAATATGTGCAGGACATTCCCAAAAATAAGGAGGAGTTCTGTCTGGCTGGTTGTCCTGAGGGCAGAACATGGGTGTGCAGGAGGAAGTTACAGAGGAACAGGTCTGGCTCACCAGCAGGAAGAACATGTTGCCAAGTGGAATCCTGAGCCTGCTGAGGCAGAGAGCTTCCAGGTCTCTCCCAGTTCACTGGGAGGTTGGGTGAGGAGCCCTTGGCAGGAAGGCTGAGGAGGGGAGTCTTGCACCAGGTAGAGAAGGTGGGAGCAAGTGATCTGAAAGCTTTCCTAGCCTGAGTCTGGTGAGAGCCTGGCTGGAGAAAGGCTAGTGAAGTAGGACAGGTGGACTCCAGGCACCTTGGGCAGCTGAGCTTTAGCCCCACCTGTTTCCTGGGTGGCAAAGGGGAACCTTAGAAGTTCAGGATGGGAGACTGGAACCTCTGCTTCCCAAGGACACATGGGCTGTTTTTCCTGCAGTAGTCAAGATCCCAAGTTCACACAGGGTTCCCTTCCCCTGCCCAGTACCCTGGATCTAAAATTAAAAATACAATTACTGCATGATCCAGTAAATCCACTAATGGGTATTTACCCAAAGAAGATGAACACTGATTTGAAAACATACATGCACCTCTATGTTTACTGCAGCATTATTTCAATAGCCAAGATGTGGAAGCAGGCCAAGTGTCAATGCATAAATGCATAGAGAAAGAATATGTAGTGTGTGTGTCTCTCTCTGTGTGTGTGCATGTGAGTGTGTATGGATTTTATATATACATATATGGAATATATATATGTAATGGAATATTACTCAGCCATAAACAGAATGAAATCTTGCCATTTGCAACAATAGCAACAGATGGTCCTAGAGGGTATAATGCTAAGTGAAAAAAGTCAGTCAGAAAAAGAAAAATATCATATATTTCACTCATATGTAGAATTTAAGGAACAAAACACATGAACAAAGGAAAAAGACAACCAAAGGCAAAACAGACTCTTTATATATAGAGAACAAACTGGTGGTTACCAGAGGGAGGCAGGTTGGAAGATGGGTGTCATAGGTAAAGGGGATTAAGAGTATACTTATCCTTCATGAGTGTTCTGTAGTTCCTCAAGTACAGATTCTTTACCTCTTTGGTTAGGTTTATTCCCACGTATCTCATGGTTCTTGGTGCTATAGTAAATGGAATCGATTCTCTAATTTCCCTTTCTGTATTTTCATTGTTAGTGTATAAGAAAGCCACTGATTTCTGCACATTGACTTTGTATCCTGCCACGTTGCTAAATTGCTGTATGAGTTCTAGTAGTTTGGGGGTGGAGTCTTTTGGGTTTTCCATATAAAGAATCATGTTATCTGCGAAGAGAGAGAGTTTGACTTCTTCATTGCCAATTTGGATACCTTTTATTTCTCTTTGTTGTCTGATTGCTGTTGCTAGGACTTCTAATACTCTGTTGAAAAGAGTGGTGAAAGTGGGCATCCTTGTCTTGTTCCTGATCTCAATGGGAAGGCTGCAAGCTTTTTCCCATTGAGGATATTTGCTGTGGGTCTTTCATAGATAGATTTGATGGTGGGAATGCAGGTTGGTGCAGCCTTTTTGGAGAACAGTGTGGAGATTCCTCAAGAAATTAAAAATAGAACTTCCCTATGACCCTGCAATTGCATTCCTGGGTATTTACCCCAAAGATACAGATGTCGTGAAAAGAAGGGCCATCTGTACCCCCATGTTTATAGCAGCAATGGCCACGGTCGCCAAACTGTGGAAAGAACCAAGATGCCCTTCAACGGACGAATGGATAAGGAAGATGTGGTCCATATACACAATGGAGTATTATGACTCCAGCAGAAAGGATGAATACCCAACTTTTGTAGCAACATGGACAGGACTGGAAGAGATTATCCTGAGTGAAATAAGTCAAGCAGAGAGAGTCAATTATCATATGGTTTCACTTATTTGTGGAGCATAACAAATAGCATGGAGGACATTGGGAGTTAGAGAGGAGAAGGGAGTTGGGGTAAATTGGAAGGGGAGGTGAATTGTGAGAGACTATGGACTCTGAAAAACAATCTGAAGGGTTTGAAGTGGCGGGAGGTTGGGGTACCAGGTGGTGGGTATTATAGAGGGCACGGATTGCATGGAGCACTGGGTGTGGTGAAAAAATAATGAATACTGTTATGCTGAAAATAAATAAATTTAATTTAAAAAAGAGTATACTTATCATGATGAGCAATGTGTAATGTATAAAATTGTTGAACCACTACATTGTAAATCTGAAACAAATAAAACACCATGTTAAGTATATCATGGAACTTAAAAATAAATAAATATTAAAAATAAATAAGTAAAGTGTAATTCTGAATGTAAGAGAACAAAATGGGTTCAGGCTGTCATTGGCTTTAGATGTTGGTGTCATTGCTTCTGATTAGATTGGGTGAACACTGTTTACAATTATTCTCTGGATTCCCTGGAGTGTGAAGCATTGTAGCGTGTGTGTGAGGAAGAGGTCTGTAAGAGGGTGAATCTCCTTTAGGCTGAAAGTTTGTGTGCCTGCCCACATTTTGTTGCAGATGGAAAAGAAGAAGTCACGGATAGTAAGTAACCTGTCCAAGGTCACAGTGATTTATTGAATTAGCATATATTAAGTTAATGACAAACCCAAAATAATTATTCATGGTTCTGTTTCTCAACTTAGGACTATTTATTCTATCTTACTCTATCTATCATCTATCTATCTATCCATCCATCCATCTACCCATCTGTGTATTTATCCTTTGTCTGTCATCTATCATCTGTCCATCTTTCTAAATAGCCAAACCTATGTTTGATCAAAGCATAGAGGAAATATCTTGAATAAGGTTTACACGTTATATCACACGAGAACATATCCCTGGACCAAACTATGCTCATTTTAACTTCCAAGCCTTTATTCAAGTTGTTTCATTGCCTGGAGTATCCTCTTCCCTTCCCTCCCTGCCTTTTCCTTTCCCACCTTCACAAATATAACCATTCCTTAAGGTCCAGCAGCTCAGTTCACTTTTACCTTCCTGGGGTCTCTGAGCCCACTCATTTGGGCCCTTTAGTACATTTTGTAATGGAAATCAAGTGTTTGTTTTAGCTTTAGCAAAGCCTAGCTTTTAGCCTAGTTGTATCTACTAAGTCCCCTTCTGAGGCTAGGCACCAATTAAGTGCTCACAAAATTCAGACTAAAATCCAATTGATGAGCAGTGGTTATAGTACAAGCCAGTCAAGTAAATAGCCACATAGGTGTAGCTGTATATTTTTGTTGAAATACATTAATATTATGTAAGATGTATAGCATAGCTTTCACATTCAGTCTGAGGTATCCTATGGTTTCCAATCCTTACTAAGACCTCTCCCGGCAGCCCCTCTGCTATTAAATGGTCAGTGGAGTATTTGTGTAGCCATCTCTATAAGGTCACTGTGGGCAATACAAAACAATAAAAAATGCTACAAGTTCTTTTCTAGCTTCTACATGATAAAAATGTCTGCAAACTCCACTTAGCATTGTCTCTCTGGTCCCAGGCCAGTCACCGTATTTATACTCAATCCAGCCTCCTTTAGATTAGTCCCTCAGTCCAGTCTGTCCATAAATCTCTCCCTTCCTTCTCTTTCCTCCATACTCTCCCACTCAAACCTCAGTCAGCAGCTGCCAGCAGTGAGAGGATCTGAAAATTCAAAGGGGGATTTTCGAGACACTTTATCTTTTCCTCACTGTAAAAAAATGTGTTTAGCTCACTTGAAGTGACTGGATTCCTCCTCTCTTCAGTGAGGCTGGGTAGATGAGGCACTCTTCCTGGGCAGACCAAAGAAGGTCACAGCCTGAGCAGAATTTAGCCCGTCTTGTCTCAAAAGTCCTAGGATGTATAAACTAATCGTCTTCTCAGGCCCTTCATACACACCAACATAGGACATTTTAGAACAATGTATGGTTATTTTGCCCCCTACTCCCTTTCTACTTTAGAACCAAGGTTGCTACACGATTGATCACCTCTTTGTCCTCCTCCCTACTTTTCTCACTCATGGTGTCAGGGTAGATGATGTGTAGCTTGGACTGGGACACATTGATCTAGTCCAAGTCTTTCATTTGCTCTGTACCTTGGTCACCCCCTTTATCAGAAGAGAACTGCAGTGCATAGGGCGGGAACTTTTCATAGAATTTTACAGTTTTTTTCCTCCTTGTCACATCAGTTGATAAAGTCTAGTTTCTTTCTGTACCCTGGGACTCTTCCTGCCAAACACAGACCAGCTCCTGGGCCTATTACAAGTGTAAATATGAGACACCCAGCAGACTTTGTGGTCCATGGTCTGCATGAGGGAAGAGGTCTATTTATAGAGCACTGTGCTCACACATGATCTAGCAATTGTGGGCTTCTTGACACTGGCAGCACCAATGCTAGAAGCTTTATCCAGCCTTCCAGGAAGTTGCTGCTCACCTGTGAATGTGAAGCTAAGTTACGTGGAACCTGAGCTTCAAGGCCTGCACAAAGTGATTTGGGATAATTTCTAAGTTTAGGTTTAGCATCTGCAGTGTGCTCTTAAGATGACAAGGCATTCCCACATCTTTTGATTCTCGATAAGTATTCTTATCTCCATTTTTGTATAAAAATATTAAAACATAGTAGTAAAATTTATGACTAACATCCATCAAACACTTGCTATGTCCCAGATAGTGTCCTAAGCACTGTATATTTATAAGCATACCACAGAGATATTGCAGGTTTGGTTCCAGAACAGTGCAATAAAATGAATATTTCAATAAGTCAAATGGATGTTTTGTTTCCCAACACATATAAAATTATTCTACATGATACTGTAGTCTATTAAATATGCAGTAACATTATGTCTAAATATATTCCTACCTTAATTCATATGTACTTTATTGCTAAAAATTCTAATCATCATCTGAGCTTCAATGAATCATAATCTTTTTGCTGGTGGAGTGTCTTGCTTTGATGTTGATGGCTGCTGACTAAGAAGGGATGGTTGTTGAAGGCTGGGTTGGTTGTAGCAAGTTCTTAAAAAAAAGACAACAATGAAATTTGCTACATCAATCTTTTCAAAGACTATTTCTTGGTAGCACCTGATGCTCTTTGATAGCATTTTACTCACAGTGGAAATTTTCTCAAACCCTGCCACTGCTTTATCAACTAAGTTTATATAATTATTCTAAATCATTCTGTGTCATTTCAGCAATTCACCAGGAGTGGACTTAATTTCAGTAAACCACTTTCTTTGCTCATCCATAAGAAGCAGTAAGTTTTTATTGAGATTGTAGTAATGCAGTTACATCTTCAGGCTCCACTCCTAATTTCTAGTTCTCCTGTCATTTTGTCCAAATATGCAGTTATTTCCTTCACTGAAATCTTGAACACTCAAAGTCATCTATGCGGGTTGGAATCAACTTCATCCAAACTCCTGTTAATGTGGATATTTTGACCACTTCCCATGAATCATAAATGTTTTTAATGGCACCTAGAATCATGAATACTTTACAGAGGGTTTTTCTTTTTTTTTCTTTCTTTTTTTTTCCACGAAGGAGGTGCTGCTCCATTTATTTTAGGTCTTTTTTTTCCAATTTATTTATTTTCAGAAAAACAGTATTCATTATTTTTCAATTTAGTTAGCCCAGATCCAAAAGAAGAGTCAACACCTATGGCAAATACAACCTTACAAACTGTACTTCTCAAATAATAAGACTTGAAAGTCAAAATTACTCCTTGATCCATGGGCCACAGAATGGGTATTTTGCTAGCAGGCATGAAAACAACATTAACCTAATTGTACATCTTCATCAGAGCTCTTTGGTGATGAGGTGCATTGTCAATGAGCAGTCATATTTTGAAAGAACTCTTTTTTCTTCTGAGCAGTAGTTCTCAACAATGGGCTTAAAATATTCAGTAAACCATGTTATAAAAAGATGTGCTGTCATCCAAGTTTTATTGTTCCATTTACAGAGCAGAAGCAGAGTGGATTTAGCATCATTATTAAGGGTCCTAGGATTTTCAGAATGGTCAATGAGCATTGGCTTCAACTTAAAGTCACCAGCTGCATTAACCTCTAGTAAGAGAGTCTGCCTGTCCTTTGATGCCAGACATTGACTTCTTCCATCCATCTATGAAAATCCTCTATGGCTTCTTATTTCAACAGAAGATTGTTTCATCTACACTGAAAATCTGTTTTTTAGTTTAGCCACCTTCATTAATTATCTTAGCCAGCTCTTCTGGATACCTTGCTGCTTCTACACCAGTACTTACTGCTTCACCTTACTCTTTTATGTTATGAGATGGCTTCTTCCCCTAAACCTCATGAACCAATATCTGCTAGCTTCAAACTTTTCTTTGGCAGCTTCCTCACCTCTTTGGGCCTTCACAGAATTGAAGAAAATTATGGCCTTGCTCTGGATGAGGCTTTGGCTTAAGGGATGGTTGTGGCTTATTTGATCTATCCAGCCTCCTAAAATGTTCTCCATATTAGCAGTCAAGCTGTTTCACTGTCTTATCATTTGTGTATTCACTGGAGGAGCACTTTTAATTCCCTTTAAGAAAATTTCCTTTGCATTTATAACTTGGCTGTTTGGCACAAGCAGTCTAGCTTTCAGCCTATCTTGGCTTTCAACATGTCTTCCTCACTAAGCTTAATAACTGTAGGTTTTGATATAAAGTGAGATATGTGACTCTTCCTCTCACTTGAACAATTGGAGGCCATGGTAGGGTTATTACTTGGCCCAATTTCGGTGTTGTGTCTCAGGGAGTAGGGAGGCCTGAGTAAAGGGAGAGAGATGGGGCTGAGATTGGGGGTGTGGGCAGCCAGTTGGCAGAGCAGTCAGAAAACACACATTTTTGGATTAAATTTGCTGTTTTATATGGGTGTGGTTCATGGCACCCCAAAATGATTACAATAGTAACATCAAAGATAACTGATTATAGATCACCATAGAAATATAATAATGATGCAGAAGTTTAAAATATTGTGAGAATTACCAAAATACTATATAGATACATAAAGTGAGCAAATGTTGTTGGAAAAATGATGCCAATAGGCTTCCTTGATGCAGAATTGCCAACAAACCTTCAACAAACCTTAAAAAACACAATATTTGCAAAGTTCAATAAAATGAGGTATGCCTGTATTAACTCATATTTCTGTCATAACAACCCTGTAACTTTATTACAATTATCCTAATTTTAGATTAGGAAATTGAGGCCCAGAAAGGATAAAGGATTTGCTCAAGGTCATGCAGATCCCATTGACTTTGCAGTGCTCTGGTATCGGATCCCATGGGAGTGGTAGGTCCTCAGACCCACCAGACATGCTCTAATGCTTTGTGTCCTTCTCTGTACCAATGTGCTCAGTCACATGGCATGGTCAACCCTTCCCACCAGCAGTCCCCTAGTGCTCCAGGCCAACCCAGGTGCCCAATGTGCAGGAGTCTACTGAAACTTGACCTGAGGACTGACAGACTGACTGACCTGTGAGCCGAAGTATGGTGATGCCCTGTACCTGCTGAAATGAACCCCAAGCTCCTGAGGATGTCTGTGTTGAGGAAGGTAGTCTTCCATACTGTGCCTATATGATGATATTGAAGAAATGCTCTGATTCTTTTGTTTTTATATTTGAGGAAAACTTCATGATTACCCAAAGAGTTGAATGATATACACTTTAAGTATAGATTTTAAAGGGAAAATCATTAAATGTACTATTTATCGACCCTTGTAAAAAAACAGTAGTTGTGCCTTATTTGGAACATAGGCAGCCTGGCTCCAGAGCCCACATAAATACTATGTATGCTATCTGGCCTTAGAAAGTTTGAAATGTTGACTCACTCACTAAAAGCCACAAAAATTGTCAGATGGTAGATACTAGGCTGGACACTAGGCTTTCTGATTCCAAATTCTGTGCTTTTTTCCTGAGTATTTATTAACTCACCCAATAAACATTTACTAAGTACTGTTATGAGCCAAGCACTGTTCTAGGTCCTGGACATAAAACTGCTGCCAAAAACAAAGCATAGCTTGATGATTAAAAGCATAGTTTTCATACTCAATGTATATGGCTTCAAATCATAATATCACTCATATTAGTGGTAGGATCTGAACCTTGATATCTTCATCCATAAAATGGAAATGATAATATCAGTACTCCTAATAGGACTGTCATGGTGATGACTGAATGTCTTAATATATGTAATAAACTTAGAAAGTTGCTCAGCATATAAGTATTAGATGTTGTTGTTATCATCATCATCATCATCATCTTCTATGTCTTAGTGCCAATGACTAAGAGAAGGCCCTAAACCAGTGTTTAAGGAAGAGCCCAAGGATGTCTGGAAGGAGAACTGAGAAGAGGTAGGTAGGAGTCAGATCATATAGAGCTTTTAATGCCATGCACGATGCTAAGCTGTGTAGCAGAATGGGATTGGAGAAGATTCTCCAAAGAGATGGCTGACCAATATCTATATTTCTGCTATTTCAAGGAAGAACAGGCTGTGTGATCAACCTATACATGTGGCCTAGTGCTCCTAGCATGCAGCAAACTTTTCCCCCATAGCTCATGGCCACAAGAGTGAATAGTTGGGAGTGGCCATATGAACTGCTGGTCTGTTTTGAAGAAACTCAACCCTTCTTCAGCTGTCAGCCACCTTCTTCTTCACCTGGTAAGAGCTGTAGGTCATCATATATTGCCCATGGCCTCGGGCAGTGAGTAACCTAGGAGTAATGAGGATTGGACAATGACTTTTGGGGCTGACTTTGGTAAAGTGAGGATTTGGAAGCAGGGTGGGTAGAAAGAAAAGGGATGTGACATTGTACTGGGCTGCTGGGTACTTTGAGGCCAAGGAGTCAGACACCTTAGGAATATAGTCAGAATGTCTTCTAAACAGCTTGAGATGTTTCAATCTGCTTACAGGGATTGTTCTTCCTAAAACCATACATTCCAACATGGGCCCAACAAGCCAGTGTCAGTTTTAACGCCATTGAAGTTTTTCAGTTGTTTCCCATCTTCTCTTTTTCCAAGGTCACCTGCTTGAGCTGCTAGGCCCTGAGGAGTATGGAAAGAAAAATAACAGTCATTTTCACATTTGCACAATGCTTCATGATTTGCAAAGAGCTTCCACACGCATCGGTACTAAAGTATTCCTGGAAGGGAGGCAGGGTAAGCATTTGCATGGACATCATTTCCTATTTTGTAAATGAGCAAATTGAGGCAAAGAGAGGAAAGGGCTCATGCCCAAAGTTATGCAGCTAGTAAGTGGAGGAGCTAGGACCATGTATTAGTTTTCTATGCTGCACAACAAATTACCATAAGTTTAGCTACTCAAAACACCACATATTTTTTATTTCCCCCATTTCTTTTGTCAGAAGTCTGGGTCTTGCTTAAATGAGTCCTCTGCTTCAGGTCTTGCAAGACTGCAACTAAGGTATTGGTCAGGCATGGGTTCTCATCTGGAGGCTCAACTAAGGAACAATCTGCTTCTACATTCATGTGGTTGTTGGTAGCATTCAGTTCCTTGCAGTTGTAGGATTCATGGCAGCTTTTTCTTCAAAGCCAGCAAGGGGACAGGGAATGAGTCTGTTAGCAAGATTGTGTCATATATAACATAATATAATCATGACAGTGACATCTCATTACATTTGCCATATTCTATTGGTTAGGAGTAAATCATAGGAGCAAATCATCCCTACTCAAGGGGAAGGGATTACACAGGGACAGGGATACCACAAAGTGGCTATTACTGCTGCCATCTTAAAGTCTGTTTGTCATAGACTCCACCCCAGCTTTGTCTAACTCCAAATCCGGTGGTCCTGGGTCACATTGTTGCTGCTAGGGATGCATGATATTCATTCCTACTAATTCCAGATGTGTGTTCACTTATTCAAATGTACATTTGCCAGGTACAGAGTAGAGGAAATCTAAGAAGCCTGCTCTGCCACTAACCAATTGATACATGAACACACTCCCATTTTCTTAGAAAAAACAATTTGTTACTTCTAAAGATGGAATATTGTTTTGGGACAGTTTTGTGCAAATCCTGAGCTTGTTATCTTCAAAAGAAAAGGAGGCATGCCTTTTTATTTTAGGAGACTTCAGCTCTTATCCTGACAACTTCCAAATTACATATAAAGGCAAAGGGAGTCATGCTGTATTTTCCTTCTTTTGCCTTTGTAGGCAGCTCCATTAGTCTGATTCCATTAAAGACTGTCAGAGAAGATGTGGTCTTGGAGGAAAAGGGTTAAAGCGTACTCTTTAAATCTGCCAGCCAGGACCATCTCGGTGGATGGCTTTTAATGTTTAGGCTTGCCTGCAAAAATGCTCTGTAGCTCTCTCCAGAGGCCTGTTCCTAATTGACAGTAGGGGTATCTCAACTATTCATTATTTCATTTCATTTCATTCGGTCATTCAAAAAGTATTTATTGAGCACTTCTTTGTGTAAGGTCCCATTCTAGGTACTAGCAATACTGAGATCACAGTTCTTATATTCAAAAAGCCCACAGTAAAGACTCAAATAAGAAAACAGCGGCACCTGTGTGACTCAGTTGGTTAAGCATCTGTCTTCGGCTCAGGTCATGACCCCAGGGTCTTGGGATCAAGCCCCAAGTCAGGCTACCTGTTTGTTGGGGAGCCTGCTTCTCCCTCTTCTGCTCCCCTGCTTGTGTGCTCTTGTTCTTTGTCAAATAAATGTATGAAATTTTTTTTTTAAAAAAGAAAATGACCAGAAAGCAGTAGAACTGCCTTAATGGAGGTATGCACTGAGCCGGTAGAACTCTGTCTGCGGGAGTGAGAAAAGAGAAGTTCTTTTTTTTTTTTTTTTTCAATTTATTTATTTTCAGAAAAACATTATTCATTATTTTTTCACCACACCAAAAGATAAGTTCTTACTTAAGACTGCAAGCCCAAAGCTTTCAGGACTAAGCAAATGAATCAAACAGGTGGATATAGGGAGTAGTGGAGTTTATACTAAACTGGAGGGAACTGTAATTTAAAAAAATGTAAATGCTATGTGGTCCTAATAAAACATAGCCTACAAGCTTCCCATTTGTGACCCCAGTTTAGACAAAGGAGGTAGTGTTTGTGCTATGATTTAAAAGATAAGAGCAAACACTTATATAGAGGTTACTGTGTATCAGCTATACTTAAAAACAATTTAAATGTATTAATTCATTTAATTTCCATAATATCCTATTAAGTAGGTACTTTTAATAGCCCTATTTTATATATGGGGCAGTAGAAACCCAGAAAAGTTAGATAATTTGCCCAAGGTCACATAGCTAATAACCAGAGCTAGAATTTAAAATCAGGCAGCTTGGCTTCAGAGCCCATGTTCCAAACTATCTATCTATATCTATATCTATATACATATACACATATACACACATCTATCTATCATCTATCTATCTATATCTTCATTTTTTGCTAAAAGATGATTAAGGAATTTTAAGGTTTACAAGGTCTGAAGAAAACATGTCATGCAGAGGAAACC
Organism: Neogale vison; assembly: GCF_020171115.1. Lineage (NCBI taxonomy): Eukaryota > Metazoa > Chordata > Mammalia > Carnivora > Mustelidae > Neogale > Neogale vison. The sequence continues at coordinate 87,578,005 of NC_058105.1, read as the reverse complement.
GCATGTACAAAGATGGAGGCCTAGAGAGTTGGAGGGATTCCAGAGTCTATAAGCAGTGTAGTATTTCTGGAATAGCAAATGTGCGTTTTGGGATGGTGGTTTCAGGATATGTAGAGGAGGATAACGAGATGGATAGAGAGAAATTCAGCTAGACAGGAAAAAAATAACTAAGTACTTGTATGTTGTGCAATGATCATATTCATTCCTTGGATACACATTTATTAAGCATTTGTTTTCCAAACATAAGGCATTGTGCTAAGTACAAAGATAGACCTAAGCATGAAGTGTTTGGGGATGATGGGTTCAGAGAAGGGGCATTAATTTCAGCATGAGGAAATCTGAGAGCACTTCTCAGAAAAATGGTTAGATTGACTTAAGTCTTGATAGATAAGTAGGAGTTGACTGGACAAAGGAGAGAGGAGAGGGCATTGTAAAGATGATGAACAGGGTATACAAAAGCATTTCTGAACTCACAGTAAAAATGACCTTTCTTCTTATCTGAAGTTTTCTTTTTACTTTCTATCCTCTCACCTATTCACATGTCACAGTAGGAAATAAAAAAAGCCAGAAAAAAATTGAAGTAAGAGTTGCTCCATAGGATTTCCACATTTTGACATACATAGAAGAGGTAAGGGGAATAAATCTGAGGTTAGAATAACTGAGATTGGGCTCAGGCACCTTACTCTGATTAACTCCAATAAACTCAAATCATGAATCAACCTTGCAAGATTTTCTTTTTAACCCTTCATCACCATTTTATAGATGAGGAAATGGAAGTTTAGAGAAGTGATGCCACCTGTTCAAAGTACTCTGTTAGTAAGTGGCACAATTTGGGGTTTGAAACCGAGACTCTCTAGCTTCAAAGCCTGTGTTCCCATATTCTCAACCTCCGAGAATCTTCTTTTAACCAAAATCAATTCTGTCTCTTAGTAACAATAGCCAAAAACCATTTATTGCCAGTTTGGTCCACAATTCCAAACTGCTTCCTTCAACACATCATTCCTCTGAGTCTTGGCTTTCTTAGTTATAAAATGAGGCTGTGATAGAAACTATTACTGTTTATTACTATTCAGTTCCTTTCTGCTTTCAGTAATATAGGAATATTATACTTCTTGTCATCTTAGAATTAAATGTGGCTTTCTGACTTCCAATCACCAATGCAATATGAGTAGAAGTGATGTGTGTCTCTTTAGGGTGGAAGCATTTAAGAGATCATGTGATTCTCTGTCCTCTCTTGCCCATGATACTAGACATTTCAAACAGTAGTGCTTTCATTGTCTTAGGTTTCTGTGTGAAGATGACATGGACCAGAGTCTTCTAATAACCAGCAAATAAATACATAAAATGAGTAAAAGTATATACTGTCATTGGTATAAAGCCACCGAAATTCTGGGATTGTTTGTTACGTCAGCACAATCTATTATATTCTGAGCAATACAGAAGTAAATGTTCTCTATCTGGTGGATTTATTGTGAAGAACAATGAAATAATGGACGTGGAAGTGTTTTATAAACTCTGAAGCTGTGTGCTCATACTATGTATTATTAGTGCCAAGTGGTATATCTGAATGCAGGTCCTATTGTGTTCTAATAGATTTTCACAGATAGATTTTTGTAGATATTTACATTGCATTTATTTTACATTGTGGGAAGATATTTGCTAGTTTGTGTAAGGCTTTTATGTGAGAAGTTTCTCTTTTGATAGGGAGGGAAAAAAAACTCTGAGATCTGAAGTCTTCTTAAAGAATATGAGTAGCTGATAACCAGTCACTCTGAGCACAACAGTTACTACTAGTTCATTTTCTTTTTATCTAGGCTCAAAGAAACAATTGGGGTGGGGGAGAAACCCCATTCCTTCCAAAGAGCAACTCTGGGTTCTACCTTTATTAGAGCAGAGGAAAGTCTCTTGGATTGTAGGCCCGATAGTTCCAAATCAGTAACTCCACTGAATGATGACTTGCAAACAGTAGCCTGAAAGGGTTTGTCATGACACTTGTCATATAGTGTGGCTTGAATCATTTATGAACATGAAAAAAAGTCAGCCCTTCCCCCAGGACTTTCTTCGCTTGAGCCCAACAAGTTTACTGTGGAGAATTTGAGCACTAAAGGAGTTTTTGGGCCAAAGTGGAACCCAGACTTAACAATAACTACTACTAGTCTCTCCCTTGTCCATGAGATTCTAATAACAATAGCTACATTTTTCTTCTTTGACTTGGCTAAGAACTTATGCTTCCTCTTCCCTCTGATTAAAATGCTCTTCTCACAGGTCTTCTCATGCCTGCCTCCCCTCACCATTCAGATTTCAGTTCAAAAGTAATGCCTCAAAGAAGACTTCTTTGTCCCTTTTAGTGTTATCTCCACCCCAATAGTTCCCTATGTCCTTACTCTAATTAATTTTACTTTAAAGCATGTATTATCAGTTTGATTTTGTATTATTTATTTTATATAGTGACTTGTTTACTTCTTTCTACTATTTATTTTATGCTTTGTTACTATTTTTTTGAGAGAGAGAGAGTACAAGCAGGAGGAAGGGCAGAGGGAGAGGGAGAGAGGGAATCCTAAACAGGCTTCATGCTCAGCATGGAGCCCAATGTGGGACGCACTCAATCTTATGACCCTGAGGTCATGACCTGAGCTGAAATCAAGAGTCAGGTGCTTAAGAGACTGAGCCACCAAGGTGCCCCAACTTTGTTATTTATTTCTATATATGTATTTATTTATTTGATGCATGTAATATATTGATTTTTTATTTTATTTGTCTCTTTTGTTCATTTGCTTTACCCTCAGTGTCTAGAACAATGTTTGGGACATAGTAGAGGCTCAAAAAATATTTCTTGAGTTCAGGAGCAAACAATATTCCTCCAACAGCAGAGCAGCATTTCTCAAATACATACCTTAAATTTCAAGTCTCTTTTGGAAGTGTCAGTGGTGTACAAAAGCAGATATAAACTTGTTTATACTTTGACAACTTTCAGCAAACACCATGCTGTGATTTTCTTTTATCTTTTATTCAATTAACAAATGCTTATTGAGCACCTAAGGAAAGAATAATATAGAAAAAAAGCCCTGGGCCCATGTTCCAGTCCTTCTTCTTCTTCTTTTTTTTTTCAGAGATCAAAAAAATTTATTGGTATTGTTTCTTTTTTTTTCAATTTATTTATTTTCAGAAAAACATTATTCATTATTTTTTCACCACACCCAGTGCTCCATGCAAGCCGTGCCCTCTATAATACCCACCACCTAGTACCCCAACCTCCCACCCCCCCGCCACTTCAAAGCCCTCAGATTGTTTTTCAGAGTCCATAGTCTCTCATGGTTCACCTCCCCTTCCAATTTACCCAAATTCCCTACTCCTCTCTAACGCCCCTTGTCCTCCATGCTATTTGTTATGCTCCACAAATAAGTGAAACCATATGATAATTGACTCTCTCTGCTTGACTTACTTCACTTGGCATAATCTCTTCCAGTCCCGTCCATGTTGCTACAGAAGTTGGGTATTCATCCTTTCTGATGGAGGCGTAATACTCCATAGTGTATATGGACCACATCTTCCTTATCCATTCATTCGTTGTAGGGCATCTTGGTTCTTTCCATGGTTTGGCGACTGTGGCCATTGCTGCTATAAACATTGGGGTGCAGATGACTCTTCTTTTCACGACATCTGTGTCTTTAGGGTAAATACCCAGGAGTGCAATGGCAGGGTCATAGGGAAGCTCTATTTTTAATTTCTTGAGGAATCTCCACACTGTTCTCCAAAGAGGCTGCACCAACTTGCATTCCCACCAACAGTGGAAGAGGGTTCCCCTTTCTTCACATCCTCTCCAACACATGTTGTTTCCTGTTTTGTTAACTTTGGCCATTCTAACTGGTGTACGGTGATATCTCAATGTCGTTTTAATTTGAATCTCCCTGAGGGCTAATGATGATGAGCATTTTTTCATGTGTCTGATAGCCATTTGTATGTCTTGATTGGAGAAGTGTCTGTTCATATCTTCTGCCCATTTTTAGATGTGTTTGCCTGTTTCGTGTGGGTTGAGTTTGAGGAGTTCATTATAGATCCTGGATATCAACCTTTTGTCTGTACTGTCATTTGCAAATATCTTCTCCCATTCCATGGGTGGCCTCTTTGTTTTTTTGACTGTTTCCTTTGCTGTGCAGAAGCTTTTGATTTTGATGAAGTCCCAGAGGTTTATTTTCGCTTTTGTTTCCTTTGCCTTTGGAGACGTATCTTGAAAGAAGTTGCTGTGGCTGATATCAAAGAGATTACTGCCTATGTTCTCCTCTAAGATTCTGATGGATTCCTGTCTCACGTTGAGGTCTTTTATCCATTTTGGGTTGATCTTTGTGTACTGTGTAAGAGAATGGTCGAGTTTCATTCTTCTACATATAGCTGTCCAGCTTTCCCAGCACCATTTATTGAAGAGACTGTCTTTTTTCCACTGTATATTTTTTCCTGTTTTGTCGAAGATTAATTGACCATAGAGTTGAGGGTCCATATCAGGGCTCTCTACTCTGTTCCACTGGTCTATGTGTCTGTTTTTATGCCAGTACCATGCTGTCTTGGTGATCACAGCTTTGTAATAAAGCTTGAAATCAGGTAAGGTGATGCCGCCAGCTTTATTTTTGTTTTTCAACGTTTCCTTAGCGATTCGGGGTCTCTTCTGATTCCATACAAATTTTTGGATTATTTGCTCCAGCTCTTTGAAGAATGCCGGTGGAATTTTGATCGGAATGGCATTAAAAGTATAGATTGCTCTAGGCAGTATAGACATTTTAACGATGTTTATTCTTCCGATCCAAGAGCATGGAATGGTCTTCCATCTTTTTGTGTCTTCTTCAATTTCTTTCATGAGTGTTCTGTAGTTCCTCGAGTACAGATCCTTTACCTCTTTAGTTAGGTTTATTCCAAGGTATCTTATGGTTCTTGGTGCTATAGTAAATGGAATCGATTCTCTAATTTCCCTTTCTGTATTTTCATTGTTAGTGTATAAGAAAGCCACTGGTTTCTGCACATTGACTTTGTATCCTGCCACGTTGCTGAATTGCTGTATGAGTTCTAGTAGTTTGGGGGTGGAGTCTTTTGGGTTTTCCATATAAAGAATCATGTCATCTGCGAAGAGAGAGAGTTTGACTTCTTCATTATCAATTTGGATACCTTTTATTTCTCTCTGTTGTCTGATTGCTGTTGCTAGGACTTCTAATACTCTGTTGAAAAGAGTGGTGAAAGTGGGCATCCTTGTCTTGTTCCGGATCTCAGAGGGAAGGCTGCAAGCTTTTTCCCATTGAGGATGATATTTGCTGTGGGTCTTTCATAGATAGATTTGATGAAGTTCAGGAATGTTCCCTCTATCCCTATACTTTGAAGCGTTTTAATCAGGAACGGATGTTGGATTTTGTCAAATGCTTTTTCTGCATCAATTGAGAGGACCATGTGGTTCTTCTCTCTTCTCATATTAATTTGTTGTATCACATTGATTGATTTGCAAATGTTGAACCATCCTTGTAGCCCAGGGATGAATCTCACCTGATCATGGTGGATAATCTTTTTAATGTGCTGTTGGATCCTGTTGGCTAGGATCTTGTTGAGAATCTTAGCATCCATATTCATCAGTGATATTGGTCTGAAATTCTCCTTTTTGGTAGGGTCCTTGCCTGGTTTGGGGATCAGGGTAATGCTGGCTTCATAGAAAGAGTCTGGAAGTTTTCCTTCTGCTTCAATTTTTTGAAACAGCTTCAGGAGAATAGGTGTTATTTCTTCTTTGAAGGTTTGGTAGAATTCCCCAGGGAATCCGTCAGGTCCTGGGCTGTGTTTTTTGGGAGGTTTACTGCTTCAATCTCGTTATTAGATATCGGTCTATTCAGGTTGTCGATTTCTTCCTGGTTCAATTTTGGTAGTTTATATTTTTCCAGGAATGCATCCATTTCATCTAGGTTGCTAAGCTTATTGGCATATAACTGTTCGTAATAACTTCTGATGATTGTTTCTACTTCCTTGGCATTAGTTGTGATCTCTCCCTTTTCATTCATAATTTTATGAATTTGGGATTTCTCTCTTTTCTTTCGGATTAGTGTAGCCAGTGGCTTATCGATCTTATTGATTCTTTCAAAAAACCAGCTTCTAGTTTCATTGATACATTCTACTGTATCTCTGGTTTCTCCCTCATTGATCTCAGCTCTAATCTTGATGATTTCCCTTCTTATGTGTGGAGTTGGTTTGTTTTGTTGTTGATCCTCCAGTTCTTTAAGGTGTAGAGACAGCTGGTGTGTTCTGGATTTTTCAATTTTTTTGAGCGAGGCTTGGATGGCTATATATTTTCCCCTTAGGACCGCCTTTGCTGTATCCCATAGGTTTTGGACCGAAATGTCTTCATTCTCATTGGTTTCCATGAATTGTTTCAGTTCTTCTTTGATCTCCTGGTTGATCCAAGCATTCTTAAGCAAGGTGGACTTTAGCTTCCAGGTGTTTGAGTTCCTTCGGAACTTTTCCTTGTGATTGAGCTCCAGTTTCAAAGCATTGTGATCTGAGAATATGCAGGGAATAATCTCAGTCTTTTGGTATCGGTTGAGTCCTGATTTGTGACCCAGTATGTGGTCTATTCTGGAGAAGGTTCCATGTGCACTTGAGAAGAATGAGTATTCTGTTGTTTTAGGGTGGAATGTTCTGTATATATCTATGATGTCCATCTGGTCCAATGTGTCATTCAATGCTCTTGTTTCTTTATTGATTTTCTGCTTCGATGATCTGAAAGAGGCGTGTTAATATCTCCTACGATTAGTGTATTCATATCAATATGACTCTTTATCTTGATTAACAGTTTTCTTAAGTAATTGGATGCTCCCATATTGGGAGCATAGATATTTACAATTGTTAGATCATCTTGGTGGATAGTCCCTTCAAGGATTATGTAGTGTCCTTCTGTATCTCTGACTACAGTCTTTAGTTTGAAGTCTAATTTATCTGATATGAGAATCGCTACCCCAGCCTTCTTTTGAGTCCCATTGGCATGAAAGATGCTTCTCCACCCCTTTACTTTCAGTCTGCGTGTATATTTAGGTTCAAAATGGGTCTCTTGTAGACAGCATATGGATGGGTCCTGTTGTTTTATCCAATCTGCAACCCTGTGCCTTTTTATAGGTGCATTTAGGCCATTCACATTGAGAGTGATTATTGATAGATACGTTTTTATTGACATCGAGTTACCTTTGAAGTCTTTCTTTCTGTAGACTGTCTCTATATTTCTGTTCAATGCTATTCTTGGGATTTTTCCTCTTTTATAGGACCTCCCTTAATATTTCCTGCAGTGTCGGCTTGGTGGTTGCATAGTCTTTTAAGCCTTGCCGGTCTTGGAAACTCTTTATCTCTCCATCCATTTTGAATGTCAGTCTTGCTGGATAAAGTATTCTTGGCTGCATGTTCTTCTCATTTAGTGCCCTGAATATATCTTGCCAGCCTCTTCTGGCTTGCCAGGTCTCTGTGGACAGGTCTGACGTTATTCTGATGGGCTTCCCTCTGTAAGTAAGGAGCCTCTTTGCCCTGGCGGCTTTCAAGCGATTATACCTACAATTATAATTCCTCAATTTGACTATCAGGTGTCGTGATGTTTTTTTGGAATGTAGAATCTTGGGTGGAGACCGTTCAGCCTCTAGTTCATGAACGCTGGTTTCATTCGCGAGATTCGGAAAATTTTCATGAAGGACTTGTTCCACTATATCTTCTAGACTTCTTTCTTTCTCCTCCCCTTCAGGGATTCCAATAATTATGGCGTTGGAACGCTTCATGGCATCATTTATTTCCCTGATTCTGCTTTCGTGGGATCTAAGCTGTTTGTTCCAGGCTTCCTCCTGATCCTTTCTCTCTATCTGTTTGTCTTCCAGATCACTAATTCTATCTTCTGTCTCAGTTACCCTAGCTTTGAGAGAGTTTAGATTAGATTGGAACTCATTCAGAGCATTGTGGACTTCCTCCCTGGTAGCTTTAAGCTCCGCCCCAACATTGTGAACATCCTGTCTGGTCGCTTTCAGTTCAGCCCTAATCAATTCTGTTTGGTCATCCATGGATTTCTCCAACCTAGCTATTGCCTGGATAATTGTTAGCCTGAATTCTCTTTCTGACATATTGTCTATGTTGATAGCCGTTAGCTCTGTTTCAGAAGGTCCATCCTCTGTATTTTTCTTCTGTTGGGCATTCCTCCTTCTAGTCATTTTGGTCGGAGAAGACTGAACAGATGTAGCTGGATGTATCAACTCTGGTGCAGTCAAGGTGCACCCTGGAACACTTCTGAGCAATCAGGATTCCCCACCCAAAGGAGAGACAAATAAAAGAAAAAGAAAAAGAAAAAAAGAGAGAGAGAGAGAGAGACAGGAAAGAAAGGGAAGATGAAAGAGAAGGTTCAGCCCAGATGGGCCCCAAGGTAAGATTTATGAAGTTGACAAAAAAAAAAGAGATAAAAAGACTGATACAATTATATGGCAAGAGAAAGAAAAAAAAATATATATATATGCAAATAAAGAAAGAACCTCGTCAAAAAGAACCACAAGTGTAAAATTTATATGCTATCAGGACAAACACAAAAAACACAGAAACACTGGTGGAAGAAGATGGGAGAGTTCTTATAAATTCTCAGTGTGTGCGAGGAAGGTTGTTTTGATTCTTCCTGGATGTATCTTGATATCTTTGTTAAAGGACTCAACTTTCCTAAGATAAAGGGGATTAAAAATTGGTTTACCTATAGGGGTAGTATTGACTGGGGAAAGGGGATTACTTTGAAGTTAACTCTATATGAATATTAGAGGATAAAAATAAAAAATATATACTAGACTAAACTAAACTAAAATTTTTTAAAAAGGAATTCAAAAAATAAAAATGCAAAAGAAAAACATAGGTGTATGTATCAAAAAGTTCAGGTTAGAAAGGTATTATGGAATTTGATGTACTGCACAGCTCGCTGTGATGGTAAATAGGTTAAAAAAATTACCTATGTGTAAAAAAAAAATATGAACCGGAATAGTGGAAACGAGTGAACAATACAAGTTTTCCTATGAAGTAGTGGTGGTTCTCTTGTAGTCCTTTTTTTTTTTCTTTCTTGGTTTGTTTTCTGGGGGAGGGGCCTTCCATGTGGGTTGTCAGTCAATGATGTTTCCTGAGTTGAGTCCCCCCGCTCCCCTCAAGGGGGTGGGCTCTGGGGAAACTGTTTTTTTTCAGGCTTTAAGTTCTCTGGCGGTTTTTTTGCTTGTTCACTTTTTTCCCTCTCACCTTGACCGCCTTTTATGGTTTTTGTAGTATTAGAAGAAATCAAACCGCACCCTGATCTCCGTCTCAGAGAGAAGCCTCAGTCTGGGTGCAGAAGCTGAATAAATTCCCCCTTGGCCACTGGCAGCGCAGGTTCCAAGTTGCAGACCCTGGGGGCGCAGGATCTTTTGCTCGTCCCCAAAGCCAAGGCAGTGGCGGCTGTCTGGGAGCTCCCAACCGCCAGAGAGGTTCCAAGCAGCGATCGCACACTGAGATTTTGCCGCCGGCCTGGGCTAGGAGTGCCTGGCTTGCGCGCATCTCTTTTCAGAGGCGGCTGTGGGTCGGGCGCGCGTCTGGGGCACTGAGAACGGGGCGCTGGTCCGTAAGCCCCAGGCTGGGCTTTTGCACGCCTGTCAGGGGAAGAGTTTCGTGCCTGCACGGCTTAGGCTTTGAAACAATGGCGCGGGTCAAGGAGCGCCGGCCAGGCCTCAGTAACTCAGGGGAGCTTGAGGGACGTGCGCGCATATCTCGAGCTTTGTGGTAGGGCTAGCGCGCGTTCTGTAGACCGGCGCGGCTCCCATCCCCTCACAGGAGCCGGAACCCATGCGCTCTGGGGCGCGCTCACGGCTTAGGGACCAGGAGCTGGTATCTCCGCCGCACTCTCTCTGCCTCAGCGCCGGGGAGGCCGTCTGGGACCGGGGACTTAAGCCCCTGTCCCTAGCTGCTCCGATTTCCACAATTTCCCCCCGCGATCCTTTGCTCTTTTGGAGTCTCCAAGTTAATGCTGGTCCCCAGACGCAGGGCACTCTTGCTCGTATTGGGGTATTACTTTCCCACCGGTGGCCACTGGTGGCTCCCTCCCCCTTTTGTTTATCTTCTGATATCAGTCTGCTGTTCCCATACCGCTTTACCTGCCCACTGGTGTCTTCTGCCCCTGTAGAGATCCAGACGTGTTTAATTCTGATCTCAGGCTGATTTCATGGGTGATCGGAGCTCTTTGGTAGGTAATCAGCTCACTTTGGGGTACCAGCTGAAAAGGCGCCTCTTCCTATTCCCCCGCCGTCTTGCCCCCTTTAGTCTTTATTCTTCTGAATGAATTCTAAAGTATCACTGAGAAAATAAACAGGCAATAACATCAAAGAAAATTCTGAAAAGGCTGGGCAATAACAGGGAGAGGTAGACTCCCTACAAGATACTAAAGATTTTATAAAGAACACCATAAATGGATAAATGAATAAATGGGTAAATGGAATATTACTCAACCATAAAAAGAATGAAAGCTTGCCATTTGCTACAACAATATAATGCTAAGTGAAATAAGTCAGTCAGAGAAGAAAAAGACCATATAATTTCACTCATATGTGGAATTTAAGAAACAAAACAAACAAACAAAAAAGAGACCAAAAAGGACTCTTAACACAGAGAGCAAACTGTTGGTTATTGGGAGGAGGTGGGGGGATGTGTAAAATAGGTGAAAGGGATTAAGTGTAAATGATGAGCACTGAATAGTGTATAGAATTATCACATCCTTATATTATATACTTGAAACTAATACAACATTGTACATTAATTATATTTCAATAAGAATAACCTTTACAAAGTAGCAGTAATAGAAATACAATGGGAAACAGTTAAGATGGCAGAGTAGTAGGGGGACTCTATGCTTGCCTCATCCCTTGAACACAGACAGAAAAATATCAAATCATTCTGCAGTCAAATGCTCTACCACTGAGCTATACCCCCTGAAAAATATCAAATCATTCTGAACAACCAAGAAATTGATCTGAGGACTGAGAGAACAACGTGTACACCTAGACGGAGAAAAATGACCACACTGTGGAAGGTAGGAGCTGCAGAGTTGATTTGGGGGAGAAAAGAACTGCAGGTGCTGTGGAGGGGAGCCCTGATCATGGAGAGAGGAATGAGAGAGAAAGTTAGAAAAAGAGTGAAAGCAGCATGCAAGGGGTTACATAAGAAAAACTCTTCCCCAAAACCATTGACTGTTAAAAGGAGAGTGGCTCAAAGTCTGAAGTTCTTGAAGTCCCTATATTGCCAGGATCATACCTGGCAGGCTTAGTCATTCTCTGGTGCGGAAAGAGGTAGAGGCCAGGGAGTGGACAGTGTGGTCTGAGGATTCCCTGGGTCAAAGGGAAAGAAACAGTTCCCCTTCTTGAAGTGCATTTGGCAGAGGTGACAGCCTCCTGGGGACAAAAGAGCTGGGCACCAGTGTGCTGCCTTGTTCATTAGCATAGGAACAGAGACACTTGCTGAGGAGAGCAAACCTTAGTGCTGGCTTTTTGCTGCACTTTACCTTAAACTCTGAACTACTGTTCAGTCTTACAACTGCTTTTCTCAGACAAACTTGCACCAGACACAGTGGCAAGACCCTCCCCCAGAGGATAAGTGTAGGTCTGCACTGCACCAGGTCCCTAAAATTTGGAGTTTTGAAACCTAGCCATGCACCTGAGATGAAATACAGGAGTATTATGCCTCCTGGGAGGCAGACAGCTTAGACACAGGGTGAAGGCAGGGATTTGATGGAAGACAGAGAAACAAGAGGGGAGATTGTTTGCTCTTCTTTGAGGTCTTCCTGAGGAGTGGTGGGCATGAACTCCCACTCATGGGATGAGAGAGTAGGCAAAGGCCATTTTCCCCCTTCCAGTCAGCACTGATAGACTTCAGTGAGCAACACAGCATTCCCCCTTTCCCCACCCAGTGGAGGCCAGAGACACTTATACCAAGTCCCACCCCACTGCACCCAGCAGGTGGCACCTTTATAAGGGCAAGTCTGATTGAGAACCAGCACAACAGGCCCATCCCTCAGAAGATGAGCACAAACCCCTTGAATACACCAAGTCTATTGATCATAGAATACTGCAAAGCTTCAGTTCTAGGTGAAATAGGACCCAGCTTCTTTTGACAAGCAGACCAAAACACACATAGTTAAAAGTTCCCATAGGGTGGAGAAGATTCGAACACTCCTCACTGCAGGCAAGGAGAAAGTCTTCACAGGACTGACCTGAAGAAAGGAACAGCCAAAACACAACGGAAGAGTGCACATTCTGAAACATTCCCTAAAGGACATGCCCAAGACAGAATAGGACCCCTTCTTAATATAACCACCAGTCTCATGAGCAGGAATATAACAGGCTTTCCCAATACATACACTAAGAAACAGTGATCAAGACAAAATGACAAGATGGAGGAATTAACCCCAAAAGAAAAAACAAAAAGAAATTACAGGGATTTAATCAAAACAGATATAAGTAAGATGCCTGAACCAGAATTTAAAACAGCAATCATAAGGATACTAGTGGGTTTTAGAACAGTATAGGAGACCCTGGATAATCCCTTACTACATAGATAAAAGACTAAAAACGAGTCAGTCCAAAATAAGAAATGCTATAAACAGGATACAAAACTGACTGGATACAATGACAATAAAGATGGATGAAGCAGAAGAATGAATCAGTGATGTAGAAGATGAAATTATGGAAAATAATGAAGCTGAAAGGAAGAGGGAAAGAAAAGTATTGGATCATGAATGCGGATTTAAGGAATTCAGCAACTCCTTAAAGTATAATAATAGTATCATAGGGTCGCCTGGGTGGCTCAGTCGTTAAGCATCTGCCTTTGGCTCAGGTCATGATCCCAGGGTCCTGGGATCAAACCTCACATCAGGCTCCCTGCTCATTTGGGAGCCTGCTTCGCCCTCTCTCACTCCCCCAACTTGTGTTCCCTCTCTTACTGCATCTCTCTCTGCCAAATCAATAATTAAAATCTTTAAAAACAAAAACAAAAACATTAGTATCATAGGAGTCTCAGAAGAGGAAGAGAGGGAAAACCGGAGGAGAAGGTTTATTTGAATAAGTTATAGCTGAGAACTTCCCTAATCTGAGGAAGAGAACATACATTGAAATCCAAGAGTCACAGCGAACTCCTATCAAATTCAACAAAACCTGGCCAATACCAAGACATATTATAGTCAAATTTACAAAATACACAGATAAGGAAAGAATCCTGAGAGCAGCAAAGGAAAGAAGTCCTTAACCTACAAGAAAAGGTAAAGCAGAGTCACAGCAGATCTGTCCACAGAAATTTGGCAGGACAGAAGATCCTGGCAGGACATCTTCAACATGCTGAATATGAAATCTATGCAGACAAAAATACTTTTTAAAATTTAAATATTTTTAAATTTTTAAAATTTCTTTTCAGTGTACCAGAATACATTGTTAATGCACCACACACAGTGCTCCATGCAATACATGCCCTCCATAATACCCACCACCAGACTCACCCAACTTCCCACCCTCTGCACCTTCAAAACCCTCAGATTGTTTTTCAGAGTCCATAGTCTCTCATGGTTCATCTCCTCCTCCAATTTCCCTCAACTCCTTTCTCCTCTCCATCTCCCCATGTTCTCTGTGTTATTTCTTATGCTCCACAAATAAGTGAAACCATATGATAATTAACACTCTCCACTTGACTTATTTCACTCAGCATAATCTCTTCCAGTCCCGTCCATGTTGACACAAAAGTTGGGTATTCATCCTTTCTGATGGAAACATAATACTCCATAGGTTATATGGACCATATCTTCCTTATCCATTCGTCCATTGAAGGGCATCTTGATTCTTTCCACAGTTTGGCAACTGTGGCCATTGCTGCTATGAACATTGGGGTACAGATGGCCCTTCTTTTCACTTCATCTGTATCTTGGGGGTAAATACCCAGGAGTGCAATTGCAGGGTCATAGGGAAGCTCTATTTTTAATTTCTTAAGGAATCTCCACACTGTTTTGTGAAGTGACTGCACCAACTTGCATTCCCACCAACAGTGGAAGAAGGTTCCCCTTTCTCCACATTCCCTCCAACACATGTTGTTTCCTGTTAATTTTTCCTGTTAATTGTTTCCTTGCTAATTTTGGCCATTCTAACTGGTGTAAGGTGGTTATCAGTGTGGTTTTGATTTGAATTTCCCTGATGGCTAGTGATGATGAATATTTTTTTCATGTGCCTGATAGCCATTTGTATGTCTTCATTGGAGAAGTGTCTGTTCATATCTTCTGCCCATCTTTTAATGTGATTATCTGTTTTTTGAGTGTTGAGTTTGAGGAGTTCTTTTTTTTTAAGATTTTATTTATTTATTTATTTATTTATTTATTTGACAGAGAGAGATCACAAGTAGGCAGAGAGGCAGGCAGAGAGAGAGAGAGGAGGAAGCAGGGTCCCTGCTGAGCCGAGAGCCCAATGCAGGACTCGATCCCAGGACCCCGAGACCATGACCTGAGCCGAAGGCAGTGGATTAATCCACTGAGCCACCCAGGTGCCCCTAGGAGTTCTTTTAAAGATCTTGGGTATCAGCCCTTTGTCTATGTATTATTTGCAAATATCTTCTCCCATTCCGTGGGTTGCCTCTTTGTTTTGCTGACTGTTACCTTTGCTGTGCAGAAGCTTTAATCTTGATGAAGACCCCAAAATTAATTTTCACTTTTGTTTCCTTTGCTTGATCCCAGGACCCTAAGGCTTAACCCACTGAGCCACCCAGGTGCCCCTGGAAACATATCTTGAAAGAAGTTGCTGTGGCTGATATCGAAGAGGTTACTGCCTATGTTCTCCTCTAGGATTCTGATGGATTCCTGCCTCACATTGAGGTCTTTTATCATTTCGAGTTTATCTTTGTGTATGGTGTAAGAAAATGGCTGAGTTGCATTCTTCTACATACAGCTGTCCAATTTTCCCAGCACCATTTATTGATCTCTTAAAAAATGTGTCTTTTTTCACTGTATATTTTTTCCTGCTTTGTCAAAGATTAATTGACCATAGAGTGGAGGGTCCATATCTGGGATCTCTACTCTGTTCCGCTGGTCTATGTGTCTGTTTTTATGCCCGCACCATGCTGTCTTGGTGATCACAGCCTTGTAGTAAAGCTTGAAATCAGGCAATGTGATGGCCCCAGTTTTGTTTTACTTTTTCAACATTTCCTTAGAAATTTGGGGTCTCTTCTGATTCCATACAAAATTTAGAATTGTTTGCTCCAGCCCTTTGAAAAATGCTGGTGTAATTTTGATTGGAATGTCATTGAAATTATAGATTGCTCTAGGCAGTATAGACATTTTAACAATGTTTATTCTTCCAATCAATGAGCATGGAATGGTCTTCCATCTTTTTGTGTCTTCTACTCTTGTTCAACATAACCACTCTTGTTCAACATAGTATTAGAAGTCCTGATTGCAACAGCAATCAGACAACAAAGAGAAATAAAAGGTATCTGAATTGATAATGAAGAAGTCAAACTCTCTCTCTTTGCAGATGACATGATTCTTTATATGGAAAACCCAAAAGACTCCACCCCCAAACTACTAGAACTCATACAGCAATTCAGCAACGTGGCAGGATACAGTCAATGTGCAGAAATCAGTGGCTTTCTTATACACTAACAATGAAAATAAAGAAAGGGAAATTAGAGAATCGATTCCATTTACTATAGCACCAAGAACCATAAGATACCTTGGAATAAACCTAACTAAAGAGGTAAAGGATCTGTACTTGAGGAACTATAGAACACTCATGAAAGAAATTGAAGAAGACACAAATAGATGGAAGACCATTCCATGCTCTTGGATCGGAAGAATAAACATTGTTAAAATGTCTATACTGCCTAGAGCAATCTATACTTTTAATGCCATTCCGATCAAAATTCCACCGGCATTCTTCAAAGAGCTGGAGCAAATAATCCTAAAATTTGTATGGAATCAGAAGAGACCCCGAATCGCTAAGGAAATGTTGAAAAACAAAAATAAAACTGGGGGCATCACCTTACCTGATTTCAAGCTTTACCACAAAGCTGTGATCACCAAGACAGCATGGTACTGGCATAAAAACAGACGCATAGACCAGTGGAACAGAGTAGAGAGCCCAGATATGGACCCTCAACTCTATGGTCAATTAATCTTCAACAAAACAGGAAAAAATATACAGTGGAAAAAAGACAGTCTCTTTAATAAATGGTTCTGGGAAAACTGGACAGGTATAAGTAGAAGAATGAAACTCGACCATTCTCTTACACCATACACAAAGATCAACTCAAAATGGATAAAAGACCTCAACGTGAGACAGGAATCCATCAGAATCCTAGAGGAGAACATAGGCAGTAATCTCTTCGATATCAGCCACAGCAACTTCTTTCAAGATATGTCTCCAAAGGCAAAGGAAACAAAAGCGAAAATGATCTTTTGGGACTTCATCAAAATCAAAAGCTTCTGCACAGCCAAGGAAACAGTCAAGAAAACAAAGAGGCAACGCACGGAATGGGAGAAAATATTTGCAAATGACAGTACAGACAAAAGGTTGATATCCAGGATCTATAATGAACTCCTCAAACTCAACACACATGAAACAGGCCAACATATAAAAAAAATGGGCAGAAGATATGAACAGACACTTCTCCAATCAAGACATACAAATGGCTATCAGACACATGAAAAAATGCTCATCATCACTAGCCCTCAGGGAGATACAAATTAAAACGACATTGAGATATCACCTTACACCAGTTCGAATGGCCAAAATTAACAAAACAGGAAACAACATGTGTTGGAGAGGATGTGGAGAAAGGGGAACCCTCTTCCATTGTTGGTGGGAATGCAAGTTGGTGCAGCCTCTTTGGAGGACAGTGTGGAGATTCCTCAAGAAATTAAAAATAGAACTTCCCTATGACCCTGCAATTGCACTCCTGGGTATTAACCCCAAAGATACAGATGTTGTGAAAAGAAGGGCCATCTGTACCCCCATGTTTATGGCAGCAATGGCCACAGTCGCCAAACTATGGAAAGAACCAAGATGCCCTTCAATGGAAAATGGATAAGGAAGTTGTGGTCCATATATACTATGGAGTATTATGCCTACATCAGAATGGATGAATACCCATGGTCCTCTCAATTGATGCAGAAAAAGCATTTGACAAAATCCAACATCTGTTCCTGATTAAAACGCTTCAAAGTATAGGGATAGAGGGAACATTCCTGAACCTCATCAAATCTATCTATGAAAGACCCACAGCAAATATCATCCTCAATGGGAAAAAGCTTGCAGCCTTCCCATTGAGATCAGGAACAAGACAAGGATGCCCACTTTCACCACTCTTTTCAACAGAGTATTAGAAGTCCTAGCAACAGCAATCAGACAACAAAGAGAAATAAAAGGTATCCAAATTGGTAATGAAGAAGTCAAACTCTCTCTCTTTGCAGATGACATGATTCTTTATATGGAAAACCCAAAAGACTCCACCCCCAAACTACTAGAACTCATACAGCAATTCAGCAACGTGGCAGGATACAGAGTCAATGTGCAGAAACCAGTGGCTTTCTTATACACTAACAATGAAAATACAGAAAGGGAAATTAGAGAATCGATTCCATTTACTATAGCACCAAGAACCATAAGATACCTTGGAATAAACCTAACTAAAGAGGTAAAGGATCTGTACTTGAGGAACTATAGAACACTCATGAAAGAAATTGAAGAAGACACAAAAAGATAGAAGACCATTCCATGCTCTTGGATCAGAAGAATAAATATTGTTAAAATGTCTATACTGCTTAGAGCAATTTATACTTTTAATGCCATTCCGTTCAAAATTCCACTGGCATTCTTCAAAGAGCTGGAGCAAATAATCCTAAAATTTGTATGGAATCAGAAGAGACCCCGAATCGCTAAGGAAATGTTGAAAAACAAAAATAAAGCTGGCGGCATCACCTTACCTGATTTCAAGCCTTATTACAAAGCTGTGATCACCAAGACAGCATGGCACTGGCATAAAAACAGACACATAGACCAGTGGAACAGAGTAGAGAGCCCTGATATGGACCCTCAACTCTATGGTCAATTAATCTTTGACAAAACAGGAAAAAATATACAGTGGAAAAAAGACAGTCTCTTCAATAAATTGTGCTGGGAAAACTGGACAGCTATATGTAGAAGAATGAAACTCGACCATTCTCTTACACCGTACACAAAGATCAACTCAAAATGGATAAAAGACCTCAACGTGAGACAGGAATCCATCAGAATCCTAGAGGAGAACATAGGCAGTAATCTCTTTGATATCAGCCACAGCAACTTCTTTCAAGATACGTCTCCAAAGGCAAAGGGAACCAAAGTGAAGATGAACTTTTGGGACTTCATCAAAATCAAAAGCTTCTGCACAGCCAAGGAAACAGTCAACAAAACAAAGAGGCAACCCACGGAATGGGAGAAGATATTTGCAAATGACAGTACAGACAAAAGGTTGATATCCAGGATCTATAATGAACTCCTCAAACTCAACCCAGACGAAACAGACAAAGACATCAAAAAATGGGCAGAAGATATGAACAGACACTTCTCCAATCAAGACATACAAATGGCTATCAGACACATGAAAAAATGCTCATCATCATTAGCTCTCAGGGAGATTCAAATTAAAACCACATTGAGACTGTTTTTCAGAGTCCACAGGTTTGAAGTGGCAGGGGGGTGGGAGGTTGGGGTACCAGGTGGTGGGTATTACAGACGGCACGGCTTGCATGGAGCACTGGGTGTGGTGAAAAAATAATGAATACTGTTTTTCTGAAAATAAATAAATTGGAAACAAAACAAAACAAAACAAAACAAAAACACATTGAGATATTACCTTACACCAGTTAGAATGGCCAAAATTAACAAAACAGGAAACAACATGTGTTGGAGATGATGTGGAGAAAGGGGAACCCTCTTCCACTGTTGGTGAGAGTGCAAGTTGGTGCAGCCTCTTTGGAGAACAGTGTGGAGATTCCTCAAGAAATTAAAAATAGAGCTTCCCTATGACCCTGCAATTGCACTCCTGGGTATTTACCCCAAAGATACAGATGTCGTGAAAAGAAGGGCCATCTGTACCCCCATGTTTATAGCAGCAATGGCCACAGTCGCCAAACTATGGAAAGAACCAAGATGCCCTTCAACTGATGAATGGATAAGGAAGATGTGGTCCATATACACTATGGAGTATTATGCCTCCATCAGAAAGGATGAATACCCAACTTTTGTAGCAACATGGACGGGACTGGAAGAGATTATGCTGAGTGAAATAAGTCAAGCAGAGAGAGTCAATTATCATATGGTTTCACTTATTTGTGGAGCATAACAAATAGCATGGAGGATAAGGGGCGTTAGAGAGGAGTAGGGAATTTGGGTAAATTGGAAGGGGAGGTGAACCATGAGAGACTATGGACTCTGAAAAACAGTCTGAGGGGTTTGAAGTGGCGGTGGGGTGGGAGGTTGGGGTACCAGGTGGTGGGTATTATAGAGGGCACGGCTTGCATGGAGCACTGGGTGTGGTGAAAAAATAATGAATACTGTTTTTCTAAAAATAAATAAATTGGAAAAAAATAAAATAAAATAAAGAAAGGATGAATACCCAACTGTTGTAGCAACCTGGATGGGACAGGAAGAGATTATGCTGAGTGAAATAAGTCAAGCAGAGAGGGTCAATTATCATATGGTTTCACTTATTTGTGGAGCATAACAAATATCATGGAGGACAAGGGGTGTTAGAGAGGAGAAGGGAGTTGGGGTAAATTGGAAGGGGAGGTGAATCATGAGAGACTATGGACTCTGAAAAACAATCTGAGGGGTTTGAAATAGCGGGGGGGTGGGAAGTTGGGGTACCAGGTGTTGGGTATTACAGAGGGCACGGATTGCGTGGAGCCCTGGGTGTGGTAAAAAAATAATGAATACTGTTTTTATGAAAATAAATAAATCAATTTAATAAAATTTAAAAAATAAATAAAATAAATAAACCTTTAAAAAAATAAAAAAAATAAAGACATGGGGTATCAGAATGGATAAGAAATCAAGGTCCATCTATATGTTGCCTACAGGAGACTAATTGCAGACCTAAAGATACCTGAAGATTGAAAGAGAGGGGATGGAGAACTATCTGTCACGTTAATAGATGTCAAAGAAAGCCAGAGTAGCCATACTTATAACAAAAAAACATGTGATTTATAAATCAAAGACTAGGGGCGCCTGGGTGGCTCAGTGGGTTAACCGCTGCCTTCGGCTCAGGTCATGATCTCAGGGTCCTGGGATCGAGTCCCACATCGGGCTCTCTGCTCGGCAGGGAGCCTGCTTCCTCCTCTCTCTCTCTGCTTCCCTCTCTGCCTACTTGTATCTCTCTCTGTCAAATAAATAAAAATCTAAAAAAAAATAAATCAAAGACTAAAACAAGAGATGAAGAAGGGCACTATATCATAATGAAGGAGTCTATCCATCAAGAAGATCTAATAATTATAAATATACACCCAACTTGGGAGCACCCAAATGGTATAAATAAATTAATAAGAAACTTAAAGAAACTCATTGATAATAATATAATAATAGTAGGGGACATTAACACCCTACTTACTGCAATGGAAAGATCATCTAAGCAGAAAATCAAAAAGGAAACAGTGGCTTTGAATGACACATTGGACCCGATGGACTTAGCAGGTATATTCAGAACATTTTATCCTAAAGCATCAGATACGTTCTTTTTGAATGCACCTGGAACATTCTCCACAATAGATCACATACAGGGTCACAAATCAGCCCTTAACAGGTACAAAAATATGGAGATCATACGATGAATATTTTCTGACCACAACGCTATAAAACTTGAAGTCAAGCACACAAAAAATATTGAAAATACCAGATATAAATGGAGGTTAAAGAAAATCCTACTTAAGAATGAATAGGTTAACCAGAAAAATAAGGAAGAAATTTTAAAAATACATGGAAGCAAATGAAAATGAAAATAGGATAGTCCAGAACGTTTGGGATACATCAAAGGCAGTCCTAAAAAGGAAGTATATAGTAATATAGGCCTACCTCCAAAAGCAAGGAAAGTCTCAAATATACAACCTAACTTTACAACTACAGGAGACAGAAAAAGAACAGCAAATAAAGCCTAAATCCAGCAGAAGAAGGGATCTAATAAAGATTAGAGCAGAAATAAATTATATAGAAACAAATAAACAGAAAAGTAGAACAGATCAATGATACCAGGAGCTGGTTCCTTGGAAGAATTAATAAAATTGATAAACCAGTAAACAGACTTGTCAAGAAGAAAAGAGAAAGGACCCACATAAACAAAATCACAAACAACACCACAGAAATACAAACAATAAGGAGTGCCTGGGTGACAAAGTTGGTTAAGTGTCTGCCTTCAGCTCAGGTCATGATCTTGGGGTCCTGGGATTGAGCCCTGCATTGGGCTTTCTGCTTGGTCAGGCATCTACTTCTTTCTCTCCCTTCACCTCTCTCCATGCTCATGCTCTCTCTCTTGCTTGCTCTCTCTCTTACTTGCTCTCTCTCTGAAATAAATAAAATAAAATCTTAAAAAAAGATATACCATATGAAAATGCTATGAAAAATAATTTGTTCACAAATTGGACAATCTGGAAGAAATGAATAAATTCCTAAAAACCTACAAACTACCAAAACTGAAACAGAAAGAAATAGAAAACCTGAAGAGACCAATAACCACCAAGGAAATTGAAGCAGTAATCAAAAATCTCCCAACAAAGAAAAGTTCAGGTCCATAGAGCTTCTCAGTGGAATTCTACCAGACATTTAAAGAAAAGTTAATACCTAACCTTCTCAAATTGTTCCAAAAAATAGAAATGGAAAGAAAACTTCCATTCTACAAGGCCTTCTATTCTATGAAGGCTTCATTCTATGAGACCAATTATTTTGACTTTAAAACCAGACAAAGACCACAATAAAAAGGAGAATTATAGGCTAATATCCCTGATGAGCATGAATGTAAAACTTCTCAACAAGATACTAGCAAAGTGAATCCAACAGTACATTAAAAGAATTAGTCACCACGATCAAGTGGGATTTATTCCTGGGATTTATTCCTGGGCTGCTGGGGTGTGTCAATATCTACAAATCGATGTGACACACCACATTAATGAAAGGATAAGAATCATATGATATTCTCAACAGATGTAAGAAAAGCATTTGACAAAGCAGCATCTTTTCTCAATAAAAACCTTCAGTATCATAGAGATAGAAGGAATATACCTCAATATCATAAAGGGCATATATGAAAGACCCACAGCAAATACCATCCTCAATGGGGAAAAACTGAGAGTTTTTCAGTAAAATGACAGGGATTTCCACTCTCACCACTATTATTTCACATAGTGCTGGATGTCCTAGCCTCAGCAATCACACAACAAAAAGAAATAAAAGGCATCCAAATTAGCAAAGGAGAAGCCTAACTTTTGGTCTTCCCAGAAGACATGATCCTCTATGTAGAAAACCTGAAAGTCTACCAAATAATTGCCAGCACTAATACATGAATTCAGTAAAGTTGCAGGATACAAATTCAATGTACAGAAAGTTCTTGCATTTCTACACACCAATAATGAAGCAGCAGTAAGAGAAATCAAGGAATCAGTCCCATTTGCAATTGCACCAAAAACCATAAGATACCTAGAAATAAACCTAACCAAAGACGTAGAAGATCTGTATGCTGAAATATATAGAACACTTGTGAAAGAAATTGAAGAGGACACAAAGAAATGGAAAAACATCCCATGCTTATGGGTTAGAACAAACATTGCTCAAATGTCTATACTATCCAAAGCAATCTACACATTTAATGCAATCCCTATCACCAGCATTTTTCAAGAGCTAGAACAAACAATCCTAAAATCTGTATGGAAGCACAAAAGATCCTAAATAGCCAAAGCAATCCTGAAAAAATAAAAGTAAAGCTGGTGGCATCAGAATTCTGGACTTCAAGCTAAATTACAAACTATAGCCATTGAAATAGTATGGGACTGGCACTAAAACAGACACATAGATCAATGGAACAGAATAGAAAGACCCATAACTATATGGTCAACTAATCTTGGACAAAACAGAAGAGAATATCAATGGGAAAAAGTCTCTTTAACAAATAATGTTGGGAAAACTGGAGAGCAACATGCAAAAGAATGAAACTGGACCACTTTCTTACACTGTACACAAAAATAAATTCAAAATGAATTAAAGACCTAAATGTGAGACAGGAAACTATTAAAATCCTAGAGAAGAACACAGGCAGCAACTTCTTTGACCTCAGCCATAGCAACTTCTCACTAGACACGTGTCTAGAGGCAAGGGAAACAAAAGAAAAAATTAACTATTAGAACTTTATCAAGACAAAAAGCTTCTGCACAGCAAGGAAAACAATCAACAAAACTAAAAGGCAACCTACAGAATGGGAGAAGATATTTGCAAATGACATATCTGATAAAAGGTTAGTATCCAAAATCGGTAAAGAACTTATCAAACTCAACACCTAAAAACCAAATAGTCCAGTTAAGAAAAAGGCAGAAGACATTTTTCCAAAGAAGACAGCCAGATGGCTAACAGACAGGGAAAGAGGCTCAGCATCCCTCAGCATCAGGGAAATGCAAATGAAAACTACAATGAGATACCACATCACACACACTGTCAGACTGTGTGACAGTCAGACTGGCTAAAATTAACAACTCAGTATACAACAGATGTAGGTGAGGATAAGGAGAGAGTTAGTGTGAATGCAAACTGGTGCAGCCACTCTGGAAAACAGTATGAAGTTTCCTCAAGAAGTTAAAAATAGAACTAACCTACAACCTAGCAATTGCTCTTCTAATTTTATAGTTTCAGGTCTCAGATTTAGGTTTTAATCCATTTTGAGTTTATTTTTGTGTATGATGTAAGAAAGTGGTCCAGTATCATTCTTTCACGTGTAACTGTCCAGTTTTCTCAGCACCATTTGCTGAAGAAACTATCTTTTCCCCATTGTAAATTCTTGCCTCCTTTTTCTTGTAGATTAATTGACCATATAAACATGGGTTTATTTCTGAGATCTCTCTTCTGTCCTATTGATCTATGTCTCTATTTTTGTTTGGGTACCTTTTTGTTTTGATTAATACAGCTTGGTAGTATATTTTGAAATCTGGAATTGTGATACCTCCAGCTTTGTTCTTCTTTATCAAGATTGCTTTGGCTATTGGGGGCCTATTTTGGTTACATACAAATTTTAGTATTATTTGTTCTAGTTCTATAAAAATGCTATTGATATTTTGACAGGGATTGCATTAAATCTGTAGGTTGCTAGGCTATATGGGCATTTTAACAGTATTTTTTCTTCCAATACATGAGCATGGAATATATTTCCATTTGTGTCATCTTCAATTTATTTCATTAGTGTTTTATAGTTTTTGGAATATAGGTCTTTCATCACCTCGGTTAAGTTTATTCCTAGATATTTTATAATTTGTGGTGCAATTACAAATAAAATTGTTTTCCTAATTTCTTTTTTTGCTACATCATTATTGGTCTATAGAAATACAACAGATTTCTGTATATTAATTTTGCATTCTATAATTTTGTTGAATTTGTTTATCAGTTCTAATAGTTTTTAGTGAAATCTTTAGGGTTTTCTATATATAATATCATAAATAGTGACAGTTTTTCTTCTTCCCTGCCAATTTAGTTTCCTAAAATAGTTTTATTCTTTGACCTAGTAATTTCATTCCTGAGTCAATCCTAAGAGAATAATTCAAGAGACAAAAAAGCTACATGTAAAATATTTTTATAATAGCAAGACCACAGAAACACCTAAAACATAACAACATGGTAAAGACTTTGCAAATTTCAGGTGATAATTATGAAAACTGTACAGAAACATAACACTATATGTCAAAGGTGAGGAAACTGAGGCGCAGGAATGCGAAGTCAGTTATTCAAGTTCACCCTGTCAGTAAGTGGTAAAGCTGGAAATTGAACTCAAGCAATGCAGCAGTCAGAGTCTGGGGTGTCTTAGTCTTCTCAGTCTGCAATGACAAAATACCAAACAGGGTGACTTATGCAACATAAATTTATTTTCTCACAGTTCTGGACCCTGGAAGTGTAAAGGTCAAGGTTCTGGCAGAGTTCAGCTTCTGGTGAGAGCTCTCCTAACTTGCAGGAAGCTGCTTTCTTGCTGTGCTCTCATATAGTAGACAAAGAGAGAAATCTCTGGTGATTCTTCCTCTTTTCTAAGAACACCAGTTCTGTCGGATCAGGGCTCCACATTTATGACCTCGTTTAGCCTTAACTTTAGGGGGACAAAATTCAGCCCATAACATTTTGTTCCTGTCCCCCAAAATTCATGTCCTTATTGCATGCAAAATACATTAATTCCATCATAACAGCCCCCATTTCAGCATTACTCTAAAGTCTAAGTCCAAAGTCTTATCTAAATATCATCTAAATCAGGTGTGGATAAGTCTCAAGGTATGATTCATCCTGAGGCAAAATTCCTCCCCAGTTGAGAACCTGTGAAATCAGACCAAGTTATGTGCTTCTTAAATGTAGGATAGGCATAAGATAGGCATTCCCAATTGAAAAGAAAAAAAAAAAAGGAATGAAGGAAGAAGCAAAGGGTCCCAAACAAGCCCAAGACCTAGCAAGGTAAATTCCATTAGATGTTAAAATGTGATTTTTAAAAAGATTTTATTTATTTATTTGACAGAGAGAGAGATAGATCACAAGTAGGCAGAGAGGCAGGCAGAGGGAAAGGGGGAAGCAGGCTCTCTGCTGAGCAGAAAGCCCCATGCGGGGCTCGATCCCAGGACCCTGAGACCATGACCTGAGCCGAAGGCAGAGGCCTAACCCACTGAGCCTCCCAGGCACCCCAATTTTTTTCTTTTTTATGTGAATATGGTTGATACACTATGTTACATTAGTTTCCGATATATAACAGTAATTCAATACCTCTATATCTCATGCTATGCTCCCCATAAGCGCAGTTACCATCTGTCACCATACAACACCATTACAATATCATTGACCACATTTTCTATTCTGTACCTTTTATCCACATGACTTATTCATTCTATAACTGGAAGCCTGTACCTTCCACTCCTCTTTATCCATTTTACCCATTCCCCCACCCCCCCTCTGGTAACCATCAGTTTATTCTCTGTATTTATAGGTCTGATTCTGCTTATAATTCTCTTGGGTTGAATGACCCATCTTCCAGATACACAGGGATGGTAGTCCCACCACCCAAGACCCTAGGTAGCTTTGTCCCCCACAGTTGTAGTCAAAGGCCATCTGGCTTGTCAAATAACTGAAGGGCAGTCCCAGTCTTTGAAAACAAGGAAACAGACCTGATCATCTCTGAATTACACATTCTTTTTTAAAAGATTTAATTAATTTAGGTATTTAGAGTGGGGGGAGGGCAAAAGGAGAGGGAGACAGAGAATCCCAAGCAGACTCTGCGCTGAGCACGGAGCCCTACCAGGACTCAATCTCACAACCCTGAGATCGGGACTTGAGCCTAAATCAAGAGTTGGGTGCTTAAGCGACTGAGTGACCCAGAAGCCCCAAGGGGTCATTCTTCCCTTTTCTTGAAGAATAGTGCATGTTCAAAATCAAAGAGCTCTAAAGCTCAGTCCTGTGGAATTTAACAAGTATGATAGCCTTCCTTCATTTTGTCTTGGGTTTTTTTTTTTCTGTCCTTTTTAGTCCCAGCTGTCAGTATTTCTGTTGGTGTAATGCCATCTTTATTTCAGCTTCAACTAAGATGGCTAATCAGTTTATGAGTCACACCCATGAACTCCTTATCAGATGATTGTTCAGCCACACCCTTAGTGTTCTCTTCAGGACAAGTTTCCTGATTTTTAAAAATAGAATAAATAAAAAATAGAATAAATAGAATATACTGAGAATATAGAATACTAAGAATGAGATAGCTTAAGAACCCTCCAAATATCCAAGTTCTGGTTCCTTTTTGCTAATAATTCCTTCTTAAATTCATCTCTCTTCTCTCACATTTTACTATTAAAAAGTAAGGATTACCAAACCTACATCTCCAATACTTTGCTTAGAAATCTTCTCTGCTAATAACCAATTTTATCACTCTCAAGTTCTACCTTCCACAAAACTGTAGAACACAATTCAGCCAAGTTCACTGCCACTTTCTAACAAGGATCACCTTCCCTCCTATTTCCAATAATTACCTGTTCTTCATTTCTGTCTGAGATCTCACCAGACTTGCCTTCAATGTGCAAATTTCTATATGTACCTCAAAACTCTTCCAGTTTTTATCCATTACTTAATTCCAAAGCCACCTCCACATTTTCAGGTATTTGTTGCATCAGTACCCTCCTTCTAAGTATAAAAATCAATATTAATGAGGGGGTTCTCCAGAGAAACAGAACCAACAGAAGGTGTATATATATATATATATATATATATATATATATATATATATACACACACACACACACATACACACACATATACATACATACATATATATGTATATGTATTTTATATTTATAATATTTATATATTATATATTTTTATATATAATATTTATGTATTATATATTTATAAACATATATATAATATATATAAAATCTGCCATTATAAGGAATTAGCTCACTTAATTATGAAGGCTAAGAAGTCCCAATATCTGTAGTAGGCAAGCTGAGACCCTGAAGAGCTGACAGTGTAGTCCTAGTCCTAGTCTGAAGGCTTGAGAAACAGGTAACTAATAGTATAAGTTCCAATCTGAGAGCCAGCAGGCTCAAGACCCCAAAAGAGTTGATTTTTCATTTCAAATCCAAAAGCAGGAAAAGACCCATGTCAGGCAGGAGGAGCTTCTTTTTCACAGGAGGGTCAGGCCTTCAGTAAATTGGTGAATTGGATAGGGCCCACTCACATTAGAGATGGCAATTTGCTGTATTC
The DNA here is from genome assembly GCF_020171115.1 of Neogale vison. Taxonomy (NCBI): domain Eukaryota; kingdom Metazoa; phylum Chordata; class Mammalia; order Carnivora; family Mustelidae; genus Neogale; species Neogale vison. The sequence continues at coordinate 87,549,998 of NC_058105.1, read as the reverse complement.
AGACTACCAATTCAAATCTTAGTTTTATCTAGGATTATCCCCACAAACACACCCAGAAAAATGTTTGACCAAATATCTAGGCACCTTATGGGCCAGTCAAATTGACACAAAGGTAAACATCACAAAGGGTTTAACCATGTAGTTATTTTACCAGTGCCTGCCTTCCTTCACACCCATTAATTGGCCTTTTGTATAGTTGTCTTAGTTATTTTGCCATTTACTTTTCCAAGTGTATATTTTGGACTCTCAAAGTTATTACTAGGATTTTCATTGGAATTGCCTTGTCCAGTTCTGTCTCCACGCTACTGCCAAGGCAAACTTCTTCAAGTACAAATCAGTTACATTTCCTCTCTTGATTAAAATATTTTTCGTAGTTTGCCAAGCTCTTTTAAACTCCTGAGCTGGGATATCAGACCTCTCATAATCTAACCCCTGTCAATTAATGTAGCCTCCTACCCAACCTCCTATCCTGCTGCACTCTATTTACTCATTTTTAATAACTCACATTTCCCAAAAGTGTACTCTCTCTTTTTCCCATGCATTTGCTCATGCTTATCCCTCTGCTTGGGCTATTGTATTAATTCTCCTGTGCTAGATAAACCCCTTTACTTATCAGTCCATTTTCTCTGTGAGGCTTTCCTTAACCCTACATTCTCAGTTAGGGGTTACCCTTCTGTGTCCCACAGTTTCCTGTATTTACATCTATTTTGACACTTATCTCTGTTAAGGTTATTTCCTTTTTAGTTGTCTGTTTTTCCTACTGGACTGCATGTTCCTTGAAATCAGATACACTGTTGAATACCCAGTGCCCAGCATGCTGTTAATTGACTCCATATATGTTTGTTGAAGAAACAAACGGTTGTAGCAATAATGAAATGTATAAAGAGGTTATTGTAATTGTTCAGCAGAGAGGTAATGAGAACCAGACTTAGTGTGATGTCAATGGGAATGGCAAAGACAGAACATATTTAAGGCACTTCTGAAAGGTAGAATAAATAGGATATGGGGACCAAATATGAAGGCTAAAGGAGAAAGACAAGTCAAAAATGACTTGTTTTTTGGCAGAGAAAGAGGTGGTGGCAATAATAGAAGGGAGTACATGATGGAGAACTGTCTTGGGAAAGCAGGTATGTGTTGTTAGGATAAGAGTAACAGGTAGCAGTAGGAAATCCAGGTAGAGATGTCCTGATAGCAATTAGAAATACTAACTAGAGGCTGAGACTGAGATGAAGAGAACAAAATCACTCAGAGAGGATAATTAATATTGTGGAAATGTGGTGGCAAAGAGAGAGTTTGCAGAAAGAGAAAAAAGAGAATCATGACGAAAACCTGCTCTGAGTGGGCCAGAGGAAAAATGGAGCCTTAAAAGGCAAAGAAAGAGCTGTCAGAGAGGTAATAAGAGAACCTGACATGTGCTGGCACATGAGAGCCAAGGGGGAAAAAGCTTCAAAGAGGAAGAAATCAACAATGTTAGAAAATCACAAAAGAGGAGAACAGATATTTAGATGACACAGAGTCTGTTGAAACATCTCAGATAATAGTATAGGTTGAATAGCAAGAGTAGAAGTCAGTGTACAATTATGAATTATGAAGCTATTTAATGGTGAAAGGAGGGAAATAAATAGAACTATATCTCCAGGGAGTAGAAAGGTTGAGAGACTAGCATGTTTAATATGGCTACTTGTAGAATTCCTTACACAAGTGATTAATACAAAAATCACCCAAATGATAACATAGCAAATATTATTTTCTAGTGCTCCCCAGCTCTATTCATACCACAAAACCCTTATCAATCCTGTAAAAATGTCCATGTTATACAATATAAGTTCATGTTCTCAACCTTTGTATTAGGTGATGCAAAGCAAGGCTCTTCAAACCCAATTCTATTCTTGAAAAAGAGATAATTATAAATCTTGGTCTTAAATTCCACAAGTTACCCCTTCTTGTGCAAAACATCTTAAGAACATCTTTCTAGTTGTTTTTTTTGCTGATGATGACACCTGCCTGCCCCTGCCCTCTCTCTCACTATATATCAATTTTTATCCTCCTTTAATTTTTTCCACAAAACATCCACAGCTTCATAGTTTTTAAATAGTAATTACCCTGTATTACATCTTTATTTGATGGTAGGAATCAGGGTAGGAAAGAACGGGAAGTGGTTAGAATTGGGGAAACAGAGTGGCTTATGTAAGACAACACAAGTAAAGCTGAGCCAGACAGGGTAAGATGTCCAGATTTTATGGTATCACCATCCCTCTTCAATTACCCTCAATCTCAGCTTACTTATAAAGAAAGTACTCAGATAATCCCCAGCTACAGTTGTACCTCATCCATCCAATGACCCTCCCCTCTACATACCCCATCTATAGGATCTGAGCACTTAACTAGGCTCTTTCTGTTCAACTCAGACCCTGGGATTTCAAAATCCTTGTCTCTTAAAACAAGATTCATCTACCATTCAGGTGTTTCCCACAAATAGGGGAAATTAATTAGCATTGATTGACTACTTCTTAGGCTCTAGGCATTCAATCCACATATAGATGACATTGGCACTACTAACTTCATTTTACAGGTGGGAAAATTGAGTCTCAATGAGGGACTTTTCCAAAGTCACACACCTAATAAACTGGCAAAGGTGGAATTTGAACAAAGTGAGTCTAAGTCTTGCGTTCCTTCTACTATGCTTTGATACTTCTATGGCACCTCTAAGCAAGCCCATATTACCCATTGATCCTATGTTTTCCCTAGCTTTGTCTCCTATCCAATTATCCAATTTTCTGTTTCTTCAAAGTGTTAATAAAATTGACCTATGGAAGACAGTTATGCTTGATAGCTGACCGAAAGCATAATATAAAGGGAAAGTACAATGGAGCATGATTTTCTTACTTCCTACTTCCTTTTGTAGTCCAGGACCTCGTGAAGAATAGAAATCTTTTGAACTGAGATACTAAACTCCCAGAAACACCAATCCTAGCCATCCCAGAAAAGCCCAGAAGACTGGGTGGGCTTGATCTTCTTATGGGTAAGTCTGAAGTTCCCAGAAGAGATATCCGTAACCAAGTTTGTGATATCCGTAACCAAGGCCTTTCTTATCCCTCTACAGGGACTTGAAAATCCTGGAATTTGGAGGGCAATTTTTCTCATTGATTTGGCTCTGCTAGGGGATCTTAGCCTACCTACCCCCTCTTTCTCTAACCCAAAGGCTCTATTGGAAATAATCTATCTCCGGAAATGACCTGAATTCCCACTGCATTCCACTGAGTTCTCTACTTTGGGCATCTGAAATGGGTAGTACAAGTGAATTTGATATGCTTTTTAGTTCAACAATATAATTAATAAAATTGCTTCAAGTATGTTTTAGGCTCTAAATCAATTTTTCCTTGCACTTGGTTATATCTCAGATTGGCTTGTTTTTGTTTCTGTGCCATCACAACATCACTTCTGGGCAAAGTGGTACTGTTAGCTAATTCCCAACAGCTACCTCCCACTTCCAATTTCTCTGTCCGGCCCCCTTTTCCCTTTTTAGCACTCCTCCCTCCTTCAGGGACTTCCAGTAACACCCAGCCCTTGTTCAGGGAAATAAAACTCTGATGGGATAAGGTCCAGGGATATGCTAAAAGGAGTGATGGTTTAATGCAATGAGGATCTCAATGGTTTCCCAAAATCTTATCACATAAGTATCCTCCAACTACTCCACATAAATACCTCACACATTACCATGTACAGCCATTTAGCCCAAAAATGGCCAATGAAACTAAAGTAAATGCATACATGCATTCATTCATCCATACACTTACATTTATTTAATAACTTTTTGTTGAGCTCCTCATCTGAACGCATTCTAGCTAGGTAAGGTAAACAGTATGAGAAAAGGCAGAGGGGGTTAAAGGAGAGCTCAGCTAGTTCAAAGAACTATTAGTAGTTGGGTTTAAATGGAGTGTAGGATACAAATGTGCATGTGAATATAGATGAGACTTGAAGAATAGTTATACAGAGTCAAATCAGAAAAGGCCTTGCTTCTTCCAGTTTTGGAATGAATGAGTCATAGGAATGAAAGGCACAGCATAGGGAATCTAGTCAAGGATATTGTAATAGCATTGTAGGGTGACAGATGGTAGTTATACTTGTGGTGAGCATAAAATAATGTATGAACTTGTTGAATCACTATGCTGTACACCTGAAATGAATGTAACATCCTGTGTCAATTTTACTCAAATGAAAAAAAAAAAAGACCTTGCTTGTCATTCTGAGGGGTCTGCGACATTATCTTAAAGTTCATGGGGAATAGTTGAAATATGTTCAGTAGGACAGCAACATGATTAGATGTGTGTTTTAGAAAAGTTACTCAGGGGTGCCTTGATGGCTCAGTCAGTTAAGCATCTGTCTTCAGCTCAGGTCATGATCCCAGGATCCTGGGATCAAACCCATCGAACCCCACATTGGTCTCCTTGCTCAGCAGGGATCCTGTTTCTCCCCCGCCTGCGGTTCCCCCTGCTTGTGCTTGCTTTATCTTTCACTCTCGCTCACTCTATCTGTGTCAAATAAATAAAATAAATTAAAAAGTCTTTTTAAAAAATAGAAAAGTTACTCGGGTAGAGCATGAACAATGTTAAGCAAAACTAAACACAGCTTCAAGATAACATCCAAGTGAAAAACAGAGCCTTAGCCTGTAAATGTTATAGAAACAAAAAAAACCCCTCTTCTTAAAGGGGACATCAGAGAAACTAAAGTATAGCTTATTTAAAAGAGAGCAGTGTACTTGCGTCTGATCAGGATACCCCAAGGGAATCAGCTTTTGTTGGCAGTGAGCCCAAACACTCTATCTATGGCCTGACCTTGACTATTGCTGGTCCTTAGATCCTGAAAATGGAATTGGTGGTACATGATACTTTCCCATCAGCAGTCATAAGTTTCTTCCATTTAAAAATTTCCCGGATCCCACACATTCCTCTGGCTACCACTTAATCTATTTTCTCTCCTTTACAACCACACTTCTGAAAGGATTCTCTAGTCTCACTTTTTCCATTGTCTCACTTCCTATTCACTCTCAAACTCAATATAAACAGATTAGTGCTACCATTTTGTCACTAAACAACTCTCACCAAAGTTATCAATGACCTTGATGCTAAATGCAAGTGTCACTCGATTGTTCTCATATTCTTTATTTCCATGCATAATACTATACAGTTTTTATTACATTATTTATTTATTTATTTATTTATTTATTTTAAATTTTAAAATCAACATACAAGGTATTATTTGTGTCAGAGTTACAGGTCTGTAAATCATCAGTCTTACACAATTCACAGCACTTACCATAGCACATATCCTCTCCAATGTTCATAACCCAGCCACCCTAATTTTTATTACATTCTTGAAACCTGATCTTTCTTTAGTTCCTGGGATAAGCACTCTCCTGGCTCTCCTCCTGCCTCTTTGGCCCTCTTACCTCTACTCAGTATTAAAATATTGGACCCATCTAAGTTTTACCCTAAACCCTCTCATTTTCTCACTCTGTACTTTCTCCTCCATATGAACTCAACCATCCCCCATATCTTCAATAACCATGTATATGCCAACAACTATAGCTCTGTATTTCTAGGTTCCTCTTCTGAACTTCAAAATAATATATCCATCACTTACTTGACATGCATTTAAAGTTGTACTATCCAAAATCAAACTCATTATCTCTCCTCCTTTCCAAACTGTCTTCTTCCAGCACTCTACAACTCAGTAACAAGGACCACCAGTGGAACATACCAGAGTTCAATTATTCTTGAAACCTTCTTCTCCCAAATGCAAAATCATTGATATAATCTAAATGGCCATTGCATGGTTTGACCCATGCTGAATTCTCCAGCCTCATCTTATGTTCTTTATGCCAAACTTGTTTTCTTTCAAACTTGGGGATACCCAGATTTTTTTTCCCCTGAATCTTTATATTAGTATATTATTTTCTGGGATGTTCTTTTCCCAAATCTTTACCTGGTAAACCCCTACTTAGTTTTTATGTCTCAACATAAATGTCACTTTCTTAGATGTACCTTCCTGGACACATCTGATTAAGTTGGTCTTCCAACCTACCTTTATCTCCTGTTGGATTGTGCTCCCAGTGTGGGCCATAATTTTCCTTCATAGTATTACAATGCAATTTTTTTTCCAATTTATTTATTTTCAGAAAAAAACAGTATTCATTATTTTTTTACCACACCCAGTGCTCCATGCAAGCTGTGCCCTCTATAATACCCACCACCTGGTACCCCAACCTCCCACCCCCCCACCACTTCAAACCCCTCAGATTGTTTTTCAGAGTCCATAGTCTCTCATGGTTCACCTCCCCTTCCAATTTACCCAAAAGCACATACCCTCCCCAATGTACAATACAATTTTAAATATTTTTTCATTTTTGAGGTTCTACATAATGACTGTCTCCCCTGTTTGACTGTAAATTCCACAAAGACAAGAGCACTTACCTCACTCTTCTCTTTGGTGTACTCTACATTGAAAACTGACACATAGAAGGTAGTTAATGTATATTCATTTAGTGCATATATGAATGAGTAAATGAGTACAAGTCTTTTACAGATCATACATTTCTCTATTAAAGAGGAAGAACCTTCTGATTTTGGGGGCCTTCTTCAGGGTCTGATAAATGGATACTTAAAAAGATTGAGAACTGGGAACGCCTGGGTGGCTCAGTGGGTTAAGCCTCTGCCTTCAGCTCAGGTCATGATCCCAGGGTCCTGGGATTGAGCCCCACATCGGGCTTTCTGCTCAGCGGGGAGCCTGCTTCCCCTCTCTCTCTGCCTGCCTCTTTGCCTACTTGTGATCTCTCTCCCTCTGTCAAATAAATAAATAAAATCTTATTAAAAAAAAAAGATTGACAAGTGTCTTTGAAAACTCAGTGAACTTCTCAACAAACTTCCCAAACAATTTTACAATTATTTCCCAAGTTGGAGGTATTATACTCTTACTCTCTTTTTGCCCCAAGTCCTCTCCTTGGGACTTCCACAAGCTTTTCTTAAACCTGAGAAATGACAAAAAGAAAAACACCATAAAAATGTTCACTAGATTTTCCTGAGAATCCAGAAGATTTGCAGTCTGCTTAGAGATTTGGCCAAAGTTTTAGATTGCCATCAAGTTTATGCAACCAGTTTATCTGGGGCTAATTCAGTCTCTCACAAGGCTACTTACTTTTTCAACTTTTAGTTTCGGTGTGAGATGGAACTGGATTCTCCTCATGGTCCAAATGAAGCAGTAAAACTCAGGGCCTAAGGTGGAAAAACTGAGACAAGAAATCCATACTTCAAAGCTTTCTGACCCACAGTGGTTGTGTCCCTGATTTGGGCTCCCAGGTCCATGGGGGCTAATGTACTGGTCTTTCTTAGAAGTCTTGCCAGAGTAGTAGGGGAAGCAAATGCTTGTTATGGACAATGAGAAGAAACATCAACCTGTGCATTTTCCTCCTGATGTCAGAAGTGAAAAGTAAGCCAAAGCATTTCTAGCCCTTATACAGCAGAACAGTGTCAAGGATTTGTTTGGAGACAGAAAGTGACCATTTAAAAAGTAATACCTCATACATCACCATATTGGTCTCAAGGGCTTGGCTTAGGTCGAAGTACAAAATCTATTGCTTTTTATTATCTTTTTTTTGTAAAATAGAGATTTTAATTTTTTCATTAGCTTTAGAGACGGAATTTAGTGATTCATCAGTTGCATGTAACACCCAGTGCTTATTACATCAAGTTCTCTCCTTAATGTTCATCACTCAACTATCCCTTTCCCCCACTGACCTCCCCTCCAGCAATCCTCAGTTTGTTTCTCATAGTTAAGAGTCTCTTACGGTTTGTCTCCTTCTCTGTTTTTATTATTTTATTTCTCTTTCTCTTCCCCTATGATCATATTTTGTTTCTTTTTAAAAGAAGGTTGTTGAGGGAATTTGGAAGGGGAGGTGAACCATGAGAGACTATGGACTCTGAAAAACAATCTGAGGGTTTTGAAGGGGTGGGGGTGGGAGGTTGGGGGAACTAGGTGGTGGGTATTAGAGAGGGCACGGATTGCATGGAGCACTGGATATGGTGCAAAAACAATGAATACTGTTATGCTGAAAAAAATAAATTAATTTAAAAAAAGATTTTATTTATTTATGTGTGAGAGAGAGAGAGAGAGAGAGAGAGAGAGCAGTATAGTGGGGAGGGTCAGAGGGAGAAGTAGACTCCCTACTGAGTGGGAGCCTGATGCAGGGCTCAATCCTGGTACTCCAGGATCATGACCTGAGCTGAAGGCTGATGCCTAACTGACTAAGCCACCCAGGAGCCCTGTTTTGTTTCTTAAATTCCACACATGAGTGCAATCATATTTGTCCTTCTATGACTGACTTATTTTTTTTAGCATAATACCCTCTAGTTCCACCCATTTTATTGAAAATGGCAAGATTTTGTTCTTTTTGATGGCTGAGTAATATTTCATTGTGTGTGTGTGTGTGTGTGTGTGTGTGTGTATAACTTCTTCTTCATCCATTCATCTGATGCCGAGTAATGTTGAGCATTTTTTCATGCATCTGTTGTCCATTTGTATGTCTTCTTTGGAGAAATGTATGTTCATGTCTTCTGCCCCTTTCTTGACTGGATTTTTTGGTTTGGGGGTGTTAAATTTGAGAAGTTCTTGTTGATTTTGGATTCCAGCCTTTTATCTGATAAGACATTTGCAAATATCTTCTCCCCATTCTGTAGGTTGCCTTTTAGTTTTGTTGACTGTTTCCTTTGCTGTGCAAAACTTTTTATCTTGATGAAGCCCCAATTGTTCATTTTTGCTCTTGTTTCTCTTGCCTTTGGATACATGTATAGCAAAAAATTGCTGCAGCTGAGGTCAAAGAGGTTTCTCCCTGCATTCTCTTCTAGGATTTTGATGGACTCCTGTCTCATATTGAGGTCTTTCATCCATTTTCAGTGTATTTTCGTGTATGGTGTAAGAAAGTGGTCTAGTTTCATTCTTCTGCATGTGGCTGTTCAATTTTCCCAACACCATTTGTTGAAGAGACTGTCTTTTTTCCATTGGATATTCTTTCCTGCTTTGTTGAAGATTACTTGGCCATAGAGTTGAGGGTCCATTTCTCTGTTCTCTGTTCTGTTCCATTGATCTATGTGTCTGTTTTTGTGCCAGTCCCATACTGTCTTGATGATTCCTGCTTTATATAACATCTTGAAATCTGGAATTCTGATGCCACCAGCTTTTGTTTTCTTTTTCAACATTCTTCTATTTGGAGTGTTTTCTGGTTCCATAGAAATTTTAGGATTGTTTGTTCCAGCTATGTGAAAAATGCTGATGGTATTTTGATAGGGATTGCATTGGATGTGTAGACTGCTCTGGATAGCATAGACATTTTAATAATATTTTTTTCTTCCAATCCATGAGCATGGAATGTTTTTTCACTTCTTTGTGTCTTCCTCAATTTTTTTCATAAGTATTCTATAGTTCAGAGTACAGATCCTTTATGTCTTTGGTTATGTTTATTCTTAGATATCTTACAGTTTTTGGTGTAATTGAAAAATAGCATCAATTTCTTGATTTCTCTTCCTTCTGCCTCACTGTTAGTGTACAGAAATGCAACTGACTTCTGTTCATTCATTTTATGTCCTGCCACTTTGCTAAATTCATGTAATGAATTCTAAATTCATGCTAAATTCTAGCAACTTTTTGGTGGACTCTTTTGGGTTTTCTACATAAAGTATCATGTCATCTGTGAAGAGTGAAAGTTTGACTTCTTCTTTGCCAATTAAATTTTTTTCCTTTAAACACCAAATTCTACACTGGTTTTTGTGACAAGGACAGGGCTCATAGATCTGTACAGTGTGAGAATAGCTTCTGAGTCTTTGAAGAGGCTACTCTTAAGCTCCTACTTTTCTGTCCCAAGTATCAGAATGTCTTCCTTGTACTAAGTTGTTCTGGCCCAGGATCCAGGATCCACCTATGCCCAACCCCTGGGAAGCTGACGTCCAATAGAAAATGGTAGGATTTTTAGGGGAAAAGTCTCCCTATCTCTAATGTGAGAAGGCAATTACCTACTTATTTGCTTTAGTATCAATTTATTTAAAGTTTTTATTTCAATTTCAGTTAGTTAACATACAATGTAATATTAGTTTCAGCTGTATAACACTTCCATACAACACCTGGTATTCATCACAAGTGCACTCCTTAACCCCATCACCTATTAAACTCACCCCCCCAACTCTGGTAACTAACATTTTGTTATCTATATTTAAGAGTCCTTATCTTGCTTTTCCTCTCTCTCTTTTTCTCTTTTTGTTCATATGTTTTGTTTCTTGAATTGCACATAAGTGAAATCATATGGTACCTGTCTTTTTCTGACTTATTTCACTAGCATTATACTCTCTAGCTCTAACCGTGTTGTAGCAAGTGGCAAAATTTCATCCTTTTTTATGGATGAGTAATATTCTATTATATACACACACACATATACACATACACACACACATCTTCTTTATGCATTCATTTTTGATGGACACCAGGCTGTTTCCATAATTTAGCTATTGTAGACAAAGCAGGAAAGAATATCTCATGGAAAAAAGATAATCTCTTCAACAAATGGTTTTGGAGAAACTGGCAGCAAGCTGTAAAGGAATGAAACTGGGTCACTTTCTTACACCATACACAAAAGTAAATTAAAAATGGGTGAAAACCTAAGTGTGGAACAGGAAAATATAAAAATCCTAGAAGAGAACACAGGCAGTAACTTCTTTGACATTGGTCATGGCAACGTTTTTCTAGAGATGTCTCCTGAGTCAAGGGAAACAAAAGCAAAAAGAAACTATTAGGAGTACATTTAAAAAAAAGCCTCTGCAAAGCAAAGGAAACAATCAACAAAACTAAAAGGCAACCTACAGAATGGGAGGAGATATTTGCAAATAACATATCTGATAAAGGGTTAGTATTCAAAAATCTATAAAGAACTTATCAAACTCAATACCCCAAAACCAAATAATCCAATTAAAAATGAGCAGGCATGTGTCTGTTTTTGTGCCAGTACTATGCTGTCTTGGTAATCACAGCTTTGTAACAAAGCTTGAAATTGGGCAACGTGATGCCTCAGCTTTGTTTTTATTTTTCAACATTTCCTGGAAGGTTTGGGGTCTTTTCTGGTTCCATAAAAATTTTAGGATTGTTTGTTCCAGCACTTTGAAAAATGCTGCTAATATCTTGACTAGGATGGCATTGAAAATATTGATTACTCTTGGCAACATAGACATTTTAACAATGTTTATTCTTGTGATCCATGGGCATGGAATGTTTTTCCATTTTTTGTGTCTTCTTCAATTTCTTTCATGAGTGTTCTGTAATTCTTTCAGTATAGATCTTTACCAGTTTGGTTAGGTTTATTCCAAAGTATCTTATGGTTTCTGGCACTATTGTAAATGGAATCTATTCTCTAATTGCCCTTTTTGCAGTTTCATTGTTAGTGTATAAGAAAGCAACTGATTTCTGTGCATTGATTTTGTATCTTGCCACATTACTGAATTACTGTATGAGTTCTAGTAATTTGGGGGTGGAGTCTTTTGGGTTTTCCACATAAGGTATCATGTCATAAAAACAGATATATAGACCAGTGGAACAGAGTAGAGAGCCCAGATATGGACTCCCAACTCTATGGTCAAATAATCTTCAACAAAGTGGGAAAAAATATCCAGTGAAAACAAAAAAGTCTCTTCCAATACTGGGAAAATTGGACATGTATATATCTATGTATAGAAGAATGTATAGAATGTATAGAAGAATGAAATTTGACCATTCTCTTACACCATACACAAAGATAAACTCAAAATGGATGAAAGATCTTAACATGAAACAGGAATCCATCAAAATCCTAGAGGAGAACATAGGCAGTAACCTCTTTGACATCAGCCACAGCAACTTCTTTCAAGACATGTCTCCAAAGGCAATTGAAACAAAAGTGAAAATGAATTTTTGGGTCTTCATCAAGATAAAAAGCTTCTGCACAGCAAAGGAAACAGTCAACAAAACAAAGAGGCAACCCACGGAATAGGAGAAGATATTCGCAAATAATACATAGACAAAGGGCTGATATCCAAGATCTTTAAAAGAACTCCTCAAACTCAACACTCAAAAAACAGATAATTACATTAAAAAATGGGCAGAAGAAATGAACAGACACTTCTCCAATGAAGACATACAAATGGCTAGCAACACATGAAAAAATGTCATCATCATCAGCCATCAGGGCAATTCAAATCAAAACCACATTGAGATACCACCTTACACCTGTTAGAATGGTAAAGATTAATAAGGCAGAAAACAACAAATGTTAGAGAGGAGGTGGAGAAAGGGAACCTTCTTCCACTGTTGGTGGGAATGCAAGTTGGTGCAGCCACTTTGGAAAACAGTGTGGAGATTCCTTAAGAAATTAAAAATAGAGCTTCCCTATGACCCTGCAATTGCACTACTGGGTATTTACCCAAAAGATACAGACGTGGTGAAAAGAAGGACCATCTGTATCCCAATGTTCATAACAGGAATGTCCACAATAGCTAAACTGTGGGAAGAGCTGAGATATCCTTCAACAGGTGAATGGATAAAGAAGATGTGGTTCATATATACAATGGAATATTACTCAGCCATCAGAAATGATGAATACCCAACTTTTCCATCAACATGGATGGGACTGGAGGAGATTATGCTTAGTGAAATAAGTCAAGCAGAGGATGCCAATTATCATGGTTTCACTTACTTGTGGAAATTGAAGAATAACATGGAGGACTTTAGGAGAAGGAAAAGGAAACTGAATTAGGGGAAATCAGAAGGGGATATGAACCATGAGAGACTATGGACTCTGAGAAACAAACTGAGAGTTTCAGTGGGGAGGGGGGTGGGAGGATAGGTGAGCCTGGTGGTGGGTATTAAGGAAGGCATATATGAAGCACCGGGTGTTGTACATAAACAATGAATCTTGGAACACTGCATCAAAAACTAATGATGTATTTTATGGTGACTAACATAGCACAATAAAAAAAGTTTTTTTAAATGGGCTGACATGAATAAACATTTTTGCAAAGAAGTCATATAGATGGCCAATAGACACATGAAAAGATGCTCAACATCACTCATCATAAGAGAAATGCAAATCAAAACTACAAGGAGATATCACTTCACACTGGTTAGAATGGCTAAAATGAACAACATAGGAAACAGCAAGTATAGGCAAGGATGTGGAGAAAGGGGAACACTCTTACACTGTTGGTTGGAATGCAAACTGGTGTAGTCATCTGGAAAACAGTATTATGGGGTTTCCTCAAAAAGTTAAAAATAGAACTACCCTATGATCCAACAATTGTGCTACTATGTATTTACCCAAAGAACACAAAAATACTAATTCAAAAGTATACATGCACCTCATTGTTTATAACATCATTTTCAATAATTGCTTTAGCATCACATTTTGATAGTACAAGTGATTACTAGGACCAGAGGGAGGTCAGTCAGAGAATGGTCACTGATTTACTGGTGATATAGTGCTGTGTCCATAAATGACTGAAAACTCCCAATGGCTACACCAGCTAATGCTATCTCTGAGGCCAAAAAGATTTTCAGAGTATATTGTGCTTAGCTGTTGTTTAGTTCTTGTTTGTGAACCTGGTTAAAAGGTAACATAATATTCTGGTTGCCTACAGATGATATGGTTTATAACCAATGATAAGAGTTAAAGTTCTATACACCTTATGCTAAGGTTTAGAAGGTTATACTTCAGATTACTGTCCACAGAGATTCTCTCTTAGACATTCCCTGAAGACCAAAGATCATAGGACCACCACTGGGAGCTCTTATAGAGATCATTTAGATAGAAGCTTCCCTATCCCTGCACCAAAACCCAAGTTCTGGAGACCCAGAGTAGGAAGCCAAGCCTTAAGGTATGGTAGATGGTAAGTAGACTCCTCAAAGGTAGATAAAAGCCCTGGACTTGGAGTCAGGAGGTTTGAATGCAAATCTGCCTTTCATTATAGCTATGAGATCCAGGTTGAATCATTTAACTGCTCTGAACTTCAGTTTCTCTTTCTATAAAACAGAAAGTTGTAATTAATGAAATAACACATGCAGAAAGGATCCAGTAGAGACTCACTATGTAAGGCTTGTATCTGAATGTGTTCCTTGTAACTACTTCCTAACTCTTCCTACATATACCATGGAAGGGAGGACACCGTTCCTTGGGTCCTGCTTTAAGGAATCTTTCAAGTTGCCTTCAATCCATCCTTCTAAAGATTTGGGGGGCAATATTTGAAAAATTCTGAACTGATCCTGAAATGTCATATCTTCTTTTCTCCACCTACAAAAATCCTACTCATAACTCAGAACCTAATCGAAATCATTCTCATTGCAAATCATTAAGTGCTCTCTAGATACAATCTAGGGACTCAGGGAACTTCCTCAAGGAAGTGATATTTGGGCTGCGATATGAAGGTTGAGTGGGAGTACCCCAGGGAATGAGGGGGAGAAAGCATTCTGAACAAAGGAGACAGTATATATAAAGGCCTTGAAGCAGAGATAGCGTGGTCTGTTGGAAACACTGAAAGATAACCAGAAAGCCATCGTGTGGCTAAAGCACAGAGAAGGCCAAAACCCTTACAAATAGGGCAGTCTCAAATAGCTGTGCAGTTAATGTTCTACATAAAGTGCCTTGTTAACGGAGCTAAAATCCAGCCCATGCTCTGCTTGCTAAACCATAGAGCTGTGTCCATCCAGAAACTATCTTTTTTTGATTTGTGAATTCTTGTTTTAAATGTCAGAAAGATGCAGAAAAAGTGGCAGCAGTCCCTACAAGGCCATGAATGTTCTGGCTCCTACCTATCATACCATCCTTACCGGGAATTATTTCCCTCATTCTCTCTCAGTGTTCTGGCTTAACAGTTCTTCTGCACCCTCAGGATCTTTGCGCATGTTTTCCTTGATATACTGGGTTCCACTATCATACACTCATACACAATGCTTGGTACACTGTTGAGGTTTGATGAGTTTGTTTTAGTGTATGGTCCATGACCCAAGGCTGATTTGGCTACCTTTGAGTTTCAGTCTGAATGAATTACAATTGAGTTTGAACTTCCCTGGTCTTCAGGCTAGGGAGGGTGGTGCAATTCCATTTGCAAGTGGTGTGAGCCGTGACACTTGGTACCCATGCACGGGAAAGCAGGTCCTTTTTTCTGGGGCTTCTGGCATCTTTAGGGGTGGAGAGAATCACAAAGACTTCTTAACATAGGTAATCGTGATTTTTTTTTTTTTTTCAAAAAGAGTTGAAAGCACAGAAACAAGTTGTTAAAGACTTTCTTTTACCACCAAACTCAGGTTAGCTCCAACCATAAGGCTAGAAAGACTGTTGGTGCCCTCTTCTGGGCATTTGGGGCAGTAGCATACATTGAGCACACCGGGGTGCGGGGAGGGGGGGGCGGGGGCATTTCCAAGAAATAATCATGTCAAGTTCTTTCAATTTGCTGGTAAGAATAGAGTTGATTTTTGGATCTTTTTCTGAAATAAGAAATTGAATCTTTTTTGGAAAATAGGAAAGCTGACTTATTCAATCAGGCAAGTCTCCTGAAGCTCTGGTGGATAGAGAAATGGAATAAAAATTCAGCTGAACTTTAGAAGGATGCTGAGCAGACATTTCCTTTGGTCAGGAGCACTTTACATATACTTCAAAATCATAGGATATTATGATAAAATTTACCATTTATTTAAGATTATCTATGTGCTAGATACTTTCTATACATTGTCTCATTTAAATCTCACTACAATCCTAGAAGGTAAAGAGTATCTCCAATTTACAGTTAAGAAAGCTGAAATTTAGAGAGGTTAAGCAATGGACAAAAAATGGCAGAACCAGAAATTCAAACACAAATCATGTTCTTTTCAGTGTAATATGTTGTCTCTTTTTATTTCTTTTGGCCCTGTATCTACATTTCACTACTAAAAGATGTCAGAAAAATGTTCTTGACAGATGTAATCCCAGTGCAATACCACTGAAGCATTTAAGAAAATTGTGCCCCAAACCCTTACATGGACCCTTTTCCAGTTGTCCTGACAATTTGTTTTATTTAGTTATGTTGGATAAAAAAGGTAGGAAGTTTAAAGTTGTAACAGAGGTCAAGAGCCAAAGGGAATGTTTGGGAGGCAGAGAAGGGGGTAATAGAGAAAGGAGGAGTTGTATAGACATGGAGAACAGAGAGGCTTTTTGACTGCCTCTCTATTGCTCATATATCAAAACTAGCCCACCAGGGTGAACCCAGCTTTCTGGAGAGAAAAACTTGCATCAAATGTACAATAATTGACCTCTGTCTAATACTTTGTGCCAGGCACTGTTTTAAGTGACTTACATGTATTAACTCATTTACTCCTAAAAAAAAAAAAAAAACTTATGAGGCAAATCTTATCATTAATCACATTTTACATATTTGAAAATTGAACCAAAGAAGTGGCTATGATCACATGAGGAAACTGAGACATAGAGTTGAATACCTTGCCCAAGGTCAAGTTAATAAGTGATGGAATTTAAACTTAGGATACTGGCTCCGGAGCCATGTTCTTACCCATCATTTTATATTACCCCTCTCAATATGTTGTAAGGATAAGCATTATTTTAGGAAATATTTACTTTGGGTATATATTGAGTGTGTGAGTGTGTGCACTAATATTTGTGTTGCGTTGCAATGTAAAATATATTTATTTCTGTGAGTCACAGATAAAAGTGTCTAAAACCTACTGCTCTAGCAATAGTATTGCTGAATTATACATCTTCAGCGTCTAGGCTGAAGGATAATGCTAAATTACTCTCTAAAACAATTTTACCAAATCAGATTCCCACCAGCAGTGTGAGAGAAACCTGTGTTCTATATCCTCACCTGAACTTAATAGTGTCAGGCTTTTAATATGCTGCCAATCCAAACGGTGTGAAATCATATCTTATGTGGTTTTAAATTGTATCTTTCTGATTTCTATTACATATTTTCATATATTTTGAGTATTCAGATTTTGCCCTTCAAGAACCATCTGTTTATATCTTTTTCTTGTATATTATGGCATGCAATACAAATGTATACAATACAACATACAACAACAGCAACTCTTTGAAGGAGCCAGCAGTACAGATGAAGAAACTCAGGCTGGCAGAAACCTTGCTTAAGGTCACTAAGCTAATGGGTTATTGAGTTGGCATTTGAGTCCAGACCCAGGGGACCTATTAGCCTATGGCTTTTGTTTTATAATACATGCCAGGGACCAAGCCATGCTCGTAAAAACAGAAGAAGGGAACAAATAAGATCAAGCATATAACAATATGCTATGTGTCTAATTAGGTTTTGTGTAATTAACGTAGGTTATTTCTTTGTGTCTTCACGAAAACTTGTGAGATAAAACATGTTATCCTCATTTTACAGGTAAGGAGACTGAGGCTCAGGGAAAGGAAAGATTTGCATTTGAGAGGTTAAGTTATAGCCAAGAAGAGGCAGAATCACAATTCAAACAGAGGTCTGTGTGATTCCAAAGTCCATGCAGGTTCACAATAGTGCCTGTCCATAGATATTCTTGGTATGAGGTAAAGGCCTCCCACAAATCATATCTGCCTCATTTCCTAGAGCCATGTTTTGACCTCCTGCTTCACCTTCTTCTTAGAGCCCCAACGAACTGCTTCTATGTGGAGATGGCCAGGACCACACCTACCTTTTTTGTTTCTTTTTTTGTAGAATCCTGGTCTGAGGCAGCCTTAACTAACTGGCCCAGCACACGGCCTCCCATTAACCAGTCAAACGAGATGAGTTCCCAGCCAACTTCCACAGATTCATCTTCTACTGCCTCCAGACTTCTCTGAAAAAGCCCACTCAGGATCTCAACACCTTCCATGGTAAAACAGAAATTCTTAATCAGAACTGTCAAACTTGACTGCACATTAAAACCACCTGCAGAAGTTAAAAAAAAAGCCTTGATGCCCTAGTAAAAGCCCAGACCTGTTACATCAGAATCTCTGAGGACAATTCCCAGGCATCCATAATAGCTAAAGCTCCCCAGATGATTATAATGTATAGCCAAGATTGAGAACCACTGTTAAAACATCTTCTTCAAGTTCCAGTAGCCATACGCACAGTGGTTTCCACATTTTAGTGTTCATGAAAACTTCTTGGAGTATTTGTTATGATTCAGATTTGTGGACCTCACCTCTAGAAAGTCCATGTTTTGGTTTGGACCCAAGAGTCTGCATTCTTAACAATCACCCCAGATAGTTTCACTGCAAGTCAATAGCCGATCACATTCAGGGAAATGCTGCACTAAGGGAAGGGCTACATGGAAGTGAGATGGAAGTAAAAGGTCTCTGGCCCTTTAAGGACTAATTAAGAAACTACCTTTAAAGCTATGGAGCACAGCAAGCAAGGGCTGCTTTTTCTCATCCTAGTGGATAAGGTAAGGGAGCAGGTCCTGGAATGGACCTCTCCTTTAAGGATACCTCAGCATCCGAGTAAGTGTTATCTTGTTCCTAACCCTGAAGAGCAAGAAGGATATGCTGTGTTGTTCCACCTGTTGTTTCCGTTTGTTTTGATGTGAAGAGGCCAAGTTAAGAGACCTCCTTTTGTCCAGAAGATTCTCCCAGAGGAATTGATATAGGGCTTGCCTGCTTGCCTTTCATTTTTTCTTGCCCCGTCTTTTGTGGTTGTGGAGCCATATGCAGTTACCTATGTGAAAGGAAAGGCTCAGAGTGACACCCTTTGGGTTTGGGCTGGAGTGTCTTGCTGAATACCACACCTTTCAAGATGGTCCTCCTCAGCATCCTTAGAATTCTTCTTTGGGGACTGTTGCTTTTTATGGAACACAGGGTCCAAATGGTAGGGCAGCCCTCTATTGCCTTCATGGCTGATGACTCTTCCTTGCCCCTGATTCGGGAGCTGCTAGAAGAAGCTCCTGGCCAGCAGCAGAGGAAGCCCCAGGTCCTCGGGCACCCTTTGCGGTACATGCTGGAGTTGTACCAGCGTTCAGCTGATGCACGTGGGCACCCTAGGGAGAACCGCACCATTGGGGCCACCATGGTGAGGCTGGTGAGACCCTTGGCCAATGTAGCAAGGCCTCTCAGAGGTGAGTTATCATACCATACTGTCCTGTCGGGAAGAGAAGTGGGGGAAAAAGAGTGTAGAGAAAGGGAACCTGTGAGTTTATTGTCAGGCTTCATTACCTAGTGGGTGAGTTGTTTTCTCAGGCTTAGATTTCAAATGATGGAAAAGTTGGAAGAAGATGGCTCCAAGGCTATTTCCCTTTAGCGTCCCAATTTGAGAACAGATTGCCTTGGGACCTACCTGAGGAATCTCTCTCAGGCCTCAGGAAAACTGAATGATGTGTCAGCTCCTGTCTTTCTAAGAAAGTCTTATTGCTTTTTATGTCACTGAAAACTATAATTGAGAAACACTCTTATGTATTCTCATTGGGGGGGCCTCTTTATGTGTGGTTGTATTCTTATAAGGCAAAGAGCACAGGATACTGAATTGGGGAAATTTGCGAGAGTAGACAGAAACAAATTAATATCAGAAGTTCCGTATACCTGGTTCGGTGAACACCTGCTATTGTATATAATCCTTAAGGACGATGACTACCGTTAGCTCTCATGGAGCAATTAGCCTAATTTTTAAAGTTAAAACTAAAGCACAGAAGTCAAATAACTTGCAACATTCACATAGACAGTGGGTGGCAGAGATAGTATTAGAGAGATTAAGTCTGCCTGATTCTGAAGTTTCCATAACTTCTCAAGTGTTTAGATATAGTATGTTGATATCCTTGTATACCAAGCAGTTTTTCTATTGTCCATATTGCTAGTTTGGTAATAGCAATTGCTAGTATTGTCCATATTGCTAGTTTGGTACTAATGGTATTTTAGGATTTTCTTTGTTCCCATCGTGCTTGATTTTAAAAAAGTCTTCATTAGATACTGATTCAGAAAACCAGTAGGCTTCTGAAGTACAGGGCTTTCTAGGGAATGCAGAAAGTCATCAACTTCAAGGAAATCTTGGGAACCCGGTGAGATTAATTTTGGGTCTTTGCTAGTTTATACTCTCTCTCTTAAATGAAGCAACCAATATTCCCCTAGCTAACCTTTATGTGAGTTTACCATGTGCCAGGCATTGGGCAAAATACTTCACAAACATCTTCCTTAATCCTCACCACTAGCATAGGAGGTAGGTACTATTAACATAATCATTTTGTAGGTGAAGAAATTGAGGCTCAGAGTAACTTACTCAATCTAACACAGCTAGTAATTGGTAGAGCTGGGTGTCAAACCCAGGTTTTCAAGCTCCAGAGCCAGTGCTCTTAATCATCCTGCTGTGCTGACTCAACAGATTTTAATTGCGCACCAGGCACAGTGTTTGGGTTAGGTCTGAAAGGGCAAATAATGGTTCCCCTGACCTCTAGAAGCTCCCATTAAGGTATAATGGACAGATAGGTAACGGTGTTAGAGCATGACCGATGCTTTGACATTTGACAAGGATAAGCAGTAGGGCTCCCAGGACATGAAAGAAGAAATAGGTCACTGTTTAAAGCCAGCGAAGGGAAGCAGGGAGATAATGAAATACTTCATTGAAGAGCTAATATTTTAGCTGGACCCTGAGGAAGGAGTAAAGAGACTATGTGTAGAGGGAGAGACAGGCATTCTGACTGAGGAAAGGGAAAATAGCTTGGGGTTAGTGGAGAGTCACTCAACAAATATTTAACACCTACTGAAAGCTAGGCACTATTTTAGGTGCTGGCATACAGATATGATCAAGACAGGCATGGTTTTCATGGATGAGACAGATAAGTAAAAGCAGGTAATTGCGAATTGTGGTAAGTGCTATCAAAGAATGAAATTGATTTTGATAGATAATAACTGGATCCTTCCTTTACGTGGGATTGTCAGAGAATGCATCTTTGAAGAGGTGACGTTTGAGTTGAGACCTGTAAGATAAGTAACTAGGCATGAGAAGAGTAGAGAAAAGCCTGATTTAGGCAGAGGGAACTATGTGTGCTATGGCCTAGAGGGTGGAAACAAGCGTGTCTGACCTGAAGATTAGAAGGAAGATCAGTATGGCTGAAGTGTATTGAGCACTGTGAAGCGTGGCAGGAAACGAGGCTGATGAGAGGCAGAGACTTACAGGTCATTGTAAGGAATCTGGATTTCATTCTGAGTGCAGTAGAAAGCTGTGCACTATTTGCACAGTTTGTAGAGATGATAAGGGGCTAGAAAGGAGGATGCCTAGAATTACAACACTGTCTTGGTCTGACTGTTGAACATACTGGCATCTAGGGACTCTGGAAAGGATCCAGAAATGGATGACAAGAGTACAGGGACAGATCTCTCCATTAGGAGATGACCCAGCTGAATTGAACTTGCCTGGAGAGCTATGCCAGGTTCAATGACACAGGATGTGTGAGTCAGCCATTTCCCTGAAAAATTCTGAGCAGACCCTTCCTGGCTCTGATCCTTAGCCACTCCACCCTGCTTCTGGAAATATGTGATGTCAAGGTCTGAAAGGAAAGGGCAGTTCCTCACCAGACAGTCTGCTAGAGGTTGGGTTGGGCTCTTTCTCAGGCAGGGTGGGGCAGGTATATGGGTGGGCCTCTTGGAAAGAAGATTATAGGATGGGAGTGTAGAGTAACTTGAGAAAGCAAATACAAGTTTGGCTTGGGCTCTGTGTGAATGATGTCTAGTGACCCAAACTTGAGGGTGTATTTAGCATAAGTTGAATCTGAGCTATGAAAAAATATCCTGATGACTCAAGATATTAAAGCACTTCTACATTGACCAGTCCAGGCCTACTGAAAAATCCAAGCTTGTGTATTCAGTGAAGGAGGAAGGTTAGGTAAATAATATGTAAATTAACACGCAAATGTTTAGCAGTAAGATGTTTGAAGATAAAAGCAGCCATTTTCTTGCAATGCCTGTTTTTTGTTATCTTTGCTCTGGACCTTTTTTTTCAGGAGAGGGTGCAGAAATTCAGAGCACTGTGGACCCAGCTCTCCAACCTTTTGGCCACTGGGTGTCAGCATTACAGTCTGGATTAATCCCCAAGAGGCTTTCAGCTTCTGGTAGAATTCTTAGCAGGCAAAATATTTATCTGAACAAGGCCTTGTTGAAAATGGTATTTAGGGGCCTGGTGGTACAATGAATGCACATGAATAATCATTTCCAGTAAGAAATGAACAAGGAGAGCCTGAGGGTTAAGGGGAAAATGGTTTAAGAAGGAACAGCTGCTCAAGAAGCAATTCTTAATGTAGAAGATGGAAATGGCAAAACAGCTGCCCCCACTAGGGAAAAATAGACAAAATTATTTTGTGGCATCGTGGTCCCAGATTTGAAGTGATGGCAGGCCATAGATAGCCCCCAATATTGGGCTGTTACTTCAAAGTTTCATCTGTATAATGATATGACAGGAGAACTCATTCTTAATTCATGCATGTCTCAACAATTCTCTTAATTGATCACTTTTAATAGTCAACTAATACTGATCTTCTTCCATACACACAAAATAATTCCATATTTGGTTTTTTTTTCTCTCATCCTCTGTTGTGAGTGATCTAAAAATGGAACACGATATCTTTTTAAGGGAATCCTACTTGGGCTCAAATCTTGATTCTACCATATACTGGCTTTGTATGTACTCTGGCATAACTTCTCTGAGCCTCAATTTCTTTGTCTGCAAAGTGGTGATAATTACTATCTCATAAGGCTACTTCAGATTAAAGGGCTAATGCTTTAAAACATCTAATAGTAAATGCTTGACAAATGATAGTGATTATTATGGTCTTGCTTTATTTTAAGGGCTGCTTACAGCTGTTAGTTTGTATTGAGCAGAGTCGTGAGGGAGATTCAGGCTCCAGGTAAGAAGCTAATCTTCTGCTCTTGTCCCCTCCTATGCAGGCCCCTGGCATATAAAGACCCTGGATTTTCCTTTGAGACCAAACCGAGTAGCATACCAGCTAGTCAGAGCCATTGTGGTTTACCGCCATGAACTCCACCGAGCTCATTTCCATCTCTTCTGCCACATGCAACCCTGGCTCCAGAAAAGCCAAACCAATCACTTTCCTTCTTCAGGAAGAGGTTTCTCAAAGCCTTCATTTCTGTCCAAAGCTTGGACTGAAGTGGATATCACACAACATGTTCGCCAAAGGCTCTGGAATCCCAAAGGACGCAGGGTTCTACGACTCCGCTTCATGTGCCAGCATCAAAAAGGTAGTGAGATTCTTGAACTTCAGTGGCATGGCACTTCATCCTTGGACACTGCCTTTTTGTTACTCTCTTTCAATGACACTCATGAGAGTGTTCAGAAGGCCAAACTTCACCCCAGAGGTCTGGAGAAATTCATGGAAAGGGACTCTTCTCTTCTCTTGCGGAGGGCCCGCCAAGCAGACAGTATCATATCTGGGGTCCCTGGCCTCTCTGGGGAACATGATAGGACTCAAAGTAAAAAGTGTTCCCTCCAACGTTTCCAGGTCAGCTTCCACCAGCTGGGCTGGGATCACTGGATTATTGCTCCCTACCTATATACCCCAAACTACTGTAAAGGATCCTGCCCTCGAGTACTACACTATGGTCTCAATTCTCCCAATCATGCCATCATCCAGAACCTTGTCAATGAGCTGGTGGACCAGAGTGTCCCTCAGCCCTCCTGTATTCCTAATAAGTATGTTCCCATTAGCATCCTTTTGGTTGAGGCAAATGGGAGTATCTTGTACAAGGAGTATGAGGATATGATTGCTCAGTCCTGTACATGCAGGTGATAGCAAAAGTAAATCTAGCTCAGGTTCTGAGAAATTGGAAGAATGTTTAACATAACAAAACAAATATCCGTGTTAAAGCTGCAAGTGTTCTACCTGTGGTCATCTACCAATTCTTTGGGTTCCATTCCTTGCCCTAAATGTTACTTAAGTCTCTTCTCCCCATGTATGAGGTCCTCACTTTATACAAACTGTTCTGATACCAAACATTAGTACAGTTTGACCGCTAGTCAGAGCCCTTAAAGATGTTCTTTTGGAGATACCCAGCTTTCTTTTCTCTTTTTTTTTCTTTATGTTGGCTTTGTTAAAAGTCACTAATCCATGATAGTAGAACTTCTGGAATTGTCCTACCAAGGTCTGCAAAGATTAAATCTTCCTAGTAGTCATCTTTTTGAGGCTTTCTAGAAGACCATGGTTTAAGAAAGCCACTTGAGATTTTACTCCTTTATGTTGCCTCCTGTATCCTCAAAACTAGTATGTCATCAGAAAGACTGCCTGCATCTGTGTTTGCATTGCCCTCTGAATCTAAAACTAACTTTTCTCAGATGGATTAAAAAATGTTTAGGTAATAATCTCCATTGAAATCTTTGGCAGGAAACAGTGTTTCTAAAATATCAGGGATTTTCCTCTCAGCCTCTGAACCTGGGGAAAGTATATGGGATCCCTTTTCTGGGGTAAGGAGAACAGCCTTTGATAAGACTGATAGGAGAACTTGAATATGGACCTGAGGATAATCACTTCAAAACCACCTGCATTTATGGTGAGAGGAAGAGTTATCATTTAGGATTATGTATGGGGGAGTCATTTTAAGCTTTCTAGGGAACAATGGATTTCACAGTGCATTGTTTTATATAATACTTAAATCTCTGTTAATTATCATTAAAAAAATCTCCCTGGTGGCTCAGAGGCTAGGAGTTGGCCTGGTCAGGGGTGGAGGAGTAGAAGGTTTCATCCCAGAAGCTTGAAGGGCTTTGGGGGAAGGGTGAGATGTTCTGAAGCCTGAGACCAACTTCATTCTAGCCTTGCCTGTTTGTGAGTTCAATTTGGCTCTGGGCTGGATCTCTGTGGGGAGATGGGCTTGCTGTTTGGGGAGGCATGAAGTCCTGCTTTAAACTAAATGATGCTTGCAATGTGACTCTTTTCTACTCCTGTACTGTGCTGAAGTGATGGAGACTGGGCTGTGTTACAAATAAATCTTTTGTTGTTGAAGAGAATCTTGAATGTTTGAAGGATTGGGAGTGGGTGGAAGGAATTTATTTCCTTTGTTCCCTTTAACTATGATCTGGAGCTCAATCCTAATCTCCAAGGGTGGGGCTGCAGACTCCTATGAGGTTCTCCTTAAAGGCAAAACTGCTAGTGATCAGCCCTTCCCAAGGGGTCTCTTTGAGGAAGCCCAGTAAGGCATCTACCCTGCCCAACTTTTCCTTGACTAGTCTTATGACCATTCACAGTGGGATGGAACTGATTTAGGGTAGGTGCGTATCTTTGCCAAATGTAAACCCCTTCCCCACCATCACCATTTTTTTCATTTATCTATCAGATTAACTCATCTTACCATTCCCTTCTCAATAATTGGTTCTGGCTAGATAAAATATCTTACACATCTATAAATATAGAAATTTTATTCTTCTGGAGGAGCTGTTTTTTAAACATCCTTTCATCCATCTATCATATCTTTAGGAATCAGTACAGATGTTTTTTTTATTTCCTGAATGTCCCTCATGACACTCCAGACTTGGGTACGTGCCCTACCTCTGTACTCACATAAGTACTATTTGCTTTCTTTTAACACATTCTAGTGTAACTGTATTTGTTGCCAAAGGTGAAGTGCTTTTGGGATTTTAAACTGTTTTACCCATTTCCATATTACTGGATCCTGGCACATAGTAGGTCTTCAAGGAATATAAACATAAGACAGTGACTCTTTCTGTGATCCACTCTTCCTAACAAACATTTTAATGCTCACATTTCATTCATTTTCCATTGGAATAAGTGTAATATGATATCCCTTGTACATAAAGATTATTTTTATACCCCACTATTTCAAAACCATCAACCAAGTTGCAATAGAATGTGACAACTATGTTCCTGAATGAGGCAGTTTCAGAATCATTGTAATATGTGGCAAGTTGACAGAATAAATGTGCGCTTCCAGTCTAGATATTTCCCTAGCCTGCTTGGGGTATACACAAATACCTAACAGGCCTGAAGACAGACCTTGTTCTCAGGACCAGATTCTGAATTCAGCATTTCAGTGCTCAGAATTTCCAGAAAATCATGGTCCGCTAGCTTTATGAGTCCTAAATACATCTGAAACTTAGTCTTTTTACGGAAGGCTCAGGGTTAACTGGCCACATTATCCATTAAGTCTTGAGTTGTCAGGATACCCAAGGAAAATACTGGCAGGATGGAGTCGTTGGTGGCTGGTGTTATGGATTCTCTTTTCCTTTGAAACACTGCTTTCAACTCAGCATTTTTTTCTCAAGTCTGAAGTAAAATATACACTATATATATATATATATATATATATATATATACTCAAACGTTCTCTCAGAAGGAAGGAAATAACTTACTAGTGGGGGAAGGCATGTAGGAGTATTTCAGCCCAGGTGGGTGGGAAGAAATGGTTACTTAGGCCAGAGAGGGAAAGCAGGGAGTAAAGCCCACCTTGTCCCAGCTTTCCCTATGAATAGATCAGAACTTCATTCAATGTATGGTTGTAAAAGGAGCAGGCATTTAAGCTTAATTCTGATCCTGGAGGTCTGTTGCATTTACCTTGGTAGTATGTTGTATCCAATGGGCCAAGCTGGAAGCACATGAAATTTATCTTCAGTTCCACCAAATACTTGGGTACTTCATTTTGTAAAAGAAGGTTTTATATCTTCAGTTAATTCTCCCAGCACTGTGAAACAGGAGGTATTCACCCCATTTAAAAAGAAAAAAAATAGAAATGTTTTATTGAGATATAATTTGCATACCATTAAAGCCACCATTTTAGTGTTTAATTCAGTGGTTTTAGTATATTCAAAGTTGGGTAAAATTCACTACAATCAACTTTACCACATTAAAAAGCCCTTGCCCAGTAGCCATTAATCTCCATCCCTCTACCCCAACCCTAGGCCCTGGTAAGCACTAATCCACTTTCTTTGTCTATGGATTATAGATATTTATATAAGTCAAATAATACAATATTTGGCTTTTGGTGACTGACTTCAATTTAATATAATGCTTTCAAGTTTCGTTTGTGTTGTAATTGATAAATAAAATTCTACTGTAGAATATACTACATCTTCTTTATCCATTCAACAATTGATAGGCATTTGAGTTGTTTCTACTTCTTGGCTATTGTGAATAATGATGCTATATTGTTGTGATGAGCACTAGGTGTTGTATATAGTGTTGAATCACTAGATTCTATACCTGAAACTAATATTACACTGTATGTTACCTAACTGGAATTAAAAACTTGGAAGAAAAACAAAAAAGGAATAATGCTGTCATGAATGTTTTTGTGCAAGTTTTTGTGTGGACCTATATTTTCAATCTTCATATATATATATATGAATATATCTATATATGAATATATAGTAGTAATGCTGAATCCTATGGTAACTCTTTTTAACATTTTGAGTAACTGCTAAACTGTTTTCCAAATTGGCTATACCATTTTATAATCCAGCAATGTATGAAGGTCTCAATTTCTCTACATCTTCACCAATACTTCTTATTGATTTTTTTTTTTAGCTGTGCTAGTGGAAGTGAAGTGGTATTTCATTGTGGTTTTCATTGCATTGATAACTAATGATGTTGAGAATCTTTTCATGTACTTATTATTTGAGACTTGCATATCTTCTTTCAATAAATGTCCATTGAAGTCATTTGCCCAGTTTTTAATTGAGTTATCTCTTATTGTTGAATTGTAAAAGGCTTTAAATATTCTAGATGTTAGTCCCTTATCAGAAGTATGACTTGCAAACATTTTCTCTAATTCTGCAGATTTTCTTTTAACTTTTTTAATGGTGCCCTTTGAAAGACAAAAGTTTTTAATTTGGAAAACAAGTCAACTATTTTCATCTTTTGTTGCTTATGCTTTTGGTGTCATCTAAAAATATTGAATAATCAAGGCCCTGAAGATGAACACTGATTGATGTCTTTTTCTAAGTTTGTGATAATTTGAGCTGTAGCATTTAATCCATTTTAGTTAATTATAAATATAGTTTGAGGGGGAAAGTCTAACTTCATTCATTTGCTCCTGAATATCCAGTTGCTGCAGCATCATTTGTTGAAAAAACTAATCTTCCCCCATTGAATTGTCTTGGGACTCTGGTTGAAAATGGACCATAGGGGGAAGGGACAAGATGGCGGGGGAATAGGAAGAGGCGCCTTTTCAGCTGGTACCCCAAAGTGAGCTGATTACCTAGGGAACTCCGATCACCCATGAAATCAGCCTGAGATCAGAATTATACACGTCTGGACCTCTACAGGGGCAGAAGACGCCAGTGGGCAGGTAAAGCAGAATGGGAACGGCTGACTGATACCGGAAGATAAACAAAAGGGGGAGGGAGCCACCAGTGGCGACCGGTGGGAAAGTAATACCCCAATACGAGCGAGAGTGCCCTGCATCTGGGGACCAGCATTAACTTGGAGACTGGTTGAAAGCACTCCAAAAGAGCAAAGGATCGCGGGGGGAAATTGTGGGAATTGGGGTGGCTAGGGACAGGGGCTTAAGTCCCCGGTACCAGATGGCCTCACCGGCGCAGAGGCAGAGAGAGTGCGGCGGAGATACCAGCTCCTGGTCCCTAAGCCGCCAGCGCGCCCCAGAGCGCGTGGGTTCTGGCTCCTGTGAGGGGATGGGAGCCGCGCCGGTCTGCAGAATGCGTGCTAGCCCTACCACAAAGCTCGAGATATGCGCGCACGTCCCTCAAGCTCCCCTGAGTTACAGAGGCCTGGCCGGCGGTCCTTGACCGGCGCCATTGTTTCAAAGCCTAAGCCGTGCAGGCACGAAACTCTTCCCCTGACAGGCGCGCAAAAGCCCAGCCTGGGGCTTACGGACCAGCGCCCCGTTCTCAGTGCCCCAGACGCGCGCCCGACCTATAGCCGCCTCTGAAAAGAGGTGCGCGCAAGACGGGCACTCCCAGCGCGGGCCGGCGGCAAAATCTCAGTGTACAATCACTGCTTGGAACCTCTCTGGCGGTAGGGAGCTCCCAGACAGCCGCCACTGCCTTGGCTTTGGGGACGAGCAAAAGATCCTGCGCCCCCAGGGTCTGCAACTTGGAACCTGCGCTGCCAGCGGCCAAGGGGGAATTTATTCAGCTTCTGCACCAAGACTGAGGCTTCTCTCTGAGACGGAGATCAGGGTGCAGTTTGATTTCTTCTAATACTACAAAAACCATCAAAGGCGGTCAAGGTGAGAGGGAAAAAAGTGAACAAGCAAAAAAACCGCCAGAGAACAAAAGCCTGAAAAAAAACAGTTTCCCCAGAGGCCACCCCCTTGAGGGGGGCGGGGGGACTCAACTCAGGAAACATCATTGACTGACAACCCACGTGGAAGGCCCCTCCTCCAGAAAACAAACCAAGAAAGAAAAAAAAAAGGACTACAAGAGAACCACCACTACTTCATAGGAAAACTTGTATTGTTCACTCGTTTCCACTATTCCGGTTCATATTTTTTTTTTACATATAGGTAATTTTTTTAACCTATTTACCATCACAGCGAGCTGTGCAGTACATCAAATTCCATAATACCTTTCTAACCTGAACTTTTTGATACATACACCTATGTTTTTCTTTTGCATTTTTATTTTTTGAATTCCTTTTTAAAAAATTTTAGTTTAGTTTAGTATATTCCTTTTTATTTTTATCCTCTAATATTCATATAGAGTTAACTTCAAAGTAATCCCCTTTCCCCAGTCAATACTACCCTTATAGGTAAACCAATTTTTAATCCCCTTTATCTTAGGAAAGTTGAGTCCTTTAACGAAGATATCAAGATACATCCAGGAAGAATCAAAACAACCTTCCTCGCACACACTGAGAATTTATAAGAACTCTCCCATCTTCTTCCACCAGTGTCTCTGTGTTTTTTGTGTTTGTCCTGATAGCATATAAATTTTACACTTGTGGTTCTTTTTGACGAGGTTCTTTCTTTATTTGCATATATATATATTTTTTCTCTTGCCATATACTTGTATCAGTCTTTTTATCTCTTTTTGTTTGTCTACTTCATATATCTTACCTTGCGGCCCATCTGGACTGAACCTTCTTTTTCATCTTCCCTTTCTTTCCTCTCTCTCTCTCTCTCTTTTTTCTTTTTCTTTTTCTTCTTTTCCTTTTTTTTTCTTTTTCTTTTACTTTTCTTTTGTCTCTCGTTTGGGTGGGGAATCCTGATTGCTCAGAAGTGTTCCAGGGTGCACCTTGACTGCACCAGAGTTGATACATCCAGCTACATCTGTTCAGTCTTCTCCCACCAAAATGACTAGGAGGAGGAATGCCCAACAGAAGAAAAATACAGAGGATGGACCTTCTGCAACAGAGCTAACGGCTATCAACATAGACAATATGTCAGAAAGAGAATTCAGGCTAACAATTATCCAGGCAATAGCTAGGTTGGAGAAAGCCATGGATGACCAAACAGAATTGATTAGGGCTGAACTGAAAGCGACCAGACAGGATGTTCACAATGTTAGGGCGGAGCTTAAAGCTACCAGGAAGGAGGTTCTCAATGCTCTCAATGAGTTCCAATCTAATCTAAACTCTCTCAAAGCTAGGGTAACTGAGACAGAAGATAGAATTAGTGATCTGGAAGACAAATAGATAAAGAGAAAGGATCAGGAGGAAGCCTGGAACAAACAGCTTAGAAACCACGAAAACAAAATCAGGGAAATAAATGATGCCATGAAGCGTTCCAACTTCAGAATTATTGGAATCCCTGAAGGGGAGGAGAAAGAAAGAAGTCTAGAAGATATCGTGGAACAAGTCCTTCATGAAAATTTTCCGAATCTCGCAAATGAAACCAGCGTTCATGTAATAGAGACTGAATGGTCTCCACTAAAGATTATACATTCCAAAAAAACATCACGACACCTGATAGTCAAATTGAGGAATTATAACTGTAGGTATAATCTCTTGAAGGGCACCAGGGCAAAGAGGCTCCTTACTTACAGAGGGAAGCCCATCAGAATAACGTCAGAGCTGTCCACAGAGACCTGGCAAGCCAGAAGAGGCTGGCAAGATATATTCAGGGCACTAAATGAGAAGAACATGCAGCCAAGAATACTTTATCCAGCAAGACTGACATTCAAAATGGATGAAGAGAGTTCTCAAGACCGGCAAGGCTTAAAAGACTATGCAACCACCAAGCCGACACTGCAGGAAATATTAAGGGGGGTTCTATAAAAGAGGAAAAATCCCAAGAATAGCATTGAACAGAAATATAGAGACAGTCTACGGAAAGAAAGACTTCAAAGGTAACTCGCTGTCAATAAAAACGTATCTATCAATAATCACTCTCAATGTGAATGGCCTAAATGCACCCATAAAACGTCACAGGGTTGCAGATTGGATAAAATAACAGGACCCATCCATATGTTCTCTACAAGAGACCCATTTTGAACCTAAAGATACACGCAGACTGAAAGTGAAGGGATGGAGAAGCATCTTTCATGCCAGTGGAACTCAAAAGAAGGCTGGGGTAGCGATTCTCATATCAGATAAATTGGACTTCAAACTAAAGACTGTAGTCAGAGATACAGACGGACACTACATAATCCTTAAAGGGACTATCCACCAAGATGATCTAACAATTGTAAATATCTCTGCTCCCAATATGGGAGCATCCAATTACTTAAGAAAACTGTTAATCAAGATAAAGAGTCATATTGATATGAATACACTAATCGTAGGAGATCTTAACACGCCTCTTTCAGAATTAGACAGATCATCGAAGAAGAAAATCAATAAAGAAACAAGAGCATTGAATGACACATTGGACCAGATGGACCTCATAGATATATACAGAACGTTCCACCCTAAAACAACAGAATACTCATTCTTCTCAAGTGCACATGGAACCTTCTCCAGAATAGACCACATACTGGGTCACAAATCAGGACTCAACCGATACCAAAAAACTGAGATGATTCCCTGCATATTCTCAGATCACAATGCTTTGAAACTGGAGCTCAATTACAAGGAAAAGTTCCGAAGGAACTCAAACACCTGGAAGCTAAAGACCGCCTTGCTTAAGAATGCTTGGATCAACCAGGAGATCAAAGAAGAACTGAAACAATTCATGGAAACCAATGTGAATGAAGACACTTCGGTCCCAAACCTATGGGATACAGCAAAGGCGGACCTAAGGGGAAAATACATAGCCATCCAAGCCTCGCTCATAAAAATTGAAAAATCCAGAACACACCAGCTGTCTCTACACCTTAAAGAACTGGAAGATCAACAACAAATCAAACCAACTCCACACATAAGAAGGGAAATCATCAAGATTAGAGCTGAGATCAATGAGGTAGAAACCAGAGATACAGTAGAACGTATCAATGAAACTAGAAGCTGGTTTTTTGAAAGAATCAATAAGATCGATAAGCCACTGGCTACACTAATCCAAAAGAAAAGAGAGAAAGCCCAAATTCATAAAATTATGAATGAAAAGGGAGAGATCACAACTAACACCAAGGAAGTAGAAACAATCATCAGAAGTTATTATGAACAGTTATATATATATAAGCTTAGCAACCTAGATGAAATGGATGCATTCCTGGAAAAATATAAACTACCAAAATTGAACCAGGAAGAAATCGACAACCTGAATAGACCGATATCTAATAACGAGATTAAATCAGTGATCAAAAACCTCCCAAAAACCAAGAGCCCAGGACCTGACGGATTCCCTGGGGAATTCTACCAAACCTTCAAAGAAGAAATAACACCTATTCTCCTGAAGCTGTTTCAAAAAATTGAAGCAGAAGGAAAACTTCCAGACTCTTTCTATGAAGCCAGCATTACCCTGATCCCCAAACCAGGCAAGGACCCTAACAAATAGGAGAATTTCAGACCAATATCACTGATGAATATGGATGCTAAGATTCTCAACAAGATCCTAGCCAACAGGATCCAACAGCACATTAAAAAGATTATCCACCATGATCAGGTGGGATTCATCCCTGGGCTACAAGGATGGTTCAACATTCGCAAATCAATCAATGTGATACAACAAATTAATATGAGAAGAGAGAAGAACCACATGGTCCTCTCAATTGATGCAGAAAAAGCATTTGACAAAATCCAGCATCCGTTCCTGATTAAAACGCATCAAAGTATAGGGATAGAGGGAACATTCCTGAACTTCATCAAATCTATCTATGAAAGACCCACAGCAAATATCATCCTCAATGGGAAAAAGCTTGCAGCCTTCCCTCTGAGATCAGGAACAAGACAAGGATGCCCACTTTCACCACTCTTATTCAACATAGTATTAGAAGTCCTAGCAACAGCAATCAGACAACAAAGAGAAATAAAAGGTATCCAAATTGGTAATGAAGAAGTCAAACTCTCTCTCTTCGCAGATGACATGATTCTTTATATGGAAAACCCAAAAGACTCCACCCCCAAACTACTAGAATTCATACAGCAATTCAGCAACATGGCAGGATACAAAGTCAATGTACAGAAATCAGTGGCTTTCTTATACACTAACAATGAAAATACAGAAAGGGAAATTAGAGAATCGATTCCATTTACTATAGCACCAAGAACTATAATATACCTGGGAATAAACCTAACTAAAGAGGTAAAGGATCTGTACTTGAGGAACTTCAGAACACTCATGAAAGAAATTGAAGAAGACACAAAAAGATGGAAGACCATTCCATGCTCTTGGATCGGAAGAATAAACATTGTTAAAATGTCTATACTGCCTAGAGCAATCTATACTTTTAATGCCATTCCGATCAAAATTCCACCGGCATTCTTCAAAGAGCTGGAGCAAATAATCCTAAAATTTGTATGGAATCAGAAGAGACCCCGAATCGCTAAGGAAATGTTGAAAAACAAAAATAAAGCTGGCGGCATCACCTTACCTGATCTCAAGCTTTATTACAAAGCTGTGATCACCAAGACAGCATGGCACTGGCATAAAAACAGACACATAGACCGGTGGAACAGAGTAGAGAGCCCAGATATGGACCCTCAACTCTATGGTCAATTAATCTTTGACAAAACAGGAAAAAATATACAGTGGAAAAGACAGTCTCTTCAATAAATGGTGC
This sequence comes from Neogale vison, assembly GCF_020171115.1. NCBI lineage: Eukaryota > Metazoa > Chordata > Mammalia > Carnivora > Mustelidae > Neogale > Neogale vison. Next base: position 87,515,919 of record NC_058105.1, on the reverse strand, counting down.
TGGGAAAACTGGACAGCTATAAGTAGAAGAATGAAACTCCACCATTCTCTTACACCGTACACAAAGATCAACTCAAAATGGATAAAAGACCTCAACATGAGACAGGAATCCATCAGAATCCTAGAGGAGAACATAGGCAGTAATCTCTTTGATATCAGCCACAGCAACTTCTTTCAAGATACGTCTCCAAAGGCAAAGGAAACAAAAGCGAACATAAACTTCTGGGACTTCATCAAAATCAAAAGCTTCTGCACAGCAAAGGAAACAATCAAGAAAACAAAGAGGCAACCCATGGAATGGGAGAAGATATTTGCAAATGACAGTACAGACAAAAGGTTGATATCCAGGATCTATAATGAACTCCTCAAACTCAACCCACACGAAACAGGCAAACACATCAAAAAATGGGCAGAAGATATGAACAGACACTTCTCCAATCAAGACATGCAAATGGCTATCAGACACATGAAAAAATTCTCATCATCATTAGCCCTCAAGGAGATTCAAATTAAAACCACATTGAGATATCACCTTACACCAGTTAGAATGGCCAAAGTTAACAAAACAGGAAACAACATGTGTTGGAGAGGATGTGGAGAAAGGGGAACCCTCTTCCACTGTTGGTGGGAATGCAAGTTGGTGCAGCCTCTTTGGAGGACAGTGTGGAGATTCCTCAAGAAATTAAAAATAGAGCTTCCCTATGACCCTGCAATTACAGTCCTGGGTATTTACCCCAAAGGTACAGATGTTGTGAAAAGAAGGGCCATCTGTACCCCAATGTTTATAGCAGCAATGGCCACAGTCGCCAAACTATGGAAAGAACCAAGATGCCCTTCAACGGATGAATGGATAAGGAAGATGTGGTCCATATACACTATGGAGTATTATGCCTCCATCAGAAAGGATGAATACCCAACTTTTGTAGCAACATGGATGGGACTGGAAGAGATTATGCAGAGTGAAATAAGTCAAGCAGAAAGAGTCAATTATCATATGGTTTCACTTATGTGTGGAGCGTAACAAATAGCATGGAGGACAAGGGGCGTTAGAGAGGAGTAGGGAATTTGGGTAAATTGGAAGGGGAGGTGAACCATGAGAGACTATGGACTCTGAAAAACAATCTGAGGGCTTTGAAGTGGCGGGGGGGTGGGAGGTTGGGGTACCAGGTGGTGGGTATTATAGAGGGCACGGCTTGCATGGAGCACTGGGTGTGGTGAAAAAATAATGAATAATGTTTTTCGGAAAGTAAATAAATTGAAAAAGAAAGAAAGAAAGAAAGAAAGAAAGAGAATGGACCGTAAATATAAGGGGTTTCTAGACTCTCAATTTTGTTTCATTGATCTACATGTCTATTCTTACAACAGAATATAATACTGTCTTGATACCTGTAGCTTTGTATAAGGTTTGAAACTGGTAAATGTAATTCTTCCAAATATTTTCTTCTTCACCAAGATTGTTTAGGCTATTCTGGGTCACTTGTATTTCCATGTGATTTTTAAGATCACCTTTTCAATTTCTGAAAAGATACCACCTCTTTTTTGATAGGGATTGCATTGAATCTGTAGATAATTTTGGGTAGTATTTGGGTAGTATTAAGTCTTCTGCTCTGTAAACACAGGATGTCTTTTCACTTATTTAGACCTTCTTTATTTTTTTCCAATAACATTTTGTCATTTTTCAGTATATGTCTTACACTTTAAATTAATTCTAAGTTTTTAATTCTTTTTGATGTTATTATAAAAGGAATTTTTCTAAATTTCATTATCAGACCATTAATTGTTAGTATATAGAATTAAAATAGATTTTTGTATATTGAACTTGTACCTTGCAACTTTGTTGAACGCCTTTACTAGCTTCAACAGTTTGGGTGGATTTCTTAGAATTTTCTATATACAAGTTTATGTTATCTGTTGAATATAGTTTTACTTCTTTCTTTCTTTCTTTCTTTCTGGGTGCCTTTTTTTTCTTTACTTTGGTTAGAACCTCCAATTCAAAGATAATAGAAGTAGTGAGAACAGACATTCTAGTTCCCAATATTAGGAGGAAAATATTCAGTCTTTTAGCAGTAAGTTTGATGGTAGCTATGATTTTTCATAGGTGCCCAACTTCAATACTTACTCTAAAGCTACAGTAATCAACACAGTGTGGTATTGTTAAAAAAAAATGGACAGATCATTGGAATGGAATAGCCCCAAAATAGACCCACGCAAATATAGTCAACTGACCTTTGACTAAGATGCAAAGCTAATTCAATTGATAGAGGATAATCGCTCAACAAATTATGCTGGAATAACTGTACAACCACATGCCAAGAAATCTAGACAAAGACCTTATACCCATCACAACAATTAACTGAAAATGGATCATATAAATGTCAAACTAAAACATTTTAAGAATATAATATAGAAAATCTAGGTAACTTTTGGCTTAGTGATGACCCTGCCCCATATATTTTGTTTTACATTTTAGGGATTTTCATATAAGATTTCATCTTGGCTATAAACATTGGGGTACAGATGGCCCTTCTTTTCACTACATCTGTATCTTTGGGGTAAATACCCAGTAGTGCAATGGCCACGGTCGCCAAACTGTGGAAAGAACCAAGATGCCCTTCAATGGACAAATGGATAAGGAAGATGTGGTTCATATACACACTATGGAGTATTATGCCTCCATCAGAAGGATGAATACCCAACTTTTGTAGCAACATGGACAGGACTGGAAGAGATTATGCCAAGTGAAATAAGTCAAGCAGAGAGAGTCAATTATCATATGGTTTCACTTATGTGTGGAGCATAACAAATAGCATGGAGGACAAGGAGAGAAGGAGAGGAGAAGGGAGTTGAGGGAAATTGGAAGGGGAGATGAACCATGAGAGACTATGGACTCTGAAAAACTATCTGAGGGTTTTGAAGGGGCAGGGGGTGGGAGGTTGGGGGAGCCAGGTGGTGGGTATTAGAGAGGGCACGGATTGCATGGAGCACTGGGTGTGGTGCAAAAACAATGAATACTGTTACGCTGAAAAGAAATAAAAAAAAAAGATTTCATCTTGGCTTGAACAAGTATCTCATTTTACATTTGTGGAAACAAAGGTTTCTGGACTTACCTAGGGTCACAAAGCATAGCAAGTGAGTAGATATTCAGATCCTAATCAAAATCTGTCTGATGCTGTAGCGATGACTTCTTTGATATAACATCACAAGCATGGTCTAAGAAAGAAAAAATTGCTAAGTTGGATTTTATTAAAATTAAAACTTCTGCTCTGCAAAAGACACTGTTAAGAGAATGTAAAGACAAGCCACAGAGTAGAAGGAAATATTTGCCAAATACATATTAGATAAAGGACTTTTATCCAAAGCACACAAAGAACTATTAAGATTCAACAGTAAGAAAACAACCCAATTAAAAAATAAGTAAGATATATGACTAGAGGTACACATACGTGCATCTGAGCTGGTCCCTGTAGTCATGTGACCCTTGATTCTGAATTTTCTCCACTACAGTCTTCCTCTTCTCTTGCCTTATGGCTATACGCATCCAAGTATCCTATCCCCCCTCCCCGGACAACTAAGCCTTGAGTTGTCAGAATACCCAAGGAAAACACTGGCAGGATGGAGTCATTTGTGGCTGATGGTATGTTATGGGTTCTCTTTTCTTTTGAAATACTATGTTCATCTCAGCATTCTTTCTCAAGTCTGAACTAAGATTTTATATATATATATATATATACATATATATATATATATACACACACACACACACACACACACACACACACACACCCCTCACACATTCTTCTGGAATGAAGGAGATAACTTGCTAGCGGAAGAGGGTATGTCTGCTTAGATGGGTCTGGGGATAGACAGTTTCTTGGTTCAGAAAGGGAATGCAAAACAGTACAGCCACTTTGGAAGACCATCTAACAATTTCTTACAAAGCTAAATATAGTCTCACCATGCAATCCAGCAATCACACTTCTTATTTATTTAAATGAGTTGGAAAGTAATGTCTGCACAAAACCCTGCATGTTCATGTTTATAGCAGTTTTATTCATAATTGCCCAAACTTGAAAACAACCAAAATGTCCTTCAATAGTTAAATGGATAAACTTTATTAGATGTATACAATGGAATATTATTCATCAATAAAAGAATCTATCAAATCATGAAAGACATGGAGGAAACAAACACTAAGAGAAGAAGCTGATCTAAAAAAGCTACATACTGTAGGATTCCATTCATATGACGTTCAGGAAAAGGCAAAACTACACAGATAGTAAAAAGAGCAGTGATTGTCATCAGATCAGAAGAAAAGAAGGGGGGATGAATATATAGAGCACATGGGAATTTTAGAGCAGTGAAATTTTTCTGTATGATACTAAAGAGGTAGATACATGACATTATGTATTTTTCAAAACCCACAGAATGTTCTCTTTCAATTGAAAGAGAGAACCCTTTTTATAAACTATGGATTTTAATAATAACATATCAGTATTGTTCCTTGATTGTAAGAAATGCACAACACTCATGCAAGATGTAATAATAGAGGAAAACTGTGGAGTGGGCAGAGGAAAGAATGGCAGTATATGGGAACTGTCTGTACTTAACTCTTCAGTATTTCTCTAAACCCAAAACTGCTCTAAAATAATAAGGTCTGTCAAAACAAAAAGGGCTTTTTACATGGGGTGACTTTGAGGCAGGTCAAATAAAGATGAGTCATGGGTGTGGGTGTTTCCAAGAATTGCCATACAAGTCAGTGACAATTCTTTAGAAATGTAACTTTTGGGGAACCTCAAACTGTCAAATCTGGTCTTTGCCCTCCAGGGGCTGTTAGACTACTGATTTTCACAACTACCAGTGTTGTCAGGCTCTTATTTTTCAAGGCTACTGTGGATCTGAGGAGATTGGAATAAGGCAAGCTAAAACGTCCCAAAGCTCACTCTTGTCATAGATGTTCAGCCATTTTTCTTGAATAAATCCTCCTTGAATTGGTGCAAGCTTTAGATTAATTCCCGAGTTCTGAAAAAGTGTTTTTTTTTTTTCTTGTTTGTTTGTTTGTTTTTTGCTGTCTTCACTGATTTTATTGAGGAGTTGATTTTTGGTGGTCCTTGCTCCACCATTCCTGAAATGCTCCTCTATTAAGCTTCATTTTACTGTGACTTGTCCCAGAGATTCATAGCTCCATGCCTTCTCTGCTCATTCTTTTGTTCAACAGATATAAATGGAGTTCCAGAAATAATAGACTATTTCTCACTACCCTATAAAGTTTTAAACAGACCTTGAACCAGAGTATGTATGTATGTATGTATGAGTGTGTGTGTATTTACACATGCACCCCACCCTCAATGTATATACATCTCAATCTATCCTCCATCTGTTCCACATGCAATTTCATTTGTAAGTAGAGTTTTTTGGCAACTGGAGTTAATGTGGAGGAGAAAGATGGTGTCCCTACACAATGGGTTGTTGCCTCATTAAATGCTTTTTATCACTTTCTCATCTTTGTGGATTTGAGTGCTTTTATGTTCAGTAAGCAGAAAACTGACCTTGAACCTAGTGCTTTTATCTCACTCTGGGAGTGTCGACAGAAAGATGCTAAAGAAAACGAGACGACAGGGGGTTTTGGTCAGAGAGGTAGAGGAAATGGATTCCCACACACCAGAAATGTATCAAATCCTTAATGTCTGTTAGAAGGAGTAATCTCAAAAATGGCTACAGAGTATAAGGAGGCTTATTACCTCTACCACTTTTCACCAAAATGACAGTTCAGCTCATATCTGCCAGGATTCTTTTCTGGCACTACCTACATATTGTACCTTAGTGGAATCAAGCTATGTTTTGCTGATGTTATTGCTACTGGCACGTCAGTTGGTAAGTCAGATAGAACTTTACAGTGCTAATGCGTGGGGGATAAGTGAGATGAGAAATGAACATTAAATTGAGTCTAATTTCTTTCCCCCCCTTTTTTTAGACCCTTACCTACCCAGCTGAAGATACTGTTGTTTCTGAAACTGTCAGTGAGGTTGTGGCAAAATCATTAGATAGCATGGGTCTGCCAGTCATCTTCAGGTGATTAGGATGATTCCTAGAGAAGCTTTCATTGCAAACCTATTGGGATTACCTGCACTTGGAATGTGTAACCAAATACTGCAGGTAAGAGTTTTGTTTCAGTCTCTGCCTATTCATGGCTAAAGTGACTAACTCCAGGATTCCCAGGGTTCAGATGACTCCCAGTTTTGTCTTTTTAGGAATGGATACTGTGTAGTCAAAAACTTTGGTATTGAGACCATGGAAAAAGTAGACATAAAAGCATGAGAAGAGATACAGCCACTTGTGCAGAGCAATTCCTTTGGTGTCTTAAAATTTCTGCACCAATTGACCTAAATAATTCCTGGCATTACTGATTTTTTTGACTACAGCATATTTTATTACAATTTACTTGAATGTTATATGTTTTGTATCAGGTTAGGTATGCCTAGGAATTATATGGAAATAAGTAAAAGATCAAACCACTAGTCTCTATCAGTCTGTGTCCATTGTACCCCAGGACCACCCTGATTATGTCTTAGTTGTAGTAGGATCCTATCAAAACAACATTGCAATGAACAGAAGATGGCTCTGAATTTGAATATTTTAGTGTAACCAGGTGGAAGAGATATTTTTGTCTACCCTACCTCTCAACCCAATGCATACACATGTCTGTTATATCTGTCAGTAGCTGGGTAGCACAGAGAGGAAGAAGGGCTGTGGTTCTATGGAAATTCTCTAGATCTATGCATTTACCATTAGCTCACAAATTTCCTCATTCCACAAGAATGCAGACCTCTCCATCATACTCCATATTTCTCTGCTTTTCAGATTTTATATCTCCCAATGAGATGAGTGTATTTTCCCCTCCTAGAGTATACACACACTGCTGTCTTATTCTCCATATTCCCTTGTAAGCCAGGAATGGGTAAATGATTGGGAAGAAAACCTGTATGTGACTTCTGTAGCCCTTATTGTGTTCTTCAAGTCTAGTAGTCTAAAATTGTCTGTGGAATCCAGCTGAGGGTGAGTGTCAGATGAAGAAAGAGCCTTATTAAGCACTATAGCTCTTTGCCCCAGGTTTCAAACTTCCAGCCACTAGTACTGTGAGAGAATAAATTTCTGTTGTTTTAAGTCACACAAATTTAAGTTTCTGGTAATTTGTGTATGGAAGCCCTAGGAATCTAATACAGTAGATAAATATAAAAGCTAGTACTATTGTATTTTTGGTTTGTAACTCCTAGTTTTTCTATATTATTCAAAAGATAAATATATAAAATGATAACTATAAGTCTGTTGATGCGGATACAATATATAAAGATGTAATATGTAACAATAACAACATAATGGGGTAAGAACAGAGTTGTATAGGAACAGGGCTCTTGTGTAATAATGAAGCTATGCTGATATTAATGTAAATTAGATTGTTATAAATTTAAGATGTTAATTGCAATCTCTAGGCTAACTAAAAAAATAACCTTAAATTATGCAGGAAAATAAGTAAGAAGGGGATAAAACTGTATATTAAAAAAAAACACAAAAGAAGGCAGTAATTGAGGGAATGATGAACAAAAAGTATACGATATACAGAAAACAAATAACAAAATGGTAGAAGTAAGCACTTCCTTGCCAGTAATTACTTTAAAAGTAAAATGCATTACACTTTTGAATTAAAGGCAGAGATGGGCAGGATGGATACAAGAAACATGAATCCTATTATGTATTGTCTACAAAAGATACACTTTAAATTCAAAGGAAAAAATAAATTAAAAGTGAGAAGGTTTAGAGAGCTGGCTATAATAATATCAGATAAAATAGATTACATCAAAAATTGCTACAAGAGATGAAGACATTATATATTGAATAAAGGGTTAATCCACCAAAAAGACACTAAAATTATATGCTCACTTAAAAATAGTTCTAGTGATAGGGTGGCTGGATTATGGACATTGGGGAGGGTATATGCTATGGTGAGGGCTGTGAATTCTGTAAGACTGATGATTGACAGACCTGTACCCCTGAAGCAAATAATACATTATATGTTAATAAAATAAAATAAATAAACAAATAAAAATAGTTCTATTTTTCTATTATATGTAGTTGGATACTTCAATACCACACTTTTAATTATGGGTGGAACACCTAGAGAGTAGGTGAAGAAGGAAATAGAGAATTTGAACAACATTATGAATCAACTAGACCTAACAGAGATACAGTTGACCTTTGAAGGATGCAGGGGTTGGGGTGCTGATCACCCACACAGCTGAAAACCCAAACAAAACTTTTGACTTTCCCCAAACTTATTTATTAATAGCCTACTATTGACTGGAAGCTTTACCAATAACATAGACAGTTGATTAACAAATATTTTGTATGTAATATGTATAGTATATATTCTTATATGTATTCTTACAATAAACAGAGAAAAGAAAATGTTATTAACAAAATCATAAGAAGAATACATTTTCGGTACTATAGTTCATTTATTTAAAAAATTCTGTGTATAAGTGGACCCACTTATACAGAACAATGTATACAGAGTATTCTACCCAACAGCAGCCAAATACTTATTCTTTTCAAATACATATGGAACATTCTCCACAATAGACCATATTTTAGTCCACAAAACAAATGTCAATAAATTTTAAAAGACTGAAATTGCACAAAACATCTCCTCCAGCTACAATAGAATGAAAGTAGAAATAACAGAAAATGGAAAGTTGACAAATATGTTGCAATTAATTAACACATACCTAAACAACTAATGGATGAGAGAAGAAACCACAAGAGAAGATGGATAATACTTAGAGATAAATGGAAAAGAAAAGACAACATATGAACACCTAGCAGAGACTGCAAAGGCAGTTCTCAGCAGGAAATTTATAGCTGTAAACAACCACATTAAAAAAGAAGAAATATCTCCAATCAATAACCTAATTTTACACCTTGAGGAACTAAAAAAGGCAAATTGAAGCCATAGCTAGTAGTAGGAAGGAAATAATAAAGATTAGCCCAGAAATAGATAAAATAATAGAAAAATGGTAGAGGAGATCAATGGAATAAAAAGTTGGTTCTTTGAAATGCTCAATAAAATTGACAAACCTTTAGCTAGAATGAGCAATTTTAAAAAGAGAGAAAAGATGCAAATAACTAAAATCAGAAGTGAAAGCAAAGCATCACTACTTACCTTACAGAAATAAAAAAAATTATAAGAAAACACTATGAGGGTCTCCTGGGTGGCTCAGTCATTAAGTATCTGCCTTCGGCTCAGGTCAGGATCCCAGGGTCCTGGGATCCAGTCCCACATCAGGCTCCCTGCTCACTGGGGAGCCTGCTTCTTCTACTCACTCTGCTTGTGGTCTCTCTCTCTCTCTCTCTCTCTCTATGTGTCATACAAATAAATACAATCTTTAAAGAAAACCCTATGAAAGAATGTATGCCAGCCAGGCAACCTAGGTGAAATATACATATTCCTAGAAACTACCAAAACAGACTTGAGAAATAGAAAATCTGAACAGACCTATAATAAGCAAAAAAGATTTAAGTGCTAATCAAAAACATCCCCAAAGGAAAAACCCAGAACCAGATGACTTCAGTAGTGAATTGTGGCAAACCTTTAAAATATTAACACAAATAGGGGCTTGAGATATAGTGGATATAGGAGGACTATGAGCTCACCCTGTCCCACATTTGCAACTAGGTAACATCATCCAGACTGGCAGAACAAACTCCACAGCTAACTACAGAGAAGAAGCTACATCTGAAGGGTTAGGAAGGTCAGAAAGATGGAGTAAGAGTGCCTACAGAAGAAAGGGAGCTGTGTGTGAGGAAAGGACAGAGAAATGAGCACTTGCATCAGGGAGCTCACACTAGGAAGACTGATCCCTGTAGCCTTTGGCTTTAGCAGAGAGCCTGAATTCCATGAGTCTGTAAAAACCAGTGGGCCCTGGAACCTGGAGCTTTGGAGGTCACCTGACTCAGCAATGGGTGCACTCAGAAAACACGTGATACCTGGGTTGCCACCCTTAAAGAGACAGGCAACATAAAAATGGCAGTTAATATAACCGTCCCAGGATAAATGGGAGACAAATCTGTTCATACTGATTTCGGAGCACATTGGGGGACCTCTCCAAAAAGCAAGGAGCTGGTAGGTGTCATTATCTTCCCCCATCCTCCAGCATAAGCACAGAAATATCTGCAGAAGGCAGGACTGCACCGAAACTTGCTACCTAACCCCCTGACAGTGTGCCCCCTAAGAGTTCTGAGGACTCATTCACACCAAATCTATTGACCTTGGCCCTGGGCTCAGGGCAAATTTGGTTAAAGCCTAGCAAGTGCCCTGCACAGCTGCTGGGTGCACAGCTGCCACTGAGCACCACACACATCCACCACACCTGGCTTAGCTGTATGCCCCCAGACACCCTTGTGTCTTACCCAGCTACACACTCCTGGCTGCCATCATGCACTATGCCCAGCCAGGCACCCACAGATGCCCTTGCACAATGCACCAAGTCACCTACCCCCAGCCACACTTTTGTGATTTGCCCAGCCACCACACTGAGCCAAAACACCACACCATGCCCAGCTGCATGCCCCAGCCACTGCTGTGCACTGCCCCCAGACATACACAACTGTCGATCCCAGCATGAATCCCTAGGCACTGTAGTACCTCAAAGGATCTAGCATAGGATTAATGGCCCAGCACACATCTTGTAACACTGCCATCTTACTTCCACATTCCCTGGTCGGCTTACCCTCCCCCCTCCAGAGCTGGCCTGCCTGGATCCCATGAATACTACAGAGAGCAAGCACAGTCCACAGCAGACACAGAATCAGTGCCAAAAACTGCACTGAAAGGAAAAGCGGCATAGACACAAAAATAGGACATAAGCAACACACATAGGATACTTTCCTGAAGTGCCAGATTCTGGTGAACAGAGGGTATTCCGGAACTACTTCTTCAAAGTTGCTACTTTCAAGAACAGAAGACACAAGTGACTTTAATACACTGAAATAGATACAATAGGGCAACAAAACAAGAAAATAGAGAAATTTATCCCAAATTAAAGAACAGACAATGCCAGAGCCAGAGGTCTAAGTGAACTAAATATAAGTAAAATGCCTCATAAAGGATTTAAAGCAATGATCATAAGGATACTTGCCGTACTTGAGAAAACAGTGGAAAACATGAGAGAGACCCACCACAGAGAAAAGGAATAACGTGGGAGAGATAAAGAGATCAATAAATGAAATTAAAAAAAAAAAACACACTTGATGGAATGGACCGTAGATTGGAAGAAGCAGAGGAAGGAATCAGTGACCTAGTAGACAGTAATGGAAAGTAATCAAGCCAAAATAAAAGAGAGAGAAAAGAAAAATGCAAAATGAGAATATACAGAGAATTCAGTGACTCCATCAAAGGTAAAAATATTTGTATTATAGGAGTTCCAGAAGAAAAAGAGAGAGAAAATGAGGAAGATTATTTATTTGAAGAAATAATATCTGAAAACTTCTGTAATCTTGGGAAGGAAAAAGATACCCAGATCCAGGAGGCACAGAAAACCCCAACAGAGTCAACAAAAGCAAATCGACACCAAGACATATGATAGTTACATTTGAAAATATAGTAATAAAGAAAAAATCTTAGGGACACCTGAGTGGCTTAGTTGGTTAAGCAGCTGCCTTCAGCTCAGGTAATGATCCTAGGGTCCTAGGACTGAGTTCTACATCAGGCTCCCTGCTCAGTGGGGAGACTGCTTCTCCCCCCTCTCTCTGTCGCTGCTCCCTCAGCTTGTGTGCTTTCTCTCTCTCTCTCTGCCAAATAAATACATAAAATCTTAAAAAAACAAGAAAAGAAAAAAATCAAAAAAAAAAAGAAAAGAAAAAAAAGCAACAAGACAAAGAAGTCAGCAGCTCACAAGAGAAAGCCCATAAGGCTAGCAGGAAATTTTTCTACAGAAACTTGGCAAGTCAGAAGAAAGAAGCATGATAGATTCAAAGTGATGAATGGGAAAAATCTCCAGCCAAGAATATATACCCAGCAAGACTATCATTAAGAATAGAAGGGAAGGGTTGCCTTGGTGGTGGCTCAGTCATTAAGAGTCTGCCTTCCCCTCAGGTCATGATCCCAGGGTCTTGGGATCGAGCCCCACATTGGGCTCTCTGCTCAGTGGGGAGCCTGCTTCGCCCCTTCTCTCTGCCTGCCTCTCTGCCTATTTTTGATCTCTGTCTGTCAAATAAATAAAATCTTATTTAAAAAAAGTGTTTCCCTGACAAAAACAAAAGGGGCTTGTGACAACTAAACCAGCCCTGCAGGAAATATTAAAGGGGACTCTTTGAATGATAAAGAGAGACCAAAAGTGAAAGTATAAATGTAGGAAAAACATAAAAGTGGTAAAAATGAATATTTCTATAAAAATCAGTCAAGTAACTGACAAGAAAAAGTTATAAAATATAATACCATATACCTAAATGTGGGGAGGAGAGGAAAAAAGAATGGGTTCAAAGTTAAATGACCATCAACTAAGTATAGACTGCTATTTGCAGAAGATATTATATCCAAACCTAATGGTAACCATTTATCTAAAACCATTAGTAAATGTAAAAGGAACAAAGAGAAAGAAATCCAAGTATATTATGAAAGAAAATCAACACAACATGAAAGAGAAAGGGAAGGATCAGAGGAAATCTTCAGAAACAACCACAGAACAAGTAATGAAATAGCAATAAATACATATCTATCAATAATTACTCTGAATGTCAATGGACTAAATGTTCCAGTGAGAAGATATAGGGTGACAGAGTTTGGATTTAAAAAAAAAAAAAACAAAACAAGACCTATCTATATGCTGCATATAAGAGACCTTTTAGATCTAAAGACACCTGCAGATGAAAAGTGAAAGGATGGAGAAACATGTAACATGCAAATGGATGTCAAAAGAAAGCCAGAATACCAATACTTATATCAAACTAGACTTTAAAACAAATACTGTTACAAAGAGACAAAAATAATAAAGGGGTATCAATGAAACTAGAAGCTGATTGATTCTTTTTGAAAGAATCAATAAGATCGATAAACTATTGGCCACACTAATCCAAAAGTAAAGAGAGAAAGCTCAAATTCATAAAATTATGAATGAAAAGGGAGAGATCACAATGAACACCAAGGAAGTAGAAACAATCATCAGAAGTTATTATCAATAGTTATATGCCAATAAGCTAAGCAACCTAGATCAAATGGATGCATTACTGGAAAACTATAAAATACCAACATTGAACCAGGAAGAAATCGACAACCTGAATAGACCGATATCTAATAACGAGATTGAAGCAGAGATCAAAAACCTCCCAAAAAACAAGAGCCCAGGACCTGACTGATTCCCTGGGGAATTCTACCAAACTTTCAAAGAAGAAATAACACCTATTCTCCTGAGGCTGTTTCAAAAAATTGAAGCAGAAGGAAAACTTCCTGACTCTTTCTATGAAGCCAGCATTACCCTGATCCCCAAACCAGGCAAAGACCCTACCAAAAAGGAGAATTTCAGACCAAGATCACTGATGAATATGGATACTAAAATTCTCAAACAAGATCCTAGCAAACAGGATCCAACAGTACATTAAAAAGATTATCCACCATGACCAGGTGGGATTCATCCCTGGGTTACAAGGATGGTTCAACATTTGCAAATCAATCAATGTGATAGAACAAATTAATAAGAGAAGAGAGAAGAACCACATGGTCCTCTCAATTGATGCAGAAAAAGCATTTGACAAAATCCAGCATCCGTTCCTGATTAAAACGCTTCAAAGGTTAGGGATAGAGGGAACATTCCTGAACTTCATCAAATCTATCTATGAAAGACCCACAGCAAATATCATCCTCAATGGGAAAAAGCTTGCAGCCTTCCCGTTGAGATCAGGAACACGACAAGGATGCCCACTCTCACCATCTTGTTCAACATAGTATTAGAAGTCCTAGAAACAACAATCAGACAACAAAGAGAAATAAAATGTATCCAAATTGGTAATGAAGAAGTCAAACTCTCTCTTTTCACAGATGACATGATTCTTTATATGGAAAACCCAAAAGACTCCACCCCCAAACTACTAGAATTCATACAGCAATTCAGCAACGTGGCAGGATACAAAGTCAATGTGCAGAAATCAGTGGCTTTCTTATACACTAACAATGAAAATACAGAAAGGGAAATTAGAGAATTGATTCCATTTACTATAGCACCAAGAACCATAAGATACCTGGGAATGAACCTAACCAAAGAGGTAAAGGATCTGTACTTGAGGAACTACAGAACACTCATGAAAGAAATTGAAGAAGACACAAAAAGATGGAAGACCTAGGAAGATGTTGCTGCAGCTGAGGTCAAAGAGGTTGCTGCCTGTGTTCTCCTCAAGGATTTTGATGGATTCCTTTCTCACATTGAGGTCCTTCATCCATTTTGAGTCTATTTTTGTGTGTGGTGTAAGGAAATGGTCCAAATGAAATCTTGCCCTTTGCGACAACATGGATGGAACTAGAGCATATCATGCTTGGTGAAATAAGTCAAGCAGAGAAAGACAACTATCATATGATCTCCCTGATATGAGGAAGTGGTGATGCAACATGGGGGCTTAAGTGGGTAGGAGAAGAATGAATGAAACAAGATGGGGTTGGGAGGGAGACAAACCATAAGTGACTCTTAATCTCACAAAACAAACTGAGGGTTGCTGGGGGGAGGGGGGTTAGGAGAAGGGGGGTGGGGTTATGGACATTGGGGAGGGTATGTGCTTTGGTGAGTGCTGTGAAGTGTGTAAATCTGGCGATTCACAGACCTATACCCCTGGGGATAAAAATATATGTTTATAAAAAATTAAAAAAGTATTAAAAAATTTTAAAAAAAGATGGAAGACCATTCCATGCTCTTGGATCAGAAGAATAAACATTGTTAAAATGTCTATATTGCCTAGAGCAATCTATATTTTTAATGCTATTCTGATAAAAATTCCACCGGTATTCTTCAAAGAGCTACGGCAAATAATCCAAAAATTTTTATGGAATCAGAAGAGACCCCGAATCGCTAAGGAAATGTTGAAAAACAAAAATAAAATGGGGGCATCACATTACCTGATTTCAAGCTTTACCACAAAGCTGTGATCACCAAGACAGCATGGTACTGGCATAAAAACAGACACATAGAACAGTGGAACAGAGTAGAGAGCCCAGATATGGACCCTCAACTCTATGGTCAAATAATCTTTGACAGAACAGGAAAAAATATACAGTGGAAAAAAGACAGTCTCTTCAATAAATGGTGCTGGGAAAACTGGACAGCTATAAGTAGAAGAATGAAACTCGACCATTCTCTTACACCGTACACAAAGATCAACTCAAAATGGATAAAAGACCTCAACGTGAGACAGGAATCCATCAGAATCCTAGAGGAGAACATAGGCAGTAATCTCTTCGATATCAGCCACAGCAACTTCTTTCAAGATATGTCTCCAAAGGCAAAGGAAACAAAAGCGAAAATGATCTTTTGGGACTTCATCAAAATCAAAATCTTCTGCACAGCAAAGGAAACAGTCAAGAAAACAAAGAGGCAACCCATGGAATGGGAGAAGATATTTGCAAATGACAGTACAGACAAAAGGCTGATATCCAGGATCTCTAATGAACTCCTGAAACTCAACACACACAAAACAGACAATCATATCAAAAAATGGGCAGAAGATAGGAACAGACACTTCTCCAATGAAGACATACAAATGGCTATCAGACACATGAAAAAATGTTCATCATCACTAGCCATCAGGGAGATTCAAATTAAAACCACATTGAAATATCACCTTACACCAGTTAGAATGGCCAAATTATCAAGATAGGAAACAACATGTTTTGGAGGGAATGTGGAGAAAGGGGAACCCTCTTACACTGTTGGTGGGAATGCAAGTTGGTGCAGTCTCTTTGGAGAACAGTGTGGAGATTCCTCAAGAAATTAAAAATAGAGCTTCCCTATGATCCTGCAATTGTTCTACTAGGTATTTACCCCAAAGATACAGATGTCGTGAAAAGAAGGGCCATCTGTACCCCAATGTTTATAGCAGCAATGGCCACGGTAGCAAAACTATGGAAAGAACCAAGATGCCCTTCAATGGACGAATGGATAAGGAAGATGTGGTCCATATACACTATGGAGTATTATGCCTCCACCAGAAAGGATGAATACCCAACTTTTGTATCAACCTGGATGGGACTGGAAGAGATTATGCTGAGTGAAATAAGTCAAGCAGAGAGAGTCAATTATCATATGGTTTCACTTATTTGTGGAGCATAACAAATAACATGGAGGACAAGGGGAGATGGAGAGGACAAGGGAGTTGATGGAAATTGGAAGGGGAGGTGAACCATGAGAGACTATGGACTCTGAAAAACAATCTGAGGGTTTTGAAGGGGCAGGAGGTGGGAGGTTGGGGGAACCAGGTGGTGGATATTATAGAGGGCACGGATTGCATGGAGCACTGGGTGTGGTGCAAAAACAATGAATACTGTTACGATGAAAAGAAATAAAACAAACAAACAAACAAACAAAAAACAAAAAGAAGAAGCCTAGCATAGTTTCCAGTAAACAGTAGGAGCTCATAGACTGTAAACAGTCATTTCTTCCCTTTTCTTTTCTCCTTTTTTTGGTATGTTGACTATGACTATCTGCTTAGAAATGGGGAGGTTGTTTATGCCCCAATATACATGTTAATATCTGACATTTTTCTCTCCCTTTTGAGAAAATGTGTTCCATCTTTTTGAAAATTCATTAGTTGAGGTAAAGTTTCTAGGCTTTCCCATATGAAACATCCTCTACCCTGATCCTTTTTCCTTCCAGTTTTATTGAGAAATAATTGACATATATCACTATATAAATTTAAGGCATGTAACATGACAGTTTGATTTTTATATATTGTGAAATGATTACCATGATAGGTTCAGCTAACACCCATCTTCATATATATATACAATAAAAAGAAAAGGAAAAAGGAAAAAAGTCTCCTTGTGAAGAGAACTCTTAGGATTTACTCTCCTAACAACTTTCCTATATCTCACACAGCAGTGTTAACTATAGTCATCATGTTGTACATTACATCCCTAATACTTATTTATCTTATAACTGGAAGTTTGGACCTTTTGACCCTTTCTTCCTATTCCTCCTTATCTACTCCTACGTCTGGTAACCACAAATTTGATCTCTTTTTTCTGTAAGTTTTTTTTAACCTTTTTTTTTTTTTTAGATTCCATGTGTAAGTGAGATCATACAATATTTGTTTTTCTCTGATTTATTTTACTTAGCATAATGCCTTCAAGATTCACCCACATTGTCTCAAATGGTAGGATATTCTCATTTTTTATGGTTGAAAATAGTATTTCATTATACACATACATACATACATACATACATACCACAACTTTTTTTTAAAAAAAGGTTTTATTTATTTATTTGACACACAGAGAGAGAGATCACAAGTAGGCATAGAGGCAGGCGGGGTGGGGGGGGGAAGCAGGCTCCCAGCTGAGCAGAGAGCCTGATGTGGGGCTCAATCCCAGGACCCTGAGATCATGACCTGAGCGAAAGGCAGAGGCTTAATCCACTGAGCCACCCAGGCACCCCATACCACAACTTTTTTATTCATTCACCTATTAATGGTTGTTTCTAAGTTTTGGATATTGTAAATAATGCTCCTATGAACATGGGAGTACAGATATCTTTTCAAGTTAGTGTTTTCATTTCCTTTGGATATATTCCCAGAAGTGGAATTATTGGATCATATGGTAGTTCTGTTTTTAATTTTTTTGAGTATCCTCCATATTGTTTTCCATGGTGACTGCACCAATTTACATTCCCACCAACAGTAGATAAACATTCTCTTTTCTCCACATCCTTGTCAGAATTTCTTATCTCTTGTCTTTTTTATGATAGCCATTCTAACAAGTGTAAGAAGATACCTTCTTGTGGTTTTAATTTTGATTTCCCTAAGGTATTCCTATGCCAAGATAATAAAAGAAGGAATTGGATGTGTATTTCTATCCAAGGAGAGATGCTCAATGGAAAACACCACTTTTTTTCTTTTTAAAGATTTATTTATTTAAGAGAGAGAGAGAGAGTGGGGAGGGGCAGAGAGATAATCTTAAGCAGACTCCCCACTGAGTACAGATCACGATGAGGGGCTAGTGCTCATGGCCCCGAGATGGTGGCCTGAGCCAAAATCAAGAGTCAGGTGCTTAACAGACTGAACCACCCAGGTGCTCCTTCCACTTTTCTTAATTCTCAGATGATCATTGAAGAAAACTTGGGAAGTATATAAAACTGAATTTCATCTTAACTAGCAGGCAAGTGGTCTTGAACAATCAGAAGATTCCATGTAAGTGCACCTTGCAGAGGGCCAATAATTACATAATTACACAAGTTTGTTTATTCCAATGTCCTACATGTCCCTACATTCAGAAGTACTTGAGGGGACATCTCCTTACATCCAGAATTGCTTGAGGAGGGGATTCAGTTTGTGCGGAATTTCTACAGATTCCACCCTCACCCTTTTGCCACAAGAACTAAGAAGTGGACTGGGACCAGGGTTGTAAGTATCTCCAGCAGGCATTTGTAGAATGAAGGTAACTGTAAGCAGAAACACCCTGTGCTTTCTAGAACTACAATAAAAAAACACGGCTTACCAGTAATTTGAGTGTGGCTAACATAAAGCATCTGCTTTATTTTCCAACCAGAAACCTCAGCTTCTAATAAATTATGCAGCTACACAAACTGTAGCCACAGAGACAGATAATCCTAAAGCAAAGGGCATCCAGGACTCCACAGGCTCCCTGAAATACACAATTCAGTATCTAGATTCTCTTTAGAAATGTGGCAAGGTAGGATTCTACATGTAAATTATAGCTAAGCCTTATAAAATGCTTAGTATTGGGGGCATTGCTCTAAGCATGGTATATATATTAACACAAGTAACCTCACAGAAAAATTTTGGGGGATATTATTGCTTTTTCCCCTATTTCATGGATGAGGAAACTGAGGTAAAGGGAGATTAAGTGATTTGCTCAGGGTCACACTGCCACTAAAGTGGCAGTAATGAAATTTGAACAAAGACATATCTGATTGCCAAGACAATGCTCATAATCAATCTTCTCTGGTCTATAACATTTTGTTTTTCTTAGGTCATTCTGTTTCCCAGATGTACACGGCTTAAAAAAAAATGACAGTATTAAGAGTGGACTAGCAAGGTCAATCTCAATGTCAGAAGAATGCTCTCTGTAATGACTAAGATATAATAAAATTAATTTCTCTTGGTTTTTATTCCAGGCTTCAATAATACAGATGTAGCTTGTCTTAATATTTGCAGTTTTACAGCTTAGGGTTCATGAAGATTGTTTGGGGATCTATTCTCAATTGGATGGTCTTATGAAGTCAATATTGTCTAAGTATCCAAAGACCAACATAGGGTTAGTCATGCTGATTTACAGCTTCCTACCATTCTCAATGGGGACTGAGAGGAATATTTCCTTTGAGGCCAACTATAGGATTTCAAGAAGAAAACACTTGGCCATAGAGAGTGAGAAGTATAATGTAGTCTCAATAGTTTCAATAGTTTCTCAATAGTCTCAATAGTTTCTTATTGGAGAGCCCTAAGGGAATTCTGCTTATATCTGCCATCTAAAGGCCAATGCTCATTCATTTAATCACTGGACACATATCTATTGTGTGCCTACTGTGTGAAGGCATTAAGGATATAGTGGGGAAAAAGACAAACCTCTGCTCTTGGGGATTTGCTTACTTCATGTTCAGCATGTCTTTGAGTACTACTCTGCTTAGATTTGAGGTTGTTGATCATTGAAAGTGATCACTTCTTCCTCAGTGTATCACTTTCAAAATTGCCTCAGTTTTCCCCCAAGTAAAACAAAGGTGGGATTGGGTTTCCAAGAAAAGCTGCCCCTGAACTAGAGCTTAGTGTGCAGGAAGTTTATTGGAGATGCTCTCAGAATTGACAACTGTGGGGTGAAGGAAAGAAGCAGGATTGGGCAAAGAGAGAAGCTGCATTCCAATACAGCCTCAACAAAGGTCTGGGTAACCCCGTAAGGGAACTCCAAAATTAGAATGACCCTCCTGAATTGGTACCAGGTGTTAGGGTTGTTTTTTTGCCCCATCACATAAAGCAGTCATTAAATACAGGCAGTCTTGGGAATGCAGCTTTGGGCAAGTGAGCTCTCTCCAGTGAATGGCAATTCCCAACAAGCTATCTTCACGTAGCACTTTCAGCAGCTAGGGAAATAATTCCTTTAGCCCTGAAGGAGTATTTGGACTGTGTATTACAGCATCTCCTATAGAAGGACTGGACTCTGATAGATGAGGCCCTGTCCAGCTCTCCTATCCTATGGGCCTATGACTTTAGGGAACTGGTAAAGTCATTGCTGCCCGCTCTATCAACCAGACATCCTCAGTGTAGTTATACACCTTTAGTGCCACTGCCCTGGAATGCCATTTTCGACATGGGTACCTGCTGCTTCCAATATCTGAAAAGCCTTGACTGACAGGTCCAACTAATCTGTCATTCTGCCTGCTTGTACCCAGTAGGCTCTACGGGATCTCCCAGCCCAGGAACTTTTGGAATAGGTGTCAGTGCCTCAAGTTCCATCACAGACCTTTGTAGACCTAATCTGGGTAAAGCTACACTTCGCCTCATCTTGGTTAGCAGGACTTTGCAAGTATTCTAGAGAGCTGATCCTATCCCCTGCATTATATTAATTAAAGCATCCTGATTTATGAGAGCACTGTAAGCAAAGGGATTGTAGTGTCGCTGGGATACAAGATTTTATAACTTTGTGCTGCCACCTGGTGGCCATCTTGCTGATGTACAAACTAGAACCTAGGGATTTGATTAATAGAACACCTGGAAAAAGGCATCTTTAATGTAGGCTTTATTTTTCCCTTTGGAAAAAACAATTCAAAGTTTTGGCTTAGGTTATCTTGAAATGAATGATTCCTGCCTTGGAAAGTCTTCTTTCAGTCTTTCAAGCTCCCGCTCAGATGTTTTCTAAGTTTTTCTAAGAAGCCTAGCTGACCAACCCAGCAGTCAGCCCCACCCTTCTCTGAGGTGTTCTGGAACAGTGTATATGTCCCTCCAGCCATAGCCTGGATTGTGCTTAGGCTAATTACTTAATTTAAGCCTTATAAAAATCCTGTGAGCTAAGTATTATTATTATCATCGTTCCTCTTTTAGAGTCAAAGAAATTGATACACAGCAGAGTGAGGTATTTGCTTGTGAAGGAGTAGGATTCAAACCTAGGTATGGAGGTTCCAGAGGTCATGACCTCACTAGGTTTCCTACCACTACTCACCAAGACCATTGCTACTGGTCTAAAGCTCCTTACCCTGGTTACTTTCTTCAGTTACTTTTGTTAAGTCTACATTTTATAGCTATATAAACAATTAGTGAGGGTCCCAAGTTATTTTTTTTTTTTTAGATTTTATTTACTTATTTGACACACAGAGAGAGAGACCGCAAGGGAACACAAGCAAGGGAAGTGGGAGAGGGAGAAGCAGGCTTCCCGCTGAGCAGGAAGCCTGACACAGAGCTCAATCCTGGAACCCTGAGATCATGACCTGAGCCAAAGGCAGATGTTTAACCGATGAGCCACCCAGGCACCCCAAGGGCCCCGAAGTTCTATACCTTAAATAATGGCACAGATGATTTTGACCTGGCATTTTTTAAGTTAGGTGGGAGTGGCCATTTCTCAAAGCTCTAGAAAAGACTTCATAATGCTTTCAGAGAACAATTTATTTGAACTCTGCTATTTCTAGATGATACCACCAGGATGAAATAGTTACAAAATATAGCCAGGAAAAACTTTAAAAATGTACTGTATGGTGTCATTGCATGTAAACTAGTTATACTTGGGAGGATATCTGCTCCCAAAATGTTGTGGTTTTTTTTTTTCATTTTATAAGAGTCCAACAAGTTATCAGTGGATTAATTAATCCAGACAGAGTGTTAGATTCTTGGGCTTCAGAGATAAGCTGATACTGCCCTGGCCCTCAGGGGCATCATATAAATTTCTGTTTGTAACTAGCTGAAATAATGGAAACACAAAGCATCCAGACTGGCTTGAGAAAGTACAAGACTTCCTAGAAGAGGTAATGGTTGAGCCAAGTCTGGTGGCAAAGCAAGCATTTTGTCAGATTGACAAGGGCAAGGAAGAGGGAATTGTAAAAATAGGGGAGTGGATGTGCATATAATTGTAAGAAAACATGATATGCTTCTTTCATCTGGTATAGTCAGGGGACTATGAGTAGTTCAGGTTTTCTGGAATGAAGTATAAAGTGACAGGGCAGGAAGAATGTTAAGAAAATTACTAGATAGAATTGTGATATTTTAAAAGCAAATAAAAAAAGGTCAAAAGGAAAAAACTTTCATAATCCAGTTATAAAATAAGTAAGTCATGGGGATATACTATAAAAAAGAAAAAGAAAAAAATACACTTCTACTTAAACACTCCCAAGTACTTCCCACAAACTTAAAATAAAATCCAAATCCCTTACCAAGGTTTATAAACTTTGTATAATCCAGACCCTTTCTCCCTTTCTGACCTGATTTCTTGCCTGCTCCTCTTCTCATTCTGCTCCAGCCACACAGGCATCCCTGTCAGCCAACTAAATTCTTGAAACCCAGGGAACCTCCACCAATCTCTAGCAACCTCTCCATGTACTCACACGTTTCTTTGACCTTCAGTGTCTTCTTCCCCCGTACCCTCTTTCCTTTCTTGAAGCTCCTCTACATAGTGTTCATCCCTTGGCCACGAGTTACTAGTCTCCTCATTTTCTAGATCAAAACCCAACACACTCACAATTTCATTCTAGTTGTAAGTTTCAAGGATCATTTTAAGGAGAAGAGCAGTCTTAAAACAAAATGTTTTTACAGTAGTGAGCTTCTGTATTGAGTAGTGAGTCACCAGATATATTCAAACAGAAATTAAATGTCTACCTCAGGGAGTTGTGGAAGGGAATTATTCATTGGGTAGGATTGCATAGAGAACCTTAAGGTCCTTTCTACCTCTTAAGATTGTAGTCTAATAGCACACAAACACATACACACATATTTTCTTTTTTTATTTTTTTTTATTTATTTATTTGACAGAGAGAGATCACAAGTAGACGGAGAGAGAGACAGTCAGAGAGAGAGAGAGAGAGAGGGAAGCAGGCTCCCTGCTGAGCAGAGAGCCCGATGCGGGACTCGATCCCAGGACCCTGAGATCATGACCTGAGCTGAAGGCAGTGGCTTAACCCACTGAGCCACCCAGGTGCCCCCATACACACATATTTTCCATTTTACTAAAAGAACAAAGGCAGGTAGCCCATGATTAAGCAAAATATATAAAGACATAGATTTTTCAAATAAAGTGTGAGAGACTGTGGTTTATAAAAGAGATTGATCTGAGGTTACTTTATACAATCCCAAAATATGTAACTTAAAAGGATCTTGGTCCACCTTCCTTCCCAAGACAAGAATCGTCTTCAGTCAATTTTCTTTACACGGTTACATGTGCTTAGAATATTGCCTGGTACACAGTTGGGGCTAAAGAAGTGTTGAATGAATACATAACCAAAGGAACAACTGTGATTTATGTAAATTTTCAAGAAGACAGACATCGTTCCAAGTAAAGTTTAATTCTACAGTTTAAACTGGGGGGACTCAGTTGGTGAAATTACAGTTGAATTAAGATAATAATAGTGGGAGGTGCTTGTTTTGTTTAATTTAGATTTTGATTTTGATCATTCTTGGGAAGCAAAAAGGCAAAGAATATTTTCTGGTGACAATTATACACCTTTAAAAAATTTGGAAAACCAGTTAAATTCCTGAAAGAAGGTATTCTCCCATGTCTTTAAGGCATGTAATGTTCCAGAGAGATGTATAAGAAGAGGGGTATTCTCTCACAGTTCTCTTAATCAGGATATTATTGCCCTCCTTACACATTTGATGCATTCTTCTTACCCAATCCTAAGCTTCTGGTGCACTTCATATCCTGATGGGTGGACACAATGCCAGGCAAGGTAATTATAACTTTCAAGTGGCAAGCCCAGACAGTAAATGACAGATCTATTGGAGGAGAGTTAGATTATGAGGTTCACATCTACATCTTCAAACTCAACACCCTAGTGACCAAACTTCTCAAGAAGGGTAGGGCTCTAGGTTTATCAGGCAGCTTTTAGGGGCCCACGAAGACCCTTCTCTGTGGCCTGATATCCTGCCCCACCTATCCCTGTATCATAGAGACCAATGTCTCCAATACTAGGATTGGATCTTTATTTTCAATAGAGGCTCCTGTGGCACCTCCTTTTTAAATAAAGCAGACTGTAGCTAATGTCAGCTGCCTGGAAAAGAACACTAGCCTCCCATCAAATGAGCTATCTTCGTTGTCTGTCATGCTGCCTTGTCAAGTTCCAAATGCCACAGGCTAAGACAACTCTAGACAACTGCAAATAACATTGGTACCAAGAACAACAGGCCCTATTACTTTAGGAATTTGAATTCTAGATTTAATTCTAGAGACCTAGGGCCATGCTTAATATGAACCAAAGAAAAGTAGTCTCTTTACATTTTTAATGTTTTTATGAGTATAAATGTACTTTATGCATATTGCAATAAAGTATAAAAATATAAAAATTAAGAATTACACAGTCTAATTTCTTATATTAATTTGTATGTTCAATTTTTATGATATATGTGGTTTAAAACAATCATAACAGAATATCATAAAAATATTCATAACAGAATATACGGAAGAAGAGTGGGGGACCTTATTTCATCGGCTCCCTTGGATTTAAGCTAGATAACCATCAAATCATTCTGAACACCTATGAATTCAACCTGAGAAAGAAGAAAAGAATTGCTGAAATTTGACAAATAGAAAAGTGACCACTTTTTGCAAGGTAAAAGATGCAGAGAAGTGAAGCAGAGGGGATATATCAGAAGATAAATGATGGGGGAGGGAACCTCTGTAAGCCAGTGACTGGAAAGTGATATAACCCCAGACTGCAAAATAGGAACTTTTATGAGCCTGCTCCCATGAGAGACATCCCTGCCTGAAAGGTGCTCAAGTGGAAAAGTGGGGTAGAATTATAGGTGGGACAATGTGGACACTGGATCCCCATGGTCACAGAAAGAATGGGGGTGCCTGAGCTGGCAGAGTTCCCAAGCATTGGATCAGGAAAACTGGCTATGGTCAGTGAGCCCAGGAGTGTGCTCTCAGCTCAGTTTGCCATAAACCACAAACTGTGGTATGATCTGTTGACTGCTGTCCACGCAGGGGCCCTGCAAGGGGCAGAAACACAGCAAGCCACCTCCCTCCCCTAAGAGGATTCATACTGGTGTGCACCACGGGAATCTATAGTACACAAAAGTGAAGATTGCTTTTCCCTGAGGGTTTACTGAAGAGAGGGGGCCCCATCTTTCAGCTCAGGGGCTGGAGAGTGGGCATGACCATTTTTGCTTTCATCCTTTAAAAGCTCAGAAAGCCTTCAGGGAACAGAAGTCACATAGAACACCCCAAAACTTACACTGAGCACAGCCCCCTGGCAAAAGGTGGTGTAGCTCCACTTTGGCAAAGACACCTGGGAATCAACAAAGTAGGTCCAAACCTCAGAAGACTACCTGAAACACCAGGGGAATGACAGGTTTATGGAGTACACAGAACTGCAAAACTCCAGCACTAGGGGAAAATAGTATATAGAATTTGAGGTTTTTCCTCATGATTCCTTTATCTCTCAGTTTAAAATTTTCCTTTTCATTTTTCTTGTTTTCCTTTTCAACTAGTTTCTTATTTTAGCAACTCTGTTTTTAAGTCTTATTTTAACTTTCATTTTCACATTTATGTTATATAGATATATTCTTCATTTTCAGCTTCCTGTCACTGTGTGTGTGTGTGTGTGTATATATATATATATATATATATATATATATATATGTTTTGCTTTCTTTAAAATCTTTGGATGTAGGGTCTTCTAAGAAACAGTCCAAAATATACCCAAGGACCAAGTGGATCACCCTGCTTTGTCCACCTGGGAGATTATATTTTTTCTTTTTTCACTTTTTTTCTTTTTCTTTTCTCTTTTGGTTTCTGACCTCTTCAGATTTGCCTAGTGTGTTTTGCATGGTTGATATTTTTTTTATTGTTTCCTTGTTCATGTACTTTTCTCTGGGAAAAATGACTCAGAGGAGGAATTCACAACAAAAGAAAGAAACAAGACGTGTACTCCCTGTCATAGATCTAATCAATATGGATATAAGTAAAAAATCGATATGGATATAAGTAAAAAAGTCAGAGATGGAATTCAGGATAACAATTATAAAATTACTAGCTGGGGGGCGCCTGGGTGGCTCAGTGGGTTAAGCTGCTGCCTTCGGCTCAGGTCATGATCTCAGGGTCCTGGGATCGAGTCCCGCATCAGGCTCTCTGCTCAGCGGGGGGCCTGCTTCCTCCTCTCTCTCTCTGCCTGCCTCTCTGCCTACTTGTAATCTCTCTGTGTCAAATAAATAAATAAAATCTTTAAAAAAAATTACTAGCTGGGCTTGAAAAAAGCATAAATGACAGTGGAGAAACTCTTAGTGCAGAAATAAATCTAATCAGGCAGAAATTAAAAGTGTTTTAACTGAGATGCAGTCTAAAGTAGATGCTCTAATAGCTCTAACTTACGAGAAAGTAAGTGACAAAACAGCGAGGGTAAATGAGGCAGAAAAGACAGTAAGTGACAAAGAAGACAAAGAAGACAAAGAAAAAACAACTGATGGACCATGAGGAGAGGCTTCAAGACATCAAGGATGCCAGAAAACAAAACAATATTAGAAACGTTGGGGGTCCCAGAAAAAGAAGAAAGAGAAAGGGAGAGAAGGTATACTTGAGCAAATCAAATTGAGAACTTCTCTAATCTGGGAAAGGAAACAGGTATTCAAATCCAAGAGGTAAAGAGAATTCCCCTCTAAATCAATAAAAATAGATCAACAACCTGACATATAATAGTGAAGCTTGCAAATTTCAGAGATAAAGAGAAATTCCTGAAAGCAGCTCAAGACAAGAGCTCCTTAACCTACAATGGTAGAAATACTAAAGCGCCAGCAGACCTATCCACAGAGACCTGGCAGGCTAGAAAGGGCTGGCATGATATAGTCAGAGCACTAAATGAGAAAAATATGCAGCCAAGAATACTTTACCCAGCAAGGCTGCCATTCAAAGTGGACAGAGAGATGAAGAGCTTCTAGAAAAAACAAAAACTAAAAGAATTTATGATCATTAAAGCATCCCTCCAAGAAATATTAAAGGGGATCCTGTAAGCAAAGAGAAATCCCAAGGGTAACATACACCAGAAAGAAAGAGAGACAGTCTACAGAAATAGGGCCTTTATAGGCAATACAATGGCACTAAATTCAAATGTTTCAAGACTTATTCTGAATTTAAATGGGCTAAATGCTCCAAACAAAAGACACAGGGTATCAAATTGGATAAAAATCTAAGACCCATCCATATGCTGTCAGAAAAGACTCATTTTAGACCTTCCTGAAAGGTGCACTAAAGACACCTCCAGATTTAAACTGAAGTGGTGGAGAACAACTTATCATGTTAGTGGACATCAAAAGAAAGCTGGAATAGCAATCCTCATACCAGAGAAATTAGATTTTAAAGGAAAGACTCGAGTAAGGGATGAAGAAGGACACTATATCATACTTACAGTGTCTATTCAACAAGAAGATTTAACAGTTATAAATATTTATGCTCCTAACTTGGGAGAAGCCAATTATACAAGTCAATTAATAATAAAATTTAAGAAACACATTGATAATAGTACAATAATAGTAGGGTACATTAACTCCCCACTCACAGCAATGGACAGATCATTTAAGTAAAGGATCAACAAGGAAACCAGTTGAATGACACATTGGACCAGATGGACTTCACAGATATTTTCAGAACATTCCCTCCTAAAGCAACAGAATACACATTCCTCTTGAGTGCATAAGGAACATTCTCCAGAATAGATCACATACTAGGTCACAAATCAGGTCTTCATCAGTAACAAAAGACTGGGATTAGTCTCCACATATTTTCAGATCATGATGGTTTGAAACTTGAACTCAATTACAAGAGGAAATTAAGAAGGAACTGAAATGCTTGGAAGTTAAAGAGCATCCTACTAAAGAATGAATGGCTCAACCAGGAAATCAAAGAAGAATTTAAAAAATTCATGGAAACATGAAAATGAAAACACAATTGTTCAATACCTTTGCAATACAGCAAGGTCAGTCATAAGAGGGAAGTACCTAGTAATATCAAAAATTCTCAAGAAATTAGAAAAGTCTCAAATACACAAGCTAAACTTACACCTAAAGGAGCTAGAGAAAGGACAGAAAATAAAGCCTAAACCAAGGAGGAGAAGAGAAATAATAAGATTAGAGTAGAAATAAATGCAATAGAAACCAAAAGAACAGTAGAACAAATCAATGAAACTAGAAGCCGGTTATTTGAAATAATTAATAAGATTGATAAACACCTAGCCAGACTTACCAAAAAGAAAAGATAAAGGACCCAAATTAATAAAATCATGAATTAAAGAGGAGAGATCATGGCCAACATTAAAGAAATACAAACAATTTTAAGAGCATATTATAAGCAACTATATGCCAACAAATTAGGCAATCTGGAAGAAATGGATTCATTCCTAGAGATGTATAAACTACCAAAACTAAACCAATAAGAAATAGAAACCTGAACAGACCCATAAACAGCAAGGAAATTGAATCAGTAATCAAATGTCTCTCCAAAAACAAGAGTCCAGGGCCAGATGGCTTCCAAGGGGAAGTCTACCAAACATTTAAAGAAGAACTAATACCTATTATTTTGAAGCTGTTTCAAAACAGAAAAGGAAGGAAAACTTCCAAACTTGTTCTCTGAGGCCAGCATTACCTTGATCCCAAAACCTGACAAAGAGCCCACCAAAAAGGAGAATTACAGACCAATATCCCTGAGAAACATGGATGCCAAAGTTCTCACCAAGATACTATCCAATAGTATTCAATAGTACATTAAAAGGATTATTCACCATGACCAAGTGGGATTTATTCTTGGGCTGCAAGGGTGGTTCAACAACCTCAGATCAATCGATGTGATACACTCCATTAATAAGACTGGAAGAGATTATGCCAAGTGAAATAAGTCAAGCAGAGAGAGTCAATTATCATATGGTTTCACTTATTTGTGGAGCATAACAAATAGCATGGAGGACAAGGGGCGTTAGAGAGGAGTAGGGAATTTGGGTAAATTGGAAGGGGAGGTGAACCATGAGAGACTATGGACTCTGAAAAACAGTCTGAGGGGTTTGAAGTGGCGGGGGGGTGGGAGGTTGGGGTACCAGGTGGTGGGTATTATAGAGGGCACGGCTTGCATGGAGCACTGGGTGTGGTGAAAAAATAATGAATACTGTTTTTCTGAAAATAAATAAATTGGAAAAAAAATAAAAATAAAAATAAAATAAAGCACAAGAACCATTTGTTCCTCTCAACAGATGCACAAAAAGTATTATATAAAATAAAATACAGCACCCTTTCTTGAAAAAACACTCTACAGTGTAGGGATAGAGGGAACATATATCAATACCATAAAAGTCATCTATGAAAAGCCCACAGTTAATATCATCCTCACTGGGGAAAAACTGAGAGCTTTTCCTCCAAGGACAGGAACACAACAGGGATGACCACTCTCACTGCTGTTGTTCAACCTAGTACTAGAAGGCCTAGCCTCAGCAATCAGACAACAAGAAAGAAATAAAAGGCATTCGAATTGGCAAAGAAGAAGTCAAACTCTCACTCTTTGCAGATGACATGATACTGTATCTAGAAAACCCAAAAGACTCCACTCCAAAATTTCTAGAACGCATACAGCAATTTAGTAATGTGGTAGGGTATAAAATCAATGCAAATAAATCAGTTGTATTTCTATACACTCACAAAGAGATGGAAGAAGGAGAAATTAAGGAATTGATCCCATTTACAATTGCACCAAAACCCATAAGATTCCTAGGAATACCTTAGCTAAAAAGGTAAAGGATCTGTGCTCTAAAAACTACAGGACACTTATTAAGAAATTGAGAAAGACATAAATAAATGGAAAAACATTTCATTCTCCTGGATTGAAAGAATAAATATTGTTTAAAATGTGTATGTTATCCAGAACAATCTACACATTCAATGCAAATCCTATCAAAATACCATCAACATTTTCCATTGAGTCAGAACAAATAATCCTAAAATTTTCATGGAATCATAAAAGACCCCAAATGGACAAAGGAATGTTGAAAACAAAAACCAAAGCTGGAAACATCATAATGTTGAACTTCAAGTTCTATTACAAAGCTATAATCATCAAGACAGTATGGTTCTGGCACAAAAACAAACACTTAGATCAGTGGAACAGAATAGAAAACCCAAAAATGAACCCTTACCTCTATGGTCAACTAGTCTTCAAAAAGGCAGGAAAGAATATCCAATGGAAAAAGGACAATCTCTTCAAAAAAATGGTGCTTGTAAAATGGGAGAGCCACACATAGAAGAATGAAACTGGACCATTTTCTTACACCATACACAAAGATAAACTCAAACTGGATAAAGGACATAATTGTGAGACAGGAATTCATCAAAGTCCTGGAGGAGAACACAGGCAGAAACCTCTTTGAGCTTGGCTACAGCAACTTCTTACTAGACACATCTCTGGAGGCAAGGGAAACAAAGGCAAAAATGAACTATTGGACTATTGGTCTATTGAACTATTGGAAGTGGCGGGGGGGTGGGAGGTTGGGGTACCAGGTGGTGGGTATTATAGAGGGCACAGCTTGCATGGAGCACTGGGTGTGGTGAAAAAATAATGAATAATGTTTTTCTGAAAATAAATAAATTGGAAAAAAAATAAAATTTAAAAAAATGAACTATTGGGACTTCATCAAGATAAAAAGCTCCTGCACATCAAAGGAAACAGTTAATAAAATTAAAAGACAACCTGTGGAATGGGAGAAGATATTTGCAAATGATAAAGGGTTAGTATCCAAGATCCATAAAGAACTTATCAAACTCAACACCCAAGAAACAAAACAATCCATATAAGAAACGGGCAGAAGACAACAGACATTTCTCCAAAAAAGGCATACAAATGGCCAACAGACACATTAAAAAATGTCTCACATCACTTGGCATCAGGGAAATACAAATCACAACCACAATGAGATACTTCCACACACCAGTCAGAATGGCTAAAATTAACAAGTCAGGAAACAACAGATGTGGGCGAGGATGCGAAGAAAGGGGGAACCCTCTTACACTTTTGGTGGGAATGCAAGCTGATGCAGTCACTCTGAAAAACAGTATGAAGGTTCCTCAAAAAGCTGAAAATAGAGCTACCATATATGATCCAACAATTGCACTACTGGGTATTAACCCCAAATATACAGATGTAGTGAAATGAAGGGGCACCTTCACCCCAATGTTCATAGGAGCAATGTTCAATGTTCACAATAAGCAAACTGGAAAGATCCAAGATGTTCATTGGCAGATGAATGGATAAAGAAGATGTGAGATAGAGAAAAGATCCTCCTGTGGGGAGGAGACAAGATGGCGGAGAAGTAGGAGTCACTGTTTCAACGAGTCACCTAAAGTGAGCTGATTACCTACCAAAGAACTCTGATCACCCATGAAATCAGCCTGAGATTAGAATTATACACTTCGGGATCTCTACAGGAGCAGAAGGTGCCAGAGGACAGGTAAAGCAGAGTGGGAACATTAGACTGATATCGGAAGATAAACAAAAGGGGGGAGGGAGCCACCAGAAGCGACCCATTAGAAAGTAATACCCCAATATGAGAGTGCACTGTGATTGGGGACCAGCATTAACTTGGAGTCTGCCTGAAAAAACTCAAAAAGAGCAAAAGATCTTAAGGGGAAATTGGTGGAATTGCACAGTTAGGGACAGGGACTTAAGCCCATGGACCCAGGATGGCCACCGCTGGCACAGAACCAGAGAGCACAGCGAAGAAACCAGGTCTTGGTTCCTGGGCCGCTAGTGTGCCTGAGAGCGTCTAGGTGGTGGTACCCATGAGGGAGTCTAGTGTGTATGCCAGCACTCTCTAGAACCACAGCCTTTCGTACTCTACAGGTGCACTGCGCAACCAGGTTCTGAGTCTCCTCCACACCCTGTGCAACCAGGTTCTGAGTCTCGCTCCACACATGGAGAGAAGTCCCTGCTACCCATCACTCATTAGGACCGGGAGATTCTGAACACTCCCAATCAAGAGACTGGGCCCTCTCCATCAGAGCTATTGGATATGGACATAAACAGTATGTCGGAAAGGGAATTCAGGCTAGCAATTATCCAGGCAATAGCTAGGTTGGAGAAAGCCTTTGATGACAAAATGTAATTGATTAGGGCAGAAGTGAAAGCCAGCAGGGATGATGATCAGAATGCTCTCAATGAGTTCCAATCTAATCTAAATTCTCTAAAAGCTAGGGTAACTGAGGTAGAAGATAGAATTAGTGATCTGGAGGGCAAACTGATAGAGAAAAGTGATCAGGGGGAAGCCTGGAACAAACAGCTTAGAGGCCATGAAAACAGAATTAGGGAAATAAATGACACCATGAAACGTTCCAATGTCAGAATTATTGGAATCCCTGAGGGGAAGGAGAAAGAAAGAAGACTAGAGGATATAGTTGAACAAATTCTCCATGAAATTTTTCCCACTCTGGTGAATGGAACCAGCGTTTGTGTAGTAGAGGCAGAAAGGTTTCCCCCAAGATCATAGAATCTAGAAAGACCTCGAGACACCTCACTGTGAAAATGATGAATCAAAATTTTAGACAGGAGCTCTTGAAAGCAGCTAGGGGGAAGAGATTCCTTACATACAGAGGAAAGCCCATCAGAGTAATGTCAGACATGTCCACAGAAACCTGGCAAGCCAGAAAGGGCTGTCAAGATGTCTTCAGGGCACTAAATGAGAAGAATATGCAGCTAAGAATACTTTATCCAGCAAGACGGATATTCAAAATGGATGGAGATATAAAGAGCTTCCAAGACTGGCAAGGTTTAAAAGAGTATGTGGCCACCAAGCCGGCACTGCAAGAAATATTAACGGGGGTTCTATGAAAGAGGAAAAAACCCAAGAATATAATTGAACAGAAATATATGAAGACAATCTATAGAAACAAAGACTTCATAAGTAACACAATGTCAATAAAAACGTATCTCTCAATAATCACTCTCAACGTGAATGGCCTAAATGCACCCATAAAACAGCACAGGGTTAAAGACTGCATAAAACGACAGAGCCCATCCATATGTTGTCTACAAAAGACCCATTTTGAACCTAAGGATACATCTGGACTGAAAGTGAAGGGATGGAGAAGCATCTTCCATGCCAATGGACCTCAAAAGAAGGCCAGGGGAGTGAGTCTCATATCAGATAAATTAGATTTTAAGCTAAAGACTGTAGTCAGAGATACAGAAGGACACTACATAATTCTTAAAGGGACTATCCACCAAGAAGACCTAACAATTGTAAATATTTATGGCCCAATATGGGAGCAGCCAATTACATAAGAAAACTATTAATCAAGATAAAGAGTCATATTGATATGAATACATTAATAGTAGGAGACCTTAACACACCACTCTCAGTAATAGACAGATCATCCAAGGAGAAAATCAATAAAGAAACAAGAGCATTGAATGACACATTGGACCAGATGGACCTCATAGATATATACAGAACATTCCACCCTAAAACCACAGAATACTCATTGTTCTCAAGTGCACATGGAACCTTCTCCAGAATAGACCACATACTGGGTCACAAATCAGGACTCAACTGATACCAAAAGACTGAGATAATTCCCTGCATATTCTCAGATCACAATGCTTTGAAACTGGATCTCAATCACAAGGAAAAGTTCAGAAGGAACTCAAACACCTGGAAGCTAAAGACCACCTTGCTTAAGAAAAATCCAGAACACACCAGCTGTCTCTACACCTTAAAGAACTGGAGAATCAACAACAAATCAAACCAACTCCACACATAAGAAGGGAAATCATCAAGATTAGAACTGAGATCAATGAGGGAGAAACCAGAGATACAGTAGAACGTATCAATGAAACTAGAAGCTGGTTTTTTGAAAGAATCAATAAGATCGATAAGCCACTGGCTACACTAATCCAAAAGAAAAGAGAGAAATCCCAAATTCATAAAATTATGAATGAAAAGGGAGAGATCACAGCTAACACCTAGGAAGTAGAAACAATAATCAGAAGTTATTACCAACAGTTATATGCCAATAAGCTTAGCAACCTAGATGAAATGGATGCATTCCTGGAAAAATATAAACTACCAACATTGAACCAGGAAGAAATCGACAACCTGAATAGACCGATATCTAATAACGAGATTGAATCAGTGATCAAAAACCTCCCAAAAAACAAGAGCCCAGGACCTGATGGATTCCCTGGGAAATTCTACCAAACCTTCAAAGAAGATATAACACCTATTCTCCTGAAGCTGTTTCAAAAAATTGAAGCAGAAGGAAAACTTCCAGACTCTTTCTATGAAGCCAGCATTACCCTGATCCCCAAACCAGGCAAGGACCCTACCAAAAAGGAGAATTTCAGACCAATATCACTGATGAATATGGATGCTAAGATTCTCAACAAGATCCTAGCCAACAGGATCCAACAGCACATTAAAAAGATTATCCACCATGATCAGGTGGGATTCATCCCTGGGCTACAAGGATGGTTCAACATTCGCAAATCAATCAATGTGATACAACAAATGAATATGAGAAGAGAGAAGAACCACATGGTCCTCTCAATTGATGCAGAAAAGGCATTTGACAAAATCCAGCATCCGTTCCTGATTAAAACGCATCAAAGTATAGGGATAGAGGGAACATTGCTGAACCTCATCAAATCTATCTATGAAAGACCCACAGCAAATATCATCCTCAATGGGAAAAAGCTTGCAGCCTTCCCTCTGAGATCAGGAACAAGACAAGGATGCCCACTTTCACCACTCTTGTTCAGCATAGTATTAGAAGTCCTAGCAACAGCAATCAGACAACAGAGAGAAATAAAAGGTATCCAAAATGGTAATGAAGAAGTCAAACTCTCTCTCTTCGCAGATGACATGATTCTTTATATGGAAAACCCAAAAGACTCCACCCCCAAACTACTAGAACTCATACAGCAATTCAGCAACGTGGCAGGATACAAAGTCAATGTGCAGAAATCAGTGGCTTTCTTATACACTAACAATGAAAATACAGAAAGGGAAATTAGAGAATCGATTCCATTTACTATAGCACCAAGAACCATAAGATACCTGGGAATAAACCTAACCAAAGAGGTAAAGGATCTGTACTCGAGGAACTACAGAACACTCATGAAAGAAATTGAAGAAGACGCAAAAAGATGGAAGACCATTCCATGCTCTTGGATCGGAAGAATAAACATTGTTAAAATGTCTATACTGCCTAGAGCAATCTATACTTTTAATGCCATTCCGATCAAAATTCCACCGGCATTCTTCAAAGAGCTGGAGCAAATAATCCTAAAATTTGTATGGAATCAGAAGAGACCCCGAATCGCTAAGGAAATGTTGACAAACAAAAATAAAGCTGGCGGCATCACCTTACCTGATTTCAAGCTTTACCACAAAGCTGTGATCACCAAGACAGCATGTTACTGGCATAAAAACAGACACATAGACCAGTGGAACAGAGTAGAGAGCCCAGATATGGACCCTCAACTCTATGGTCAATTAATCTTTGACAAAACAGGAAAAAATATACAGTGGAAAAAAGACAGTCTCTTCAATAAATGGTGCTGGGAAAACTGGACAGCTATATGTAGAAGAATGAAACTCGACCATTCTCTTACACCGTACACAAAGATCAACTCAAAATGGATAAAAGACCTCAACGTGAGACAGGAATCCATCAGAATCTTGGAGGAGAACATAGGCAGCAATCTCTTTGATATCAGCCACAGCAACTTCTTTCAAGATACGTCTCCAAAGGCAAAGGAAACAAAAGCGAAAATAAACTTCTGGGACTTCATCAAAATCAAAAGCTTCTGCACAGCAAAGGAAACAATCAAGAAAACAAAGAGGCAACCCATGGAATGGGAGAAGATATTTGCAAATGACAGTACAGACAAAAGGTTGATATCCAGGATCTATAATGAACTCCTCAAACTCAACCCACACGAAACAGGCAAACACATCAAAAAATGGGCAGAAGATATGAACAGACACTTCTCCAATCAAGACATACAAATGGCTATCAGACACATGAAATAATGCTCATCATCATTAGCCCTCAGGGAGATTCAAATTAAAACCACATTGAGATATCACCTTACACCAGTTAGAATGGCCAAAGTTAACAAAACAGGAAACAACATGTGTTGGAGAGGATGTGGAGAAAGGGGAACCCTCTTCCACTGTTGGTGGGAATGCAAGTTGGTGCAGCCTCTTTGGAGGACAGTGTGGAGATTCCTCAAGAAATTAAAAATAGAGCCTCCCTATGACCCTGCAATTGCACTCCTGGGTATTTACCCCAAAGACACAGATGTCGTGAAAAGAAGGGCCATCTGTACCCCAATGTTTATAGCAGCAATGGCCACAGTCACCAAACTATGGAAAGAACCAAGATGCCCTTCAACGGATGAATGGATAAGGAAGATGTGGTCCATATACACTATGGAGTATTATGCCTCCATCAGAAAGGATGAATACCCAACTTTTGTAGCAACATGGACGGGACTGGAAGAGATTATGCCAAGTGAAGTAAGTCAAGCAGAGAGAGTCAATTATCATATGGTTTCACTTATTTGTGGAGCATAACAAATAGCATGGAGGACAAGGGGCGTTAGAGAGGAGTAGGGAATTTGGGTAAATTGGAAGGGGAGGTGAACCATGAGAGACTATGGACTCTGAAAAACAATCTGAGGGGTTTGAAGTGGCGGGGGGGTGGGAGGTTGGGGTACCAGGTGGTGGGTATTAAGAGGGCACGGCTTGCATGGAGCACTGCGTGTGGTGAAAAATAATGTATAATGTTTTTCTGAAAATAAATAAATTGAAAAAAAATTTGTGGAATAAAGAACATAGAGTGTTATATTTGTTTCAGTTGTATAATATAATGAATCATCAACTCTACACTTTTCTCAGTGGTCATCAAGATAAGAACTCTTGTATATTTCTGACAGGAGTGTAAAAGCATACAGCCACTTTGAAAACCATTTTGGCATTCTCAAGTGAAGTTGAGGTTTTGTATATCCTATGACTCATTAATTTCACTTCTAGGTTTGTACCCAACAGAAATGTATGCATGTGTGCAGTAGCATTCCTAAATGTGAAAATTTATAGATGAATTTTTCATGATAGCCAAAATATTGCAAACAACCCAAATTTTAATCAAAATGTAGTTAACATGTAGTATTATATTGTTCCAAGTATACAATACAGTGATTCAACAATTCTACACATTTCTTAGTGCTCACTAA
Organism: Neogale vison; assembly: GCF_020171115.1. Lineage (NCBI taxonomy): Eukaryota > Metazoa > Chordata > Mammalia > Carnivora > Mustelidae > Neogale > Neogale vison. Next base: position 87,478,266 of record NC_058105.1, on the reverse strand, counting down.
GAAAAATGTACTTTTTTTTTCAATTTATTTATTTTCAGAAAAACATTATTCATTATTTTTTCACCACACCCATTCTCCATGCAAGCCGTGCCCTCTATAATACCCACCACCTGGTACCCCAACCTCCCACCCCCCCGCCACTTCAAACCCCTAAGATTGTTTTTCAGAGTCCATAGTCTCTCATGGTTCACCTCCCCTTCCAATTTACCCAAATTCCCTACTCCTCTCTAACGCCCATTGTCCTCCATGCTATTTGTTACGCTCCACAAATAAGTGAAACCATATGATAATTGACTCTCTCTGCTTGACTTACTTCACTTGGCATAATCTCTTCCAGTCCCGTCCATGTTGCTACAAAAGTTGGGTATTCATCCTTTCTGATGGAGGCATAATACTCCATAGTGTATATGGACCACATCTTCCTTATCCATTCATCCGTTGAAGGGCATCTTGGTTCTTTCCATAGTTTGGAGACTGTGGCCATTGCTGCTATAAACATTGGGGTACAGATGGCCCTTCTTTTCACGACATCTGTGTCTTTGGGGTAAATACCCAGGAGTGCAATTGCAGGGTCATAGGGAGGCTCTATTTTTAATTTCTTGAGGAATCTCCACACTGTCCTCCAAAGAGGCTGCACCAACTTGCATTCCCACCAACAGTGGAAGAGGGTTCCCCTTTCTCCACATCCTCTCCAACACATGTTGTTTCCTGTTTTGTTAACTTTGGCCATTCTAACTGGTGTAAGGTGATATCTCAATGTGGTTTTAATTTGAATCTCCCTGAGGGCTAATGATGATGAGCATTATTTCATGTGTCTGATAGCCATTTGTATGTCTTGATTGGAGAAGTGTCTGTTCATATCTTCTGCCCATTTTTTGATGTGTTTGCCTGTTTCGTGTGGGTTGAGTTTGAGGAGTTCATTATAGATCCTGGATATCAACCTTTTGTCTGTACTGTCATTTGCAAATATCTTCTCCCATTCCATGGGTTGCCTCTTTGTTTTCTTGATTGTTTCCTTTGCTGTGCAGAAGCTTTTGATTTTGATGAAGTCCCAGAAGTTTATTTTCGCTTTTGTTTCCTTTGCCTTTGGAGACGTATCTTGAAAGAAGTTGCTGTGGCTGATATCAAAGAGATTGCTGCCTATGTTCTCCTCCAAGATTCTGATGGATTCCTGTCTCACGTTGAGGTCTTTTATCCATTTTGAGTTGATCTTTGTGTACGGTGTAAGAGAATGGTCGAGTTTCATTCTTCTACATATAGCTGTCCAGTTTTCCCAGCACCATTTATTGAAGAGACTGTCTTTTTTCCACTGTATATTTTTTCCTGTTTTGTCAAAGATTAATTGACCATAGAGTTGAGGGTCCATATCTGGGCTCTCTACTCTGTTCCACTGGTCTATGTGTCTGTTTTTATGCCAGTAACATGCTGTCTTGGTGATCACAGCTTTGTGGTAAAGCTTGAAATCAGGTAAGGTGATGCCGCCAGCTTTATTTTTGTTTTTCAACATTTCCTTAGCGATTCGGGGTCTCTTCTGATTCCATACAAATTTTAGGATTATTTGCTCCAGCTCTTTGAAGAATGCCGGTGGAATTTTGATCGGAATGGCATTAAAAGTATAGATTGCTCTAGGCAGTATAGACATTTTAACAATGTTTATTCTTCCGATCCAAGAGCATGGAATGGTCTTCCATCTTTTTGCGTCTTCTTCAATTTCTTTCATGAGTGTTCTGTAGTTCCTCGAGTACAGATCCTTTACCTCTTTGGTTAGGTTTATTCCCAGGTATCTTATGGTTCTTGGTGCTATAGTAAATGGAATCGATTCTCTAATTTCCCTTTCTGTATTTTCATTGTTAGTGTATAAGAAAGCCACTGATTTCTGCACATTGACTTTGTATCCTGCCACGTTGCTGAATTGCTGTATGAGTTCTAGTAGTTTGGGGGTGGAGTCTTTTGGGTTTTCCATATAAAGAATCATGTCATCTGCGAAGAGAGAGAGTTTGACTTCTTCATTACCATTTTGGATACCTTTTATTTCTCTCTGTTGTCTGATTGCTGTTGCTAGGACTTCTAATACTATGCTGAACAAGAGTGGTGAAAGTGGGCATCCTTGTCTTGTTCCTGATCTCAGAGGGAAGGCTGCAAGCTTTTTCCCATTGAGGATGATATTTGCTGTGGGTCTTTCATAGATAGATTTGATGAGGTTCAGGAATGTTCCCTCTATCCCTATACTTTGATGCGTTTTAATCAGGAACGGATGCTGGATTTTGTCAAATGCTTTTTCTGCATCAATTGAGAGGACCATGTGGTTCTTCTCTCTTCTCATATTCATTTGTTGTATCACATTGATTGATTTGCGAATGTTGAACCATCCTTGTAGCCCAGGGATGAATCCCACCTGATCATGGTGGATAATCTTTTTAATGTGCTGTTGGATCCTGTTGGCTAGGATCTTGTTGAGAATCTTAGCATCCATATTCATCAGTGATATTGGTCTGAAATTCTCCTTTTTGGTAGGGTCCTTGCCTGGTTTGGGGATCAGGGTAATGCTGGCTTCATAGAAAGAGTCTGGAAGTTTTCCTTCTGCTTCAATTTTTTGAAACAGCTTCAGGAGAATAGGTGTTATTTCTTCTTTGAAGGTTTGGTAGAATTCCCCAGGGAATCAGTCAGGTCCTGGGCTCTTGTTTTTTTGGGAGGTTTTTGATCACTGATTCAATCTCGTTATTAGATATCAGTCTATTCAGGTTGTCGATTTCTTCCTGGTTCAATGTTGGTAGTTTATATTTTTCCAGGAATGTATCCATTTCATCTAGGTTGCTAATTTTATTGGCATATAAGTGTTCGTAATAACTTCTGATGATTGTTTCTATTTCCTTGGTATTAGTTGTGATCTCTCCCTTTTCATTCATAATTTTATGAATTTGGGATTTCTCTCTTTTCTTTTGGATTAGTGTAGCCAGTGGCTTATCGATCTTATTGATTCTTTCAAAAAACCAGCTTCTAGTTTCATTGATACGTTGTACTGTATCTCTGGTTTCTCCCTCATTGATCTCAGCTCTAATCATGATGATTTCCCTTCTTATGTGTGGAGTTGGTTTGACTTGTTGTTGATCCTCCAGTTCTTTAAGGTGTAGAGACAGCTGGTGTGTTCTGGATTTTTCAATTTTTTTGAGCGAGGCTTGGATGGCTATATATTTTCCCCTTAGGACCGCCTTTGCTGTATCCCATAGGTTTTGGACCGATGTGTCTTCATTCTCATTGGTTTCCATGAATTGTTTCAGTTCTTCTTTGATCTCCTGGTTGATCCAAGCATTGTTAAGCAAGGTGGACTTTAGCTTCCAGGTGTTTGAGTTCCTTCGGAACTTTTCCTTGTGATTGAGATCCAGTTTCAAAGCATTGTGATCTGAGAATATGCAGGGAATACTCTCAGTCTTTTGGTATCGGTTGAGTCCTGATTTGTGACCCAGTATGTGGTCTATTCTGGAGAAGGTTCCGTGTGCACTTGAGAAGAATGAATATTCTATTGTTTTAGGGTGGAATGTTCTGTATATATCTATGAGGTCCATCTGGTCCAATGTGTCATTCAATGCTCTTGTTTCTTTATTGATTTTCTTCTTCGATGATCTGTCTAATTCTGAAAGAGGCGTGTTAAGATCTCCTACGATTAGTGTATTCATATCAATATGACTCTTTATCTTGATCAACAGTTTTCTTAAGTAATTGGCTGCTCCCTTATTGGGAGCATAGATATTTACAATTGTTAGATCATCTTGGTGGATAGTCCCTTTAAGGATTATGTAGTGTCCTTCTGTATCTCTGACTACAGTCTTTAGTTTGAAGTCTAATTTATCTGATATGAGAATCGCTACCCCAGCCTTTTTTTGAGTCCCATTGGCATGAAAGATGCTTCTCCACCCCTTCACTTTCAGTCTGCGTGTATCTTTAGGTTCAAAATGGGTCTCTTGTGGACAGTATATGGATGGGTCCTGTCGTTTTATCCAATCTGCAACCCTGTGCCGTTTTATGGGTGCATTTAGGCCATTCACATTGAGAGTGATTATTGATAGATACGTTTTTATTGACAGCGAGTTACCTTTGAAGTCTTTCTTTCTGTAGACTGTCTCTATATTTCTGTTCAATGCTATTCTTGGGACTTTTCCTCTTTTATAGAACGCCCCTTAATATTTCCTGCAGTGTCGGCTTGGTGGTTGCATAGTCTTTTAAGCCTTGCCGGTCTTGGAAACTCTTTATCTCTCCATCCATTTTGAATGTCAGTCTTGCTGGATAAAGTATTCTTGGCTGCATGTTCTTCTCATTTAGTGCCCTGAATATATCTTGCCAGCCTCTTCTGGCTTGCCAGGTCTCTGTGGACAGTTCTGACGTTATTCTGATGGGCTTCCCTCTGTAAGTAAGGAGCCTCTTTGCCCTGGCGGCTTTCAAGAGATTATACCTCCAATATAATTCCTCAATTTGACTATCAGGTGTCGTGATGTTTTTTTTGGAATGTATAATCTTGGGTGGAGACCATTCAGCCTCTAGTACATGAACGCTGGTTTCATTCGCGAGATTCGGAAAATTTTCATGAAGGACTTGTTCCACTATATCTTTTAGACTTCTTTCTTTCTCCTCCCCTTCATGGATTCCAATAATTCTGTCATTGGAACGCTTCATGGCATCATTTATTTCCCTGTTTCTGCTTTCGTGGGATCTAAGCTGTTTGTTCCAGGCTTCCTCCTGATCCTTTCTCTCTATCTGTTTGTCTTCCAGATCACTAATTCTATCTTCTGTCTCAGTTACCCTAGCTTTGAGAGAGTTTAGATTAGATTGGAACTCATTGAGAGCATTGTGGACCTCCTCCCTGGTAGCTTTAAGCTCCGCCCTAACATTGTGAACATCCTGTCTGGTCGCTTTCAGTTCAGCCCTAATCAATTCTGTTTGGTCATCCATGGCTTTCTCCAACCTAGCTATTGCCTGGATAATTGTTAGCCCGAATTCTCTTTCCGACATATTGTCTATGTTGATAGCCGTTAGCTCTGTTGCAGAAGGTCCATCCTCTGTATTTTTCTTCTGTTGGGCATTCCTCCTCCTAGTCATTTTGGTGGGAGAAGACTGAACAGATGTAGCTGGATGTATCAACTCTGGTGCAGTCAAGGTGCACCCTGGAACACTTCTGAGCAATCAGGATTCCCCACCCAAACGAGAGACAAAAGAAAAGAAAAAGAAAAAAAGGAAAAGAAGAAAAAGAAAAAGAAAAAGAAAAAAAAGAAGAAAAAGAGAGAGAGAGAGAGTGACAGGAAAGAAAGGGAAGATGAAAGAGAAGGTTTAGCCCAGATGGTCCCCAAGGTAAGATTTATGAAGTAGACAAACAAAAAGAGATAAAAATACTGATACAATTATATGGCAAGAGAAAGAAAGAAAAATATATATATATATATATATGCAAATAAAGAAAGAACCTTGTCAAAAAGAACCACAAGTGTAAAATTTATATGCTATCAGGACAAACTCAAAAAACATAGAAACACTGGTGGAAGAAGATGGGAGAGTTCTTATAAATTCTCAGTGTGTGCGAGGAAGGTTGTTTTGATTCTTCCTGGATGTTTCTTGATATCTTTGTTAAAGGACTCAACTTTCCTAAGATAAAGGGGATTAAAAATTGGTTTAACTATAGGGGTAGTATTGATTGGGGAAAGGGGATTACTTTGAAGTTAACTCTATATGATTATTAGAAAAGAAAAATAAAAAGGAATATACTAGACTAAACTAAACTAAAAATTTAAAAATAAAAGGATTTCAAAAAATAAAAATGCAAAAGAAAAACATAGGTGTATGTATCAAAAAGTTCAGGTTAGAAAGGTATTATGGAATTTGATGTATTGTACAGCTCGCTGTGATGGTAAATAGGTTAAAAAATTACCTATGTGTAAAATATATGTATATATATATATATATATATATATATATATATATATGAACCGGAATAGTGGAAACGAGTGAATAATACAAGTTTTCCTATGAAGTAGTGGTGGTTCTCTTGTAGTCCTTTTTTTTTTTTTCTTTCTTGGTTTGTTTTCTGGGGTAGGGGCTTGCCACGTGGGTTGTCAGTCAATGATGTTTCCTGAGTTGAGTCCCCCCGCCCCCCTCAAGGGGGTGGCCTCTGGGGAAACTGTTTTTTTTTCAGGCTTTTGTTCTCTGGCGGTTTTTTTGCTTGTTCACTTTTTTCCCTCTCACCTTGACCGCCTTTGATGGTTTTTGTAGTATTAGAAGAAATCAAACCGCACCCTGATCTCCGTCTCAGAGAGAAGCCTCAGTCTGGGTGCAGAAGCTGAATAAATTCCCCCTTGGCCACTGGCAGCGCAGGTTCCAAGTTGCAGACCCTGGGGGCGCAGGATCTTTTGCTCGTCCCCAAAGCCAAGGCAGTGGCGGCTGTCTGGGAGCTCCCTACCGCCAGAGAGGTTCCAAGCAGCGATCGCACACTGAGATTTTGCCGCTGGCCCAGGCTGGGAGTGCCCGTCTTGCGCGCACCTCTTTTCAGAGGCGGCTGTGGGTCGGGCGCGCGTCTGGGGCACTGAGAACGGGGCGCTGGTCCGTAAGCCCCAGGCTGGGCTTTTGCGCGCCTCTGTCCGGGGAAGAGTTGCGCGTGCGCGCGCTCGGCTTAGGCTTTGAAACAATGGCGTGGGTCAAGGAGCGCCCGCCGGGCCTCAGTAACCCAGGGGAGCTGGAGGGACGTGCGCGCGCATCTCAAGCTTTGTGGTAGGGCTAGCGTGCGTTCTGCAGACCGGCGCGGCTCCCATCCCCTCACAGGAGCCGGAACCCACGCGCTCTGGGGCGCGCTGGCGGCTTAGGGACCAGGAGCTGGTATCTCCGCCGCACTCTCTCTGCCTCCGCGCCGGGGAGGCCATCTGGGACCGGGGACTTAAGCCCCTGTCCCTAGCTGCCCCGATTCCCACAATTTCCCCCCGCAATCCTTTGTTCTTTTGGAGTGCTTTCAACCAGTCTCCAAGTTAATGCTGGTCCCCAGACGCAGGGCACTCTCGCTCGTATTGGGGTATTACTTTCCCACCGGTTGCCACTGGTGGCTCCCTCCCCCTTTTGTTTATCTTCCGATATCAGTCCGCTGTTCCCATTCCGCTTTACCTGCTCACTGGCGTCTTCTGCCCCTGTAGAGATACAGACGTGTATAATTCTGATCTCAGGCTGATTTCATGGGTGATCGGAGTTCTTTGGTAGGTAATCAGCTCACTTTGGGGTACCAGCTGAAAAGACGCCTCTTCCTACTACCCCGCCATTTGTCCCCCCCCATTTGTATGTCTTTTTTTTTTTTTTTTAAAGATTTTTATTTATTTACTTGAGAGAGAGAGACAGTGAGAGAGAGCATGAGTGAGGAGAAGGTCAGAGAGCGAAGCAGACTCCCCATGGAACTGGGAGCCTGATGTGGGACTCGATCCCGGGACTCCAGGATCACGCCCTGAGCCGAAGGCAGTCGTCCAACCAACTGAGCCACCCAGGCATCCCCCATTTGTATGTCTTGATTGGAGAAGTGTCTCTTCATATCTTCTGCCCATTTTTTGATATGTTTGCCTGTTTCATGTGTGTTGAGTTTGAGGAGTTCATTATAGATCCTGGGTATCAACCTTCCTGTCAGAGATATTATTTTAAATTTGTGCATGTATATGCTTTTCAGAAATGATGGTCACTTTCACTTTGATGTGGTAATTCAAGATGATAGAAAACCTGAAATTTTGTTTTATACCTTTTTAAAGAGATTTCATGCTTTATTAGGCAATTCTTTCCTTTCTTTTTCACAAGCAGTTAAAGTTCTCCTGTCCCTGTAACACTTGTGGATGAGGAATAGGATGATTTGTCACCACCATTAATCCTTCCCCCTTCACAGGAACGGGTAGATGTAGGCTGGAGGTTTGCTGGACCCAGACTTGGTTGAAGACCAACAAGAGTATATTATCTCTTGATATTTACAAAACTTGGGAGCTGATTGCTCATGGGAATTCCTTTGTTTCCATAGAGGATTTTTCAGAAGAGAGAAAATCTGTGAGCAACTATGGAGAGCTGCAAAATTGCCACAGTGAAGAAGTTGCTCAACTAAAGTGAGAAGAAACCTGCATTTAGGCACTCTTGTTAGTTTTGTTAGTTTGTCACTGAATATTATTATCACTTTGAAATTTTATGCATTTCCTGGTGAGTTGTCGGTACAAGCATCACACCATATAAAATTAGGCAGTTGGAAAAGTTATGTTTTCTACATTTAGGTATTTGGATATAAATTGCAATAGTACTACTATTTGAGAAATAAAAGAATGGCTGTGGGTAATTTACTATGTTTCTGTTTTTGCTTAATTGGAAAAGATATTGAGAATTAATTTGCATAGAATCAGAACAAGGTGGGCGCCTGGGTGGCTCAGTGGGTTAAGCCGCTGACTTCGGCTCAGGTCATGATCTCAGGGTCCTGGGATCGAGGCCCGCATTGGGCTCTCTGCTCAGCAGGGAGCCTGCTTCCTCCTCTCTCTCTGCCTGCCTCTCTGCCTGCTTGTGATCTCTCTCTGTCAAATAAATAAATAAAATCTTTTAAAAAAAAAGAATCAGAACAAGGTGAGAGTGGGCTGTTTTGAGTTTTGCAATTTTTTTTGGTCTTTGTTCTGATAAGGGTATGGAATTTTCAGTTTGGATATTAAATCACTATTGGTGATCTCTTTTATAATAATAATGATAATGGTAATTTTGATTTTTATTCAGGAACCACAGAGCAGCATAGAAGAAGGCCTGAATTAAACTACATGAGGACAAAAACCAAGATTAAAGGTTTGAAGGAAAGTGCTAGAAATCTCTTTGTCAATAAATGAGGCAAATATAGTAAGAGGAAGCTTGCAAACACAGAAATAAGAAGGCAGACAGAATCTCTGCTTTCAATGAGTTTTTAATCTATCTAGGAAAGTAGACACTAAACCAGTCATAATGACTGGTTAAAATTGAGATTAACATACATGGTAGAAGTACAGGGAGCTATGAAAGAATATCACAAGGTCTTTATCTAGTATAGGAGAATCAAGGAGAACTTGTTTGAGTCAATGGCAATGGGAGCAGAAGTTGGCAGGTGGCCCTCAAGCTAAAAGCATGTATCTTTAAAAGTCTTTGGGTCAAGAAAGAGCTGGGTCTGTTGGAGTGGGAACAAAAAGCAATACTTCCAGTATGTTTGGAGCATGGAGAACAGTAGAGAGAATTGTGACAGACGACATGAGAGACATAGGCTAGGCATGTTCATTCAGAAACCATATTAGACAGGTTAATGATTTGAGGCTTCATCCTGAAATTAATGGGCAGGCACAGAAATACCATTGTTAGTTTTATATTGTTGGAAAATCTCTCTGGTTTCTGTGTGAAGAATGGATTGGTGGAATGCAACACTGGATTCAGGAAGATGAGTTAGAGAATTATTGTAATTATTCAGGAGACAAATGATGGTGACTTGGGAAAGGGTGGTGATAGAGGAGATGCAGAGAGGTACACAGGGGCAAGAAATCTTTAGACGGCATGTCTGGTGAGACTTGATGTGGTAGACATAGATATGTGTGTCCCAGGTCCCCTTTCAAGGAAGGACTTGATGTCGGCTGTGGGGAATGTTGTCAGTAGACAGTTTCCATATAACTACTCCTTCAGAGTCTGGCTCAGCTACAGAAAGCCACCATTTTCAAAGGTTACACCCTTACCCTGGTAGTCCACATCTGATGACTGAGCGAGGCAGAGGTATAAAGGTCTGATTATCTGGACCCAAACGGGGGCACTGTCAAGGACAGTATTTGCTCCAGAGCTCCCTGATGGGTTGTCTAAGGCTATGTTGGAACTACACCACAGTTAAACATCCATATGCCCAATCCCACTTCCTTCCTCCTCTCTTCATAGAGAATGATGCATGATAAATATCTTTTATCTTCAACTTAATCTCACTTCTGCTTCCAATGAACCCAATTGGTGACTGTTGGAACTAGAAAAGGAGTGCTCTGATTTCTTTAAGAAAGGCATTTGGAGCTGGATCAGTGACCACTCAGCTTACAATGAGAATTTTATCACTGGTGTTGTGGAGCACAGACGGCTTCTGGAACAAAGTTGTGGTATAGTTAATAAAACTTTCATTGGTGGGGAATTAGAATGGAAGGGAATGCAGTAACAGGTATACCAGTTGTTTAGGATTTATGGATAAAATAGTAGTATTTTTAAAATTTTATTCATTTGTTTGAGAGAGAGACAGAGCACACAAGTGGGGGGAGGGGCAGAGGGAGAAAGAATCACAAAGAGACTCCCGAGTGAGTGTGGAGCCCGACATGGGGCTTAATACCATGACCCATGATATCATGACCAGAGCCAAAATCAAGAGTCAGATACTTAAATGACTAAGCTACCCAGATGCCCCTAAAATAGTAATTTTAACAATAATGGGATTAGATAGCTATTATAGCATCATCAATAATCACTAGAAAAATAATAAACAGTTGAGAGTAAATAACAGGTAAGTTAAAGCCAAATGTGAGGAACAGAAGGCATCTTTGGTATAATACAAAGAAACTTTCATCTGTTAGAGTAACAGGGAAGAGAAAGCCAAGCAGAACAAGCCTAGGATTTAAAGTGGCTGAACCTTTGGTGGTGCCTAAAGATATTAATTGTAAGCTCCAATTAAGGCATTACTGAGACTCTAAGCCATGGAATAGGCCACATTCTCTCCTGATCACTAGACTTACATCCAGAGTTAAGTGATAGCACAACCCATTTATGGAATAATCTAGTTTATTTGAAAGGAGATGAGATATATAGCAAAGAAATTGTAAAACCTAGTCTATATACTGAAAGGAGTTGGGGGGAGTATGAATGGAACTATATTTTATAATATAGGGTGCCTGATCAGGGAGCAATAACTTAAAATTATATAACCAAGAGTTGACATGTAAGTTCTCTTCTAAGATATGAAACTTAATACACTGGTAATGATAAAAGTAAATAGTACAGATCCATTAGTAGAAAGAGTCCAATAATCACAGAAAACATAATGACTTATGCTAAGTAAACTGAAATATCATAATTGTTGTGGGATATAATGAAGGAAAGGATTAATGGGCTCAGGGATAAGGACAGGCTGGACCAGATATACTATATATGGACAGAAGCACTTCTCAAAGATTACATTCCATGCAAAAGACCAAAGGAAATACCATTTACCAAAGCTATAAAGAATATACTGCCAAAGGAGACACTGGAATTAGTAATAAGTTTAGTAGTGACTCTCCTTTATAGGCCATCAATAGCTATAGGAGATTCTAAGGAGTTTGGCTTGTGGATAACATTGGGAACATAGGACTCTGAAACAACAGAGGCAGGGTGACAGCTCTTAACTACCAGAAGCCAAGGGTTCATATTACCATAATGATAGTCAAGGTCACAAGGACATCTAGGAAAGTCTAATATATAAAGAGTTATGGAGATAATTAACAGAACACGATGCCCTGGTGGGAAAATAGATGAACAGCTGACAAAGATACTAAATTTGTGTCCGCAGGAAATAAAAATCAAGTATGGATAACCTAGAGGTTGAGGGCAATAACTCAAATAAAAAAAAGGCACAAACTCTTGTCCAATTTCCAGACCTAAGCTAGTTTTTAGATCCTTAAATCTCCTGACTAAAGAGGAGGCCAAGTCTCTAAAACAACATGATAACTGTGTACAGTAACGACTATTTCAGTTTTTCTAAATAGACTTATGGTTATTTATTCAGTTACTTGACCACTGAGGAAAGAGGAGTCCTCAAATATGTTAAGAACTGTTGGACACAGAGTCTGTGTTGACATCAATACCTGGAGTTCTCCAGTGTTATTGTGGTCTGACTGTTAGAGTACTATCCCTCCTCACTGCCATTCACAGCTTTGGGGGGTGGTTACCTTTGTCACCATGTCTCCCTCTCTCGTGCTGTTCTCTTGTCATTCTCTTTATCTTTGGTTGTGCAGTAGATATTCAGTCAGTCCTCTGTTCTTCTTCAGGATGAACTGTTCTATTGAAAGGTGTAATTTGGTGTGTTCCATGAGGGAGGTTATTCAGAATCTTCCTACATTGCCACCATGGTTGGGAACCCCTTGTTAATTTCTTCTACTGTTTTTTTTTTAGTTCCTTTATTCCTTCTTCTACTCTTATTGTCTTCCTTTGTAATTTATTTTTGTTTGTGGGTATGCCTTAATTCCTTTCTCTTTATATTTTAGGTAACCAATATAGGCTTTTTTTCTTTGTGATTACCATGTGGCTTATATGAAACATATTCACAGAGTCTATTTTAAGCTGATAACAACTTACCTTCAATTGCACACAAAAACTACACTTGCACTTCTCCTCTCCTTACATTTTAAGCCTTTGATGTCAAACTTTACGTCTTTTTTTTTTTAAAGATTTTACTGATTTATTTGACAGAGAGAGATCACAAGTAGGCAGAGAGGCAGGCAGAGAGAGAGAGAGTAGGAGGAAGCAGGCTCCCTGCCGAGCAAAGAGCCCGATGTGAGACTCGATCCCAGGACCCTGAGATCATGACCTGAGCTGAAGGCAGAAGCTTAACCCACTGAGTCACCCAGGCATCCCAAACTTTACATCTTTTTATATTGTCCATCTGTTAACAAGTTATTACACTATAACTATTTTTAATGTTTTTTAGCTTGTGTACTAGAGATAGAAGTGATTTACACATCACCCTTACAATATTAAAGTATTCTGAATTTGACATCTATTTACCATTGCTGATGAATTTTACACTTTTGTATATTTTCATATTTTGAAATTTTGATTTGAATTTTGACTTGAAGAACTCCTTTTACCATTTCTTGTAAGACAAGTCTAGTGGTGGTGATCTCCCTTGGCTTTTGTTTGCCTGGGAATGTCTTTTTCCCTTAGTCTTTTCTGATGGAAAATTTGTTGGGTATCTTTCAACACTTTGACCATATCATTATACTCCCTCCTTGTCTGCAAAGTTTCTGCAGAGAAATCCACTTATAGTGTTTCCCTAATTTGTGATGATACTTGCTGCTTTCAAAATTCCTTTTCTTTGTGGGTTGCCTGGGTGGCAGTCACTTGAGTATTTGACTCTTAGTTTTGGCTCAGGTTATAACCTCAGGGTTTGAGATCAAGACCCATGTCAGGCTCTGCACTCAGCTGAGAATCTGCTTCTCTATCTCCCTCTTCCTCTACCCCTTCCCCCACTTGCTTTCTCTCTCAAATAAATAAATCCTTCTTTTTGACTTTTAACATTTTGATTATAATGTGTCTCCGAGTAATCTTTGGGTTGATCTTTCTTGGAGTCCTTTGAGCTTCCTGTACCTGAATGTCCATCTTTCCCAAGATTTGGCAAAAGAAATTTTCCCCTTTCTGTCATTTCTCCTTTTTGGCCTTCCAGGATGCAAATGATCAGTCTCTTGATGCTGTTCCATAATGCATGTAGGCTTTCTTCACTGTTCTTTTTGTTGTTGTTTTTCCTCTAACTGGCAAATTTTAAACAATCTTCAAGTCTCTTCTTCTTCTGCATCACTAAGTTTGTTGTTGAAGCTCTCTTTCTTCCGCATAATCAAATCTTATTGAAATTCTCTATTGATTTTTCTAGTTTTGTCTTCGTATTCTTCAGCCCCAAGATCTTTTTTTTTTGGTTGCTTTTTTAATGGTTCTACTTCTTTATTAAACTTCTCATTTTGTTCATGCATAGATTCCCTACTATCCTATTGTTGTCTGTCTGTGTTCCCCTGCATTTCCTTCAGTTTTGTAAGATGATTATTTTGAAATTTTTGTCATACAAATTGCAGATCTCCATTTCTTTGGAATCAGTTGCTGAAATTTTAGCAGTTTTCTTTGGTGGTGTCATAGTTACCTGAATTTTCATGATACATGCAGCCTTGCATTGGTGCCTAAAGTATTTGCATACTGGTTTCAGCAGGTATAGACAGTATCCTGCCTTTTCCTTCCTTACTTCCTGTGCTTTACCTCTGAAATCACAGTTGTGCTGGGTTGGGGCCAGGTTTAAGGCTGTTGCTGGGTCTGCAGTGGCATCCATAGTTGGTGGACTTGTGAGTATGGGCTTGGGTGGGTGTGGATCTGATCTGATCCCTTGGTGGATAGACTGCTTCCAGTACCTTATACAGTAATTTGGTTCTGGAACAAATGTTCATTCCAGAGTCTACAGTTGAGTCCTTTCCAGTGGGCCTATTATCATGTGCACGACATGTGTTGCTCCCTCCAGGTTCCTGGGATGGCTCCTTCCTGGTTACTGAATAGTTCCCTGGGTGGGAATGACTGGCTCTGGACAGTGGCCAAAGAGTGTCTTGAACCAAAGTCCCAGGTTGTTTCAGGTTCCACACCCAAGTTTGAAGGATGTGGAACTGGCTCTTGCAGGCACAAAAGGGTTTGTCTCCCACCAGGTTCCTGAGTGGGCTAGACTGGTCCCTATGTTCAGAAGGGCTGAAGCTAAGGTTAGGGACATTTCAGGATCTCCAGAGATACAAGTATATGTGTTTCCTGCATGATCCTTATCCCAGCAGAACTTCTCATGGACTGTGGCTATAAAGGTTTGGAACCAAGTATAGAGTCCTTTTAAGATATATATGGGCACAGACAGGAGTGTTTTCAGCTGGGATCTTGGGATCTCAGAACTATAGGCAGATGGCTGACTGTTGCTATGGATAAGTTGGAGTAAATTATAGGCCCTTTCAGGATCTCAGGGAGTGCAGATGGGAGTGTTTCCTGCAGAGTCCCTGTGCCAGCAAGACTATTCACAGACTGTAGCTGAGATGAGCTGGAGCTCAGTTACAGGACATATTCAGAATCTATAGTCTGACTGAGTTTGGAAAGCTTACCTCCAGAGGTTCCCAGACTGTGGCTGAGAGGACACGGAGCCATGTCACGGGACACTTCAGAGTCCAGAGGCAGGACTAAAGTCTATATGTCTATTACCCAGAGCATGCGTGGGTATGATCCCTCCTATATCCTTTGGTATATGGTACTAGTGATATACTCAAAGCCATACAGGGCTATAACTGAGTTCTCAGGGATATGGAGCTGTTTTCATTTCTGTAACTAGGACCATGCTCATCAGATCAGCCAACTGGTTGTGAGCCTGCCTTTTCGAAACAGATATTCTTGGGTTTGGATAGCACTGGGGTCTCACAATCTCCTACTTCAAACCCAAAGCTCCCACAGCGGCACTTTTGTCTATGGGATGGATGTCAAATTATTGCTGAGGAGGGGATATGCACAAGGGATGTCTTGGCCATTTTGCTGACATCACTCCTGCGAATTTCTTTTCCTGTGATGTCTTTTGTTTTTCTATGATAATGCTGGTCTCTTAAAATGAGCTGAGGACTGTTCCTCTTATATCTTCTATAGGTTTGTGGATTATTAGTAACATCTCCTTTTTAAATGATTTTTTATAATTTATCAGTGAAATGATTTGGGCTTGAGATTTTCCATTTATGAAGATTTTTAATTACTCATTTAACTCATTTATTTATTACATGTAAACGTGCGTTTTTAAATGTATTCTTGACTCAGTTTCAATAATTTGTGTTTTTATAGAAATTTGTCAACTTCATCTAACATAATTTGTTGGCATAAGTTGTTCATGGTCTTACCTCATAATTCTTTCTTATTTCTGTGAGGATGGTAATAATGGTCCTTTTTTAAATCTCTGATTTTAGCAATTTGAGTCTTCTTTTTTATTCCTCAGACTGCAAACTTACATTTTCAAAAAAATCGACTTTTGGTTTAGTTGATTTCATCATTACCTTCCTATTCTCTATTTTATTTGTTTCCAATCTAAACTTTATTATTGTATTCCTTCTGTTTTCTTTGATTTTAGTTTGTTCTTTTTTCAGTTTCTTGAGGTGGACTGTCAGGTTATAGATTTGAGATCTTTTTTAATATATATATTTAATATATATATTTTTATAATATAGATATTATATAGATATAGATAATATAGCTATATCTCTTTTTTAATATAGATATTTACAGCTAACTAATAAAACAGCTCTTTTTAATATAGATATTAACAGCTAACTAATATAGATATTTACAGCTAAGAGTGTGGCTTTAAATATGGCTTCCCATAAATTTTGATATGTTGTGTTTTCATTTTTACTCATTTCAAACTCTAAATTTCTATTGTGATTTCTCCGTGACATATGGATTATTTAGAAATGTGTTTTCTTTAATTTCTAAATATTTGTGAGTTTCCAAAATTTCCATCTTTTGCTGATTTCTAACTGCTTTGTGGTCAGAGAACACAGTCTGTATGATTTCAATCCCTTTATATTTATTAAGATTTGTTTTATGGTCTCTTTTGGATAATGGTTAATGTACATTTAAGAATGTATAGTCTGGGGCGCCTGGGTAGCTCAGTGGGTTAAGCCACTGCCTTCAGCTCAGGTCATGATCTCAGGGTCCTGGGATTGAGCCCCACATTGGGCTTTCTGCTAAGCAGGGAGCCTGCTTCCCTCTCTCTCTCCACCTGCCTCTCTACCTACTTGTGATCTGTCAAATAAACAAATAAAATATTTTTAAAAAAAGAGTCACTTATGGTTTGTCTCCCTCCCTATCCCATCTTGTTTCATGGATTCTTCTCCTACCCACTTAAGCCCCCATGTTGCATCACCACTCCCTCATATCAGGGAGATCATATGATAGTTGTCTTTCTCCGCTTGACTTATTTCGCTAAGCATGATACGCTCTAGTTCCATCCATGTTGTCGCAAATGGCAAGATTTCGTTTCTTTTGATGGCTGCATAGTATTCCATTGTGTATATATACCACTTCTTCTTTATCCATTCATCTGTGGATGGACAGCTAGGTTCTTTCCATAGTTTGGCTATTGTGGACATTGCTGCTATAAACATTCGGGTGCACGTGCTCCTTTGGATCACTACGTTTGTATCTTTAGGGTAAATTCCCAGTAGTGCAATTGCTGGGTCATAGGGCAGTTCTATTTTCAACATTCTGAGGAACCTCCATGCTGTTTTCCAGAGTGGTTGCACCAGCTTGCATTCCCACCAACAGTGTAGGAGGGTTCCCCTTTCTCCACATCCTCTGATGTTGTTAGGGTGAATCTCTTATAGATGTCAGGTCAAGTTAGATAATAGTGTTTTTCAAGTCTTATATAACTCTGCTGATTTTCTGTCTAGGTTTCCTGTTCATTATTGAGAGTGAGATATTGAAAACTCTGAATGTTATTGGTAAATAGTACATTTCTTCCTTTATAGGGAGAAATTCTTTTATTCTACCTTTTGCTTCCTGTATTTCACCCTTTGCTGTTAGATGTGTATATTGTAAAACTTGTTTTATCTTTTTGATGAATTGACCCTTTTATCATTATACAATGCACCTATTTGTCTCTTGTTATATTTTTGTCTCTACATATATTTTCAATATTTATATAGTTGATCCAGTTCTCTTTTCCTTACTGTTTTCCTGGTATATCTTTGTCCATCATTTCTCTTTTGATCTTTTAATGTTTTTGTATCCAAAATGTTTTTTTGTTAGCTGCATATAGTTGGATCATGTTTTATTTTAATCCATTCTAATAATCTATTTTACTAGAGTGATTAATCCATTGGAATTTAAAGTGCTTATATGGGTGGATTTAATTTTTTCATTTAGCTATTTGTTTCTTTCCGTCTCATTTATTTATTTTTTGTTTGATTTTTATTCCTCCACAGCATTAATTTTTATTATAGATGTAACTTTTGGAGTACCATTTTAATTTTTGTGTTGAGTTTTTTTTTTCCAATTTATTTATTTTCAGAAAAACAGTATTCATTATTTTTTCACCACACCCAGTGCTCCATGCAAGCTGTGCCCTCTATAATACCCACCACCTGGTACCCCAACCTCCCACCCCCTCACCACTTCAAACCCCTCAGATTGTTTTTCAGAGTCCATAGTCTCTCATGGTTCATCTCCCCTTCCAATTTACCCCAAAGCACATACCCTCCCCAATGTCCATAACCCTACCCCCTTTCTCCCAACCCCCCTCCCCCCAGCAACCCACAGTTTGTTTCGTGAGATTAAGAGTCACTTATGGTTTGTCTCCCTCCCTATCCCATCTTGTTTCATGGATTCTTCTCCTACCCACTTAAGCCCCCATGTTGCATCACCACTCCCTCATATTAGGGAGATCATATGATAGCGTATCACGCTTAGCGAAATAAGTCAAGCGGAGAAAGACAACTATCATGTGTTGAGTTTTAAAAAAAATTTTTAGGGGGAAAGAGTTAAGATGACAGAGAAGTAGGGGGACCCTGGCATTCCTTGTCCCTGAAACACAGGTGTACTGATATCAGATTACTTGGAACACCCATTAAGTCAATCTCAGGATTGGAAGAAAGATTTTCATGGTTGGAGGGAGACAGCATGGTGGGTGTGAAGTGTATGGAAGTGAATTAGGGAAGAGAAAAGCTGTCATGCTGCAGAGGGGAAGGAACCCTTTCCATAGGGAAAGAAAAGGGAGAAAGGGTTTGAGAGATACAGTGTATTTGCATAAGAAAACCTCTCAGATCACAGCCTGGGCAGCTGGATGAACTGAATGGCTCAAGTTTTCTGCCATTTGAGTGTAGCTCAAACTCTGAGCTTTTGAAAGTGCAAGAATTTCACTAGAGTGGAGCTGTAATGTGAGCTCTTAGAGAGAAGGATGGCTCTGGCCCTGGGGTGCACACAAAAGTGGTGTAGGGATCCCCCGGGTTGCATTGCGAGAGATTGTTCCCCTTCCTGGAGTACATTTGGAAGAGGGTATTTGCTTTTCCAAGGACAAAAGACCCTGCAGGTGCCAGCAAACAGCACACAGAGGCAGTGCTTTGGGTGTATAACCTGCTGCTGCTTTTTGTTGTCTAAACCATAGATTCTGTGCACTGCACAGGTGTGTGACTGTTTTTGTGGGACAAAGGGCACTGGTCAGAGCACAGAGAGGTTCTAATCTGGAGGAGGGAACATATCTGAAAGGTGCTGGTTCCTTTAAGATTTAGAGTTTTGAATCACAGCTACAGGACAAAGATAAAATCCATGAGAGCTGTTTTGCTGGGCATCCTGATGGTCCTTGCCTTTCTTTGTGGGCTTCCTGAACAGTGGGTGTGTGAGATCCCCTGTCTGGGCATGAGAGTATGGGGTACTCTGTTTTACCATCTCTACTAACTAGGTCAGACTTCAAAGAGCAATACAGCAGCTCCCAGTGGAGGCATGAACTATTTACATCAAACCCCACCCCACTGTGTTTGGCAAGTGTCTTTTTAACTGGGGCGAGAATAACTCTGAGCCAGCACACTGGGCCTCTTCCCCAGAGGGGTAACACAGGCAACATGCCACATGCACTAAGTCTACTAATCATACAGTGCATCACACTGTCCCCTTCAGTTCTGGTGGAAATAGGACAAGATTGTATTTTTTTTTCTTGTATTCTTTTTTTTCCCCTTTTTGTTATCAGGCTCATAGTTTGTTGTTGTTGGTTGTTTCTTTCTCTTTCATTTCCTTTTCTCTCTCACTTTTCCTTTTTTTCTGATCAAGTGTTTTTGTTTTCTTTTTCTCTCTTTCTTTTTTTTTCAGGCTTTCTTCAACAAACAAATCAAAGCACACCTAGATAAAGGTCCAAACACTCTTCCCTGGAATGCTGCAGAGGGCAGACCAGGGGCAAAGAGCAGCCGAAACACAACAGCAGAGGGCACACACTATACACCCGAAATGTTTCCTGAAGTGCCAGGTCCTGGCCAGTGTATGACCTCTTTGTATTATAGCATTATCCTGAAGTGCAGGAAATATAGCAAGTTTTCATTACACTTAAAAGATAGAAACTTAGCCAAAATGACAAAACAGAAGAATTCCCCTCAAAAGAAAGTTCAGGAAGATATCACAGTCAGGGACATGCTCAAGAGAGATATAGGTAATATATCTGAACAATGACTTAGTTCAACAGTCAAAAGACTACCAGTTGGACTTGAAAAAAGCATAAAAGACATCAGAGAAACCATGGCTGCACAGATAAAAAACATAAATACTATTCAGGATGAAATAAAAAATGCTATAATTGAGATGAAATACAGACTGGATATAATCACTACAGGGGTTGAAGAAACAGAGGAGAGGATAGGTGATATAGAAGATAAAATTGTAGAAAATAAGGAAGCGAAGAAGAAGAGAAAAAGAAAACTATTAGATCATGAAGGTAGACTGAGGGAGTGCAATGATTCTATAAAGTGAAATAATATCTATATTATAGGAGTCCCAGAAGAGGAAGAGCAGAAAAAAGAGGCAGAAGGTTTATTTGAACAAAGTATAGCTGAGAACTTCCCTAATTTGGGGAGGGAAACAAGCATTCATATCCAAGAGGCACAGAGGACTCCCCACAAATCCAACAAAAACAGATTAACACCATGACATATCATAGTGTAACTTGAAAAATACAAAGATAAAGAGAGAATTCTGAAAGCAGCTCAGTAGAAAATGTCCTTAACGTACAAGGGTAGACAAATAAGCCTGGCTGCAGACCTGTCCACACAGCCCGGGCAGGCCAGAAAGACTGGCATGATATATTCTACATGCTAAATGAGAAAAAAATATGCAGCCAAGATTACTTTATCTAGCAAGACTGTCATTCAGAATAAAAGGAGAGATAAGAGTTTCCAAGACAAACAAAAACTATAGGAGTTTGTGCACATTAAACCGGCCAGCAAGAAATATTTAAGGGAACCGGTTGATCAAAAAGAGAGATGAAAAGTAACAAAGACTAGAAAGGAATATAAACAGTCTAGAGGAACAGTGACTTTACAGGTAATACAACTGCACTAAATTCATATCTTTCAATAGTTACTCTGAATGGAAATGAACAATACTCCAATCGAAAGACATAGTTTATCAGGATGGATTAAAAAAAACAAGACCTATTGATATACTGCTTACAAGACACTTATTTTAGACCCAAAGACATCTCCAGATTGAAAGTAAGGGGGTGGAGAACCACTTATCATGCCATTGGACATCAAAAGAAAGCTGGAGTAGCCAACCTTATATTAGACAAACCAGATGTTAAACCAAAGACTCTAATAAGAGATGAAGCAGGGCACCATATCATAATAAAGGAATTAATCCAACAAGATATAACAATTATAAATATTTATACTCTTAACTTGGGATCAGGAAAATACATTAATCAATTAATAAGAAACTTAAAGAAACTCATTGATAATAATATAATAATAGATCATACCATGCATATTTTCAAACACAATGCTATGAAACTTGAAATCAAGCACAAGAAAAAATTGGGAAAGACCATAAATACATGGAGATTAAAGAACATCCTATTAAAGAATGAATGGGTCAATCATGAAATTAAAGAAGAATTTAAAAAAATACATGAAAACAAATGAAAATGAAAGCAGGACAGTCCAGAACCTTTGGGATGCAGCAAAGGCAGTCCTAAGAGGGAAGTATATAGCAATATAGGCCTTCCTCAAGAAGCAAGAAGAGTCTCAAATATACAACCCATCCTTACACCTAAAGGAGCTGGAGAAAGAACAGAAATGAAGACTAAATCCAGCATGAGAAAGGAAATCAATGAACCTTGATCCCAAAACCAGACAGAACCCGCTAAAAAGGAGAATTATAGACCAATATCCCTGATGAACGTGGGTGCAAAAATTCTCAACAAGACACCGGCTAATTGAATCCAACAGTACATTTAAAGGATTATTCACCACAGCCAAAGGGATTTATTCCTGGGCTGCAGGGGTGGCCCAATATCTGCAAATCAATCAACATGATACACCACATTAATAAAAGAAAGGATAAGAGCCACATGATTCTCTCAATAGATGTATAAAAGGCATTTGACAAAATACAGCATCCTTTCCTGATAAAAACTCCCAACAAAGTGGGAATAGAGGAACATATCTCAACATCAAAAAACCCTATATCAAAGACCCACAGCTAATACCATCCTAAATGGGGGGGAAAATTGTGAGCTTTTCCTCTAAGGTCAGGAACACAACAGGGATGACCACTCTCACCACTGTTGCTATAAAATAATATTAAAAGTCGTAGCCTCGGGGCACCTGGATGGCTCAGTGGGTTGAGCCTCGGCCTTCAGCTCAGGTCATGATCTCAGGGTCCTGGGATCGAGCCCCGCATCGAGCTCTCTGCTCAGCGGGGAGCCTGCTTCCTCCTCTCTCTCTCTGCCTGCCTCTCTGCCTACTTGTGATCTCTGTCTGTCAAATACATAAATAAAGTCTTTAAAAAGAAAAAAAAAGTTGTAGCCTCAGCAATCAGACAACAAAAAGAGATAAAAGGCATCCAAATGAGCAAAAAAGAAGTCAAATGTTCACCCTTCACAGATGACATAATACTCTATGTAGAAAACCTGAAAGACTCCTCCAAAAAATTGCTAGAACTGATACACAAATCCAGCAAAGTGGCAGGATATAAAATCAATGCACAGAAATATCTTTCATTTTTATACACCAACAATGATGCAGCAGAAAGATAAATCAAGGGATTGACCCCATTTACAATTACACCAAAAGCCATAAGATGCCTAGGAATAAATCTAACCAAAGAGGTAAAAGATGTGTACTCAGAAAAGTATAGAACACTTATGAAAGAAATTGAAAAAGTCACAGTGAAATGGAAAAACTTTCCATGCTCATGGATTATAAGAACAACTATTGTGAAAATGTCTATACTACCCAAAGCAAACTATACATTCAATGCAATGCCTATCAAAATACTACCAGCATTTTTCACAGAGCTGGAATAAATAATTCTAAAATTTGTATGAAACCAGAAAAGACCTCAAATAGCCAAAGGAATGTTGAAAAAGAAAACTGTGTTGGAGAGGATGTGGAGAAAGGGGAACCCTCTTACACTGTTGGTGGGAATGCAAGTTGGTGAAGCCACTTTGGAAAACAGTGTGGAGCTTCCTTAAGAAATTAAAAAATAGAGCCACCCTATGATCCTGCAATTGCACTACTGGGTATTTACCCCAAAGGTACAGATGTAGTGAAAAGAAGGGCCATCTATACCCCAATGTTCATAGTAGCAATGGCCACAGTCGTCAAACTGTGGAAGGAACCAACATGCCCTTCAATGGACAAATGGATAAAGAAGATATGGTCCTTATATGCAATGGAGTACTATGCCTCCATCAGAAAGGGTGAATACCCAAATTTTATATCAACAAAGACAGGACTGGAAGAGATTATGCTGAGTGAAATAAGTCAAGCAGAGAGAGTCAAGTATCATATGGTTTCACTTACTTGTGGAGCATAAGGAATAACATGGATGACATTGGGAGATGGAGAGAAGAAGAGAGGTGGGGGAAATTGGAGGGGAAGACAAATCCTGTGAGACTGTAGACTCTGAGAAACCAACTGATGGTTTTGGAGGGTAGGGGGGTGGGGGGCTGGGTGAGCCTGGTGATGGGTATTAAGGAGGGCACGTATTGCATGGAGCACTGGATGTGATGCATAAACAATGAATTTTGGAACACTGAAAATAAATGAAATAAAATGGCAAAAAAACAATATGTGGGTTCAAAAGTTGGTTATAATGAGTTTTAAGTAAAAATAGAGAGATAAATGGAAAATAATCTGAGAATTAAAGAATTATCTGATAATTAAAGCAAAATTAAAGAATTTAAATTTAATTAATAAAAGATCATTAAAGCAAAAAAAAAAAAGAAGAAACAAAAAGAAAGAAAGAAAGAAAGAAAGATCAAAATCCTGGGCTTCAAACTGTATTACAAAGTTGTAATCATCAAGACAGTATGGTTCTGGCACTAGAACAGAAACAAAGATCAATGGAACAGAATAGAGACTCAACTCTAAAGTCCATTAAAACAAATTACCAACTGAGAGAAAAATTTTTTTTGCTGAAGCAAAGCAGGAAAGAATATTCCGTGGAAAAATACAATCTCTTCAACAAATGGTGTTGGGAAAATTGGACAGCCACATGCAGAAGAATGAAATTAGACCACTTTCTTATATCATACATAAAAATAAATTCTGAATGGATGAGCGGCCTAATTGTGAGACAGGAGTCCATCAAAATCCTAGAGGAGAACACAGGCAGCAACTTTGACCTTGGAGGCAACAACTTCTTGCTAGATATATCTTAGGAGGCAAGGAAAACAAAAGCTAAATGAACTACTGGAACTTCATCAGGATAAAAAGACTTTGAAAAGCAAAAGAAACAGTTAACAAAACTAAAAGGCAACCCATGGAATGTGAGAAGATATTCACAAATGACATATCACATGAAAGTCTAGTATCCAAAATCTATAAAGAATGTATCAAACTCAACACCAAAAAAAAAACAAAAAAAAACACCCCAAATCCAGTCAAGAAGTGGCCAGAAGACTTGAACAGACATTTCTCCAAAGAAGACATCAAAATGGCCAACTGACACATGAAGAAATGCTTAACATTACTAGCTATCAGGGAACTACAAATCAAAACCACAATGAGATACCACCTCATACCAGTCTGAATGGCTAAAATTAACAACTCAGGGAACAACAGATGTTGGTCAGGATGCAGAGAAAGGGGAAACCTCTTACACTGTTGGTGGGAATGCAAACTGGTGCAGACACTCTGCAAACAGTATGGAGGTTCCTCAAAAAGTTAAAAATAGAACTGCCCTATGACCCAGCAATTGCACTACTAGGTATTTACCTAAAGGATACAAAAATAACTACTTGAAGGGGCACATGCACCTCAATGTTTATAGTAGCAAGGTCCACAATAGCCAAATTATGGGAAGAGTGTAGATGTCCATTGAAAGATGAATAGATAAAGAAGATGTGTGTGTGGTGCAAAAACAATGAATACTGTTATGCTGAAAAGAAATTTTAAAGAAAGGATACTAATTAGGAAACAACTTTTAAAATAAAAAATATTATCATTGTTGAAAAAAAGGTGTGAATATATATATATATATATATACACAAACATCAAAAACAATGAAACCTTGCCATTTGCGATGACATGGATGGAACGAGAGGGTATTATGCTAAGTGAAATAAGTCAGTCAGAGAAGACAAATATCATATGATTTCACTCATATGTGGAATTTAAGAAACAAAACATCATCATAGGGGAAGGGAAAGAAAAATAAAATAAGATAAAAGCAAAGAGGGAGACAAACCATAAGAGATTCTTAACTCTAGGAAACAAACTGAGGGTTGCTGGAGGAGAGGTGGGTAGGGGACTGGGGTAATTGGGTGATGGACATTAAGGAGGGCACTTGACATAATAAGCACTGAGTGTTATATACAACTGATGAATCACTAAGTTCTACCCTTGAAACTAATAACACAGTATATGTTAACTAAATCAAATTTGAATTAAAAAATTTTTAAATAAAAAAATAAAAGAAATTGTCAGGCTACTTTACTGCCTTCAGCAATGTAGGAATGATCTAGTTTTTCCAAATCCTTGTCACCATTTTATGATATCACTTTTTTCTTGAATTTTACTCATTCTGGTGAGTATAATGATATGACACTGTGGTTTAATTTCCGTATCTGCTTCATTTAATGATACTGAACATTTTTCACATCCTTATTTGCCATTTTTTATGGTCTTTGGTGAAATGTTTGTGCATGTCGTTTTCACATTTTCTATTTGGATCATTTGTTTTTAGTGTTGAATTTTGAGTTATTTAAATATTTAAGACACAAATCCTTTGTCAGATATGTTGTTTGCAAAATTTTTCTCTCAGTTGGTAATTTGTGTTTTTTTATCCTCTTCAAGAAGTCTTTTACAATGAATAAGCTTAAAATTTGATGAAATTCAGTTTATCTGCTTTTTCTTTACATATCATGTTTTTAGTATCAAGTCTAAGAATATGTCACCAAGTTGTAGGTCCTGATGATTTTCTACCATTTTTTATTTTTTAAAAGATTTTATTTATTCTATTTTGAGATAGCAAATGAGCAAGATGGCATGAGCAAGGGGAGGGGAAGAAAAAGAGAGAGAGAGTGGGAGAAGCAGACTCCCTACTGAGCAGGGAGCCTGACCCAGGGCTTAATCCCAGGACCCTGGGATCATGACCCAAGCCAAAGGCAGATGCTTAATCGACTGAGCCACCCAGGCACCCCTTCTCCCATTTTTAAAAAAAGAATTGTTATAGTTTCCTATTTTACACTTAAGTCCATGATGTATTTAGAGTTACCTTTTGTATAGGTGTAAAGTTTAGTGTGAGGATTTTTTTTTTTTTACCATGGATGCACAATTGCTCCAACATCATTTATTAAAAAGGCAATCCCTCCTCCAGTGGATTTTGTTCCTTTGTCAATAATTGATTTGGTATACCCATATGGAACTATTTATGTGTTCACTATTCTGTTCTATTCATATATGGGTCTATTTTTTGGCCAGTATCAAACATCTTGATTGCTGTAGCTATTATACTAAGTCAAGATGACTGTGACTCCTCCAACTTTATTCTCTTTTTTTAAAGATTTTATTTATTCACTTATCAGGAAGAAAGAGAGAGAGAGCAGAAGCAGGGGGAGTGGCAGGCAGAAGGAGAAGCAGACACCCCACTGAGCCAGAAGCTCTATAGCTCTATGTGAAATTCGACTCCAGGACCCTGGGATCATGACCAAAAGCTCTATGTGAAATTCGACTCCAGGACCCTGGGATCATGACCTGAGCTGAAGGCAGATGCTCAATTGACTGAACCATCCAGGTGTCCCAGCTCCAACTTTATTCTACATCTCTGAAATTTCAGATCAGTCTAGGGCTTTTCCTTATCCATAGGAATTTTATTATTATTATTATTATTATTAATAGAATTGTGGCAGGGATTTATTTATTTTTATTTAAATTCAATTTAATTAATAAATAGTCTTTAGCATTTTTTCATGTGTTTGTTATCCATTTGATAATTCCTTTTAAAACATGTAAAGGGCTTAACATACATACAGGAAATTATACTTTTAGGCATGTATCCCTGATATAGAGAAGCCAACAGCCTTCAATCACTCCTTCTCAAGCCAGCATCCCCCTCCCCCCTCCATCTGAGACCTGTCGGTGGGAGTTTCAACCTGAATTTCTGCAATGTATGAATTCTTTATGATGTCACTTCCACAATCTTGGACACTCCTTTGTCTTTGAGTAACAGGAATCCATCACCATTCCCTCAGTGAGATCTGTGCTGATGTCAACCCTCTTTAATGTTGGGGTTTGTTGGAGTATTTCAAAAGTCTGTTTGTTAGTGCATAAGATTGCAAGCACTTCTGGGAAAGGAAATGATACCATTATATTGAATAGATACTTGCACTCCTATGCTTACTGCAGCATTATCTACAATACACAATGTATGAAAACAACCTAAGTGTTCATCAGCAGATAAATGGCTAAAGAATATGTTACAGAACACACACACACACAGACACACACACAGACACACACACACACGCACGCATGCACTATGGAATAATATTCAACCACAAAAAAGAAAGGAGCTCTCATTGGTTGTAACATAGATGAAACTGGAGGGCATTATGCTAAGTGAAATAAGCCAGATAGAGAAAGGCAAATACTGCCTGGTTTCACTTATATGTGGATTCTTTAAAAAGAAGAAAGAGGATGAAGAGGATGAAGAAGAAGGAGGAGGAGGATGAAGAAGAAGAAGGAGGAGGAGGAAGGGGAGGGGGTGGAAAATACCAAGTGCTGACAAAGATACAAAGAAACTGAATCTCTCAACCATTGTTGTTTGGAATGTCAAATTGTACAACTGCTCTGGGAAAGTTTGGCAGGTTCTTTGTATGTTAAATATATGCAAATTATGTGATCTTTCTATTCTATTCCTGGGTATTTATCCTAGGTAAATGAAAACTTGTGCTGACACAAACACCTATTCACAGATGTTCATAGCAGTTTTATTTGTAATAGTCCCAAACTGGAAACAAACTAAATGCTTTTCAAAGGATGAATAAATAAACAAACTGTGGTGCCTCCATACAACTGAATACTACCATACAACAGTAATTTTATTGCTATTGATACAAGCAATACTTGGATCAATCTCAGAAAGTATGCTAAGTGCAAGAAACCCATCTCAAAAGGTTGGATACCATGTTACTCCATTTATATAACATTCTTACATGACAACATTATAAAGACTGAAAAGATACTGGTTTTTCCTAAGGTTAGGGTTGCAAGAAGAGTCTGACCATAAAGGGGGTAGAACAGGAAGTTTCTTGTGGTAAGAAAAGTTTTCTATCCTGATTGTGATGATGATTATATGAATCTGGATGTAATAATATTTC
The DNA here is from genome assembly GCF_020171115.1 of Neogale vison. Taxonomy (NCBI): domain Eukaryota; kingdom Metazoa; phylum Chordata; class Mammalia; order Carnivora; family Mustelidae; genus Neogale; species Neogale vison. The sequence continues at coordinate 87,449,933 of NC_058105.1, read as the reverse complement.
ATAGAGATATACATCATAAAAAGTACAAAAAGAAATCAGTGAAACCAGAATAAGGTCTGTAACTGAGTTGATAATATAATAATCCATTGTGGATTTTCTGGCTTTGATATTGAACCTTGGTTATGGTATATTTTGGTGAATCTGGGTGAAGGGTGAAGGTAAATTCTCTGTACTACTTTTGCAATTTCTTATGTCTTAAATTATTTAAGAATAATTCATATATAAAAAAGAAGGGAGGCAAGATTACAAGTACTGGGTAAAATAAAACTTTATGATATGATTCAGCAAAGAGCAGATGATAATTTTGTTAAAAATACCAGCAACAATTTGGACCAATAAGGACCTACATAAATTATTCAGTGCTGTTAATTGTGGGTAATGAAGATCTAATTATGTTTACTCTGTTGTATGTACAATGATTTTTGGAATGTATTATGCCACCCGATGGAGAGAGTGAGAAAAAAAAAATTCTGGCCTATCCTAACCAAATTTCTTTTTGAATTTCAAATGAAAAATTATTAGCATAAATTCAGAGTGCATCTGGCTTTTACATTCTGGTTACAGGAGATGAATATCAATAAAAATCCCCAGTAAGAAGCTTAGGAAATGATAGGAACATCAGAAACCTCTTTGAGGCTAGATGAATGCCTTATCCAGAGTGAGAGAGCTCAGTGTAATGGAAAGAGCATGAGGTATTGAGTCAGATAGGCTTAGGATGGAAAGTAGCTCAAAGGTTTATTCTCCTGCATAGACAAGACCTGTATGTAGGTCTTGTGATTGTTGCGGTCCATGCACTTGTATTTTAGGATCCATGGGAAAACTTTGTCATCTAGTTTTGTTCTAAATATTATCAATGTGTTTTTGTAGGGATACAGAAATATGAAAAATTTAAGTAGTTACCACTACCATATTCCCAGAATCATCAACACTTGGATTTTAGTCTTGTTAATTTAATCGTATTTGCTTCATCTATTTTTATTATGTAAGTATTTTAAAGTAAATTATAGACCTTCTACTTTGCCCTTAAGAATTTTGTATTCATGTCTTTAATAAGAGGAAATTATCCTTAAAAAAATCAACAACTACATGGAGAAAATTAACAACAAATATCCTAAAAACATTATCTCATCTAGCCCATACCCAGAATTGCTGGACTGTCCCCAAAATAGGTTATATCAGGTTTTTTTTCTACCAGTATTTACATATTGAATGAGGGTCTTTTAAATCTCTTTTAATAGAGGATCTCATCCTCACAGGCATAATTTGGTAGTGTATTTTCATCACAGAGAACCTAGAAAATTGCATTCCAGAAAAAAAAATTGAAAATCTTTTTAAAAGCTGTCCTGCACCCCTTGGAGGATATGCTATAATTTTATTTTAAAATTTTTATTATGGAAAGTTTCAGACACACAAAAAGTAAAAAGAAATCTATAAAATAAAGTCAGTGGATCTATCACTAAGCATCAATAATGATCATTGACTTTCTGCCATTCTTCTCTTTATCTACTGCACATCTTTTAAGTTGCTATAATTTGAATATGACAGGTTGCTTCCTTCCAGACTAATCTAGGTAGATATAAAATACTAATGATTATTTACTTAATTTTTTATCATCTAACCTGCAGTTTTATCATCATAAAAAAGGAATCTTGCTTGCTGCTGCTTTCCTATCACTAAAATAATGTGTGTTTGCCACATAGTAGATGTTCAGTAAATTTTTTAAATAAATGCAATAATAATACACAGAGATCTCATTAAGAGTAGGACCTGGCATCGAGTTTAAGCCCTCAGCCAATGATAGAAAAAAAAGCTGTAAATAGAACCCATTATTTAAGTTCTTACTGTAACCACTACTGGGCTAAAGAACCTTATAGCATTATTTTCTCAAAACCCTTATAGTATTTAATATATTTAGATGATGATATGAGCATCTTCATTTGAAGTGGGAAAATTGGAGAACAATGAGATGCCATTTATAGTTCTTGGATTGTTTTATGTAATCAGTATGGGAATGGTATCTAGTGTTGATTACACTCTGGGGGGAAACAGAACAGTAATTTGGAAATTTTTTAGCATTTAAAACGTTGTTCTACTTCTTCAGTAATCATCTTAGGATAAGAACTGAAAATATAGGGAGAGAGAGGAAGATGATGGCAAAGTAGGAGGATCCTAGGATCATATTTCACTAACACAACCAGATAACTATCAAATCATTCTAAATACTCCAGAAACTAACCTGAAGATAGACAGAATGAACTCTACAACTAAAGGGAGAGAAGAGGCCACATGGAAGAGAGAGCAAGTGGCATAACGGGCTTTTTTGACACACTGAAGAAAGTAGATCCTTAAAACAAAAGGCCAAGATGGATGAATTTATCCCAAATAAAAGAAGAAGGTAGAGATCTGAGATCTGAGCAAAACAGATGTAAGTAACATGCTTGATGGAGAATTTAAAACAACAATCATAAGGATACTCATTGGACTTCAGAAAAGAATACAAAACATTAGTGAGACCCTTACCACAGAAATAAAAGAGTTAAAAAAGAAACACTCAGAAATGAAGAATGTGATAAATGAGATTAAAAACACACTTGATACGGTGAACAGAAGGATGGAAAAAGTAGAGGAACAAATTAGTGACCAGAAAACAAAATAATGGGAAATAATGAAGTGGAACAAAAGAGGAAAAGAATTATTATGCAACATTAGTTGCATAGGCAACTCAGTGATGCCATCAAACATAATAACATTCATATTATAGAAGTCCTAGAAGAAGAGAGAGAAAAGGGGACAGGAAATTTATATGAGGAAATAATAGTTGAAAAATTCCCTAATCTAGGGAAGGAAAGAGATATCCAGTTCCAGGAGGCACAAAAAAACTCCCATCAAAGGGAAAAAAAAGGCATGCCAAAACCAAGGCACATTGTAAACAAATTTGCAAAATATATCAATAAAGAAAAAAATCTTAAAATCAGCAAAACAAAAGAAGTCCTTAATGTACAAAGGAAGACCCATAAGGTTCGCTGCAGATTCCTCAACAGAAATGTGGTGAGCCAGAAGAGAGTGGCATGATATCTTCAAAGTGCAAAATGGGAAACATCTGTAGCCAAGAATACTCTATCCAGCAAAGTTATCATCCAGAATAGAAGGAGAGATAAAGAATTTCTCAGACAAACAAAAACTAAAGGAGTTCATGACAATTAAACCAGCCCTGCAAGAAATATTAAGAGGACTCCTTGAGGGGAAAGGAGAGAACAAAAGTCACAAAGACAAGGAAGGATCAGAGATCTGGCAATGACAAAACAAGTAAGAAAATGGCATGAAATACATACCTATCAATAATTACTCTGAATATAAATGGACTAAATGCCTGATCAAATGAAATACAGAGTCAGAATGGATTTAAAAAAAAAAGCCCTATCTATATGCTGCCTACGAGAAACATTTTAGATCTAATGACACCTGCAGATTGAAAGTGAGAGGATGGAGAAACACCTATCATACAAATGGATGTCAAAAGAAAGCCAGAGTAGCAATACTTATAGTAACAAACCAGACTTTAAAACAAAGACTATGATTACCAAGATGCCAGATGAGTGGGGGACTCCTTTTCAACCGGCCCCCTGAATTTAGCTAGAAACCTACCAAGCCTTTCCGAACACCCAGGAAATCAGCCTGAGATATAAGATTATACACATCTGGACCTCTACAGTGCAGAGTATCATCAATTGAGAGGGTGCACCTTGCCTGGACTGTGGTTGATATTTTCAGCTGTCCATCCCCTTAACCATGACTCAACAGAATGATTAGGAGGAGGAACTCCCAGCAAAGAAAAGACCCAGAGACAATGGCCTCTCCCACAATTCTAATGGATATGGAACTAGGCAAGATCTCAGAAATAGACTTCAGAGTAGCATTTATGAAGACAATAGCCAGGCTGGCAAAAACTATTAATGGTAACATAGATTTTCTAAGGGAAGAAATGAGAGCACATCTGGCAGAACTTAAAAATGCTATCAATGAGATACAATCTAATCTAGATACTCTAACAGAGTAAATGAGGCAGAAGAATGAATTAGTGATCTTGAAGACAAACTAATAGAAAAGGAGGATCTGGAGGAGGTCTGGAACAAACAGCTTAAAATCCATGAAAACAGAATTAGAGAAATAAATGATACCATGAAATGTTCCAATGTCAGAATTATTGGGATCCCTGAGGGGCTGAAGAGATAGAGAGAGGACTAGAAGATATATTTGACCAAATCATAGCTGAGAACTTCCCTAATTTGTAGAATAAAACAAGCATTCATGTCCTAGAGGGAGAGAGAACTCTCCCAAGATCAAGGAGACCAGATCAACGACAATGCATGTAACAGTAAAATACAAATCTTAGAACCAAGGAAACCATTTTAAGGGCAATTAGGGGGAAGAGACTCCTTACATACAGAGGGAGGAACATCAGAATAACGTTAGACCTGTCCACATAGACCTAGCAAGCCAGAAAGTGTTGGCAAGTCATATTCAGGGTACTAAATGAGAAAAACGTGCAGCCAAGAACACTTTATCTGGCAAAGTTGCCATTAAGAATAGAAGGAAAGATAAGGAGCTTCCAGGACTGGCAAAGACTGCAAGAACAGGTGACCACTAAGCCAGCCCTGCAAGAAATATTAAAGGGGGGGTTCTATAAAAGGAGAAAGACACCAAGAGTGATACAGAACAGAAATATACAATCTATAGAAACAAGGACTTCACAGGCAACATGAAGACAATAAAATCTTATCTTTCAATAATCACTCTCAACATGAATGGCCTAAATGCTCCCATAAAATGGCACAGGGTTGCAGATTGGATAAAAAGACAGGACCCACCCATATGTTGTCTACAAGAGACTCATTTTGAATGTAAAGATACATTCAGATTGAAAGTGAAGGGATGGAGAACAATCTTTCATGACAATAGACCACAAAAGAAAGCTAGGGTAACAATTCTCATATCAGACAAATTAGATTTTAAGCTAAAGACTATAGTTAGAGATACATAAGGACACAGTATCATTCGTAAAGGGTCTATCCAACAAGACAGTCTAACAGTTGTAAATATCTATGCCCCCAACACGGGAGCAGCCAACCACATAAGCCAACTGTTAACTCAAATAAAGAGAAATATTGATAATAATAAATTAATAGTAAGAGAACTCAACACTTTACTCTCAGCAAGAGAGATTATCTAAACAGAATATCAATAAACAAAGAAGAGTTTTGAATGACACACTGGACCCGATGGACCTCCTAGATATATACAGAACATTCCACCCTAAAACAATAGAATACTCCTTCTTCTCAGGTGCACGTGGAACATAGTTCAGAATAGACCACATACTTGGTAACAAATAAAGTCTCAACCAATACCAAAAGATTGATATTATTCCCTGCATATTCTCATATCACAATGCTTTGAAATTGGAATTCAATCACAAGAGAAAGTTTGGAAGAAGTTCAAACACTTGGAAGATAGAGACCATCCTGCTCAAGAATGTTTGGGTCAACGAAGAAATCAAAGAAAAACTTAAATAATTCATGGAAACCAATGAGAATGAAAAAAATATCTGTCCAAAACCTATGGGATACAGCAAAGGCAGCCCTAAGGTGGAAATATAGGCATCCAATCCTCACTCAAAAAAGTAGAAAAATCCCAAATATATAAACTATATTTACATTTTATAGAACTAGAGAATCAACAACAAATTAAACATAAGCCACACACAAGAAGAGAAATAATTAAGATTAGAGCATAGATCAATGAATTAGAAACCAGAAATACAGTAGAGCGGATGAGCAAAACTACAAGCTGGTTCTTTAAAATAATTAATAAGGTTGATAAACCACTGGAAAGACTTAACCAAAAGAAAGAGAAATGACCCAAATTAATAAAATTATGAATGGAAGGGGAGAAATCATGACTAACAACAAGGAAATAAATATAATTATCAGAAATTATTAGGTTCATATATATAATGGAATATTACTCAGCCATCAGAAAGGATAAATGCTCAACTTTTCCAACAACATGGATGGGACTGGAGGAGGTTATGCTGAGTGAAATAAGTGAAGCAGAGAAAGTCAATTATAATATGGTTTTGCTTTGGGGCGCCTGGGTGGCTCAGTGGGTTAAGCCGCTGCCTTCGGCTCAGGTCATGATCTCAGGGTCCTGGAATCGAGTTCCGCATCGGGCTCTCTGCTCAGCAGGGAGCCTGCTTCCTCCTCCCTCTCTGCCTGCCTCTCTGCCTACTTGTGATTTCTCTCTGTCAAATAAATAAATAAAATCTTAAAAAAATATGGTTTTGCTTACTTGTGGAACATAAGGAATAACATGGAGGACATCGGGAGAAGAAAAGGAAAAGTGAATCAGGGGAAATCAAAGGGGCATATGAACCATGAGAGACTGTGGACTTTGAGAAACAAACTGAGGGTTTTGGAGGGGGGTTTGGGGGGATGGGTGAGCCTGGTGGTTGGTATTAAGGAGGGCATGTATTGCATGGAGCACTGGGTGTTGTACATAAAAAAGTATCTTGAAATACTGCATCAAAAACTAATGATGTATTTTATGATGACCAACATAACACAATAAAAAAAGAAATTATTATCAACAGCTATATGAAAATCAGCTAAGCAACTGGAAGAAATGAATGCATTTCTGGAAACCTATAAACTACCAAGACTGAAACAGGAAGAAATTAAAAATCTGAATAGACCAATAACCAGTAATGAGATTGAAGCAGTGACAAAACCTCCCAATAAACGTGAGTCCAGGGCCTGATGGATTCCCTGGTGAATTCTACCAAACATTCAAAGAGGAAATAATGCCTATTTTCCTGAAGCTGTTTCAGAAAATAGAAACAGAAGAAAAACTTCCAGACTCTTTCCTGAGTGTTTTGTAGTTCCTAGAGTATAGATCCTTTACCTCTTTGGCTGGGTTTATTCCAAGGTATCTTATGGTGCTTGGTGATATTGTAAGTGGAATCAATTCTCTAATTTCTCTTTCACAGCATTACCTTGATTTCCAAACCAGGCAAAGACTTCATCAAACAGGACAATTTCAGACCAATATCCCTGATGAATATGGATGCCAAAATTCTCAACAAGATTCTAGCTAATAAGATCCAACAGTACACTGAAAGGATTATCCACCATGACCAGGTGGGATTTACCCTGGTATGCAAGGGTGGTTCAGCATTTGCTAATCAATCAATGTGAAAGAACACATTAATAAGAGGAGAGAGAAGAACCAAATGGTCCTCTCAATTGATGCAGAGAAAGCATTTGACAAAATATAGCACTTCCCTGATTAAAACTCTCCAGAGTTTTAATTTGAGATTATTTGACCATAGATCAACACGAATAGAGGGAACATTCCTCAACTTCATAAAATCAATCTATGAAAACCCACAGCAAATATAATTTTCAATGGGGAAAAGCTGAGAGCCTTTCCTTTGAGATCAGGAACATGACAAAATGCCCACTCTCACCACTATTGTTCAACATCATATTAGAAGTCCTAGCCTAAGCAATCAGAAAACAAAAAGAAATAGAATTATTCAAATTGGTAAGGAAGAAGTCAAACTGTCTCTCTTCACAGATGACATGATACTTTATGTGGAAAACACAGAAGACTCCATTCCCAAACTGCTAGATCTCATACAGCAATTCAGTAATATGGCAGGATACAAAATGAATGCACAGAAATCAGTTGCTTTCTTATACACTAGCAATGAAACTGTGAAAGAGAAATTAGAGAATTGATTCCAGTTACAATAGCACCAAGCGCCATAAGATACCTTGGAATAAACACAGCCATAGGGTGGGTATATAGGTAAAGGATCTATACTCTAGGAACTACAAAACACTGAGGAAAGAAATTGAAGAAGACACAAAAAGACGGAATAACATTCCATGCTCATGGATTGGAAGAATAAACATTCTTAAAATGTCTGTGCTGCCCAGAGCAATCTATATTTTCATCCCAGTCAAAATACCATTGGCATTTTTCAAAGTGCTGGAACAAACAATCCTACAATTTGTATGGAACCAGAAAAGACCCCAATCACCAAGGAAATGTTGAAAAAGAGAAACACAGCTGGGGGCATCACATTGCCTGAGTTCAAGCTATATTACAAAGCTGTGATCACTAAGACAGCATGGTACTAGCAAAAACCAGACACATAGATCAACAGAACAGGATAGAGAGCCCACATATGGGTTCTCAACTCTATGGTCAAATAATCTTTGACAAAGAAAGAAAATATATCCGTTGGAAAAAAGACAGTCTCTTCAATAAATGGTACTGGAAAAATTGGGCAGTTACATATGGAAGAATGAAACTTGACCACTCTCTTACACCATACACAAAGATAAACTCAAAATGGATGAAAGACCTCAATGTGAGACAGGAATCCATTAAATCCTAGAGGAGAACATAGGCCATAACCTCTTCAACATTGGTCACAGCAACTTCTTTCATGACACGTCTCCAAAGGCAAGGGAAACAAAATCAAAAATGAACTTTTGGAACTTCATCAAGTTAAAAAGCTTCTGCACAGTAATGGAAACAGTCAAGAAAACAAAGAGGCAACCCACAGAATGGGAGAATATATTTGCAAAAGACACTACAGGCAAAGGGCTGGTATCTAAGATCTATAAAGAACTTCTCAAATTTAACTCCCCCCCAAAAAAACCAAGTCAAAAAATGGGCAGAAGACATGAACAGATATTTCTCCAAAGAAGACATACAAATAGCTAACAGATACATGAAAAAATGTTCATCATCATCAGTGATCAGGGAAATTCAAATCAAATCACATTGAAATACCACCTTACACCAGTTAGAATGGCAAAAATTGACAAGGCAAGAAATGACAAATGTTGGAGAGGTTGTGGAGAAAGGGGCACCCTTTAACACAATAGGTGGGAATGCCAGTTGGTACAGGCACTTTAGAAAATAGTGTGGAGATTCCTCAAAAAATTAATAATAGAGCTTCCCTATGACCAGAAATTGCACTACTGGGTATTTATCCCAAAGATACAGATACAGATAAAAAAGGGGGTCCATATGTACCCCAGGAATGTCCATAATAGCCTAACTGTAGAAGAACCTAGATGCCCTTGAACAGATGAATGGATAAAGAATATGTGTTCCACATACACAAAGGGATATTACTGAGCCATCAGAAAGGATGAATACCAACTTCTGCATTGACATGGATGGGCCTGGAAGAGATCATGCTAAGTGAAATAAGTCAAGCAGAGAAAGTCAATTATCATATAGTTTCACTTATTTGTGGAATATAAGGAATAGCATGGAGGACATTAAGAGAAAGATGGGGAAAATAAAAGGAAGGGGAATCGGAGTGGGAGATGAACCATGAGAGACTCCAGGAAACCAACTGAGGGTTTTAGAAGGGAAGGATTTGGGGGATGGGTGAACCTCATGATGGGTATTAAGGAGGACACGGAGCACTGGGTGTTATACACCAACAATGAATCAAGGAACACTACATCAAAAACTAATGATGCATTGTATGGTGACCAACATAAAATAATAAAAAAATTAAAATTGACAATTAAAAAAGCCAAACTGAGGGTTGCAGAAAGACAGGTGGGTGGGGGGATGGGGTAACTTGGTGATGGGCATTAAGGAGAGCACATGATGTGATGATCACTGGGTATTATATGCAACTAATGAATCATTAAACATTATATCAAAAACTAAAAAGAAAGAGATAAGGACTATAATAAGAGGCAAAAAAGGACACTATATAACCATAAAGCTGACATCCCAACAAGAAGATAAAACAATTGTAAATATTTATGCCCCCAACATGGGACCACCCAAACATATGAAACAACTTAGCAAACATAAAGGAGCTAATTGATAAAAATACAATAATAGTTGCAGACTTTAACAACCCACTTACTCAAGAGACATCTCATCTATAGAGAAAATCAACAAGGAAATAATGGCTTCGAATGACACATTGGACCAGATTAACTTAACAGATATGTTCAGAACATTCCAACCTAAGACAGAATACATGTTATTTTCAAGTGAGACCATATGATAATTAACTTTCTCTGCTTGATTTATTTCACTCAGCATAATCTCCTCCAGTCCTGTCCATGTTGATACAAAAGTTGGGTATTCATCCTTTCTGATGGAGGCATAATATTTCATTGTATATATGAACCATATTTTCTTTATCCATTTGTCCTTTGAAGGGCATCTTGGTTCTTTCCACAGTTTGGCGACTGTGGCCATTGTTGCTATGAACAATGGGGTACGGATGGCCCTTCTTTTCACTACATCTGTATCTTTGGGGTAAATACCCAGGAGTGCAATGGCAGGGTCATAGGGTGGCTCCATTTTAATTTCTTAAGGAATCTCCACACTGTTTTCCAAAGTAGCTGCACCAGCTTGCATTCCCACCAACAGTGTAAGAGGGTTTCCCTTCCTCTGCATCCTCTCTAACACTTGTTGTTTACTATCTTGTTAATTTTGGCCATTCTAACTGGTATAAGGTGGTATCTCAATGTGGTTTTGATTTGAATCTCCCTAATGGCTAAAGATGATGAACATTTTTTTAGGTGTCTGTTAGCCATCTGTATGTCTTCATTGGGGAAGTGTCTGTTCATGTCTTCTGCTCATTGTTTGATGTGATTGTTTTTTGAATGTTGAGTTTGAGGAGTTCTTTATAGATCTTGGATATCAGCCATTTATAATGTCATTTGCAAATATCTTCTTCCATTCTATAGGTTGGCTCTTTGTTTTGTTGACTGTTTCCTTTCCTGTGCAGAAGCTTTGTATCTTGATGAAGTCACAATAGTTCATTTTAGCTTTTGTTTCCATTGCCTTTGGAGATGTGTCTTGAAAGAAGTTGCTGTGGATGATGTTGAAGAGGTTACTGCCTATGTTTTCCTCTAGGATTTTGATAGATTCTTGCCTCAATTGAGGTCTTTTATCAATTTCAAGTTTATTTTTGTCTATGGCATAACAGAATGGTCAAGTTTGATTCTTCTATACATAGCTGTCTAATTTTCCCAGCACCATTATTGAAGAGACTATCTTTTTTCCAATGTATATTTTTTCCTGCTTTGTCAAAGATTTGACAAATAGAATTGTGGGTCCATATCTGTACTCTCCACTCTGTTCCACTGGTCTATGTGTCTGTTTTTTTGTCAGTACCTTGCAGTCTTGGTGATCACAGCCTTGTAGCAAAGCTTGAAATCAGGCAACATGATGCCCCAAATCAGTGGAACAGAATAGAGAACCCAGAAATGGACCCTCAGCTCTATGGTCAACTAATCCTCAACAAAGCAGGAAAGAGTATCTAATGTAAAAAGGACAGTCTCTTCAAACAAATGGTGTTGGGGAAACTGGACAGCCACATGTAGAACAATGAAACTGGACCATTTTCTTAAACCACACACAAAGATAAACTCAACATGGATAAAAGACCTAAACGTGAGACAGGAATCCATCAAAATCCTAGAAGAGACACAGCTACTAAAAATTCCTCTTTGCCCTTTGCTGCAGCAATATTCATCTAAACATATCTCCAAAGGTAAAGGAAACAAAGGCAAAAATGAACTATTCAGACTTCATCAAATTAAAAAGCTTTTGCACAGCAAAGGAAACAGTCAACAAAACCAAAAGACAATGTACATAATGGGAAAAGATATTGGAAATGTTTTATCAGATAAAAGGTTAGTATCCAAAATCTATAAAGAACTTACCAAACTCAACACCCCAAAAAACAAAAAAAATCTATACAAGAAATGGGTGGAAGATATAAACAGACATTTCTCCATAGAAGACATCTAAATGGCCAACACACACATGAAAAAATGCTCAATATCACTTGATGGGGAAATACAAATCAAAACCACAATAAGATACCACCTCACACCAGTCAGAATGGCTGAAATTAAGAAGTCAAGAAAAAGCAGATGTTGGTGAGGATGTGGAGAACACTTTTACAGTGTTGGTGGAAATGCAAGCTGGTGCAGCTACTCTGGAAAACAGAATGAAGGTTCCTCAAAAAGTTTAAAGTAGAGATATTCCTATGACCCAGCAATTGCACTACTGGGTATTTATCCCAAAGTTACAAATGTAGTGATTTGAAGGGCACATGAACCCCAGTGTTCATAGCAACAATGTCCACAATAGCTAAACTGTGGAAAGAGCCCAGATGTCTATTGACAGTTGAATGGATAAACACACACACACACACACACACACACACACACACACACAAATAAACACAGTGGAATATTATTCACCTACTAAAAAATGAAATTGACTTGAACTAGAGGGTCTTATGCAAATCAAAATAAGTCAATCAGAGAAAGACAATGATATGATTTCATTTATATGTGGAATTTAAGAGACAAAACAGAGGAGGATGGAGGAAGGGAGGGAAAAATAAAACAAGACAAAACCAGAGAGGGAGACAAACCACAAGAGACTCTTAACCACAGGAAACAAACAGACTTGCAGGAGGGGACAGGGGTGAGGGATGGGGTAACAGGATGATGAGGATTAAGGAGGGCATGTGATGTAATGAGCACGGGGTGTTATATACAACTGATGAATCACTGAGCTCTACTTCTGAAACTAATAATACACTATATGTTAATTAATTGAATTTAAATTTAAAAAATGTTCTAATTTTCTCATCTGCCACTTTATCATTCTCCTTCCTCCCTCCCACCCCATGCATGAGTGCCTAAATACCCTGGATGGAAGCCAGGCACTCACTCACTGCACTCCCTTTCCCAGGGTAGAAGCAATTGGGTCTCCTTCCTAAGCCACCTTGGTGGACGGGTGGCCCTGGCAATTTCATTTTACTTCCCCAGTGAATCCAAACATGTACTATTTTTTCTCTGACAAAGTGCTGAATGCTCTCTTCAGGAAGCCTGAACTTCTACAAAGGCTCTCTCATCTATCCACAGATATCTGCTTAAGTCAGCCATCTCCAGGAATTCCCCAACTGTAGCCAAGAAGGAATGGGGACTGTTCAAATGCTCCTGCTGGTTCCATTGGCCCTACCAAGGTCTTTCTGCCTATTACACAGGGGGGTGAGACTGATCCCGTGTCCCTTAGCCTATAGTGCCAGATCCCACAATTCCTACAGCAGTTTTATTTTGAATGAATGACGAATTTTAGTTATTAAAAAGGAGGCAAATGAGGGATGTCTTACACCACCATGATGCTGACCTCCAATCCCTTTACTTTTTAAATATTAACATAAAATTATTTGTTTTAGGGGTACAGGTCTGTGATTTATCAGTCTTACGCAATTCACAGTGTTCACCATAGCACATACCCTCCCCAGTAGCCATCACCCAGCCACCCCAGCCCTCCCACCCCCCTCCACTCCAGCAACCCTCAGTTTATTTCCTGAATTGAGTCTCTAATGGTTTGTCTCCCTCTCCAGTTTCATCTTATTTCGTTTTTTCCTTTCCATCTCTGTGATGCTCTACCTTGTTTCTCAAATTCCAAATATCATTGAGATCATATGATAATTGCCTTTTTCTGACTGGCTTATTTTACTTAGCATAATAAACTCTAGTTCCATCCATGTCATTGCAAATGGTAAGATTTCAATTTTTGATGGCTGCATGATATTCCAGTGTGTGTGTGTGTGTGTGTGTGTGTACACACACACATACATACCACATCTTTACATCTTTATCCTCACACCAGTCAGAATGGCTAAAGTTAACAAGTCAGGAATTGATGGATGTTGGTGAGGATGCAGAGAATGGGAACCCTTCTACACTGTTGGTGGGAATGCAAACTGGCGTGGACATGGTCACTCTGGAAAACAGTATGGAGCTTCCTCAAAAAATTGAAAATAGAGCTATTCTATGACCCAGTAATTGCACTACTGGGTATTTACCCCAAAGATACAAATGTAGTGATCTGAAGGGGCACATGCAACCCAATGTTTATAGCAGCAATGTCCACAATAGCCAAATTATGGAAAGAGCCTAGATATCCAATATCTTTACTTTAAATCTACATTTTCCTTTACTTTTTTACCTTCTCTGATTTTTTAATAGATTTTTTAAAATTTCTTTTCAGCGTAACAGTATTCATTGCTTTTGCACCACACCCACTGCTCCATGCAATACGTGCCATCCCTAATACCCACCACCTGGTTCTTCCAACCTCCCACCCCCCACCCCTTCAAAACCCTCAGGTTGTTTTTCAGAGTCCATAGTCTCTCATGGTTCACCTCCTCTTCCAATTTCCCTCAACTCCCTTCTCCTCTCCATCTCCCCATGTTCTCCATGTTATTTCTTATGCTCCACAAATAAGTGAAACCATATGATAAGTGACTTTCTCTGCTTGATGTATTTCACTCAGCATAATCTCTTCCAGTCCTGTCCATGTTGCTACAAAAGTTGGGTATTCATCCTTTCTGCTGGAGGCATAATACTCCATTGTGTATATGGACCACATCTCCCTTATCCATTCGTCCATTGAAGGGCATCTTGGTTCTTTCCACAGTGTGGCGACTGTGGCCATTGCTGCTATAAACATGGGGGTACAGATGGCCCTTCTTTTCACGACATCTGTATCTTTGGGGTAAATACCCAGGAGTGCAATTTCAGGATCATAGGGAAGTTCTATTTTTAATTTCTTGAGGAATCTCCACACTGTTCTCTAAAGAGGCTACACCAACTTGCATTCCCACCAACAGTGTAAGAGGGTTCCCCTTTCTCCACATCCTCTAGAACAAATGTTGTTTGCTGTCTTGCTAATTTTGGTCATTCTAACTGGTGTAAGGTGGTATCTCAATGTGTTTTTAATTTGAATCTCCCTAATGGCTAGTGATGATGAACATTTTTTCATGTGTCTGATAGCTATTTGTGTGTCTTCATTGGAAAAGTGTCTGTTCATATCTTCTGCCCATTTTTTTATATGATTATCTGTTTTGTGTGTTTTGAGTTTGAGAGGTTCTTTGTAGATCCTGGATATCAACCTTTTGTCTGTACTATAATTTGCAAATATCTTCTCCCATTCCGTGGGTTGCCTCTTTGTTTTGTTGACTGATTCCTTTGCCCTGCAGAAGCTTTTGATCTTGATGAAGTCCCTGCATATTCTCAGATCACAGTGCTTTGAAACTGGAGCTCAATCACAAGGAAAAGTTCAGAAGGAACTCAAACACCTGGAAGCTAAAGAGCACCTTGCTTAAGAATGCTTGGATCAACCAGGAGATCAAAGAAGAACTAAAACAATTCATGGAAACCAATGAGAATGAAGACACTTCAGTCCAAAACCCATGGGATACAGCAAAGGTGGTCCTAAGGGGGAAATACATAACCATCCAAGCCTCCCTCAAAAAAAAAAAAAACAAAAACAAAAACAAAAAACAAAAAACTGGAAAATCCAGAGCACAGTAGCTGTCTCTACACCTTAAAGAACTGGAGAATCAACAACAAATCAAACCAACTCCACACATAAGAAGGGGAATAATCAAGCTTAGAGCAGAGATCAATGAGGTAGAAACCAGAGATACAGTAGAACGTATCAATGAAACTAGAAGCTGGTTTTTTGAAAGAATCAATAAGGTCGATAAACTATTGGCCACACTAATCCAAAACAAAAGAGAGAAAGCCCAAATTCATAAAATTATGAATGAAAAGGGAGAGATCACAATGAACACCAAGGAAGTAGAAACAATCATCAGAAGTTATTATCAACAGTTATATGCCAATAAGCTAAGCAACCTAGATGAGATGGATGAATTCCTGGAAAAATATAAATTCCCAAAACTGAACCAGGAAGAAATTGACAACCTGAATAGACCAATATATAGTAACGAGATTGAAGCAGTGATCAAAAACCTCCCAAAAAACAAGAGCCCAGGACCTGACGGATTCCCTGGGGAATTAGTTCAAACTTTCAAAGAAGAAATGGTGCCTATTCTCCTGAAGCTGTTTCAAAAAATTGAAGCAGAAGGAAAACTTCCTGACTCTTTCTATGAAGCCAGCATTACCCTGATCCCCAAACCAGGCAAAGACCCTACCAAAAAGGAGAATTTCAGACCAATATCACTGATGAATATGGATGCTAAGATTCTCAACAAGATCCTAGCCAACAGGATCCAACAGCACATTAAAAAGATTATCCACCATGACCAGGTGGGATTCATCCCTGGGCTACAAGGATGGTTCAAAATTCACAAATCAATCAATATGATAGAACAAATTAATATGAGAAGAGAGAAGAACCACATGGTCCTCTCAATTGATGCAGAAAAAGCATATGACAAAATCCAGCATCCATTCCTGATTAACAGGCTTCAAAGTATAGGGATAGTTGGAACATTCCTGAACTTCATCAAATCTATCTATGAAAGACCCACAGCAAATATCATCCTCAATGGGAAAAAGCTTGCAGCCTTCCCTCTGAGATCAGGAATATGACAAGGATGCCCACTCTCACCATTCTTGTTCAACATAGTAGGAGAAGTCCTAGCAACAGCAATCAGACAACAAAGAGAAATAAAAGGTATCCAAATTGGTAATGAAGAAGTCAAACTCTCTCTCTTCACAGATGACATGATACTTTATATGGAAAACCCAAAAGACTCCACCCCCAGACTACTAGAACTCATACAGCAATTCAGCAACATGGCAGGATACAAAGTCAATGTGCAGAAATCAGTGGCTTTCTTATACACTAACAATGAAAATACAGAAAGGGAAATTAGAGAATTGATTCCATTTACTATAGCACCAAGAACCATAAGATACCTGGGAATAAACCTAACCAAAGAGGTAAAGGATCTGTACTTGAGGAACTGCAGAACACTCATGAAAGAAATTGAAGAAGACACAAAAAGATGGAAGACCATTCCATGCTCTTGGATTGGCAGAATAAACATTGTTAAAATGTCTATACTGCCTAGAGCAATCTATACTTTTAATGCCATTCTGATCAAAATTCCACCAGTATTTTTCAAAGAGCTGGAGCAAATAATCCTAAAATTTGTATGAAATCAGAAGAGACCCTGAATTGTCAAGGAAATGTTGAAAAACAAAAATTAAATGGGGGGCATCATGTTACCTGATTTCAAGCTTTACTACAAAGCTGTGATCACCAAGACAGCATGGTACTGGCATAAAAACAGACACATAGACCAGTGGAACAGAGTAGAGAGCCCAGATATGGACCCTCAACTCTATGGTCAAATAATCTTCGACAAAACAGGAAAAAATATACAGTGGAAAAAAGACAGTCTCTTCAATAAATGGCGCTGGGAAAACTGGACAGCTATATGTAGGAGAATGAAACTCAACCATTCTCTGATTTTTTAAATTAAATTTAATTTTTTAAGTGTTCCAAGATTCATTGTTTATGCACCATACCCACTGCTCCATGCAATATATGCCCTTCTTCTCTGATTTTAATTGAGCATTTTATATTCCATTTTTTATCTTTCTCTCTTAACATATCAATTATACTTCCCCTCCCTCACTTTTTTAGTGGATGCCCTTGAATTTTTAATATATATTTTCAGCTAACCCAAGTCCTCTTCCAAATAAAACTATCCCACTTCATGAGTAATGTGGTGCCTTAAAAGAGAATATTCCCCATTCCTTCCTCCCATCCTTTATGACATTGTTTTCATTCCTTTCACCTATGGGTAAACCACAATCAAGGAATGCATTGTTGTTATTATTGTCAACAAACTGTTACATGTTTGGTCAATGTAGATGGGAAAAATAAAAGATTTTATTTTATTTTAAATTATTCCTTAACACTTTGTTTATGTACATTTGAGTTTTTGACCTTTATCATTAAGAATTTCACATTTCTTGCAAGGCAGGTCTACTGTTGAAAAATTGTTTTTTGTTTGTCTGAGAAAGTATTTATACATTCTTCACTTCTGAATAGCAATTTCTCTGTATACAGAATTCTAGCTGGTGTTCTGTTTCTTCAACACATTAAATATTTCATTCTCCTCTCTTGCCTGCTTAGGTTCTGAAGTAAAGACTGATAAAATTCTTATCCTTTCTTCTCTGTAGGTAAGGTTGTTTACCTCCCTCTCGCTACTTTCAGGATTTCTCTTTGATTCTGCATTTTGAACATGATATACCTAGATTTTATGCATAGATGTCTTGGTTTTAACCTTTTAGGTATCTCAGAACTCCTTGAATCTATGGTTTGGTGTCTATCATTAATTTTGGGAAATTCTTAGTTATTATTTCTTCAAATACTTCTTCAGTTTTTTTCTCTTTCTTCTCCATCTGGCATTCTCATTATGCATATGGTAAGCCTTTTTAATTGTCCCATAGTTCTTGGATATTCTGTTCTGCCTTTTTCATTCTTTTTTACCTTTCTATTTCATATTTGGAAGTTTTTATTGATATTTCTATAAGCTGGTTAGTTCTTTCCTTACTGATTTCTAAATCTTATGTTAAGCATGTCAGATATCAAAGTTATTCTTCATTTCTTATGTCTTTGATTACTTGCTTTTTCTTTTCATTTTTTCATAGTTTTATCTCTCTGTTTACATTTCTTATTTGCTTTTGCATGTTGTCTGGAATTTTTTTAAAATTTATTTTTTATTTTCAGCATAACAGTATTCATTATTTTTGCACCACACCCAGTGCTCCATGCATTCCATGCCCTCTATAATACCCACCACCTGGTACCCCCAACCTCCCACCCCCCGCCCCTTCAAAACCCACAGATTGTTTTTCAGAGTCCATAGTCTTTCATGGTTCACCTCCCCTTCCAATTTCCCCCAACTCCCTTCTCCTCTCTAACTCCCCATGTCCTCCATGCTATTTGTTATGCTCTTGGATCGGAAGAATAAACATTGTTAAAATGTCTATACTGCCTAGAGTAATCTATACTTTTAATGCTATTCCGATCAAAATCCCACCAGTATTCTTCAAAGAACTGGAGCAAATAATCCTAAAATTTGTATGGAATCAGAAGAGAACCCGAATCACTAAAGAAATGTTGAAAAACAAAAATAAAACTGGGAGCATCACATTACCTGATTTCAAGCTTTACTACAAAGCTGTGATCACCAAGACAGCATGGTACTGGCATAAAAACAGACACATAGACCAGTGGAACAGAGTAGAGAGCCCAGATATGGACCCTCAACTCTATGGTCAAATAATCTTCGACAAAACAGGAAAAAATATACAGTGGAAAAAAGACAGTCTCTTCAATAAATGGTGCTGGGAAAACTGGGCAGCTATATGTAGAAAAATGAAACTCGATCATTCTCTTACACCATACACAAAGATAAACTCAAAATGGATAAAAGACCTCAATGTGAGACAGGAATCCATCAGAATCCTAGAGGAGAACATAGGCAGTAATCTCTTCGATATCAGCCACAGCAACTTCTTTCAAGATATGTCTCCAAAGACAAAGAAAACAAAAGCAAAATAAACTTTTGGGACTTCATCAAAATCAAAAGCTTCTGCACAGCAAAGGAAACAGTCAAGAAAACAAAGAGGCAACCCACGGAATGGGAGAAGATATTTGCAAATGACAGTACAGACAAAAGGTTGATATCTAGGATCTATAATGAACTCCTCAAACTCAACACACACAAAACAGACAATCATATCAAAAAATGGGCAGAAGATATGGACAGACACTTCTCCAATAAAGACATACAAATGGCTATCAGACACATGAAAAACTGTTGTCTGGTATTTTAATTAGAGCCCATAGCATACTAATTTTAATTGTTTTACATTTCTGATCTGGTAATTCTAACATGTCTGTGATATCTGAGTCTGGTTCTGATGCTTGTTCTGTCCCTTTAAATAGTATTTTCTTACATTTATGGCTTGTAATTTATTGAAAGCTGGATGTGGCATATTGAGCAAAAGGAACTGAAGTAAATAGTCCTTTAATGTGAGATTTTATGCTTCTCTGGTTAGCAATTATGCTATGGTTATTTTTTGTTGTAAATGTAGATCTCAGAAGATAAAATTTCTGCTGGTTTCCTTATTTTTTTCTCTTCTATTGTTCTGGGTTTCCTTAGACACCTCTTAAATAAGGTCTATCTGAGATGTGCAGTCTTTTAGTTATACTCTCTTATTATTATATAGAAGACATTGTTGTGATGGTAAGGGATGTGTGGGGTCAAGTCCTATTACTAGTTATATTTTAGTAAGCCTCTGTCTCTGATCTGTGACCATCACAAGTGTTTCTTGGTTTTATTTCCCACCATCTTATGTGAGACAGAGAAGCTAGAGGGGTCTGGAGTTGGGCCTTTCCCTTCTCTAGGTCATTTAGACTCTGGTAAAATTCTAGTTAGCTAGGTGAACAGTTTCTCCTGAGGGTGAGCCTTGTTAATAAGTGGATGGTTTGGGGTGTATTACACAACGGCCATTTTTCCTTGTTTCACTCTCAGAAGCACAAGGAAGTTTCCTCTGAAATTCACTGTGAGACTCTGGTAGAGCTATTGGAGGTAAAAAGCTAACAACAATGTGGGTTCCCCCTTAGACTGGGCCCCTAAACTTGTCCATACTGAGCCTTAAGTAATTCATCAATTAAGATGGCGGAGAAGTAGCAGGCTGAGACTACTTCAGCTAGCAGGAGATCAGCTAGAGAGCTTATCTAAAGATTGCAAACACCTGCAAATCCATTGACAGATCGAAGAGAAGAAGAACAGCAATTCTGGAAACAGAAAAACAACCACTTTCTGAAAGGTAGGACTGGCGGAGAAGTGAATCCAAAGTGACGGGAAGATAGACCCAGGGGGGAGGGGCCGGCTGCCGGCAAGCGGCGGAAC
Organism: Neogale vison; assembly: GCF_020171115.1. NCBI lineage: Eukaryota > Metazoa > Chordata > Mammalia > Carnivora > Mustelidae > Neogale > Neogale vison. Next base: position 87,429,094 of record NC_058105.1, on the reverse strand, counting down.
AACGGAGCACAAAATCAGGACTTTTAAAAGTCTGTTCCGCTGAGGGACATCGCTCCAGAGGCTAAACCGGGGCGAAGCCCACGCGGGGTCGGCGTGGACTCAGGTCTCGCAGGGTCACAGAAGGATCGGGGGTGTCTGAGTGTTGCAGAGCTTGCGGATATTGGAACGGGAAAGCCAGCTACAGAGACAGAGCCGAAAGTAAGCTCACAGCTCGGTGTTGCCTTGAACCGGTCGCAAGCTCGGTGAGCTCGGAGCACGGCCGGAGGTTAGGCAGACGGGAGTTACTAGGAGCTGTTCGCTGAGGGCGCACTGGGGAGAGAGGCCCCGGGCTCTCGGCTCCTCCAGGCCCGGAGACCAGGAGGCCACCATTTGTATTCTCGTCCTCAGGAACTCTACGGAAAGAGCTCAGGGAACAAAAGCTCCTGAAGCAAAGCCTAGCGGATCACTCAGCCCGGCCCCTGGTAAGGGCGGTGCAATTCCGCCTGGGGCAAAGACACTTGAGAATCACTACAACAGGCCCCTCACCCAGAAGATCAACAAGAAATCCAGGCAAGACCAAGTTCACCTACCAAGGAGTGCAGTTTCAATACCAAGGAGAGCAGCAGAATTCCAGAGGAGGAGAAAACAAACCACGGAACTCATGGCTTTCTCCCTGTGATTTTTTAGTCTTGCAGTTAATTTAATTTTTTTCTTTTTCATTTTTTTCTCTTATTCTGCTAAAATTTTTTTAAACTGTTACCCTTTTCTTTTTTAACGTTTTTAAACTAGTTTATCTAATATATATATATTTTTTTTCTTTTTTATACTTTTCCTTATTCGTTTTCTTTTTTTAAGCCTTTTTTTCTTTTCTTTCTTTATTTTTGAACCTCTTTTTATCCCCAAATCAGAAGAGATCCCAATCTCCTCAATCTCTTTTTTTAATTCTTGATTGAATTTTTAATTCAATCTCTTTTTTTTAATTCTTTTTTTTCTTTTTTTCCTTTCTTTCTTTTTGAACCTCTTTTTATCTGCAAATCAGAAGAAATCCCAATCAGAAGAGATTGGGAGATCCCAATCAGAAGAGATCCCAATCAGAGGAGATCCGTCACCCAATCCTGAGGGGGGATTTCTTCTGATTTGGTTAAAGCATATTTTCTCTTCTGATTTGGTTAAAGCATATTTTCCTGGGATTGTTGCCACCCTTTTAGTATTTTACTTGCTCCTTCATATACTCTTAGCTGGACAAAATGACAAGGCGGAAAAATTCACAACAAAAAAAAGAACTAGAGGCAGTACCGAAGGCTAGGGACCTAATCAATACAGACATTGGTATTATGTCAGATCTAGAGTTCAAAATGACAATTCTCAAGGTTCTAGCCAGGCTTGAAAAAGGCATGGAAGATATTAGAGAAACCCTCTCCAGAGATATAAAAGCCCTTTCTGGAGAAATAAAAGAACTAAAATCTAACCAAGTTGAAATCAAAAAAAGCTATTAATGAGGTTCAATCAAAAATGGAGGCTCTCACTGCTAGGATAAATGAGGAAGAAGAAAGAATTAGCGATATAGAAGACCAAATGACAGAGAATAAAGAAGCTGAGCAAAAGAGGGACAAACAGCTACTGGACCATGAGGGGAGAATTCGAGAGATAAGTGACACCATAAGACGAAACAACATTAGAATAATTGGGATTCCAGAAGAAGAAGAAAGAGAGAGGGGAGAAGAAGGTATACTGGAGAGAATTATTGGGGAGAATTTCCCCAATATGGCAAAGGGAACGAGCATCAAAATTCAGGAGGTTCAGAGAACGCCACTCAAAATCAATAAGAATAGGCCCACACCCCGTCACCTAATAGTAAAATTTACAAGCCTTAGTGACAAAGAGAAAATCATGAAAGCAGCCCAGGAAAAGAAGTCTGTAACATACAATGGTAAAAGTATTAGATTGGCAGCTGACTTATCCACAGAGACCTGGCAGGCCAGAAAGAGCTGGCATGATATTTTCATAGCACTAAACGAGAAAAATATGCAGCCAAGAATACTATATCCAGCTAGGCTATCATTGAAAATAGAAGGAGAGATTAAAAGCTTCCAGGAAAAACAAAAGTGAAAGAATTTGCAAACACCAAAACAGCTCTATAGGAAATACTGAAAGGGGTCCTCTAAGCAAAGAGAGAGCCTACAAGTGGTAGATCAGAAAGGAACAGAGACAATATATAGTAACAGTCACCTTACAGGCAATACAATGGCACTAAAATCATATCTCTCAATAGTTAACCTGAATGTTAATGGGCTAAATGCCCCAATCAAAATTCACAGGGTATCAGAATGGATAAAAAACAAAACCCATCTATATGTTGCCTCCAAGAAACTCATTTTAAACCAGAAGACACCTCCAGATTTAAAGTGAGGGGGTGGAAAAGAATTTACCATGCTAATGGACATCAGAAAAAAGCAGGAGTGGCAATCCTTATATCAGATCAATTAGATTTTAAGCCAAAGACTATAATAAGAGATGAGGAAGGACACTATATCATACTCAAAGGGTCTGTCCAACAAGAAGATCTAACAATTTTAAATATCAATGCCCCCAACGTGGGAGCAGCCAACTATATAAACCAATTAATAACAAAATCAAAGAAACACATCAACAATAATACAATAATAGTAGGGAACTTTAACACTCCCCTCACTGAAATGGACAGATCATCCAAGCAAAAGATCAACAAGGAAATAAAGGCCTTAAATGATACACTGGACGAGATGGACATCACAGATATATTCAGAACATTTCATCCCAAAGCAACAGAATACACCTTCTTCTCTAGTGCATATGGAACATTCTCCAGAATAGATCACATCCTCAGTCCTAAATCAGGACTCAACCGGTATCAAAAGATTGGGATCATTCCCTGCATATTTTCAGACCACAATGCTCTGAAGCTAAAACTCAACCACAAGAGGAAGTTTGGAAAGAACCCAAATACATGGAGACTAAACAGCATCCTTCTAAAGAATGAATGGGTCAACCGGGAAATTAAAGAAGAATTGAAAAAAATCATGAAAACAAATGATAATGAAAATACAACGGTTCAAAATCTGTGGGACACAACAAAGGCAGTCCTGAGAGGAAAATATATAGCGGTACAAGCTTTTCTCAAGAAACAAGAAAGGTCTCAGGTACACAACCTAACCCTACACCTAAAGGAGCTGGAGAAAGAACAAGAAAGAAACCCTAAGCCCAGCAGGAGAAGAGAAATCATAAAGATCAGAGCAGAAATCAATGAAATAGAAACCAAAAAAACAATAGAACAAATCAATGAAACTAGGAGCTGGTTCTTTGAAAAATTAATAAAATTGATAAACCCCTGGCCAGACTTATCAAAAAGAAAGAGAAAGGACCCAAATAAATAAAATCATGAATGAAAGAGGAGAGATCACAACTAACACCAAAGAAATACAAACTATTATAAGAACATACTATGAGCAACTCTACGCCAACAAATTTGACAATCTGGAAGAAATGGATGCATTCCTAGAAACATATAAACTACCAAAATTGAACCAGGAAGAAATAGAAAGCCTGAACAGACCCATAACCAGTAAGGAGATTGAAACAGTCATTAAAAATCTCCAAACAAACAAAAGCCCAGGGCCAGACGGCTTCTCGGGGGAATTCTACCAAACATTTAAAGAAGAACTAATTCCTATTCTCCTGAAACTGTTCCAAAAAATAGAAATGGAAGGAAAACTTCCAAACTCACTTTATGAGGCCAGCATCACCTTGATCCCAAAACCAGACAAGGATCCCATCAAAAAAGAGAGCTATAGACCAATATCCTTGATGAACACAGATGCGAAAATTCTCACCAAAATACTAGCCAATAGGATTCAACAGTACATTAAAAGGATTATTCACCACGACCAAGTGGGATTTATCCCAGGGCTGCAAGGTTGGTTCAACATCCACAAATCAGTCGATGTGATACAACACATCAATAAAAGAAAGAACAAGAACCATATGATACTCTCAATAGATGCTGAAAAAGCATTTGACAAAGTACAGCATCCCTTCCTGATCAAAACTCTTCAAAGTGTAGGGATAGAGGGCACATACCTCAATATCATCAAAGCCATCTATGAAAAACCCACCACAAATATCATTCTCAATGGAGAAAAACAGAAAGCTTTTAAATTAAGGTCAGGAACACGGCAGGGATGTCCATTATCACCACTGCTATTCAACATAATACTAGAAGTCCTAGCCTCAGCAATCAGACAACAAAAGGAAATTAAAGGCATCCAAATTGGCAAAGAAGAAGTCAAACTATCACTCTTCGCAGATGATATGATGCTATATTTGGAAAACCCAAAAGACTCCACTCCAAAACTGTTAGAACTTGTACAGGAATTCAGTAAAGTGTCAGGATATAAGATCAATGCACAGAAATCAGTTGCATTTCTCTACACCAACAACAAGACAGAAGAAAGAGAAATTAAGGAGTCAATCCCATTTACAATTGCACCCCAAACCATAAGATAACTAGGAATAAGCCTAACCAAAGAGGCTATACTCAGAAAACTATAAAGTACTCATGAAAGAAACTGAGGAAGACACAAAGAAATGGAAAAATGTTCCATGCTCCTGGATTGGAAGAATAAATATTGTGAAAATGTCTATGCTACCTAAAGCAATTTACACATTTAATGCAATTCTTATCAAAGTACCATCCATCTTTTTCAAAGAAATGGAACAAATAATTTTAAAATTTATATGGAACTAGAAAAGACCTCGAATAGCCAAAGGGATATTGAAAAAGAAAGCCAAAGTTGGTGGCATCACAATTCTGGACTTCAAGCTCTATTACAAAGTTGTCATCATCAAGACAGCATGGTACTGGCACAAAAACAGACACATAGACCAATGGAACAGAATAGAGAGCCCAGAAATAGACTCTCAACTCTATGGTCAACTAATCTTTGACAAAGCAGTAAAGAATGTCCAATGGAAAAAAGACAGCCTCTTCAATAAATGTGTTGGGAAAATTGGACAGCCACGTGCAGAAAAATGAAATTGGACCATTTCCTTACACCACACACAAAAATAGACTCAAAATGGATGAAGGACCTCAATGTGAGAAAGGAATCCATCCAAATCCTTGAGGAGAACACAGGCAGCAACCTCTTCGACCTCAGCCACAGCAACATCTTCCTAGGAACATCGCCAAAGGCAAGGGAAGCAAAGGCAAAAATGAACTACTGGGATTTCATCAAGATCAAAAGCTTTTGCACAGCAAAGGAAACAGTTAACAAAACCAAAAGACAACTGACAGAATGGGAGAAGATATTTGCAAACGACATATCAGATAAAGGACTAGTGTCCAAAATCTGTAAAGAACTTAACAAACTAAACACCCAAAGAACAAATAATCCAATCAAGAAATGGGCAGAGGACATGAACAAACGTTTCTGCAAAGAAGACATCCAGATGGCCAACAGACACATGAAAAAGTGCTCCATATCACTCGGCATCAGGGAAATACAAATCAAAACCACAATGAGATATCACCTCACACCAGTCAGAATGGCTAAAATCAACAAGTCAGGAAATGACAGATGCTGGCGAGGATGCGGAGAAGGGGTACCCTCCTACACTGTTGGTGGGAATGCAAGCTGGTGCAACCACTCTGGAAAACAGCATGGAGGTTCCTCAAAATGTTGAAAATAGAACTGCCCTATGACCCAGCAATTGCACTACTGGGTATTTACCCTAAAGATACAAACGTAGTGATCCAAAGGGTCACGTGCACCCGAATGTTTATAGCAGCAATGTCCACAATAGCCAAACTATGGAAAGAACCTAGATGTCCATCAACAGATGAATGGATAAAGAAGATGTGGTATATATACACAATGGAATACTATGCAGCCATCAAAAGAAACGAAATTTTGCCATTTGCGACAACATGGATGGAACTAGAGCTTATCATGCTTAGCGAAATAAGTCAAGTGAAGAAAGACAACTATCATATGATCTCCCTGATATGAGGAAGTGGTGATGCAACATGGGAGCTTAAGTGGGTAGGAGAAGAATCCATGAAACAAGATGGGATAGGGAGGGAGACAAACCATAAGTGACTCTTAATCTCACGAAACAAACTGTGGGTTGCTGGGGGGAGGGGGTTGGGAGAAGGGGGGTAGGGTTATGGACATTGGGGAGGGTATGTGCTTTTGGGTAAATTGGAAGGGGAGGTGAACCATGAGAGACTATGGACCCTGAAAAACAATCTGAGGTGTTTGAAATGGCAGGGGGGTGGGAGGTTGGGGTACCAGGTGGTGGGTATTATAGAGGGCACGGCTTGCATGGAGCACTGGGTGTGGTGAAATAATAATGAATACTGTTTTTCTGAAAATAAATAAATTGGAAAAAAAGTTTAAAAAAATTATAATAAAAAAAGTAATTCATCAATTATAATTTAGGTTTTCTTGCATCAGTACTGGTTCCCATGGAGGTTTCTTCTCTTGGGTTTCTACTCCAGTAAGTTGTAATACTTTATATCTGTCTGTCTGCCTATTCTTTACAATTTTCAGGGCAGAAGTTTGTCCTGTGACCTCAGTTCTCTGATGATTCTAAATATAGTTGTTGATTTTTAGTATGTTAATCTTTTTTTTTTCTTATTGTGAGGATAAGACTGACATCTTCCAAGCTCCTTACATGCTGGACCAAAGATCAGAAGGCATCATTAGTACTATTTTTAATCAGCACAACTTTTTTGAGATTTTGTGTTGGTAGGGTTTTTTTTGCCATTTAATTAAGCAGATATTCTGTATTTATGTATTTACACTCAACATTATTTATCACTACATGATCCTAAATTGGTGACTCATTCTCCTAGTACTCACATGATAGTCCCCAGATTTAAAAAGAACCTGTTTTCTGATGTGAAGTTCATGAATAAGGATCCTGTGGTAAACAAGAAGAACATGATGCCTCAGTACTCCTGCAGGCTTCCCCTCTTTCTAACTAGGGTGCCAGAACTCACTTCTTGATGCTTTCTTTTCACATTAATATGCCCTCATTCATTTTCTTGGTTTTGGATAGCCCTCACAATGAAACTTGCATATGCTCTGGGTATATTTGAAAATAGCTACTTACCCATTTTCTATTCTTCCTCCCCTCCAAAATCCAAATAGAAGAATTTTCTAGGATGTTGGGGAAGACATTCTCCTCTGTACACCAGGGACATAGATATCCCCAGGGACATATCCTAAAATATAATTTTAAATGAATTTTTAAATGTATAAAATATGAAGAAGAATGTGAAAATGGTCCAAATGTTAAAATATGGATAAAAACTTGAAACAAAGGTATCTTTAAACAGGAAATAGTGTCTCAGTATTAACACCATTGAAAAAAAATTTCCCATCAAAGAAATAAGTAGTGACTTGAAATAGTATTTATTAATCAGTTTTAAACTAAAATGTAAGGTTTTACCTACATGGGGATGTACCCAAGAGTCTCTAGGGCCTCTGACAAAACTGATCCAAATAAAGGTCTATCTGATGACAAGTAGAATGCTACCTACTTGGTAGTACTGGTGCAACACAGGAAGCCCAGGTCTTCATCTGGGACCAATTTTGTGGAAGAAGCCCCTGGGAGTTTGTGCACTCCACCTAAAACACATATTAATTATAAGGGAACCTAGGAGACTGATCTGTGTCTATTTGCTTGTACCAAATCATAAGGAACATATATTGGCTGTCCTGAAGCTTTCAAAGGGTAGATAAGTTTCAGGGTTTACTCATTTAAAATGGGTTTGTCTCCATTAGGTGTATATATACTTTCAAGTCACCTATTTCCACCTCTAGCTTCTTACATTTCCTCTCTTTCCTCTCCAGCTGGACAATATCTTAAAGCCATTGGCTTCTCTTTTTACCTCCAAGCGCTTTTCTTGGATATTTCAATCTCTTATTATTTTTATGCAGACAAGTGTTTATTCTTAGCTTCTTCCTGCAGGATCAGGCATCCAATCAATTTTTACACTGGATTCATGTGAGTAATAAACCATTAGGTTTATAGATCTGGCTTTGTGATCAGAAAACAAAAGAACCTTAATTCCTGGTTCTGCTTTCCTTACAAAGTAGTGGGAATTATTATAGTGGATAAAACCTCATCTATGATTTTAATACAAATAAGCATGCACTTTTTTTCCCAATTTATTTATTTTCAGAAAAACAGTATTCATTATTTTTTCACCACACCCAGTGCTCCATGCAAGCTGTGCCCTCTATAATACCCACCACCTGGTACCCCAACCTCCCACCCCCCCGCCACTTCAAACCCCTCAGACTGTTTTTCAGAGTCCATAGTCTCTCATGGTTCACCTCCCCTTCCAATTTACCCAAATTCCCTACTCCTCTCTAATGCCCCTTGTCCTCCATGCTATTGGTTATGCTCCACAAATGAGTGAAACCATATGATAATTGACTCTCTCTGCTTGACTGATTTCACTCAGCATAATCGCTTCCAGTCCCGTCCATGTTGCTACAAAAGTTGGATATTCGTCCTTTCTGATGGAGGCATAATACTCCATAGTGTATATGGACCACATCTTCCTTATCCATTCATCCGTTGAAGGGCATCTTGGTTCTTTCCATAGTTTTTTAAGAGAGGTATTGTTTGGAGTCATTTCATATATAGTATGCTGTCAACAAGGCCTTGACAAATGTACATTTATGCAATTAATAGCTATATACAAGCAAGAATCATACAACATAAGACCACTGCAAGGGAATTAATGCAACATGAACTTTTGTGAGGCTGAAAGTTCATAGGGTTTGTGAGGCTGACTAGAATTTGGATACTTGAGATTTTTTTAAAAAGATTTTATTTATTTATCTATAAGAGACAGAGAGAGGGGGGTAGAGAGAGAGAGAGAGAGGAAGAGGCAGAGGGAGAAGCAGACTCCCTGCTGAGCAGGAGCCCAATGTGGGGCTGTATCCCAGGACCTGGAATCTTGACCTGAGTTGAAGGCAGACACTTAACCAACTGAGCCACCTAGGCACCCCTGGATACATGAGATTGGTCACAAAGTCAATTCAGCCTGTTTCAATTCAGTACTTACTTGGCCATTAACTAGTCACCCAAATACACACAAACTAAGTACATACATTCTATGTATGGTACTGAGTTATAGCAAATAATACTAATGGTAGCACTGTCAAAGTGGCAAGTATGAAAGAAAAGTTAATTCCTAACAGTTGGTGATTAGCACTGAAATAATATGTTTATCCCATTTCAAAAAATGTAATTGAGCAGGAAAAACAGCAAAAGGGCAGAATCCCATTTTCCATACCATTAACAAAATTAAATTCTCATGGAAAGTAAACATCAAATATTGGAAGGACAATCATTTTATATTTTTGAATACAGAAGAATTAAGTAACTTAGACAAAGGCCAATCAATGCAGGAAAAGACATGACTACATTAAAGGAAATGACTACATTAAAATTATTAACCTATACTTTACCAAAGGTAAAGATATAAGATAGGAGATAAGATAAGATAAGATAAGATAGGAGAGCTAATACCTATTGAATTTTTTCTGTATAGGGCAATTTCTATGAGCTTTATTTTTTTATTGTATTATGTTAGTCACTATACAGTACATCATTGTCAGACAACAAAAAGAAATAAAAGGATTCAAACTGGCAAAGAAGAAATCAAACTCTCTCTCTTCACAGATGATATGATACTCTATGTGGAAAACCCAAATGTCTCCAACCCCAAATTACTAGAACTCATACAGCAATTCAGTAATGTGGCAGGATACAAAATCAATGCACAAAAATCAGTTGCTTTCTTATACACTAACAATATAACTGTAGAAAGTGAATCAATTAGGGAATCGATTCCACTAATAATAGCACCAAAAACCATAAGATACCTTGGAATAAATCTAGCCAACGAGGTAAAGTATCTATACTCTAGGAACTACAAAACACTCAGGAACGAAATTGAAGAAGACACAAAAAGATGGAAAAACATTCCATGTTCATGGATTGGAAGAATAAACATTGTTAAAATGTCTATGCTTAAGGGGAACCCTCTTACACTGTTGGTGGGAATGCAAGTTGGTGCAGCCACTTTGGAAAACAGTGTGGAGATTCCTTAAGAAATAAAAAAAAAAATAGAGCTTCCCTATGATCCTGCAATTGCACTACTGGGTATTTACCCAAAGGATACAGATGTAGCAAAAAGAAGGGCCACCTGTACCCCAATGTTCATAGCAGCAATGACCACAGTCGCCAAACTGTGGAAAGAACCAAGATGCTCTTCAATGGATGAATGGATAAAGAAGATGTGGTCCATATATACTATGGAGTACTATGCTTCCATCAGAAAGGATGAATACCCAACTTTTGCATCAACATGGATGGGCCTGGAAGAGATTATGCTGAGTGAAATAAGTCAAGCAAAGAGAGAGTCAATTATCAGATGATTTAGCTTATTTGTGGAGCATAAGAAATAACATGGAGGACATAGGGAGATGGAGAGGAGAAGGGTGTTGGCAGAAATTGGAGGGGGAGATGAACCATGAGAGACTGTGGTCTCTGAGGAACTAACTGAGGGTTTTGAAAGGGAGGGGGGTGGGAGGTTGGGTGAGCCTGGTGGTGGGTATTATGGAGGGCACCTACGGCATGGAGCACTAGGTGCAGTGCATAAACAATGAATTCTGGAACACTGAAAAGAAATTTTAGAAAATAAATAAAAATTTTTAAAAAAGTGTCTATGCTGACCAGAGCAAACTATACTTTCATCCTAATCAAAATACCATTGGCATTTTTCAAAGTGCTGGAACAAACAATCCTAAAATTTGTATGGAACCAGAAAAGGCCCCTAATCCCCAAAGAAATGTTGCAAATGAAAAACAAAGCTGTGGGCATCCCGTTGCCTGATTTCAAGCTATATTACAAAGCTGTGATCACCATGATAGCATGGTACTAGAACAAAAGCAGACACATAAGCCAATGGAACAGAATAGAGAGCCCAGATATGGACTCTCAACTCTATAGTCAACTAATCTTCTATGAGCTTCACAGGGATAGTGCTTTTGAATTTCTTAGAAAATCCAGACTCTATGTATTGTTTAATATCACTTTTTTTATGTGAGGAGTTAGCTATGGAGAGGATACATAACTTCCCTAAGAACATGAAGCTGATAAAAATTTGAGTAAATATATAATCTCCAGTAACCTGAGGTCAGAGGGCATATTTCCCAAGTACTAGTTGCCACTGCCCCTGTAATGCCAGGTGTAATTTAAGCCAAAGCCCAGGAGAAGATATTTGCATATAACCAAATGACACTAGGTATTCTGTATATATAATAAGCTACCATACATAAATTAGGCAAAAGATAATATTCTAAGTTCATAATGGGCAAATGATAGGAACAAGAAATTCAGAGAAAAGAAAATCTGAATGGTCAAAGAACACCCAAAAAAACAAATAATCCAGTCAATAAGTGGGCAGAAGACATGAACAGAGACTTCTCCAAAGAAGATATATAAATGAAAAGCAGACACATGAAAAAATGCACCACATCACTAGCCATCAGGGAAATACAAATCAAAACCACAATGAGATACCACCTTATACCAGTTAGAATGGCAAAAATTAACAAGACAAGAAACAAGTTTTGGCAAGGATGTGGAGAAAAGGGAAACCTCTTACACTGTTGGTGGGAATGCAAGCTGGTATAGCCATTCTGGAAAACAGTATGGAGGTTCCTCAAGAAGTTAAAAGTAGAGCTACCCTATGACCCAGCAATTGCACTACTAGATATTTACCTCAAAGATACAGATGTAGTGAAAAGAAGGGGCTCATACATCCCAATGTTCATAGCAGCAATGTCTGTAATAGCCTAACCATGGAAGGAGCTGAGATGCCCTTCAACAGATGAATGGATAAGGAAGATGTGGTTTGTCTATACAATTGAATATTACTCAGCCATTAGAGAGGATGAACACCCACCATTTGCATCAACATGGATGGAACTGGAAGGATTTATGCTAAGTGAAATGAGTCAAGCAGAGAAATACAATTATCATATGG